>NC_086015.1:95387500-96012500 GCF_028858775.2 Pan troglodytes
TGTCTTGCATTATATGCGGAAATCCCGTTTCCAACGAAGGACTCAAAGAGGTCCAAATATCCCCTTGCAGATACTGCAAAAGGAGTGTTTCCAAACTGCTCTATGAAAAGTAAGGGTAAACTCTGTTAGTTGAACGCACACATCACAAAGTAGTTTCTGAGAATGATTCTGTCTAGTTTTTATACGAAGATATTTCCTTTTCAATCAATGGCCTCAAAGCGGTTGAAATCTCCTCCTGAAAATTCCGCAAAAAGACTGTTTCCTACCTGCTCGGTCTAAAGGATGTTTCAACTCTTTGAGGTGAAGACACACTCAAAAAGAAGTTACTGAGAATTCTTCTAGCTCGCGTTATATGAAGAAATCCCGATTCCAATGAAGGCCTCAAAGAGTTCCAAATATCCACTTGCAGACATTACAAACAGAGTGTTTCCAAACTGCTCTATGAAAAGAAAGGTTGAACTCTGTGAGTTGTACACACACATACCAAAGTAGTTTCTGACAGTGATTCTGTCTAGTTTTTATACGAAGATATTTCCTTTTCTACAACTGTCCTCAAAGCGCTTGAAATCTCCACTTGCAAATTCCACAAAAAGAGTGTTTCCAATCTGCTCTGTATAAAGGAACGTTCAAATCTGTGAGTTGAATACACACACACAGAAAGAATTCACTGAGAATTCTTCTGTCTAGCATTACATGAAGAAATCTCATTTCCAACGATCTCCTCAAAGAGTTCCAAATATCCACTTGCAGACATTACTAACAGAGTTTTTCCAAACTGCTCTATGAAAGGAAAGGTTAAACTCTGAGTTTAACGCAGACATCACAAAGCAGTTTCTGAGAATGATTCCATCAACTTTTTATACGAAGATATATATTTTCTACAATTGTCCTCAAAGCGCTTGAAATCTCCACTTGCAAATTCCACATAAACAGAGTTTCACATCGGCTCTGTCTAAAGGAAATTTCAGATCTGTGAGTTGAATACACACCACCAAAAGAAGTTACTCAGAAGTCATCTGTCTAGCTTTATATGCAGAAATCCCGTTTACAACGAAGGCCTCAATGAGGTCCAATTATCCCCTTGCAGATACTGCAAAAGGAGTGTTTCCAAACTGCTCTATGAAAAGAAAGGATAAACTCTGTTAGTTGAACGCACACATCACAAAATAGTTTCTGAGAATGGTTCTGTCTAGTTTCTATACGAAGATATTTCCTTTTCAATCATTGGCCTCAAAGCGGTTGAAATCTCCTCCTGAAAATTCCGCAAAAGACTCTTTCCAACCAGCTCAGTCTAAAGAAAGTTTCAACTCTTTGAGTTGAAGACACAAACCCAAAGTAGTTACTGAGAATTCTTCTGGCTTGCGTTATATGATGAAATCCCTTTTCCAACGAAGGCCTCAAAGAATTCAAAATATCCACTTGCAGGCATTTCAGAGTGTTTCCAAACTGCTCTATGAAAAGAAAGGTTAAACACTGTGAGTTGAACACACACATACCAAAGTAGTTTCTGAGAATGATTCTGTCTAGTTTTTATAAGAAGATATTCCGTTATCTACCATTTTCCTCAAAGCGCTTGAAATCTCCAATTGCAAATTCCACGAAAAGAGTGTTTCCAATCTGCTCAGTCTAAAGGAACGTTCAACTCTGTGAGTTGAATACACACACACTGAAAGAATTCACTGAGAATTCTTCTGTCTAGCATTACAGGAAGAAATCCCGTTTCCAAGGAAGGCCTCAAAGAGTTCCAAATATCCACTTGCAGACATTACAAACAGAGTGTTTCCAAACTGCTCCATGAAAAGAAAGGTTAAACACTGTGAGTTGAACGCACACATACCAAAGTAGTTTCTTAGAATGATTCTGTCTAGTTTTTATAAGAAGATATTTCCTTTTCTACCATTGGCCTCAAAGCGCTTGAAATTTCCACTTGCAAATTCCACGAAAAGAGTGTTTCCAATCTGCTCTGTGTAAAGGAACGTTCAACTCTGTGAGTTGAATACACTCCACCAAACGAAGTTACTCAGAATTCATCTGACTAGCATTATATGCAGAAATCCCGTTTCCAACGAAGGCCTCAAAGAGGTCCAAATATCCCCTTGCAGATACTGCACAAAGTGTGTTTCCAAACTGCTCTATGAAAAGTAAGGATAAACTCTGTTAGTTGAGCGCACACAACACAAAGTAGTTTCTGAGAATGATTCTGTCTAGTTTTTATACGAAGATATTTCCTTTTCAATCATTGGCCTCAAAGCGGTTGAAATCTCCTCCTGAAAATTCCGCAAAAAGACTGTTTCCAACCTGCTCGGTCTAAAGGAACTTTCAACCTTTTGAGTTGAAGACACATACACAAAGAAGTTACTGAGAATTCTTCTGGCTTGCGTTATATGAAGAAATCCCGTTTCCAATGAAGGCCTCAAAGAGTTCCAAATATCCACTTGCAGACATTTCAAACACAGTGTTTCCAAACTGCTCTATGAAAAGAAAGGTTAAACTCTGTGAGTTGAACACACACATACCAAAGTAGTTTCTGACAGTGATTCTGCCTAGTTTTTATACGAAGATATTTCCTTTTCTACCATTGGCCTCAAAGCGCTAGAAATCTCCACTTGCAAATTGCACGAAAAGAGTGTTTCCAATCTGCTCTGTCTAAAGGAACGTTCAACTCTGTGAGTTGAATACACACACACAGAAAGAATTCGCTGAGAATTCTTCTGTCTAGCATTACATGAAGAAATCCCGTTTCCAACGAAGTCCTCAAAGAGTTCCAAATATCCACTTGCAGACATTACTAACAGAGTGTTTCCAAACTGCTCTATGAAAGGAAAGGTTAAACTGTGAGTTTAACGAACACATCACAAAGCAGTTTCTGAGAATGATTCCATCAACTTTCTATACGAAGATATATCTTTTCTACCATTGGCCTCAAAACGCTTGAAATCTCCACTTGCTAATTACACATAAACA
Source organism: Pan troglodytes (assembly GCF_028858775.2). Lineage (NCBI taxonomy): Eukaryota > Metazoa > Chordata > Mammalia > Primates > Hominidae > Pan > Pan troglodytes. The sequence continues at coordinate 95,390,465 of NC_086015.1, forward strand.
GAGTTTCACATCTGCTCTGTCTAAAGGAAATTTCAAATCTGTCAGTTGAATACACACCACCAAAAGAAGTGACTCAGAATTCATCTGACAAGCATTATATGCAGAAATCCCGTTTCCTACCAAGGCCTAAAAGAGGTCCAAATATCCCCTTGCAGATACTGCAAAAAGAGTGTTTCCAAACTGCTCTATGAAAAGTAAGGATAAACTCAGTTGCTGGAGCGCACACAGCACAATGTAGTTTCTGAGAATTATTCTGTCTAGTTTTTATACGAACATATTTCCTTTTCAATCATTGGCCTCAAAGCGGTTGAAATCTCCTCCTGAAAATTCCGCAAAAAAACTGTTTCCAACCTGCTCGGTCTAAAGGAAGTTTCAACTCTTTGAGTTGAAGACACACACACAAAGAAATTACTGAGAATTCTTCTGGATTGCGTTATATGAAGAATTCCCGTTTCCAATGAAGGCCTCAAAGAGTTCCAAATATCCACTTGCAGACATTTCAAACACAGTGTTTCCAAACTGCTCTTTGAAAAGAAAGGTTAAACTCTGTGAGTTGAACACACACATACCAAAGTAGTTTCTGAGAGTGATTCTCTCTAGTTTTTATACGAAGATATTTCCTTTTCTACCATTGGCCTCAAAGCGCTTGAAATCTCCACTTGCAAATTCCACGAAAAGAGTGTTTCCAATCTGCTCTGTCTAAAGGAACGTTCAACTCTGTGAGTTGAATACACACACACAGAAAGAATTCACTGAGAATTCTTCTGTCTAGCATTACATGAAGAAATCCCGTTTCCAACGAAGTCCTCAAAGAGTTCCAAATATCCACTTACAGACATTACTAAAAGAGTTTTTCCAAACTACTCTATGAAAGGAAAGGTTAAACTGTGAGTTTAACGCACACATCACAAAGCAGTTTCTCTGAATGATCCCATCAACTTTGTATACGAAGATATATGTTTTCTACCATTGGCCTCAGAGCGCTTGAAATCTCCACTTGCACGTTACACATAAACAGAGTTTCACATCTGCTCTGTCTAAAGGAAAGTTCAAATCTGGGAGTTGAATACACACCAGCAAAAGAAGTTACTCAGAATTCATCTGTCTTGCATTATATGCGGAAATCCCGTTTCCAACGAAGGACTCAAAGAGGTCCAAATATCCCCTTGCAGATACTGCAAAAGGAGTGTTTCCAAACTGCTCTATGAAAAGTAAGGGTAAACTCTGTTAGTTGAACGCACACATCACAAAGTAGTTTCTGAGAATGATTCTGTCTAGTTTTTATACGAAGATATTTCCTTTTCAATCAATGGCCTCAAAGCGGTTGAAATCTCCTCCTGAAAATTCCGCAAAAAGACTGTTTCCTACCTGCTCGGTCTAAAGGATGTTTCAACTCTTTGAGGTGAAGACACACTCAAAAAGAAGTTACTGAGAATTCTTCTAGCTCGCGTTATATGAAGAAATCCCGATTCCAATGAAGGCCTCAAAGAGTTCCAAATATCCACTTGCAGACATTACAAACAGAGTGTTTCCAAACTGCTCTATGAAAAGAAATGTTGAACTCCGTGAGTTGTACACACACATACCAAAGTAGTTTCTGACAGTGATTCTGTCTAGTTTTTATACGAAGATATTTCCTTTTCTACAACTGTCCTCAAAGCGCTTGAAATCTCCACTTGCAAATTCCACGAAAAGAGTGTTTCCAATCTGCTCTGTATAAAGGAACGTTCAACTCTGTGAGTTGAATACACACACACAGAAAGAATTCACTGAGAATTCTTCTGTCTAGCATTACATGAAGAAATCCCGTTTCCAACGATGTCCTCAATGAGTTCCAAATATCCACTTGCAGACATTACTAACAGAGTTTTTCCAAACTGCTCTATGAAAGGAAAGGTTAAACTCTGAGTTTAACGCAGACATCACAAAGCAGTTTCTGAGAATGATTCCATCAACTTTTTATACGAAGATATATATTTTCTACAATTGGCTCAAAGCGCTTGAAATCCCCACTTGCAAATTCCACATAAACAGAGTTTCACATCTGCTCTGTCTAAAGGAAATTTCAGATCTGTGAGTTGAATACACACCACCAAAAGAAGTTACTCAGAAGTCATCTGTCTAGCTTTATATGCAGAAATCCCGTTTACAACGAAGGCCTAATTGTGGTCCAATTATCCCCTTGCAGATACTGCAAAAGGAGTGTTTCCAAACTGCTCTATGAAAAGAAAGGATAAACTCTGTTAGTTGAACGCACACATCACAAAATAGTTTCTGAGAATGGTTCTGTCTAGTTTTTATACGAAGATATTTCCTTTTCAATCATTGGCCTCAAAGCGGTTGAAATCTCCTCCTGAAAATTCCGCAAAAGACTCTTTCCAACCAGCTCAGTCTAAAGAAAGTTTCAACTCTTTGAGTTGAAGACACAAACCCAAAGTAGTTACTGAGAATTCTTCTGGCTTGCGTTATATGATGAAATCCCTTTTCCAACGAAGGCCTCAAAGAGTTCAAAATATCCACTTGCAGGCATTTCAAACAGAGTGTTTCCAAACTGCTCTATGAAAAGAAAGGTTAAACACTGTGAGTTGAACACACACATACCAAAGTAGTTTCTGAGAATGATTCTGTCTAGTTTTTATAAGAAGATATTCCGTTATCTACCATTTTCCTCAAAGCGCTTGAAATCTCCAATTGCAAATTCCACGAAAAGAGTGTTTCCAATCTGCTCAGTCTAAAGGAACGTTCAACTCTGTGAGTTGAATACACACACACTGAAAGAATTCACTGAGAATTCTTCTGTCTAGCATTACAGGAAGAAATCCCGTTTCCAAGGAAGGCCTCAAAGAGTTCCAAATATCCACTTGCAGACATTACAAACAGAGTGTTTCCAAACTGCTCCATGAAAAGAAAGGTTAAACACTGTGAGTTGAACACACACATACCAAAGTAGTTTCTTAGAATGATTCTGTCTAGTTTTTATAAGAAGATATTTCCTTTTCTACATTGGCCTCAAAGCGCTTGAAATTTCCACTTGCAAATTCCACGAAAAGAGTGTTTCCAATCTGCTCTGTGTAAAGGAACGTTCAACTCTGTGAGTTGAATACACTCCACCAAAAGAAGTTACTCAGAATTCATCTGACTAGCATTATGTGCAGAAATCCCATTTCCAACGAAGGCCTCAAACAGGTCCAAATATCCCCTTGCAGATACTGCACAAAGTGTGTTTCCAAACTGCTCTATGAAAAGTAAGGATAAACTCTGTTATTTGAGCGCACACAACACAAAGTAGTTTCTGAGAATGATTCTGTCTAGTTTTTATACGAAGATATTTCCTTTTCAATCATTGGCCTCAAAGCGGATGAAATCTCCTCCTGAAAATTCCGCAAAAAGACTGTTTCCAACCTGCTCGGTCTAAAGAATGTTTCAACTCTTTGAGGTGAAGACACACTCAAAAAGAAGTTACAGAGAATTCTTCTGGCTCGCGTTATATGAAGAAATCCCGATTCCAACGAAGGCCTCAAAGAGTTCCAAATATCCACTTGCGGACATTACAAACAGAGTGTTTCCAAACTGCTCCATGAAAGGAAAGGTTAAACACTGTGAGTTGAACACACACATACCAAAGTAGTTTCTGAGAATGATTCTGTCTAGTTTTTATAAGTAGATATTTCCTTTTCTACCACTGGCCACAAATCGCTTGAAATCTCCACTTGCAAATTCCACGAAAAGAGTGTTTCCAATCTGCTGTGTCTAAAGGAACGTTCAACTCTGTGAGTTGAATACACACACAAAGAAAGAATTCACTGAGAATTCTTCTGTCTAGCATTACATGAAGAAATCCCGTTTCCAACGAAGTCCTCAAAGAGTAAAAAATATCCACTTGCAGACATTACAAACAGAGTGTTTCCAAAATGCTCTATGAAAAGAAAGGTTAAACTCTGTGAGTTGAACACACACATACCAAAGTAGTTTCTGAGCGTGATTCTGTCTACTTTTTATACGAAGATATTTCCTTTTCTACCATTGGCCACAAATCGCTTGAAATCTCCACTTGCAAATTCCACGAAAAGAGTGTTTCCAATCTGCTTTGTCTAAAGCAACGTTCAACACATTGAGTTGAATACACACACACAGAAAGAATTCACTGAGAATTCTTCTGTCTATCGTTACATGAAGAAATCCCTTTTCCAACGAAGTCCTCAAAGAGTTCCAAATATCCACTTGCAGACATTACAAACAGAGTGTTTCCAAACTGCTCTATGAAAGGAAAGGTTAAACTCTGTGAGTTTAATGCACACATTACGAAGCAGTTTCTGAAAATGATTCCATCAACTTTTTATACGAAGTTTTATCTTTTCTACCATTGGCCTCAAAGCGCTTGAAATCTCCACTTGCAAATTCCACAAAAACAGAGTTTCACATCTGCTCTGTCTAAAGGAAAGTGCAAATCTGTGACTTGAATACACACCACCAAAAGAAGTTACTCAGAATTCATCTGTCTAGCATTATATGCAGAAATCCCGTTTCCAACGAAGGCCTCAAAGAGGTCCAAATATCCCCTTACAGTTACTGCAAAAGGAGTGTTTCCAAACTGCTCTATGAAAAGAAATGATAAACTCTGTTAGTTGAACGCACGCATCACAAAGCAGTTTCTGAGAATGATTCTGTCTAGTTTTAATACGAAGATATTTCCTTTTCAATCATTGGCCTCAAAGCGGTTGAAATATCCTCCTGAAAATTCCGCAAAAACACTGTTTCCAACCTGCTCGGTCTAAAGGAAGTTTCAACACTTTGAGTTGAAGAAACACACAAAGAAGTTACTGAGAATTCTTCTGGCTTGTGTTATATGAAGAAATCCCGTTTCCAATGAAGGCCTCAAAGAGTTCCAAATATCCACTTGCAGACATTACAAACAGAGTGTTTCCAAACTGCTCCATGAAAAGAAAGGTTAAACTCTGTGAGTTGAACACACACATACCGAAGTAGTTTCTGAGAATGATTCTGTCTAGTTTTTATACGAAGATATTTCCGTTTCTACAATTGGCCTCAAAGCGCTTGAAATCTCCACTTGCAAATTCCACGAAAAGAGTGTTTCCAATCTGCTCTGTCTAAAGGAGCTTTCAACACTGTGTGTAGAATACACACACACAGGAAGAATTCACTGAGAATTCTTCTGTCTATCATTACATGAAGAAATCCCATTTCCAACGAAGTCCTCAAAGAATTCCAAATATCCACTTGCAGACATTTCCAATAGAGTGTTTCCAAACTCCTCTATGATAGGAAAGTTAAACTCTGTCAGTTTAACCCACACATCACAAAGCAGTTTGTGAGAATGATTCCGTCAACTTTTTATACGAAGATATCTCTTTTCTACCATTTCCCTCAAAGCGCTTGAAATCTCCACAGGCAAATTCCACGAAAACAGAGTGTCACATCTGCTCTGTCTAAAGGAAAGTTCAAATCTGTGAGTTGAATACACATCACCAAAAGAAGTTACTCAGAATTCATCTGTCTAGCATTATATGCAGAAATCCCGTTTCCAATGAAGACCTCAAGGAGGTCCAAATATCCCCTTGCAGATACTGCAAAAGGAGTGTTTCCAAACTGCTCGATGAAAAGAAAGGATAAACTCTGTTAGTTGAACGCACACATCACAAAGTAGTTTCTGACAATGATTCTGTCTAGTTTTTATACGAAGATATTTCCTTTTCAATCATTGGCCTCAAAGCGGTTGAAATCTCCTCCTGAAAATTCCGCAAAAAGACTGTTTCCAACCTGCTCGGTATAAGGAAGTTTCAACTCTTTGAGTTGAAGACACACACACAAACAAGTTACTGAGAATTCTTCTGACTTACGTTATATGAAGAAATCCCGTTTCCAAAGAAGGCCTCAAAGACTTCCAAATATCCACTTGCAGACATTACAAACAGAGTGTTTCCAAACTGCTCTATGAAAAGAAAGGTTAAACACGGTGAGTTGAACACACACATACCAAAGTAGTTTCTGAGAATGATTCTGTCTAGTTTTTATAAGAAGGTATTTCCTTTTCTACCATTGGCCTCAAAGCGCTTGAAATCTCCACTTGCAAATTCCACGAAAGGAGTGTTTCCAATCTGCTCTGTCTAAAGGAACGTTCAATTCTGTGAGTTGAATACACACACACAGAAAGAATTAAATGAGAATTCTTCTGTCTAGCATTACATGAAGAAATCTCGTTTCCAACGAACTCCTCAAAGACTTTCAAATATCCACTTGCAGACATTACAAACAGAGTGTTTCCAAACTGCTCTATGAAAGGACAGGTTAAACTCTTAGTTTAACGCCCACATCACAAAGCAGTTTCTGAGATTGATTCCATCAACTTTTTATACGAAGATATATCTTTTCTACCATTGGCCTCAAAGCGCTTCAAATCTCCACTTGCAAAGTACACATAAACAGAGTTTCACTTCTGCTGTGTCTAAAGGAAAGTTCAAATCTGTGAGTTGAATACACACCACCAAAGGAAGTTACTCAGAATTCATCTCTCTAGCATTATATGCGGAAATCCGGTTTCCAACGAAGGCCTCGAAGATGTCCAAATATCCCCTTGCAGATAATGCAAAAAGAGTGTTTCCAAACTGCGCAATGAAAAGAAAGGATAAACTCTGTTAGTTGAACGCACATATCACAAAGTAGTTTCTGAGAATGATTCTGTCTAGTTTTTATACGAAGATATTTCCTTTTCAATCATTGGCCTCAAAGCGGTTGAAATGTCCTCCTGAAAATTCCGCAAAAAGACTGTTTCCAACCTGCTCGGTCTAAAGGAAGTTCCAACTCTTTGAGTTGAAGACACACACACAAAGAAGTTACTGAGAATTCTTCTGGCTTGCGTTATATGAAGACATCCCGTTTCCAATGAAGGCCTCAAAGAGTTCCCAATATCCACTTGCAGACATTTCAAACACAGTGTTTCCAAACTGCTCTTTGAAAAGAAAGGTTAAACTCTGTGAGTTGAACACACACATACCAAAGTAGTTTCTGAGAATGCTTCTGTCTAGTTTTCATACGAAGATATTTCCTTTTCTACCATTGGCCTCAAAGCGCTTGAAATCTCCACTTGCAAATTCCACGAAAAGAGTGTTTCCAATCTGCTCTGTCTAAAGGAACGTTCAACTCTGTGAGTTGAATACACACACACAGAAAGAATTCACTGAGAATTCTTCTGTCTAGCATTACATGAAGAAATCCCGTTTCCAACGAATTCCTCAAAGAGTTCCAAATATCCGCTTGCAGATATTACAGAGTGTTTCCAAACTGCTCTATGAAACGAAAGGTTAAACTGTGTGAGTTTAACGCACACATCACAAAGCAGTTTCTGAGAATCATTCCATCAACTTTTTATACGAAGATACATCATTTCTACCACTGGCCTCAAAGGGCTTGAAATCTCCACTTGCAAACTCCACAAAAACAGGGTTTCACAACGGCTCTGTATAAAGGAAATTTCAGATCTGTGAGTTGAATACACACCACCAAAAGAAGTTACTCAGAATTCATCTGTCTAGCATTATATGCAGAAAACCCATTTCCAATGAAGGCCTCAAAGAGGTCCAAATATCCCCTTGCAGATACTGCAAAAGGTGTGTTTCCAAACTGCTCTATGAAAAGAAAGGATAAACTCTGTTAGTAGAACGCACACATCACAAAGTAGTTTCTGAGAATAATTCTGTCTAGTTTTTATACGAAGATATTTCCTTTTCAATCATTGGCCTCAAAGCGGTTGAAATCTCCTCCTGAAAATTCTGCAAAAAGACTGCTTCCAACCTGCTCGGTCTAAAGGAAGTTTCAACACTTTGAGTTGAAGACACACACACAAAGAAGTTACTGAGAATTCTTCTGGATCGCATTATATGAAGAAATCCTGATTCCAATGAAGGCCTCAAAGAGTTCCAAATATCCACTTGCAGTCATTACAAACAGAGTGTTTCCAAACTGCTCTATGAAAAGAAATGTTAAATTCTGTGAGTTGAACACACACATACCAAAGTAGTTTCTGACAGTGATTCTGTCTAGTTTTTATACGAAGATATTTCCTTTTCTACCATTGGCCTCAAATCGCTTGATATCTCCACTTGCAAATTCCACGAAAATAGTGTTTCCAATCTGCTCTGTCTAAAGGAACGTTCAACTCTGTGAGTTCAATACACACACACAGAAAGAATTCACTGAGAATTCTTCCGTCTAGCATTAAATGAAGATATCCCGTTTCCAACGAAGTCCTCAAAGAGTTCCAAATATCCACTTGCAGGCATTACTAACAGAGTGTTTCCAAACTGCTCTATGAAAGGAAAGGTTAAACTGTGAGTTTAACGCACACATCACAAAGCAGTTTCTGAGAATGATTCCATCAATTTTGTATACGAAGATATATCTTTTCTACCATTGGCCTCAGAGCGCTTGAAATCTCCACTTGCAAATTACACATAAACAGAGATTCACATCTCCTCTGTCTAAAGGAAAGTTCAAATCTGTGAGTTGAATACACACCTCCAAAAGAAGTTACTCAGAATTCATCTGTCTAGCATTATATGCAGAAATCCCGTTTCCAACGAAGGCCTCGAAGAGGTCCATATATCCCCTTGCAGATACTGCAAGAAGAGTGTTTCCAAACTGTTCTATGAAAGAAAGGATAAACTCTGTTAGTTGAACGCACACATCACAAAGTGGTTTCTGAGAATGATTCTGTCTAGTTTTTATACGAAGATATTTCCTTTTCAATCATTGGCCTCAAAGCGGATGAAATCTCCTCCTGAAAATTCCGCAAAAAGACTGTTTCCAACCTGCTCGGTCTAAAGAATGTTTCAACTCTTTGAGGTGAAGACACACTCAAAAAGAAGTTACAGAGAATTCTTCTGGCTCGCGTTATATGAAGAAATCCCGATTCCAACGAAGGCCTCAAAGAGTTCCAAATATCCACTTGCAGACATTACAATCAGAGTGTTTCCAAACTGCTCCATGAAAGGAAAGGTTAAACACTGTGAGTTGAACACACACATACCAAAGTAGTTTCTGAGAATGATTCTGTCTAGTTTTTATAAGTAGATATTTCCTTTTCTACCACTGGCCTCAAAGCGCTTGAAATCTCCACTTGCAAATTCCACGAAAAGAGTGTTTCCAATCTGCTGTGTCTAAAGGAACGTTCAACTCTGTGAGTTGAATACACACACAAAGAAAGAATTCACTGAGAATTCTTCTGTCTAGCATTACATGAAGAAATCCCGTTTCCAACGAAGTCCTCAAAGAGTAAAAAATATCCACTTGCAGACATTACAAACAGAGTGTTTCCAAAATGCTCTATGAAAAGAAAGGTTAAACTCTGTGAGTTGAACACACACATACCAAAGTAGTTTCTGAGCGTGATTCTGTCTAGTTTTTATACGAAGATATTTCCTTTTCTACCATTGGCCACAAATCGCTTGAAATCTCCACTTGCAAATTCCACGAAAAGAGTGTTTCCAATCTGCTCTGTCTAAAGCAACGTTCAACACCTTGAGTTGAATACACACACACAGAAAGAATTCACTGAGAATTCTTCTGTCTAGTGTTACATGAAGAAATCCCGTTTCCAACGAAGTCCTCAAAGAGTTCCAAATATCCACTTGCAGATACTTCAAACAGAGTGCTTCCCAGCTGCTCTATGATAGGAAACTTAAACTCTGTGAGTTTAACACACACATCACAAAGCAGTTTCTGAGAATGATTCCGTCAACTTTTTATACGAAGATACCTCTTTTCTGCCATTGGCCTCAAAGCGCTTGAAATCTCCACTTGCAAATTCCACAAAAAAAGAGTTTCACATCCGCTCTGTCTAAAGGAAAGTTCAAATTTGTGAGTTGAGTACACACCACCAAAAGTAGTTACTCAGAATTCATCTGTCTAGCATTATATGCAGAAATCCCGTTTCCAAAGAAGGCCTCAAGGAGGCCCAAATATCCCCTTGCAGATACTGCAAAAGGAGTGTTTCCAAACAGCCCTATGAAAAGAAGGGATAAACTCTGTTAGTTGAACGCACACATCACAAAGTAGTTTCTGAGAATGATTCTGTCTAGTTTTTATACGAAGATATTTCCTTTTCAATCATTGGCCTCAAAGCCGTTGAAATCTCCTCATGAACATTCCGCAAAAAGTCTGTTTCCAACCTGCTGGGTAGAAAGAAGTTTCAACTATTTGAGTTGAAGACACACACACAAAGAAGTTACTGAGAATTCTTCTGGCTTGCGTTATATGAAGAAATCCCGTTTCCAACGAAGCCCTCAAAGAGTTCCAAATATCCACTTGCAGACATTACAAACAGAGTGTTTCCACACTGCTGTATGAAAAGAAAGGTTAAACACTTTGAGTTGAACACACACATACGAAAGTAGTTTCTGAGAATGATTCTGTCTAATTTTTATAAGAAGATTTTCCCTTTTCTACCATTGGCCTCAAAGCGCTTGAAATCTCCACTTGCAAATTCCACGAAAAGAGGGTTTCCAATCTGCTCTGTCTAAAGGAACGTTCAACTCTGTGAGTTGAATACACACACACAGAACGAATTCAATGAGAATTCTTCTGTCTAGCATTACATGAAGAAATCCCGTTTCCAACGAAGTCCTCAGAGTTCCAAATATCCACTTGCAGATATTTCAAACAGAGTGCTTCCCAGCTGCTCTATGATAGGAAAGTTAAACTCTGTGAGTTTAACACACACATCACAAAGCAGTTTCTGAGAATGATTCCGTCAACTTTTTATACGAAGATATCTTTTTTCTGCCGTTGGCCTCAAAGCGCTTGAAATCTCCACTTGCAAATTCCACAAAAAAAGAGTTTCACATCCGCTCTGTCTAAAGGAAAGTTCAAATCTGTGAGTTGAGTACACACCACCAATAGTAGTTACTCAGAATTCATCTGTCTATCATTATATGCAGAAATCCCGTTTCCAAAGAAGGCCTCAAGGAGGCCCAAATATCCCCTTGCAGATACTGCAAAAGGAGTGTTTCCAAACTGCTCTATGAAAAGAAGGGATAAACTCTGTTAGTTGAACGCACACATCACAAAGTAGTTTCTGAGAATGATTCTGTCTAGTTTTTATACGAAGATATATCCTTTTCAATCATTGGCCACACAGCCGTTGAAATCTCCTCATGAACATTCCGCAAAAAGTCTGTTTTCAACCTGCTGGGTAGAAAGAAGTTTCAACTATTTGAGTTGAAGACACACACACAAAGAAGTTACTGAGAATTCTTCTGGCTTGCGTTATTTGAAGAAATCCCGTTTCCAACGAAGCCCTCAAAGAGTTCCAAATATCCACTTGCAGACATTACAAACATAGTGTTTCTAAACTGCTCTATGAAAAGAAAGGTTAAACACTTTGAGTTGAACACACACATACCAAAGTAGTTTCTGAGAATGATTCTGTCTAATTTTTATAAGAAGATATTCCCTTTTCTACCATTGGCCTCAAAGCGCTTGAAATCTCCACTTGCAAATTCCACGAAAAGAGTGTTTCCAATCTGCTCTGTCTAAAGGAACGTTCAACTCTGTGAGTTGAATACACACACACAGAACGAATTCAATGAGAATTCTTCTGTCTAGCATTACATGAAGAAATCCCGTTTCCAACGAAGTCCTCAAAGAGTTCCAAATATCCACTTGCAGACATAACAAACAAAGTGTTTCCAAACTGCTCTCTGAAAGGAAAGTTAAACACTGTGAGTTTAACGCACACATGACAAAGCAGTTTCTGAGGATGATTCCATCAACTTTTTATACGAAGATGTCTCTTTTCTACCACTGGCCCCAAAGCGGTTGAAATCTCCACTTCCAAATTCCACAAAAACAGAGTTTCACATCTGCTCTGTCTAAAGGAAAGTGCAAATCTGTGAGTTTAATACACACCATCAAAGAAGGTACTCAGAATTCATCTGTCAAGCATTATATGCAGAAATCCCGTTTCCAACGAAGGCCTCAAAGAGGTCCAAATATCCCCTTGCAGATACTGCAAAAGGAGTGTTTACAAACTGCTCTATGAAAAGAAAGGATAAACTCTGTTAGTTGCACGCACACATCACAAAGTAGTTTCTGAGAATGATTCTGTCTAGTTTTCATACGAAGATATTTCCTTTTCAATCATTGGCCTCAAAGCGGTTGAAGTCTCCTCCTGAAAATTCCGCAAAAACACTGTTTCCAACCTGGTCGGTCTAAAGGAAATTTCAACTCTTTGAGTTGAAGAAACACACAAAGAAGTTAATGAGAATCCTTCTGGCTTGCGTTATATGAAGAAATCCCGTTTCCAACGAAGGCCTCAAAGAGTTCCGAATATCCACTTGCAGACGTTACAAACAGAGTGTTTCCACACTGCTCTATGAAAAGAAAGGTTAACCTCTGTGAGTTGAACACACACATACCGAAGTAGTTTCTGAGAATGATTCTGTCTACTTTTTATACGAAGATATTTCCTTTTCTACAATTGGCCTCAAAGCGCTTGAAATCTCCACTTGCAAATTCCACGAAAAAGTGTTTCCAATCTGCTCTGTCTAAAGGAGCTTTCAACACTGTGTGTAGAATACACACACACAGAAAGAATTCACTGAGAATTCTTCTGTCTAGCATTACATGAAGAATTCCCATTTCCAACGAAGTCCTCAAAGAGTTCCAAATATCCACTTGCACACATTACAAACAGAGTGTTTCCAAACTGCTCTATGATAGGAAAGTTAAGCTCTGTGAGTTTAACGCACACATCCCAAAGCAGTTTCTGAGAATGATTCCATCAACTTTTTATACGAAGATATACCTTTTCTACCATTGGCCTCAAAGCGCTTGAAATCTCCACTTGCAGAGTACACATAAACAGAGTTTCACATCTCCTCTGTCTAAAGGAAAGTTCAGATCTGTGAGTTGAATACACACCACCAAAAGAAATTACTCAGAATTCATCTGTCTAGCGTTATATGCAGAAATCCGGTTTCCAATGAAGGCCTCGAAGAGGTCCAAATATCCCCTTGCAGATACTGCAAAAAGAGTGTTTCTAAACTGCTCTATGAAAAGAAAGGGTAAACTCTGTTAGTTGAACGCACACATCACAAAGTAGTTTCTGAGAATGATCCTGTCTAGTTTTTATACGAAGATATTTCCTTTTCAATCATTGGCCTCAAAGCGGTGGAAATCTCCTCATGAATATTCCGCAAAAAGACTGTTTCCTACATGGTCGGTATAAGGAATTTTCAACTCTTTGAGTTGAAGACAGAAACACAAAGAAGTTACTGAGAATTCCTCTGGCTTGCGTTATATGAAGAAATCCAGTTTCAAACGAAGGCCTCAAAGAGTTCCAAATATCCACTTGCAGACATTACAAACAGAGTTTTTCCACACTGCTCTATGAAAAGAAAGGTTAAACACTGTGAGTTGAACACACACATACGAAAGTAGTTTCCGAGAATGATTCTGTCTAGTTTTTATACGAAGATATTTCCTTTTCTACCATTGGCCTCAAAGCACTTTAAGTCTCCTCTTCCAAATTCCACGAAAAGAGTGTTTCCAATCTGCTCTGTCTAAAGGAACATTCAACACTGTGAGTTGAATGTGTATTCACTCAGAATACACACACAGAAAGAATTCACTGAGAATTCTTCTCTCTAGCATTACATGAAGAAATCCCATTTCCAACGAAGTCCTCAAAGAGTTCCAAATATCCACTTGCAGACATTACACACAGTGTTTCAAAACTGCTGTATGAAAGGAAAGTAAAATTCTGTGAGTTTAACGCACACATCACAAAGCAGTTTCTGAGAATGTTTCCATCAACTTTTTATACGAAGATATCTCTTTTCTACTATTCGCCTCAAAGCGCTTGAAATCTCCACTTGCAAATTCCACAGAAACAGAGATTCACATCTCCTCTGTCTAAAGGAAAGTGCAAATCTGTGAGTTGAATACACACCACCAAAAGAAGTTACTCAGAATTCATCTGTCTAGCATTATATGCAGAAATCCCGTTTCCAACGAAATCCTCAAAGAGGTCCAAATATCCCCTTGCAGATACTGCAAAAGGAGTGTTTCCAAACTGCTCTATGAATAGAAAGGATAAACTCTGTTAGTTGAATGCACACATCACAAAGTAGTTTCTGAGAATGATTCTGTCTAGTTTTTATACGAAGATATTTCCTTTTCAATCATTGGCCTCAAACCGGTTGAAGTCTCCTCCTCAAAATTCCGCAAAAACACTGTTTCCAACAAGCTCGGTCTAAAGGAAGTTTCAACTCTTTGAGTTGAAGAAACACACAAAGAAGTTACTGAGAATTCTTCTGGCTTGCGTTATATGAAGAAATCCCGTTTCCAACGAAGGCCTCAAAGAGTTCCAAATATCCACTTGCAGACATTACAAACAGAGTGTTTCCACACTGCTCCATGAAAGGAAAGGTTAAACTCTGTGAGTTGAACACACACATACCGAAGTAGTTTCTGAGAATGATTCTGTGTAGTTTTTATACGAAGATATTTCCTTTTCAATCATTGGCCACAAAGCGCTTGAAATCTCCTCCTGAAAATTCCGCAAAAAGACTGTTTCCAACCTGCTCGGTCTAAAGGAAGTTTCAACTCCTTGGGTTGAAGACACACACACAAAGAAGTTAGTGAGAATTCTTCTGTCTAGTATTATATGAAGAAATCCCGTTTCCAACGAAGTCCTCAAAGAGTTCCAAATATCCACTTGCAGACATTACTAACAGAGTGTTTCCAAACTGCTCTATGAAAAGAAAGGTTAAACTCTGTGAGTTGAACACACACATACCAAAGTAGTTTCTGAGAGTGATTCTGTCTAGTTTTTATACGAAGATATTTCCTTTTCTACCATTGGACTCAAAGCGCTTGAAATCTCCACTTGCAAATTCCACGAAAAGAGTGTTTCCTATCTGCTCTGTCTAAAGCAACGTTCAACTCTGTGAGTTGAATACACACACACAGAAAGAATTCACTGAGAATTCTTCTGTCTAGCATTACATGAAGAAATCCCGTTTCCAACGAAGTGCTCAAAGAGTTCCATATATCCACTTGCAGAAATTACTAACAGACTGTTTCCAAACTGCTCGATGAAACGAAAGGTTAAACTGTGAGTTTAACGCACACATCACAATGCACTTTCTGAGAACGATTCCATCAACTTTTTATACGAAGATATATCTTTTCTACCATTGGCCTCACTGTGCTTGAAATCTCCACTTGCAAATCCCACAAAAACAGAGTTTCACATCTGCTCTGGCTAAAGGAAAGTTCAAATCAGTGAGTTGAATACACACCACCAAAAAAGTTACTCAGAATTCATCTGTCTAACATTATATGCAGAAATCCCGTTTCCAACGAAGGCCTCAAAGAGGTCGGAATATCCCCTTGCAGATACTGCAAAAGGATTGTTTCGAAACTGCTCTATGAAAAGAAAGGATAAACTCTGTTAGTTGAACGCACACATCACAAAGTAGTTTCTGAGAATGATTCTGTCTAGTTTTTATACAAAGATATTTCCTTTTCAATCATTGGCCTCAAAGCGGTTGAAATCTCCTCCTGAAAATTCCGCAAAAAGACTGCTTCCAACCTGGTCGGTCTAAAGGAAGTTTCAATTCTTTGAGTTGAAGACACACACACAAAGAATTTGCTGAGAATTCTTCTGGCTTGCGTTATATGATGAAATCCCGTTTCCAACGAAGGCCTCAAAGAGTTCCAAATATCCACTTGCAGACATTACAAACAGAGTGTTTCCAAACTGCTCTATGAAAGGGAAGGTTAAACACTGTGAGTTGAACACACACATATCAAATAGTTTGTGAGAATGATTCTGTCTAGTTTTTATAAGAAGATATTTAGTTTTCTACCATTTTCCTCAAAGCACTTGAAATCTCCATTTGCAAATTACACGAAAAGAGTGTTTCCAGTCGGCTCTGTCTAAAGGAACGTTCAACTCTGTGAGTTGAATACACACACACAGAAAGAATTCACAGAGAATTCTTCTGTCTAGCATTACATGATGAAATCCCGTTTCCAATGAAGTCCTCAAAGAGTTCCAAGCATCCACTTGCAGACATTTCAAACAGAGTGTTTCCAAACTGCTCTATGAAAAGAAAGGTTAAACTCTGTGAGTTGAACACACACATACCAAAGTAGTTTCTGAGAGTGATTCTGTCTAGTTTTTACACAAAGATATTTCCTTTTCTACCATTGGCCTCAAAGCGCTTGAAATCTCCACTTGCAAATTCCACGAAAAAGTGTTTCCAATCTGCTCTGTCTAAAGGAGCTTTCAACACTGTGTGTAGAATACACACACACAGAAAGAATTCACTGAGAATTCTTCTGTCTAGCATTACATGAAGAAATCCCATTTCCAACGAAGTCCTCAAAGAGTTCCAAATATCCACTTGCAGACATTACAAACAGAGTGTTTCCAAACTGCTCTATGATAGGAAAGTTAAGCTCTGTGAGTTTAACGCACACATCCCAAAGCAGTTTCTGAGAATGATTCCATCAACTTTTTATACGAAGATACCTCTTTTCTACCATTGCCCTCAAAGCGCTTGAAATCTCCTCATGCAAATTCCACAAAAACAGAGTTTCACATCTGCTCTGTCTAAAGGAAATTTCAAATCTGTGAGTTGAATACACACCACCAAAAGAAGTTACTCAGAATTCATCTGTCTTGCATTAAATGCAGAAATCCCGTTTCCAACGAAGGCCTCAAGGAGGTCCAAATATCCCCTTGCAGATACTTCAAATGGAGTGTTTCCAAACTGCTCTATGAAAAGAAAGGATAAACTCTGTTAGTTGAACGCACACATCACAAAGTTGTTTCTGAGAATGATTCTGTCTAGTTTTTATACGAAGATATTTCCTTTTCAATCATTGGCCTCAAAGCGGTTGAAGTCTCCTCCTCAAAATTCCGCAAAAAGACTATTCCCAAACTGGTCGGTATAGGGAATTTTCAACTCTTTGAGTTGAAGACAAACACACAAAGAAGTTACTGAGAATTCCTCTGCCTTGCGTTATATGAAGAAATCCCGTTTCCAACGAAGGCCTCAAAGAGTTCCAAATATCCACTTGCAGACATTACAAACAGATTGTTTCCAAACTGCTCTATGAAAAGAAAGGTTAAACACTGTGAGTTGAACACACACATACCAAAGTAGTTTCTGAGAATGATTCTGTCTAGTTTTTATAAGAAGATATTTCCTTTTCTACCATTGGCCTCAAAGCGCTTGAAATCTCCACTTGCAAATTCCACGAAAAGAGTGTTTCCAATCTGCTCTGTCTAAAGGAACGTTCAACTCTGTGAGTTGAATACACACACACAGAAATAATTCACTGAGAATTCTTCTGTCTCGCATTACATGAAGAAATCCCGTTTCCAACGAAGTCCTCAAGGAGTTCCAAATATCCACTTGCAGACATTACAAACAGAGTGTTTCCAAACTGCTCTATGAAAGGAAAGGTTAAATTCTGTGAGTTTAACGCACACATCACAAAGAAGTTTCTGAGAATGTTTCCATGAACTTTTTATACGAACATGTATCATTTCTAACATTGGCCTCAAAGCACTTGAAATCTCCACTTGCAAATTCCACAAAAACAGTGTTTCACATCGGCTCTGTCTAAAAGAATGTTCAAATCTGTGAGTTGAATACGCACCCCCAAAAGAAGTTACTCAGAATTCATCGATCTAGCATTATATGCAGAAATCCCATTTCCAACGAAGGCCTCAAAGAGGTCCAAATATCCCCTTGCAGATACTGCATAAGGAGTGTTTCCAAACTGCTCTTTGAAAAGAACGGATAAACTCTGTTAGTTGAACGCACACATCACAAAGTAGTTTCTGAGAATGAATCTGTCTAGTTTTTATACGACGATATTTCCTTTACAATCATTGGCCTCAAAGGGGCTGAAATCTCCTCCTGAAAATTCCGCAAAAAGACTGTTTCCAACCTGCTCGGTCTAAAGGAAGTTTCAACTCTTTGAGTTGAAGACACACACACAAAGAAGTTACTGAGAATTCTTCTGGCTTGCGTTATATGAAGAAATCCCCTTTCCAACGAAGGCCTAAAAGAGTTCCAAATATCCACTTGCAGACATTACAAACAGAGTGTTTCCAAACTGCTCTATGAAAAGAAAGGTTAAACACGGTGAGTTGAACACACACATCGCAAAGTAGTTTCTGAGAATGATTCTGTCTAGTTTTTATAAGAAGATATTTCCTTTTCTACCATTGGCCTCAAAGCGCTTGAAATCTCCACTTGCAAATTCCACGAAAAGAGTGTTTCCAATCTGCTCTGTCTAAAGGAACGTTCAACTCTGTGAGTTGAATACACACACACAGAAATAATTCACTGAGAATTCTTCTGTCTCGCATTACATGAAGAAATCCCGTTTCCAACGAAGTCCTCAAGGAGTTCCAAATATCCACTTGCAGACATTACAAACAGAGTGTTTCCAAACTGCTCTATGAAAGGAAAGGTTAAATTCTGTGAGTTTAACGCACACATCACAAAGAAGTTTCTGAGAATGTTTCCATGAACTTTTTATACGAACATGTATCATTTCTAACATTGGCCTCAAAGCACTTGAAATCTCCACTTGCAAATTCCACAAAAACAGTGTTTCACATCGGCTCTGTCTAAAAGAATGTTCAAATCTGTGAGTTGAATACGCACCCCCAAAAGAAGTTACTCAGAATTCATCGATCTAGCATTATATGCAGAAATCCCATTTCCAACGAAGGCCTCAAAGAGGTCCAAATATCCCCTTGCAGATACTGCATAAGGAGTGTTTCCAAACTGCTCTTTGAAAAGAACGGATAAACTCTGTTAGTTGAACGCACACATCACAAAGTAGTTTCTGAGAATGAATCTGTCTAGTTTTTATACGACGATATTTCCTTTACAATCATTGGCCTCAAAGGGGCTGAAATCTCCTCCTGAAAATTCCGCAAAAAGACTGTTTCCAACCTGCTCGGTCTAAAGGAAGTTTCAACTCTTTGAGTTGAAGACACACACACAAAGAAGTTACTGAGAATTCTTCTGGCTTGCGTTATATGAAGAAATCCCCTTTCCAACGAAGGCCTAAAAGAGTTCCAAATATCCACTTGCAGACATTACAAACAGAGTGTTTCCAAACTGCTCTATGAAAAGAAAGGTTAAACACGGTGAGTTGAACACACACATCGCAAAGTAGTTTCTGAGAATGATTCTGTCTAGTTTTTATAAGAAGATATTTCCTTTTCTACCATTGGCCTCAAAGCGCTTGAAATCTCCACTTGCAAATTCCACGAAAAGAGTGTTTCCAATCTGCTCTGTCTAAAGGAACGTTCAACTCTGTGATTTGAATACACACACACAGAAAGAATTCACTGAGAATTCTTCTGTCTAGCATTACATGAAGAAATCCCGTTTCCAATGATGTCCTCAAAGAGTTCCAAATATCCACTTGAAGACATTACAAACAGAGTGTTTCCAAACTGTTCTATGAAAGGAAAGGTTAAACTCTATGAGTTTAATGCACACATCACAAAGCTGTTTCTGAGAATGATTCCATCATCTTTTTATACAAAAATATATCTTTTCTACCATTGGCCTCAAAGTGCTTCAGATCTCCGCTTGCAAATGCCACAAAAATAGAGTTTCACATCTGCTCTGTCTAAGGGAATGTTGAACTCTGTGGGTTGAATACACACCACAAAAAGAAGTTACTCAGAATTCTTCAGTCCAGCATTATGAGTAGAAAACCCTTTTCCAACGAAGGCCTCATAGAGGTCCAAATATCCACTTGCAGATACTGCAGAAAAAGTGTTTCCAAACGGCTCTATGAAAAGAAATATTAAACTCTCTGAGTTGAACACACACATACCAAAGTAGTTTCTGAGAATGATTCTGTCTAGTTTTTATACAAAGATATTTCCTTTTCTACCATTGGCCTCTAAGCGCTTGAAATCTCCACATGCAAACTCTCAAAAAGTGTGTTTCCAATCTTCTCTGTCTAAACAGACGTTCAAATCTGTGAGTTGAATACACACACACTGAAAGAATTCACTGAGAATTCTTCCGTCTGGCATTACATGAAGAAATCCCGTTTCCAACGTAGTCCTCATAGGCTTCCATATATAAACTAGCAGACATTACAAACAGAGTGTTTTCAAAGTGCTCTAAGAAAGGAAAGGTTAAACTCTGTGAGTTTAACGCACACATCACAAAGCAGTTTCTGAGAATGATTCCGTCAACTTTTTATACGTAGGTGTATCTTTTCTACCACTGGCCTCAAAGCGCTGGAAATCTCCACTTGCAAATTCCACAAAACAGACTTTCACATCTGCTCTGTCTAAAGGAAAGTTCAAATCTGTGAGTTGAATACACACCACCAAAGAAGTTACTCAGAATTCATCTGCCAAGCATTATATGCAGAAATCCCCTTTCCAACGAAGGCCTCAAAGAGGTCCAAATATCCACTTGCAGATACTGCAAAAAGAGTGTTTCCAAACTGCTCTATGAAAAGAAAGGATAAACTCTGTTAGTTGAACGCACACATCACAAGGTAGTTTCTGAGAATGATTCTGTCTAGTTCTTATATGAAGATATTTCCTTTTCAATCATTGGCCCCAAAGCGGTTGAAATCTCCTCCTGAAAATACCACAAAAAGAGTGTTTCCAACCTGCTCGGTCTAAGGGATGTTTCAACTCTTTGAGTTGAAGACACACACACACAAAGAAGTTACTGAGAATTCTTCTGGCTTGCATTGTATGAAGAAATCCCATTTCCAACGAAGGCCTCAAAGAGTTCCAAATATCCACTTGCAGACATTACAAACAGAGTATTTCCAAACTGCTCTATGAAAAGAAAAGTTTAACTTTGTGAGTTAAACACAAACATACCAAAGTAGTTTCTGAGAATGATTCTGTCTAGCTTTTATACGAAGTTTTTTCCTTTTCTACCATTGGCTTCAAAGCGCTTGAAATCTCCACTTGCAAATTCC
The DNA here is from genome assembly GCF_028858775.2 of Pan troglodytes. Classification (NCBI taxonomy): domain Eukaryota; kingdom Metazoa; phylum Chordata; class Mammalia; order Primates; family Hominidae; genus Pan; species Pan troglodytes. The sequence goes on from NC_086015.1 coordinate 95,411,489, forward strand.
TCAAAAAGAGTGTTTGCAATCTGCTCTGTCTAAAGGAACATTCTACTCTGTGAGCTGAATACACACACACAGAAACAATTCACTGAGAATTCTTCTGTCTAGCATTACATGAAGAAATCCCGTTTCCAACGAAGTCCTCAAAGAGTTCAAATTATCCACTTGCAGACACTACAAACAGAGTGGTTCCAAACTGCTCTATGAAAGGGAAGGTTAAACTCTGTGAGTTTAACGCACACAACAGAAAGCAGTTTCTGAGAATTATTCCGTCAACTTTTTATACAAAGATATATCTTTTCTACCATTGTCCTCAAAGTGCTTCAGATCTCCGCTTGCAAATGCCACAAAAATAGAGTTTCACATCTGCTCTGTCAAAGGGAATGTTGAACTCTGTGGGTTGAATACACACCACAAAAAGAAGTTACTCAGAATTCTTCAGTCCAGCATTATGAGCAGAAAACCCGTTTCCAACGAAGGCCTCATAGAGGTCCAAATATCCACTTGCAGATACTGCAGAAAGAGTGTTTCCAAACGGCTCTATGAAAAGAAATATTAAACTCTCTGAGTTGAACACACACATACCAAAGTAGTTTCTGAGAATGATTCTGTCTAGTTTTAATACAAAGATATTTTCTTTTCTACCATTGGCCTCTAAGCGCTTGAAATCTCCACATGCAAACTCTCAAAAAGTGTGTTTCCAATCTTCTCTGTCTAAAGGGACGTTCAAATCTGTGAGTTGAATACACACACACAGAAAGAATTCACTGAGAATTCTTCCGTCTGGCATTACATGAAGAAATCCCGTTTCCAACGTAGTCCTCATAGGCTTCCATATATAAACTAGTAGACATTACAAACAGAGTGTTTTCAAACTGCTCTAAGAAAGGAAAGGTTAAACTCTGTGAGTTTAATGCACACATCACAAAGCAGTTTCTGAGAATGGTTCCCTCCAGTTTTTATACGAAGATATACCTTTTCTAATATTGGCCTCAAATCGCATGAAATCTCCACTTGCATATTCCCCAAAACAGAGTTTCACATCTTCTCTGTCTAAAGGAAAGTTCAAATCTATGAGTTGAATACACACCACCAAAAGAAGTTACTCAGAATTCATCTGTCTAGCATTAGATGCAGAAATTCCGTTTCCAACGAAGGCCTCAAAGAGGTCCAAATATCCACTTGCAGATACTGCAGAAAGAGTGTTTCCAAACTGCTCTACCAAAAGAAAGGATAAACTCTGTTAGTTGAACGCACACATCACAAAGTATTTTCTGAGAATGATACTGTCCAGTTTTTATACGAAGATATTTCCTTTTCAATCATTGGCTTCATAGCGGTTGAAATCTCCTCCTGAAAATTCCGCAAAAAGAGTGTTCCGATCTGCTCGGTCTTAAGGACGTTACAAATCTTTGAGTTGAAGACACACACAGAAAGAAGTTCTTGAGAATTCTTCTGGCGTGCAGTATAGGAAGAAATCCCCTTTCCAACGAAGGCCTCAAACAGGTCCAAATATCCACTTGCAGACATTACAAACAGAGTGTTTCCAAACTGCTCTGTGAAAAGAAAGGTTAAACTCTGTGAGTTGAACACACACATCCCAAAGTAGTTTCTGAGAATGATTCTGTCTAGTTTTAATGTGAAGATAATTCCTTTTCAGACCCTTGGCCTCTAAGCGCTTGAAATCTCCACTTGCAAATTCTCAAAAGCAGTGTTTCCAATCTGTTCTGTCTAAAGGAACGTTCAACCCTGTGAGTTGAATACACACACACAGAAAGAATTCACTGAGAATTCTTCTGTCTAGCATTACATGAAGAAATCCCATTTTCAACGAAGTCCTTACAGAGTTCCAAATATCCACTTGCAGACACTACAAACAGAGTGTTTCCAAACTGCTCTATGAAAGGAAAGGTTAAACACTGTGAGTTTAACACACACATCACAAAGCAGTTTCTGAGAATGATTCCGTCAACTTTTTATACATAGGTGTATCTTTTCTACCATTGGCCTCAAAGCGCTGGAAACCTCCACTTGCAAATTCCACAAAACAGACTTTCACATCTGCTCTGTCTAAAGGAAAGTTCAAATCTGTGAGTTGAATACACACCACCAAAGAAGTTACTCAGAATTCATCTGCCAAGCATTATATGCAGCAATCCCCTTTCCAACGAAGGCCTCAAAGAGGTCCAAATATCCACTTGCAGATACTGCAAAAAGAGTGTTTCCAAACTGCTCTATGAAAAGAAAGGCTAAACTCTGTAAGTTGAACGCACACATCACAAAGTAGTTTCTGAGAATGATACTGTCTAGTTTTTATACGAAGATATTTCCTTTTCAATCATTGGCTTCATAGTGGTTGAAATCTCCTCCTGAAAATTCCGCAAAAAGAGTGTTTCCAACCTGCTCGGTCTTAAGGACGTTACAAGTCTTTGAGTTGAAGACACACACAGAAAGAAGTTCCTGAGAATTCTTCTGGCCTGCAGTATAGGAAGAAATCCCGTTTCCAAAGAAGTCCTCAAAGAGATCCAAATATCCACTTGCAGACATTACAAACAGAGTGTTTCCAAACTGCTCTATGGAAAGACAGGTTAAACAAGGTGAGTTGAACCCACACATACCAAAGTAGTTTCTGAGAGTGATTCTGTCTAGTTTTTATACGAAGATATTTCCTTTTCTACCATTGGCCTCAAAGCGCTTGAAATCTCCACTTGCAAATTCCACGAAAAGAGGGTTTCCAATCTGTTCTGTCTAAAGGAACGTTCGACTCTGTGAGTTGAATACACTCACACAGAAAGAATTCACTGAGAATTCTTCTGTCTAGCATTACATGAAGAAATCCCGTTTCCAACGAAGTCCTCAAAGAGTTCCAAATATCCACTTGCAGACATTACAAACAGAGTGTTTCCAAACTGCTCTATGAAAAGAAAGGTTAAACTCTGTGACTTGAACACACACATACAAAAGTAGTTTCTGAGAGTGATTCTGTCTAGTTTTTATAGGAAGATATTTCCTTTTCTACCATTGGCCTCAAAGCGCTTGAAATCTCCACTTGCAAATTCCACGAAAAGAGTGTTTCCAATCTGCTCTGTCTAAAGGCACGTTCAACTCTGTGAGTTGAATACACACACACTGAAAGAATTCACTGAGAATTCTTCTGTCTAGCATTACATGAAGAAATCCCGTTTCCAAGGAAGTCCACAAAGAGTTCCAAATATACACTTGCAGACATTACAAACAGAGTGTTTCCAAACTGCTCTATGAAAAGAAAAGTTAAACTACGTGAGTTGAACCCACACATACGAAAATAGTTTCTGAGAGTGATTCTGTCTAGTTTTTATACGATGATATTTCTTTTTCTACCATTGGCCTCAAAGCGCTTTAAATCTCCACTTGCAAATTGCACGAAAAGAGTGTTTCCAATCTGCTCTGTCTAAAGCCACGTTCAACTCTGTGAGTTGAGTACACACACAATGAAAGAATTCACTGAGAATTCTTCTGTCTAGCATTACATGAAGAAATCCCATTTCCAACGAAGTCCTCAAAGAGTTCCAAATATCCACTTGCAGACATTACAAACAGAGTGTTTCCAAACTGCTCTATGAAAAGAAAGGTTAAACTACGTGAGTTGAACCCACACATACGAAAGTAGTTTCTGAGAGTGATTCTGTCTAGTTTTTATACGATGATATTTCTTTTTCTACCATTGGCCTCAAAGCGCTTTAAATCTCCACTTGCAAATTGCACGAAAAGAGTGTTTCCAATCTGCTCTGTCTAAAGCCACGTTCAACTCTGTGAGTTGAGTACACACACAATGAAAGAATTCACTGAGAATTCTTCTGTCTAGCATTACATGAAGAAATCCCATTTCCAACGAAGTCCTCAAAGAGTTCCAAATATCCACTTGCAGACATTACAAACAGAGTGTTTCCAAACTGCTCTATGAAAAGAAAGGTTAAACTCTGTGAGTTGAACAAACACATACCAAAGTAGTTTCAGAGAATGATTCTGTCGAGTTTTTATACGAAGATATTTCCTTTTCTACCATTGGCCTCAAAGCGCTTGAAATCTCCACTTGCAAATTCCATGAAAAGAGTGTTTCCAATCTGCTCTGTCTAAAGGCACGTTCAACTCTGTGAGTTGAATACACACACACGGAAAGAATTCACTGAGAATTCTTCTGTCTAGCATTACATGAAGAAATCACATTTCCAACGATGTCCTCAAAGAGTTCCAAATATCCACTTGCAGACATTACAAACAGAGTGTTTCCAAACTGCTCTATGAAAAGAAAAGTTAAACTCTGTGAGTTGAACACACACATAACAAAGTAGTTTCTGAGAGTGATTCTGTCTAGTTTTTACACGAAGATATTTCCTTTTCTACCATTGGCCTCAAAGCGCTTGAAATCTCCACTTGCAAATTCGACGAAAAGAGTGTTTCCAATCTGCTCTGTCTAAACGGAGGTTCAACTCTGTGAGTTGAATACACACACACTGAAAGAATTCACTGAGAATTCTTCTGTCTAGCATTACATGAAGAAATAACATTTCCAACGATGTCCTCAAAGAGTTCCAAATATCCACTTGCAGACCTTACAAACAGAGTGTTTCCAAACTGCTCTATGAAAGGAAAGGTTAAACTCTGTGAGTTTAACGCACACATCACAAAGCAGTTTCTGACAATGATTCCGTCAACTTTTTATACGAAGATATATCTTTTCTACCATTGGCCTCAAATCGCTTGAAATCTCCACTTTCAAATTCCACATAAACAGAGTTTCCCATCTGCTCTGCCTAAAGGAAAGTTCAAATCTGTGAGTTGAATACACACCACCAAAAGTAGTTACTCAGAATTCATCTGTCTAGCATTATATGCAGAAATTCCGTTTCCAACGAAGGCCTCAAAGAGGTCCAAATATCCCCTTGCAGATACTGCAAAAGGAGTGTTTCCAAACTTCTCTATGAAAAGAAAGGATAAACTCTGTTAGTTGAATGCACACATCACAAAGTCGTTTCTGAGAATGATTCTGTCTAGTTTTTATACAAAGATTTTTCCTTTTCAATGACTGACCTCAAAGCGGTTGAAATCTCCTCCTGAAAAATCCGCAAAAAGAATGTTTCCAGCCTGCTCGGTCTAAAGGAAGTTTTAAATCTTTGAGTTGAAGACACACACACAAAGAAGTTACTGAGAATTCTTCTGCCTTGCATCATATGAAGAAATCCCGTTTCCAAAGAAGGCCCCAAAGAGTTCCAAATATCCATTTGCAGACATTACAAACAGAGTGTTTCCAAACTGCTCTATGAAAAGAAAGGTTAAACTCTGTGAGTTGAACACACACATACGAAAGTAGTTTCTGAGAGTGATTCTGTCTAGTTTTTATACGAAGATATTTCCTTTTCTAACATTGGCCTCAAAGCGCTTGAAATCTCTACTTGAAAATTCCACGAAAAGAGTGTTTCCAATCTGCTCTCTCTAAAGGAACGTTCAACTCTGTGAGTTGAATACACACACACTGAAAGAATTCACTGAGAATTCTTCTGTCTACCATTACATGAAGCAATCCCGTTTCCAACGAAGTCCTCCAAGTGTTCCAAATATCCTCTTGCAGATATTACAAACAGAGTGTTTCCAAACTGCTCTATGAAATGAAAGGATAAACTCTGTGAGTTTAACGCACAAATCACAAAGCAGTTTCTGTCAATGATTCCGTCAACTTTTTATACGAAGATATATCTTTTCTACCATTGGCCTCAAAGCGATTGAAATCTCCACTTGCAAATTCCACATAAACAGAGTTTCACATCTGCTCTGTCTAAAGGAAAGTTCAAATCTGTGAGTTGAATACACACCACCAAAAGAAGTTACTCAGAATTCATCTTTCTAGCATTATATGCAGAAATACCGTTTCCAACGAAGGCCTCAAAGAGGTCCAAATATCCCCTTGCAGATACTGCAAAAGGAGTGTTTCCAAACTGCTCTATGAAAAGAAAGAATAAACTCTGTTAGTTGAACGCACACATCACAAAGCAGTTTCTGAGAGTGATTCTCTCCAGTTTTTATACGAAGATTTTTCCTTTTCAATCATTGGCCTCAAAGCGGTTGAAATCTCCTCCTGAAAATTCCGCAAAAAGACTGTTTCCAAACTGCTCGTTCTAAAGGAAGTTTCAACTCTTTGAGTTGAAGACACACACACAAAGAAGTTACTGAGAATTCTTCTGCCTTGCGTCATATGAAAAAAACACGTTTCCAAAGAAGTCCTCAAAGAGATCCAAATATCCACTTGCAGTCATTACAAACAGAGTGTTTCCAAACTGCTTTATGAAAAGAAAGTTTAAACTACGTGAGTTGAACCCACACATACCAAAGTAGTTTCTGAGATTGATTCTGTCTAGTTTTTATACGAAGATATTTCCTTTTCTACCATTGGCCTCAAAGCGCTTGAAATCTCCACTTGCAAATTCCACGAAAAGAGTGTTTCCAATCTGCTCTGTCTAAAGAAACGTTCAACTCTGTGAGTTGAATACACACACACTGAAAGAATTCACTGAGAATTCTTCTGTCTAGCATTACATGAAGAAATCCCATTTACAAAGAAGTCGTCAAAGAGTTCCAAATATCCACTTGCAGACATTACAAACAGAGTGTTTCCAAACTGCTCTATGAAAGGAAAGGTTAAACTGTGAGTTTAACGCACACATCACAAAGCAGTTTCTGACAATGATTCCGTCAACTTTTTACACGAAGATATATCTTTTCTACAATTGGCCTCAAAGCGCTTGAAGTCTCCACTTGCAAATTCCACATAAACAGAGTCTCACAGCTGCTCTATCTAAAGAAAGTTCAAATCTGTGAGTTGAATACACACCACCAAAAGAAGTTACTCAGAATTCATCTGTCTAGCATTATATGTAGAAATCCCGTTTCCAACGAAGGCCTCAAAGAGGTCCATATATCCCCTTGCAGATACTGCAAAAGGAGTGTTTCCAAACTGCTCTATGAAAAGAAAGCATAAAATATGTTAGTTGAACGCACTCATCACAAAGTAGTTTCTGAGAGTGATTCTGTCTAGTTTTTATATAAAGATATTTCCTTTTCTACCATTGGCCTCAAAGCGCTTGAAATCTCCACTTGCAAATTCCACGAAAGAGTGTTTCCAATCTGCACTGTCTGAATGAAGGTTCAACTCTCTGAGTTGAATACACACACACAGAAAGAATTCACTGAGAATTCTTCTGTCTAGCATTACATGAAGAAATCCCGTTTCCAACGAAGTCCTCAAAGAGTTCCAAATATCCACTTGCAGACATTACAAACAGAGTGTTTCCAAACTGCTCTATGAAAGGAAAGGTTAAACTGTGTGAGTTTAACGCACACATCACAAAGCAGTTTCTGACAATGATTCCGTCAACTTTTTATACGAAGATATATCTTTTCTACCTTTGGCCTCAAAGCGCTTGAAATCTCCACTTGCAAATTCCACGAAAAGAGTGTTTCCAATCTGCTCTGTCTAAAGGCACGTTCAACTCTGTGAGTTGAATACACACACACTGAAAGAATTCACTGAGAATTCTTCTGTCTGGCATTACATGAAGAAATCCCGTTTCCAACGAAGTCCTCAAAGAGTTCCAAATATCCACTTGCAGACATTAGAAACATAGTGTTTCCAAACTGTTCTATGAATGGAAAGGTTAAACTGTGAATTTAACGCACACATCACAAAGAATTTTCTGACAATGATTCCGTCAACTTTTTTTGCGAAGATATATCTTTTCTACCATTGGCCTCAAAGCGCTTGAAATCTCCACTTGCAAATTCCACATAAGCAGAGTCTCACATCTGCTCTATCTAAAGGAAAGTTTAAATCTGTGAGTTGAATAAACACCACCAAAAGAAGTTACTCAGAATTCATCTGTCTAGCATTATATGCAGAAATCCCGTTTCCAACGAAGGCCTCAAAGAGGTCCAAATATCCCCTTGCAGATAATGCAAAAGGAGTGTTTCCAAACTGCTCTATGAAAAGAAAGGATAAACTCTGTCAGTTGAACGCACACATCACAAAGTAGTTTCTGAGAGTGATTCTGTCTAGTTTTTATACGAAGATATTTCCTTTTCTACCATTGGCCTCAAAGCGCTTCAAATTTCCACTTGCAATTTCCACGAAAAGAATGCTTCCAACATGCTCTGTCTAAACGAAAGTTCAACTCTGTGAGTTGAATACACACACGCAGAAACAATTCACTGAGAATTCTTCTGTCTAGCATTACATGAAGAAATCCCATTTCCAATGAAGTCCTCAAGGATTTCCAAATATCCACTTCCAGATATTACAAACAGAGTGTTCCCAAACTGCTCTAGGAAAGGAAGGTTAAACTCTGAGTTTAACGCACACATCACAAAGCAGTTTCTGACAATGATTCCGTCTACTTTTTATACGAAGATATAACTTTTCTACAATTGGCCTCAAAGCGCTTGAAATCTCCACTTGCAAATTCCTCTTAAACATAGTTTCACATCTGCTCTGTCTAAAGGAAAGTCCAAATCTGTGAGTTGAATACACACCACCAAAAGAAGTTCTTCAGAATTCATCTGTCTAGCATTATATGCAGAAATCCCGTTTCCAACGAAGGCCTCAAAGATGTCCAAATGTCCCCTTGCAGATATTGCAAAAGGAGTGTTTCCAAACTGCTCTATGAAAAGAAAGGATAAACTCTGTTAGTTGAACGCACACATCACAAAGTAGTTTCTGAGAATGATTCTGTCTAGTTTTCACACGAAGATATTTCCTTTTCAATCAATGGCCTGAAATCGGTTGAAATATCCTGCTGAAAATTCCACAACAATACTGTTTCCAACCTGCTCGGTCTAAAGGAATTTTCAACTCTTTCAATTGAAGACACACACACAAAGAAGTTACTGAGAATTCTTCTGGCTTGCGTCATATGAAGAAATCCCGTTTCCAACGAAGGCCTCAAAGAGTTCCAAATATCCACTTGCAGACATTACAAACAGAGCGTTTCCAAACTGCTCTATGAAAAGAAAGGTTAAACTCTGTGAGTTGAACACACACATACCAAAGTAGTTTCTGAGAGTGATTCTGTCTAGTTTTATACGAAGATATTTCCTTTTCTACCATTGGCCTCAAAGCGCTTGAAATTGCCACTTGCAAATTCCACGAAAAGAGTGTTTCCAATCTGCACTGTCTAAACGAAGGTTCAACTCTGTGAGTTGAATACACACACACAGAAAGAATTCACTGAGAATTCTTCTGTCTAGCATTACATGAAGAAATCCCGTTTCCAACGATGTCCTCAAAGATTTCCAAATATCCACTTGCAGACATTACAAACAGAGTGTTTCCAAACTGCTCTATGAAAGGAAAGGTTAAACTCTGTGAGTTTAACGCACGCATCACAAAGCAGTTTCTGACAATGATTCCGTCAACTTTTTATACGAAGTTATATCTTTTCTACCATTGGCCTCAAAGCGCTTGAAATCTCCACTTGCAAATTCCACATAAACAGAGTTTCTGCTCTGTCTAAAGGAAAGTTGAAATCTGTGAGTTGAATACACACCACCAAAAGAAGTTACTCAGAATTCATCTGTGTAGCATTATATGCAGAAATCCCGTTTCCAACGAAGGCCTCAAAGAGGTCCAAATATCCCCTTGCAGATACTCCAAAGAAGTGTTTCCATACTACTCTATGAAAAGAAAGGATAAACTCTGTTAGTTGAACACACACATACCAAAGTAGTCTCTGAGAATGATTCTGTCTACTTTTTATACGAAGATATTTCCTTTTCTACCATTGGCCTCAAAGCGCTTGAAATCTGCACTTGCAAATTCCACGAAAAGAGTGTTTCCAATCTGCTCTGTCTAAAGGAACGTTCAACAGTGTGAGTTGAATACACACACACAGAAAGAATTCACTGAGAATTCTTCTCTCTAGCATTACATGAAGAAATCCCGTTTCCAACGAAGTCCTCAAAGAGTTCCAAATATCCACATGCAGAGATTACAAACAGAGTGTTTCCAAACTGCTATAAGAAAAGAAAGGTTAAACTCTGTGAGTTGAACACACACATAAGAAAGTAGTTTCTGAGAGTCATTCTGTCAGTTTTTATACGAAGATATTTCCATTTCTACCTTTGGCCACAAAGCGCTTGAAATCTCCACTTGCAAATTCCACTAAAAGAGTGTTTCCAATCTCCTCTGTCTAAAGGAACGTTCAACTCGGTGAGTTGAATACACACACACTGAAAGAATTCACTGAGAATTCTTCTGTCTAGCATTACAGGAGGAAATCCCGTTTCCAGCGAAGTACTCAAAGAGTTCCAAATATCCACTTGCAGACATTACAAACAGAGTGTTTCCAAACAACTCTATGAAAGGAAAGCTTAAACTCTGTGAGTTTAACGCACACATCAAAAAGCAGTTTCTGACAATGATTCCGTCAACTTTTTATACGAAGATATATCTTTTCTACCATTGGCCTCATAGCGCTTGAAATCTCCATTTGCAAATTCCACATAAACAGAGTTTCACATCTGCTCTGTCTAAAGGAAAGTTCAAATCTGTGAGTTGAATACACACCACCAAAAGAAGTTACTCAGAATTCATCTGTCTAGCATTATATGCAGAAATCCCGTTTCCAACGAAGGCCTCAAAGAGGTCCAAATATCCCCTTGCAGATACTGCAAAAGGAGTGTTTCCAAACTGCTCTATGAAAAGAAAGGATAAACTCTGTTATTTGAACGCACACATCACAAAGTTGTTTCTGAGAATGATACTGTCTAGTTTTTATACGAAGATATTTCCTTTTCTACCATTGGCCTCAAAGCGGTTGAAATCTCCTGACAATTCCCCAAAAAGACTGTTTCCAACCGGCTCGGTCTAAAGGAAGTTTCAACTCTTTGAGTTGAAGACACACACACAAAGAAGTTACTGAGAATTCTTCTGCCTTGCGTCAAATGATGAAATCCCTTTTCCATCGATAGCCTCAAAGAGTTCCAAATATCCATCTGCAGACATTACAAACAGAGGGTTTCCAAACTGCTCTATGAACAGAAAGGTTAAACTCTGTGAGTTGAACACACACATACCAAAGTAGTTTCTGAGAATGATTCTGTCTAGTTTTTATACGAAGATATTTCCTTTTCTACCATTGGCCTCAAAGCGCTTGAAATCTCCACTTGCAAATTCCACGAAAAGAGGGTTTCCAATCTGCTCTATCTAAAGGAACGTTCAACTGTGTGAGTTGAATACACACACACAGAAAGAATTCACTGAGAATTCTTCTGTCTAGCATTACATGAAGAAATCCCGTTTCCAACGAAGTCCTCAAAGAGTTCCAAATATCCACATGCAGAGATTACAAACAGAGTGTTTCCAAACTGCACTATGAAAAGAAAGGTTAAACTCTGTGAGTTGAACACACACATAAGAAAGTAGTTTCTGAGAGTCATTCTGTCAGTTTTTATACGAAGATATTTCCTTTTCTACCTTTGGCCACAAAGCGCTTGAAATCTCCACTTGCAAATTCCATGAAAAGAGTGTTTCCAATCTCCTCTGTCTAAAGGAACGTTCAACTCGGAGAGTTGAATACACACACACTGAAAGAATTCACTGAGAATTCTTCTGTCTAGCATTACATGAGGAAATCCCGTTTCCAGCGAAGTACTCAAAGAGTTCGAAATATCCACTTGCAGACATTTCAAACAGAGTGTTTCCAAACAGCTCTATGAAAGGAAAGGTTAAACTCTGTAAGTTTAACGCACACATCACAAAGCAGTTTCTGACAATGATTCCGTCAACTTTTTATACGAAGATATATCTTTTCTACCATTGGCCTGAAAGCGCTTGAAATCTCCATTTGCAAATTCCACATAAACAGAGTTTCACATCTGCTCTGTCTAAAGGAAAGTTCAAATCTGTGAGTTGAATACACACCACCAAAAGAAGTTACTGAGTATTCTTCTGGCTTGCGTCATATGAAGAAATCCCGTTTCCAACGAAGGCCTCAAAGAGGTCCAAATATCCCCTTGCAGATACTGCCAAAGGAGTGTTTCCATACTGCTCTATGAAAAGAAAGGATAAACTCTGTGAGTTGAACGCACACATCACAAAGTAGTTTCTGAGAGTGGTTCTGTCTAGTTTTAATACGAAGATATGTCCTTTTCAATAATTGGCCTCAAAGCGCTTGAAATCTCCACTTGCAAATTCCACAAAAAGAGGGTTTCCAATCTGCTCTGTCTAAAGGAACGTTCAACTCTGTGAGTTGAATACACACACACTGAAAGAATTCACTGAGAATTCTTCTGTCTGGCGTTACATGAAGAAATCCCGTTTCCAACGACGTCCTCAAAGAGTTCCAAATATCCACTTGCAGACATTACAAACAGAGTGTTTCGAAACTGCTCTATGAAAAGAAAGGTTAAACTCTCTGAGTTGAACCCACACATACCAAAGTAGTTTCTGAGAGTGATTCTGTCTAGTTTTTATACGAAGATATTTCCTTTTCTGCCATTGGCCTCAAAGCGCTTGAAACCTCCACTTGCAAATTCCACGAAAAGAGGGTTTCCAATCTGTTCTGTCTAAAGGAACGTTCAACTCTGTGAGTTGAATACACTCACACAGAAATAATTCACTGAGAATTCTCCTGTCTAGCATCACATGAAGAAATCCCGTTTCCTACGAAGTCCTCAAAGAGTTCCAAATATCCACATGCAGACATTACAAACAGAGTGTTTCCAAACTGCTCTATGAAAAGAAAGGATAAACTCTGTGAGTTGAACCCACACATACCAAAGTAGTTTCTGAGAGTGATTCTGTCTAGTTTTTATACGAAGATATTTCTTTTTCTACCATTGGCCTCAAAGCGCTTTAAATCTCCACTTGCAAATTGCACGAAAAGAGTGTTTCCAATCTGCTCTGCCTAAAGGCACGTTCAACTCTGTGAGTTGAGTACACACACAATGAAAGAATTCACTGAGAATTCTTCTGTCTGGCATAACATGAAGAAATCCCATTTCCAACGAAGTCCTCAAAGAGTTCCAAATATCCACTTGCAGACATTACAAACAGAGTGTTTCCAAACTGCTCTATGAAAAGAAAGGTTAAACTCTGTGAGTTGAACAAACACATACCAAAGTAGTTTCTGAGAGTGATTCTGTCTAGTTTTTATACGAAGATTTTTCCTTTTCTGTCATTGGCCTCAAAGAGCTTGAAATCTCCACTGGCAAATTCCACGAAAAGAGTGTTTCCAATCTGCTCTGTCTAAAGGAAGGTTCAAGTCTGTGAGTTGAATACACACACACAGAAATAATTCAGTGAGTATTCTTCTGTCTAGCATTACTTGAAGAAATCCCGTTTCCAATGAAGTCCTCAAAGAGTTCCAAATATCCACTTGCAGACATTACAAACAGAGTGTTTCCAAACTGCTCTATGATAGGAAAGGTTAAACTCTGTGAGTTTAATGCACACATCACAAAGCAGTTTCTGAGAATGATTCCGTCAACTTTTTATACGAAGATATATCTTTTCTACAATTGGCCTCAAAGCGCTTGAAATCTCCACTTGCATATTCCACGAAAAGGGTGTTTCCAATCTGCTCTGTCTAAAGGCACGTTCAACTCTGTGAGTTGAATACACACACACTGAAAGAATTCACTGAGAATTCTTCTGTCTAGCATTACATGAAGAAATCCCGTTTCCAATGAAGTCCACAAAGAGTTCCAAATATACACTTGCAGACATTACAAACAGAGAGTTTCCAAACTGCTCTATGAAAAGAAAGGATAAACTCTGTTAGTTGAACGCACACATCACAAAGTAGTTTCTGAGAATGATTCTGTCTAGTTTTTATACGATGATATTTCCTTTTCAATGATTGGCCTCAAATCGGTTGAAATCTCCTCCTGAAAATTCCACAAAAAGACAGTTTCCAACATGCTCGTTCTAAAGGAAGTTTCAACTCTTTGAGTTGAAGACAAACACACGAAGATTTTACTGAGAATTCTTCTGGTTTACGTCATATGATGAAATCCCGTTTCCAACGAAGGACTCAAAGAGTTCCAAATATCCACTTGCAGACATTACAAACAGAGTGTTTCCAAACTGCTCTATGAAAAGAAAGGTTAAACTCTGTGAGTTGAACACACACATACCAAAGTAGTTTCTGAGAATGATTCTGTCTAGTTTTTATATGAAGATATTTCCTTTTCTACCATTGACCTCAAATGCTTGAAATCTCCACTTGCAAATTCCACGAAAAGAGTGTTTCCAATCTGCTCTGTCTAAAGGCACGTTCAACTCTGTGAGTTGAATTCACACACACTGAAAGAATTCACTGAGAATTCTTCTGTCTAGCATTACATGAAGAAATCCCGTTTCCAACGAAGTCCTCAAAGAGTTCCAAATATCCTCTTGCAGACATTACAAACAGAGTGTTTCCAAACTACTCTATGAAAGGAAAAGTTAAACTGTGTGAGTTTAACGCACACATCACAAAGCAGTTTCTGACAATGATTCCGTCAAATTTTTATACGAAGATATATCTTTTCTACCTTTGGCCTCAAATGCTTGAAATATCCACTTGCAATTTCCACATAAACAGAGTTTCACATCTGCTCTGTCTAAAGGAAAGTTCAAATCTGTGAGTTGAATACACACCACCAAAAGAAGTTACTCAGAATTCATCTGTCTAGCATCATATGCAGAAATCCCGTTTCCACCGAAGGCCACAAGGAGGTCCAAATATCCCCTTGCATATACTGCCAAAGGAGTGTTTCCACTCTGCTCTATGAAAAGAAAGGATAAACTCTGTTAGTTGAACGCACACATCACAAAGTAGTTGCTGAGAATGATTCTGTCTAGTTTTTATACGAAGATATTTCCTTTTCTATGATTGGCCTCAAAGCGGTTGAAATCTCCTCCTGAAAATTCCGCAAAAAGTCCGTTTCCAATCTGCTCGGTCTAAAGGAAGTTTCAACTCTTTGAGTTGAAGACACACACACAAAGAAGTTACTGAGAGTTCTTCTGCCTTGCCTCATATGAAGAAATCCCGTTTCCAGCGAAGTCCTCAAAGAGTTCCAAATATCCACTAGCAGACATTACAAACAGAGTGTTTCCAAACTGCTCTATGAAAAGAAAGGTTAATCTACGTGAGTTGAAATCACACATACAAAAGTAGTTTCTGAGAATGATTCTGTCTAGTTTTTATACGAAGACATTTACTTTTCTACCATTGGCCTCAAAGCGCTTGAAATCTCCACTTGCAAATTCCACGAAAAGAGTGTTTCCAATCTGCTCTGTCTAAAGGCACGTTCAACTCTGTGAGTTCAATACACACACACTGAAAGAATTCACTGAGAATTCTTCTGTCTAGCATTACATGAAGAAATCCCGTTTCCAACGAAGTCCACAAAGAGTTCCAATTATCCACTTACAGACATTACAAACAGAGTGTTTCCAAACTGCTTTATGAAAAGAAAGTTTAAACTACGTGAGTTGAACCCACACATACCAAAGTAGTTTCTGAGATTGATTCTGTCTAGTTTTTATACGAAGATATTTCCTTTTCTACCATTGGCCTCAAAGCGCTTGAAATCTCCACTTGCAAATTCCACGAAAAGAGTGTTTCCAATCTGCTCTGTCTAAAGAAACGTTCAACTCTGTGAGTTGAATACACACACACTGAAAGAATTCACTGAGAATTCTTCTGTCTAGCATTACATGAAGAAATCCCATTTACAAAGAAGTCGTCAAAGAGTTCCAAATATCCACTTGCAGACATTACAAACAGAGTGTTTCCAAACTGCTCTATGAAAGGAAAGGTTAAACTGTGAGTTTAACGCACACATCACAAAGCAGTTTCTGACAATGATTCCGTCAACTTTTTACACGAAGGTATATCTTTTCTACAATTGGCCTCAAAGCGCTTGAAGTCTCCACTTGCAAATTCCACATAAACAGAGTCTCACAGCTGCTCTATCTAAAGAAAGTTCAAATCTGTGAGTTGAATACACACCACCAAAAGAAGTTACTCAGAATTCATCTGTCTAGCATTATATGTAGAAATCCCGTTTCCAACGAAGGCCTCAAAGAGGTCCATATATCCCCTTGCAGATACTGCAAAAGGAGTGTTTCCAAACTGCTCTATGAAAAGAAAGCATAAAATATGTTAGTTGAACGCACTCATCACAAAGTAGTTTCTGAGAGTGATTCTGTCTAGTTTTTATATAAAGATATTTCCTTTTCTACCATTGGCCTCAAAGCGCTTGAAATCTCCACTTGCAAATTCCACGAAAGACTGTTTCCAATCTGCACTGTCTGAATGAAGGTTCAACTCTCTGAGTTGAATACACACACACAGAAACAATTCACTGAGAATTCTTCTGTCTAGCATTACATGAAGAAATCCCGTTTCCAAAGAAGTCCTCAAAGAGTTCCAAATATCCACTTGCAGACAATACAAACAGAGTGTTTCCAAACTGCTCTATAAAAGGAAAGGTTAAACTGTGTGAGTTTAACGCACACATCACAAAGCAGTTTCTGACAATGATTCCGTCAACTTTTTATACGAAGATATATCTTTTCTACCTTTGGCCTCAAAGCGCTTGAAATCTCCACTTGCAAATTCCACGAAAAGAGTGTTTCCAATCTGCTCTGTCTAAAGGCACGTTCAACTCTGTGAGTTGAATACACACACACTGAAAGAATTCACTGAGAATTCTTCTGTCTGGCATTACATGAAGAAATCCCGTTTCCAACGAAGTCCTCAAAGAGTTCCAAATATCCACTTGCAGACATTAGAAACATAGTGTTTCCAAACTGTTCTATGAATGGAAAGGTTAAACTGTGAATTTAACGCACACATCACAAAGAATTTTCTGACAATGATTCCGTCAACTTTTTTTGCGAAGATATATCTTTTCTACTATTGGCCTCAAAGCGCTTGAAATCTCCACTTGCAAATTCCACATAAGCAGAGTCTCACATCTGCTCTATCTAAAGGAAAGTTTAAATCTGTGAGTTGAATAAACACCACCAAAAGAAGTTACTCAGAATTCATCTGTCTAGCATTATATGCAGAAATCCCGTTTCCAACGAAGGCCTCAAAGAGGTCCAAATATCCCCTTGCAGATAATGCAAAAGGAGTGTTTCCAAACTGCTCTATGAAAAGAAAGGATAAACTCTGTCAGTTGAACGCACACATCACAAAGTAGTTTCTGAGAGTGATTCTGTCTAGTTTTTATACGAAGATATTTCCTTTTCTACCATTGGCCTCAAAGCGCTTCAAATTTCCACTTGCAATTTCCACGAAAAGAATGCTTCCAACATGCTCTGTCTAAACGAAAGTTCAACTCTGTGAGTTGAATACACACACGCAGAAACAATTCACTGAGAATTCTTCTGTCTAGCATTACATGAAGAAATCCCATTTCCAATGAAGTCCTCAAGGATTTCCAAATATCCACTTCCAGATATTACAAACAGAGTGTTCCCAAACTGCTCTAGGAAAGGAAGGTTAAACTCTGAGTTTAACGCACACATCACAAAGCAGTTTCTGACAATGATTCCGTCTACTTTTTATACGAAGATATAACTTTTCTACAATTGGCCTCAAAGCGCTTGAAATCTCCACTTGCAAATTCCTCTTAAACATAGTTTCACATCTGCTCTGTCTAAAGGAAAGTCCAAATCTGTGAGTTGAATACACACCACCAAAAGAAGTTCTTCAGAATTCATCTGTCTAGCATTATATGCAGAAATCCCGTTTCCAACGAAGGCCTCAAAGATGTCCAAATGTCCCCTTGCAGATATTGCAAAAGGAGTGTTTCCAAACTGCTCTATGAAAAGAAAGGATAAACTCTGTTAGTTGAACGCACACATCACAAAGTAGTTTCTGAGAATGATTCTGTCTAGTTTTCACACGAAGATATTTCCTTTTCAATCAATGGCCTGAAATCGGTTGAAATATCCTGCTGAAAATTCCACAACAATACTGTTTCCAACCTGCTCGGTCTAAAGGAATTTTCAACTCTTTCAATTGAAGACACACACACAAAGAAGTTACTGAGAATTCTTCTGGCTTGCGTCATATGAAGAAATCCCGTTTCCAACGAAGGCCTCAAAGAGTTCCAAATATCCACTTGCAGACATTACAAACAGAGCGTTTCCAAACTGCTCTATGAAAAGAAAGGTTAAACTCTGTGAGTTGAACACACACATACCAAAGTAGTTTCTGAGAGTGATTCTGTCTAGTTTTATACGAAGATATTTCCTTTTCTACCATTGGCCTCAAAGCGCTTGAAATTGCCACTTGCAAATTCCACGAAAAGAGTGTTTCCAATCTGCACTGTCTAAACGAAGGTTCAACTCTGTGAGTTGAATACACACACACAGAAAGAATTCACTGAGAATTCTTCTGTCTAGCATTACATGAAGAAATCCCGTTTCCAACGATGTCCTCAAAGATTTCCAAATATCCACTTGCAGACATTACAAACAGAGTGTTTCCAAACTGCTCTATGAAAGGAAAGGTTAAACTCTGTGAGTTTGACGCACGCATCACAAAGCAGTTTCTGACAATGATTCCGTCAACTTTTTATACGAAGTTATATCTTTTCTACCATTGGCCTCAAAGCGCTTGAAATCTCCACTTGCAAATTCCACATAAACAGAGTTTCTGCTCTGTCTAAAGGAAAGTTGAAATCTGTGAGTTGAATACACACCACCAAAAGAAGTTACTCAGAATTCATCTGTCTAGCATTATATGCAGAAATCCCGTTTCCAACGAAGGCCTCAAAGAGGTCCAAATATCCCCTTGCAGATACTCCAAAGAAGTGTTTCCATACTACTCTATGAAAAGAAAGGATAAACTCTGTTAGTTGAACACACACATACCAAAGTAGTCTCTGAGAATGATTCTGTCTACTTTTTATACGAAGATATTTCCTTTTCTACCATTGGCCTCAAAGCGCTTGAAATCTGCACTTGCAAATTCCACGAAAAGAGTGTTTCCAATCTGCTCTGTCTAAAGGAACGTTCAACAGTGTGAGTTGAATACACACACACAGAAAGAATTCACTGAGAATTCTTCTCTCTAGCATTACATGAAGAAATCCCGTTTCCAACGAAGTCCTCAAAGAGTTCCAAATATCCACATGCAGAGATTACAAACAGAGTGTTTCCAAACTGCTATAAGAAAAGAAAGGTTAAACTCTGTGAGTTGAACACACACATAAGAAAGTAGTTTCTGAGAGTCATTCTGTCAGTTTTTATACGAAGATATTTCCATTTCTACCTTTGGCCACAAAGCGCTTGAAATCTCCACTTGCAAATTCCACTAAAAGAGTGTTTCCAATCTCCTCTGTCTAAAGGAACGTTCAATTCGGTGAGTTGAATACACACACACTGAAAGAATTCACTGAGAATTCTTCTGTCTAGCATTACATGAGGAAATCCCGTTTCCAGCGAAGTACTCAAAGAGTTCCAAATATCCACTTGCAGACATTACAAACAGAGTGTTTCCAAACAACTCTATGAAAGGAAAGCTTAAACTCTGTGAGTTTAACGCACACATCAAAAAGCAGTTTCTGACAATGATTCCGTCAACTTTTTATACGAAGATATATCTTTTCTACCATTGGCCTCATAGCGCTTGAAATCTCCATTTGCAAATTCCACATAAACAGAGTTTCACATCTGCTCTGTCTAAAGGAAAGTTCAAATCTGTGAGTTGAATACACACCACCAAAAGAAGTTACTCAGAATTCATCTGTCTAGCATTATATGCAGAAATCCCGTTTCCAACGAAGGCCTCAAAGAGGTCCAAATATCCCCTTGCAGATACTGCAAAAGGAGTGTTTCCAAACTGCTCTATGAAAAGAAAGGATAAACTCTGTTATTTGAACGCACACATCACAAAGTTGTTTCTGAGAATGATACTGTCTAGTTTTTATACGAAGATATTTCCTTTTCTACCATTGGCCTTAAAGCGGTTGAAATCTCCGGACAATTCCCCAAAAAGACTGTTTCCAACCGGCTCGGTCTAAAGGAAGTTTCAACTCTTTGAGTTGAAGACACACACACAAAGAAGTTACTGAGAATTCTTCTGCCTTGCATCAAATGAGGAAATCCCTTTTCCATCGATAGCCTCAAAGAGTTCCAAATATCCATCTGCAGACATTACAAACAGAGGGTTTCCAAACTGCTCTATGAACAGAAAGGTTAAACTCTGTGAGTTGAACACACACATACCAAAGTAGTTTCTGAGAATGATTCTGTCTAGTTTTATACGAAGATATTTCCTTTTCTACCATTGGCCTCAAAGCGCTTGAAATCTCCACTTGCAAATTCCACGAAAAGAGGGTTTCCAATCTGCTCTGTCTAAAGGAACGTTCAACTGTGTGAGTTGAATACACACACACAGAAATAATTCACTGAGAATTCTTCTGTCTAGCATTACATGAAGAAATCCCGTTTCCAACGAAGTCCTCAAAGAGTTCCAAATATCCACATGCAGAGATTACAAACAGAGTGTTTCCAAACTGCACTATGAAAAGGAAGGTTAAACTCTGTGAGTTGAACACCCACATAAGAAAGTAGTTTCTGAGAGTCATTCTGTCAGTTTTTATACGTAGATATTTCCTTTTCTACTTTTGGCCACAAAGCGCTTGAAATCTCCACTTGCAAATTCCATGAAAAGAGTGTTTCCAATCTCCTCTGTCTAAAGGAACGTTCAACTCGGAGAGTTGAATACACACACACTGAAAGAATTCACTGAGAATTCTTCTGTCTAGCATTACATGAGGAAATCCCGTTTCCAGCGAAGTACTCAAAGAGTTCGAAATATCCACTTGCAGACACTACAAACAGAGTGTTTCCAAACAGCTCTATGAAAGGAAAGGTTAAACTCTGTGAGTTTAACGCACACATCACAAAGCAGTTTCTGACAATGATTCCGTCAACTTTTTATACGAAGGTATATCTTTTCTACCATTGGCCTCAAAGCGCTTGAAATCTCCATTTGCAAATTCCACATAAACAGAGTTTCACATCTGCTCTGTCTAAAGGAAAGTTCAAATCTGTGAGTTGAATACACACCACCAAAAGAAGTTACTGAGTATTCTTCTGGCTTGCGTCATATGAAGAAATCCCGTTTCCAACGAAGGCCTCAAAGAGGTCCAAATATCCCCTTGCAGATACTGCCAAAGGAGTGTTTCCATACTGCTCTATGAAAAGAAAGGATAAACTCTGTTAGTTGAACGCACACATCACAAAGTAGTTTCTGAGAGTGGTTCTGTCTAGTTTTAATACGACGATATGTCCTTTTCAATAATTGGCCTCAAAGCGCTTGAAATCTCCACTTGCAAATTCCACAAAAAGAGGGTTTCCAATCTGCTCTGTCTAAAGGAACGTTCAACTCTGTGAGTTGATTACACACACACTGAAAGAATTCACTGAGAATTCTTCTGTCTGGCGTTACATGAAGAAATCCCGTTTCCAACGACGTCCTCAAAGAGTTCCAAATATCCACTTGCAGACATTACAAACAGAGTGTTTCGAAACTGCTCTATGAAAAGAAAGGTTAAACTCTCTGAGTTGAACACACACATACCAAAGTAGTTTCTGAGAGTGATTCTGTCTAGTTTTTATACGAAGATATTTCCTTTTCTACCATTGGCCTCAAAGCGCTTGAAATCTCCACTTGCAAATTCCACAAAAAGAGTGTTTCCAATCTGCTCTGTCTAAACGAAGGTGCAACTCTGTGAGTTGAATACACACACACAGAAAGAATTCACTGAGAATTCTTCTGTCTAGCATTACATGGAGAAATACCTTTTCCAACGAAGTCCTCAAAGAGTTCCAAATATCCACTTGCAGACATTACAAACAGAGTGTTTCCAAACTGCTCTATGAAAGGAAAGGTTAAACTCTCTGGGTTTAACGCACACATCACGAAACAGTTTCTGACAATGATTCCGTCAACTTTTTATACGAAGATATATATTTTCAACCATTTGCCCCAAAGCGCTGGAAATCTCCACTTGCAAATTCCACATAAACAGAGTTTCACTTCTGCTCTGTCTAAAGGAAAGTTCAAAGCTGTGAGTTGAATACACACCACCAAAAGTAGTTACTCAGAATTCATCTGTCTAGCATTATATGCCGAAATCCCGTTTCCAACGAAGGCCTCAAAGAGTTCCAAATATCCCCTTGCAGATACTGCAAAAGGAGTGTTTCCAAACTGCTCTATGAAAAGAAAGGATAAACTATGTTAGTTGAACGCACACATCACAAAGTAGTTTCTGAGAGTGGTTCTGTGTAGTTTTTATACGAAGATATTTCCTTTTCAATCATTGGCCTCAAAGCGGTTGAAATCTCCTCCTGAAAATTCCGCAAAAAGACTGTTTCCAACCTGCTCGGTCTAAAGGAAGTTTCAACTCTTTCAGTTGAAGACAAACACACAAAGAAGTTACTGAGAATTCTTCTGGCTTTTGTCATATGAAGAAATACCTTTTCCAACGAAGGCCTCAAAGAGATCCTAATATCCACTTGCAGACATTACAAACTGAGTGTTTCCAAACTGCTCTATGAACAGAAAGGTTAAGCTCTGTGAGTTGAACACACACATACCAAAGTACTTTCTGAGAGTGATTCTGTCTAGTTTTTATACGAAGATATTTCCTTTTCTACCGTTGGCCTCAAAGCACTTGAAATCTCCACTTCCAAATTCCACGAAAAGTGGGTTTCCAATCTGCTCTGTCTAAAGGAACGTTCAACTCTGTGAGTTGAATACACACACACAGAAAGAATTCACTGAGAATTCTTCTGTCTAGCATTACATGAAGAAATCCCGTTTCCAAAGAAGTCCTCAAAGAGTTCCAATAATCCACATGCAGAGATTACAAACAGAGTTTTTCCCAACTGCTCTATGAAAAGAAAGGTTAAACTCTGTGAGTTGAACACACACATAAGAAAGAAGTTTCTGAGAGTGATTCTGTCTAGTTTTTATACGAAGATATTTCCTTTTCTACCATTGGCCTCAAAGCGCTTGAAATCTCCACTTGCAAATTCCACGAAAAGAGGGTTTCCAATCTGCTCTGTCTAAAGGAACGTTCAACTCTGTGAGTTGAATAAACACACAGAAAGAATTCACTGAGAATTCTTCTGTCTAGCATTACATGAAGAAATCCCGTTTCCAGCGAAATACTCAAAGATTTCCAAATATCCACTTGCAGACATTACAAGCAGAGTGTTTCCAAACTGCTCTATGAAAACAAAGGTTAAACTCTGTGAGTTGAACACACACATACCAAAGTAGTTTCTGAGATTGATTCTGTCTAGTTTTTATACGAAGATGTATCCTTTTCTACCATTGGCCTCAAAGTGCTTGAAATCTCCACTTGCAAATTCGACGAAAAGAGTGTTTCCAATCTGCACTGTCTAAACGAAGGTTCAACTCTGTGAGTTGAATACACACACACAGAAAGAATTCAATGAGAATTCTTCTGTCTAGCATTACATGAAGAAATCTCGTTTCCAACGAAGTCCTCAAAGAGTTCCAAATATCCACTTGCAGACATTACAAACAGAGTGTTTCCAAACTGCTCTATGAAAGGAAAGGTTAAACTCTATGAGTTTAACCCAAACATCACAAAGCAGTTTCTGACAATGATTTCGTCAACTTTTTATATGAAGATATATCTTTTCTACCATTGGCCTCAAAGCGCTTGAAATCTCCACTTGCAAATTCCACATAAACAGAGTTTCACATCTGCTCTGTCTAAAGGAATTTTCAAATCTGTGAGTTGAATACACACCACCAAAAGAAGTTACTCAGAATTCATCTGTCAAGCATTATATGCAGAAATCCCGTTTCCAACGAAGGCCTCAAAGAGGTCCAAATATCCCCTTGCAGATACTGCAAAAGGAGTGTTTCCATACTGCTCTATGAAAAGAAAGGACAAACTCTGTTAGTTGAACGCACACATCACAAAGTAGTTTCTGAGAATGATTCTGTCTAGTTTTTATATGAAGATATTTCCTTTTCAATCATTGGCCTCAAAGCGGTTGAAATCTCCTCCTCAAAATTCCGCAAAAAGACTTTTTCCAACCTGCTCGGTCTAAAGGAAGTTTCACCTCTTTCAGTTGAAGACACACTCACAAAGAAGTTACTGAGAATTCTTCTGGCTTTTGTCATATGAAGAAATCCCTTTTCCAACGAAGGCCTCAAAGTGTTCCAAATATCCACTTGCAGACATTACAAACAGAGTGTTTCCAAACTGCTCTATGAACAGAAAGGTTAAACTCTGTCAGTTGAACACACACATACCAAAGTAGTTTCTGAGAATTATTCTGTCTAGTTTTTATAAGAAGATATTTCCTTTTCTACCATTGGCCTCAAAGCGCTTGAAATCTCCACTTGCAAATTCCACCAAAAGATGGTTTCAAATCTGCTCTGTCTAAAGGAACGTTCAACTCTGTGAGTTGAATACACACACACAGAAAGAATTCACTGAGAATTCTTCTGTCTAGCATTACATGAAGAAATCCCGTATCCAACGATGTCCTCAAAGAGTTCCAAATATCCACTTGCAGACATTACAAACAGAGTGTTTCCGAACTGCTCTTTGAAAAGAAAGGTTAAACTCTGTGAGTTGAACACACACATACCAAATTAGATTCTCAGAGTGATTCTCTCTAGTTTTTATACGAAGGTATTTCCTTTTCTACCATTGGCCTCAAAGCCCTTGAAATCTCCACTTGCAAATTCCACGAAAAGAGTGTTTCCAATCTGCTCTGTCTAAACGAAGGTTCAATTCTGTCAGTTGAATACACACACACAGAAAGGATTTACGGAAAATTTTTCTGTCTAGCATTACATGAAGAAATCCCGTTTCCAACGAAGTCCTCAAAGAGTTCCAAATATCCACTTGCAGACATTGCAAACAGAGTGTTTCCAAACTGCCCTATGAAAGGAAAGGTTAAGCTCTGTGAGTTCAACGCACACATCACAAAGCAGTTTCTGACAATGATTCCGTCAACTTTTTATGCGAAGATATATGTTTTCTACCATTGGCCTCAAAGCGCTTGAAATCTCCACTTGCAAATTCCACATAAACAGAGTTTCACATCTGCTCTGTCTAAAGGAAAGTTCAAATCTGTGAGTTGAATACACACCACCAAAGAAGTTACTCAGAATTCATCTGTCTAGCATTATATTCAGAAATCCCATTTCCAACGAAGGCCTCAAAGAGGTCCAAATATCCCCTTGCAGATACTGCAAAAGGAGTGTTTCCAAACTGCTCTATGAAAAGAAAGGATAAACTCAGTTAGTTGAATGCACACATCACAAAGTAGTTTCTGAGAATGATTCTGTCTAGTTTTTTTTTTTTTTTTGAGACGGAGTCTCGCTCTGTCCCCCAGGCTGGAGTACAGAGGCGCGATCTCGGCTCACTGCAATCTCTGCCTCCCGTGTTCACGCCATTCACCTGCCTCAGCCTCCCGAGTAGCTGGGACTACAGACGCCCGCTACCACGCCCAGGTAATTTTTTGTATTTTTAGTAGAGACGGGGTTTCACCATGTTAGCCAGGATGGTCTCGATCTCCTGACCTCGTGATCCACCCTCCTCGGCCTCCCAAAGTGCAGGGATTACAGGCGTGAGCCACCGCGCCCGGCTGATTCTCTATAGTTTTTATACGAAGATATTTCCTTTTCAATCATTGGCCTCAAAGCGGTAGAAGTCTCCTCCTGAAAATTCCGCAAAAAGACTGTTTCCAACCTGCTCCGTCTAAAGAAGTTTCAACTCTTTGAGTTGAAGACACACACACAAAGAAGTTACTGAGAATTCTTCTGCCTTGCGCATTATGAAGAAATCCCATTTTCAACGAAGGCCTCAAAGAGGTCCAAATATCCCCTTGCAGATACTGCAAAAAGAGTTTTTCCAAACTGCTCTATGAAAAGAAAGGTTAAACTCTGTTAGTTGAATGCACACATCACAAAGTAGTTTCTGAGAGTGGTTCTGTCTAGTTTTTATACGAAGATATTTACTTTTCAATCATTGGCCTCAAAGCGCTTGAAATCTCCACTTGCAAATTCTATGAAAAGAGTGTTTCCAATCTGCTCTTTCTAAAGGCACGTTCAACTCTGTGAGTTGAATACACACACAATGAAATAATTCACTGAGAATTCTTCTGTCTAGCATCACATGAAGAAATCCCGTTTCCAACGAAGTCCTCAAAGAGTTCCAAATATCCACTTGCAGACATTACAAACAGAGTGTTTCGAAACTGCTCTATGAAAACAAAGGTTAAACTCTGTGAGTTGAACACACACATACCAATGTCGTTTCTGAGAGTGACTCTGTCTACTTTTTATACGAAGATATTTCCTTTTCTACCATTGGCCTCAAATCACTTGAAATCTCCACTTGCAAATTCCACGACAGGAGTGTTTCCAATCTGCTCTGCATAAAGGCACGTTCAACTCTGTGAGTTCAATACACACACACAGAAAGAATTCACTGAGAATTCTTCTGTCTAGCATTAAATGAAGAAATCCCGTTTCCAAAGAAGTCCTCAAAGAGTTCCAAATATCCACTTATAGACATTACAGACAGAGTGATTCCAAACTGCTCTACGAAAGGAAAGGTTAAACTCTGTGAGTTTAACGCACACATCCCAAAGCAGTTTCTGACAATGATTCCGTCAACTTTTTATACGAAGATATATATTTTCTACCATTGGCCCCAAAGCGCAGGAAATCTCCACTTGCAAATTCCACATAAACAGAGTTTCACTTCTGCTCTGTCTAAAGGAAAGTTCAAATCTGTGAGTTGAACACACCACCAAAAGAAGTTACTCAGAATTCATCTGTCTAGCATTATATGCAGAAATCCCGTTTCCAACGAAGGCCTCAAAGAGTTCCAAATATCCACTTGCAGATACTGCAAAAAGAGTGTTTCCAAACTGCTCTATGAAAAGAAAGGATAAA
Source organism: Pan troglodytes (assembly GCF_028858775.2). NCBI lineage: Eukaryota > Metazoa > Chordata > Mammalia > Primates > Hominidae > Pan > Pan troglodytes. The sequence continues at coordinate 95,438,482 of NC_086015.1, forward strand.
CTCTGTTAGTTGAACGCACACATCACAAAGTAGTTTCTGAGAGTGGTTCTGTCTAGTTTTTATACGAAGATATTTCCTTTTCAATCATTGGCCTCAAAGCGCTTGAAATCTCCACTTGCAAATTCCATGAAAAGAGTGTTTCCAATCTGCTCTTTCTAAAAGCATGTTCAACTCTGTGAGTTGAATACACACACAATGAAAGAATTCACTGAGAATTCTTCTGTGTAGCATCACATGAAGAAATCCCATTTCCAACGAAGTCCTCAAAGAGTTCCAAATATCCACTTGCAGACATTACAAACAGAGTGTTTCCATACTGCTCTATGAAAAGAAAGGTTAAACTCTGTGAGTTGAACACACACATACCAAAGTAGTTTCTGAGAGTGATTCTGTCTAGTTTTTATACGAAGATATTTCCTTTTCTACCATTGGCCTCAAATCGCTTGAAATCTCCACTTGCAAATTCAACGAAAAGAGGGTTTCCAATCTACTCTGTATAAAGGCACTTTCAACTCTGTGAGTTGAATACACACACACAGAAAGAATTCACTGAGAATTCTTCTGTCTAGCATTACATGAAGAAACCCCGTTTCCAAAGAAGTCCTCAAAGATTTCCAAATATCCACTTGTAGACATTACAGACCGAGTGATTCCAAACTGCTCTATGAAAGGAAAGGTTAAACTCTGTGAGTTTAACGCACACATCACAAAGCAGTTTCTGACAATGATTCCGTCAACTTTTTATACGAAGATATATATTTTCTACCATTGGCCCCAAATCGCTGGAAATCTCCACTTGCAAATTCCACATAAACAGAGTTTCACTTCTGCTCTGTCTAAAGGAAAGTTCAAACCTGTGAGTTGAATACACACCACCAAAAGAAGTTACTCAGAATTCATCTGTCTAGCATTATATGCAGAAATCCCGTTTCCAACGAAGGCCTCAAAGAGTTCCAAATATCGACTTGCAGACATTCCAAACAGAGTGTTTCCAAACTGCTCTATGAAAAGAAAGGATAAACTCTGTTAGTTGAACGCACACATCACAAACTGGTTTCTGAGAGTGATTCTGTCTAGTTTTTATACGAAGATATTTCCTTTTCTACAATTGGCCTCAAAGCGCTTGAAATCTCCACTTGCAAATTCCACGAAAAGAGTGTTTCCAATCTGCTCTGTCTAAAGGCACGTTCAACTCTGTGAGTTGAATACACACACACTGAAAAATTCACTGAGAATTCTTCTGTCTAGCATTACATGAAGAAATCCCGTTTCCAACGAAGTCCTCAAAGAGTTCCAAATATCCACTTGCAGACATTACAAACAGAGTGTTTCCAAACTGCTCTATGAAAAGAAAGGTTAAACTCTGTGAGTTGAACACACACATATCAAAGTAGTTTCTGAGAGTGATTCTGTCTAGTTTTTATACGAAGATATTTCCTTTTCACCCATTGGCCTCAAAGCGCTTGAAATCTCCATTTGCAAATTCCACGAAAAGAGTTTTTCCAATCTGCTCTGTCTAAACGAAGGTTCAACTCTGTGAGTTGAATACACACACACAGGAAAATTCACTGAGAATTCTTCTGTCTAGCATTACATGAAAAATCCCGTTTCCAACGAAGTCCTCAAAGAGTTCCAAATAACCACTTGCAGACATTACAAAGAGACTGTTTCCAAACTGCTCTATGAAAAGAAAGGTTAAACTCTGTGAGTTGAACACACACATACCAAAGTAGTTTCTGAGAGTGATTCTGTCTAGTTTTTATACGAAGATATTTCCTTTTCAATCATTGGCCTCAAAGCGGTTGAAATATCCTCCTGAAAATTCCGCAAAAACACTGTTTCCAACCTGCTCGGTCTAAAGGAAGTTTCAACACTTTGAGTTGAAGAAACACACAAAGAAGTTACTGAGAATTCTTCTGGCTTGTGTTATATGAAGAAATCCCGTTTCCAACGAAGGCCTCAAAGAGTTCCAAATATCCACTTGCAGACATTACAAACAGAGTGTTTCCAAACTGCTCCATGAAAAGAAAGGTTAAACTCTGTGAGTTGAACACACACATACCGAAGTAGTTTCTGAGAATGATTCTGTCTAGTTTTTATACGAAGATATTTCCGTTTCTACAATTGGCCTCAAAGCGCTTGAAATCTCCACTTGCAAATTCTACGAAAAGAGTGTTTCCAATCTGCTCTGTCTAAAGGAGCTTTCAACACTGTGTGTAGAATACACACACACAGGAAGAATTCACTGAGAATTCTTCTGTCTATCATTACATGAAGAAATCCCATTTCCAACGAAGTCCTCAAAGAATTCCAAATATCCACTTGCAGACATTTCCAATAGAGTGTTTCCAAACTCCTCTATGATAGGAAAGTTAAACTCTGTCAGTTTAACCCACACATCACAAAGCAGTTTGTGAGAATGATTCCGTCAACTTTTTATGCGAAGATATCTCTTTTCTACCATTTCCCTCAAAGCGCTTGAAATCTCCACATGCAAATTCCACGAAAACAGAGTGTCACATCTGCTCTGTCTAAAGGAAAGTTCAAATCTGTGAGTTGAATACACATCACCAAAAGAAGTTACTCAGAATTCATCTGTCTAGCATTATATGCAGAAATCCCGTTTCCAATGAAGACCTCAAGGAGGTCCAAATATCCCCTTGCAGATACTGCAAAAGGAGTGTTTCCAAACTGCTCGATGAAAAGAAAGGATAAACTCTGTTAGTTGAACGCACACATCACAAAGTAGTTTCTGACAATGATTCTGTCTAGTTTTTATACGAAGATATTTCCTTTTCAATCATTGGCCTCAAAGCGGTTGAAATCTCCTCCTGAAAATTCCGCAAAAAGACTGTTTCCAACCTGCTCGGTATAAGGAAGTTTCAACTCTTTGAGTTGAAGACACACACACAAACAAGTTACTGAGAATTCTTCTGACTTACGTTATATGAAGAAATCCCGTTTCCAAAGAAGGCCTCAAAGACTTCCAAATATCCACTTGCAGACATTACAAACAGAGTGTTTCCAAACTGCTCTATGAAAAGAAAGGTTAAACACGGTGAGTTGAACACACACATACCAAAGTAGTTTCTGAGAATGATTCTGTCTAGTTTTTATAAGAAGGTATTTCCTTTTCTACCATTGGCCTCAAAGCGCTTGAAATCTCCACTTGCAAATTCCACGAAAGGAGTGTTTCCAATCTGCTCTGTCTAAAGGAACGTTCAATTCTGTGAGTTGAATACACACACACAGAAAGAATTAAATGAGAATTCTTCTGTCTAGCATTACATGAAGAAATCTCGTTTCCAACGAACTCCTCAAAGACTTTCAAATATCCACTTGCAGACATTACAAACAGAGTGTTTCCAAACTGCTCTATGAAAGGACAGGTTAAACTCTTAGTTTAACGCCCACATCACAAAGCAGTTTCTGAGATTGATTCCATCAACTTTTTATACGAAGATATATCTTTTCTACCATTGGCCTCAAAGCGCTTCAAATCTCCACTTGCAAAGTACACATAAACAGAGTTTCACTTCTGCTGTGTCTAAAGGAAAGTTCAAATCTGTGAGTTGAATACACACCACCAAAGGAAGTTACTCAGAATTCATCTCTCTAGCATTATATGCGGAAATCCGGTTTCCAACGAAGGCCTCGAAGATGTCCAAATATCCCCTTGCAGATAATGCAAAAAGAGTGTTTCCAAACTGCGCAATGAAAAGAAAGGATAAACTCTGTTAGTTGAACGCACATATCACAAAGTAGTTTCTGAGAATGATTCTGTCTAGTTTTTATACGAAGATATTTCCTTTTCAATCATTGGCCTCAAAGCGGTTGAAATGTCCTCCTGAAAATTCCGCAAAAAGACTGTTTCCAACCTGCTCGGTCTAAAGGAAGTTCCAACTCTTTGAGTTGAAGACACACACACAAAGAAGTTACTGAGAATTCTTCTGGCTTGCGTTATATGAAGACATCCCGTTTCCAATGAAGGCCTCAAAGAGTTCCCAATATCCACTTGCAGACATTTCAAACACAGTGTTTCCAAACTGCTCTTTGAAAAGAAAGGTTAAACTCTGTGAGTTGAACACACACATACCAAAGTAGTTTCTGAGAATGCTTCTGTCTAGTTTTCATACGAAGATATTTCCTTTTCTACCATTGGCCTCAAAGCGCTTGAAATCTCCACTTGCAAATTCCACGAAAAGAGTGTTTCCAATCTGCTCTGTCTAAAGGAACGTTCAACTCTGTGAGTTGAATACACACACACAGAAAGAATTCACTGAGAATTCTTCTGTCTAGCATTACATGAAGAAATCCCGTTTCCAACGAATTCCTCAAAGAGTTCCAAATATCCGCTTGCAGATATTACAGAGTGTTTCCAAACTGCTCTATGAAACGAAAGGTTAAACTGTGTGAGTTTAACGCACACATCACAAAGCAGTTTCTGAGAATCATTCCATCAACTTTTTATACGAAGATACATCATTTCTACCACTGGCCTCAAAGGGCTTGAAATCTCCACTTGCAAACTCCACAAAAACAGGGTTTCACAACGGCTCTGTATAAAGGAAATTTCAGATCTGTGAGTTGAATACACACCACCAAAAGAAGTTACTCAGAATTCATCTGTCTAGCATTATATGCAGAAAACCCATTTCCAATGAAGGCCTCAAAGAGGTCCAAATATCCCCTTGCAGATACTGCAAAAGGTGTGTTTCCAAACTGCTCTATGAAAAGAAAGGATAAACTCTGTTAGTAGAACGCACACATCACAAAGTAGTTTCTGAGAATAATTCTGTCTAGTTTTTATACGAAGATATTTCCTTTTCAATCATTGGCCTCAAAGCGGTTGAAATCTCCTCCTGAAAATTCTGCAAAAAGACTGCTTCCAACCTGCTCGGTCTAAAGGAAGTTTCAACACTTTGAGTTGAAGACACACACACAAAGAAGTTACTGAGAATTCTTCTGGATCGCATTATATGAAGAAATCCTGATTCCAATGAAGGCCTCAAAGAGTTCCAAATATCCACTTGCAGTCATTAGAAACAGAGTGTTTCCAAACTGCTCTATGAAAAGAAATGTTAAATTCTGTGAGTTGAACACACACATACCAAAGTAGTTTCTGACAGTGATTCTGTCTAGTTTTTATACGAAGATATTTCCTTTTCTACCATTGGCCTCAAATCGCTTGATATCTCCACTTGCAAATTCCACGAAAATAGTGTTTCCAATCTGCTCTGTCTAAAGGAACGTTCAACTCTGTGAGTTCAATACACACACACAGAAAGAATTCACTGAGAATTCTTCCGTCTAGCATTAAATGAAGATATCCCGTTTCCAACGAAGTCCTCAAAGAGTTCCAAATATCCACTTGCAGGCATTACTAACAGAGTGTTTCCAAACTGCTCTATGAAAGGAAAGGTTAAACTGTGAGTTTAACGCACACATCACAAAGCAGTTTCTGAGAATGATTCCATCAATTTTGTATACGAAGATATATCTTTTCCACCATTGGCCTCAGAGCGCTTGAAATCTCCACTTGCAAATTACACATAAACAGAGATTCACATCTCCTCTGTCTAAAGGAAAGTTCAAATCTGTGAGTTGAATACACACCTCCAAAAGAAGTTACTCAGAATTCATCTGTCTAGCATTATATGCAGAAATCCCGTTTCCAACGAAGGCCTCAAAGAGGTCCAAATATCCCCTTGCAGATACTGCAAAAGGAGTGTTTACAAACTGCTCTATGAAAAGAAAGGATAAACTCTGTTAGTTGCACGCACACATCACAAAGTAGTTTCTGAGAATGATTCTGTCTAGTTTTCATACGAAGATATTTCCTTTTCAATCATTGGCCTCAAAGCGGTTGAAGTCTCCTCCTGAAAATTCCGCAAAAACACTGTTTCCAACCTGGTCGGTCTAAAGGAAATTTCAACTCTTTGAGTTGAAGAAACACACAAAGAAGTTAATGAGAATCCTTCTGGCTTGCGTTATATGAAGAAATCCCGTTTCCAACGAAGGCCTCAAAGAGTTCCGAATATCCACTTGCAGACGTTACAAACAGAGTGTTTCCACACTGCTCTATGAAAAGAAAGGTTAACCTCTGTGAGTTGAACACACACATACCGAAGTAGTTTCTGAGAATGATTCTGTCTACTTTTTATACGAAGATATTTCCTTTTCTACAATTGGCCTCAAAGCGCTTGAAATCTCCACTTGCAAATTCCACGAAAAAGTGTTTCCAATCTGCTCTGTCTAAAGGAGCTTTCAACACTGTGTGTAGAATACACACACACAGAAAGAATTCACTGAGAATTCTTCTGTCTAGCATTACATGAAGAATTCCCATTTCCAACGAAGTCCTCAAAGAGTTCCAAATATCCACTTGCACACATTACAAACAGAGTGTTTCCAAACTGCTCTATGATAGGAAAGTTAAGCTCTGTGAGTTTAACGCACACATCCCAAAGCAGTTTCTGAGAATGATTCCATCAACTTTTTATACGAAGATATACCTTTTCTACCATTGGCCTCAAAGCGCTTGAAATCTCCACTTGCAGAGTACACATAAACAGAGTTTCACATCTCCTCTGTCTAAAGGAAAGTTCAGATCTGTGAGTTGAATACACACCACCAAAAGAAATTACTCAGAATTCATCTGTCTAGCGTTATATGCAGAAATCCGGTTTCCAATGAAGGCCTCGAAGAGGTCCAAATATCCCCTTGCAGATACTGCAAAAAGAGTGTTTCTAAACTGCTCTATGAAAAGAAAGGGTAAACTCTGTTAGTTGAACGCACACATCACAAAGTAGTTTCTGAGAATGATCCTGTCTAGTTTTTATACGAAGATATTTCCTTTTCAATCATTGGCCTCAAAGCGGTGGAAATCTCCTCATGAATATTCCGCAAAAAGACTGTTTCCTACATGGTTGGTATAAGGAATTTTCAACTCTTTGAGTTGAAGACAGAAACACAAAGAAGTTACTGAGAATTCCTCTGGCTTGCGTTATATGAAGAAATCCAGTTTCAAACGAAGGCCTCAAAGAGTTCCAAATATCCACTTGCAGACATTACAAACAGAGTTTTTCCACACTGCTCTATGAAAAGAAAGGTTAAACACTGTGAGTTGAACACACACATACGAAAGTAGTTTCCGAGAATGATTCTGTCTAGTTTTTATACGAAGATATTTCCTTTTCTACCATTGGCCTCAAAGCACTTTAAGTCTCCTCTTCCAAATTCCACGAAAAGAGTGTTTCCAATCTGCTCTGTCTAAAGGAACATTCAACACTGTGAGTTGAATGTGTATTCACTCAGAATACACACACAGAAAGAATTCACTGAGAATTCTTCTCTCTAGCATTACATGAAGAAATCCCATTTCCAACGAAGTCCTCAAAGAGTTCCAAATATCCACTTGCAGACATTACACACAGTGTTTCAAAACTGCTGTATGAAAGGAAAGTAAAATTCTGTGAGTTTAACGCACACATCACAAAGCAGTTTCTGAGAATGTTTCCATCAACTTTTTATACGAAGATATCTCTTTTCTACTATTCGCCTCAAAGCGCTTGAAATCTCCACTTGCAAATTCCACAGAAACAGAGATTCACATCTCCTCTGTCTAAAGGAAAGTGCAAATCTGTGAGTTGAATACACACCACCAAAAGAAGTTACTCAGAATTCATCTGTCTAGCATTATATGCAGAAATCCCGTTTCCAACGAAATCCTCAAAGAGGTCCAAATATCCCCTTGCAGATACTGCAAAAGGAGTGTTTCCAAACTGCTCTATGAATAGAAAGGATAAACTCTGTTAGTTGAATGCACACATCACAAAGTAGTTTCTGAGAATGATTCTGTCTAGTTTTTATACGAAGATATTTCCTTTTCAATCATTGGCCTCAAACCGGTTGAAGTCTCCTCCTCAAAATTCCGCAAAAACACTGTTTCCAACAAGCTCGGTCTAAAGGAAGTTTCAACTCTTTGAGTTGAAGAAACACACAAAGAAGTTACTGAGAATTCTTCTGGCTTGCGTTATATGAAGAAATCCCGTTTCCAACGAAGGCCTCAAAGAGTTCCAAATATCCACTTGCAGACATTACAAACAGAGTGTTTCCACACTGCTCCATGAAAGGAAAGGTTAAACTCTGTGAGTTGAACACACACATACCGAAGTAGTTTCTGAGAATGATTCTGTGTAGTTTTTATACGAAGATATTTCCTTTTCAATCATTGGCCACAAAGCGCTTGAAATCTCCTCCTGAAAATTCCGCAAAAAGACTGTTTCCAACCTGCTCGGTCTAAAGGAAGTTTCAACTCCTTGGGTTGAAGACACACACACAAAGAAGTTAGTGAGAATTCTTCTGTCTAGTATTATATGAAGAAATCCCGTTTCCAACGAAGTCCTCAAAGAGTTCCAAATATCCACTTGCAGACATTACTAACAGAGTGTTTCCAAACTGCTCTATGAAAAGAAAGGTTAAACTCTGTGAGTTGAACACACACATACCAAAGTAGTTTCTGAGAGTGATTCTGTCTAGTTTTTATACGAAGATATTTCCTTTTCTACCATTGGACTCAAAGCGCTTGAAATCTCCACTTGCAAATTCCACGAAAAGAGTGTTTCCTATCTGCTCTGTCTAAAGCAACGTTCAACTCTGTGAGTTGAATACACACACACAGAAAGAATTCACTGAGAATTCTTCTGTCTAGCATTACATGAAGAAATCCCGTTTCCAACGAAGTGCTCAAAGAGTTCCATATATCCACTTGCAGAAATTACTAACAGACTGTTTCCAAACTGCTCGATGAAACGAAAGGTTAAACTGTGAGTTTAACGCACACATCACAATGCACTTTCTGAGAACGATTCCATCAACTTTTTATACGAAGATATATCTTTTCTACCATTGGCCTCACTGTGCTTGAAATCTCCACTTGCAAATCCCACAAAAACAGAGTTTCACATCTGCTCTGGCTAAAGGAAAGTTCAAATCAGTGAGTTGAATACACACCACCAAAAAAGTTACTCAGAATTCATCTGTCTAACATTATATGCAGAAATCCCGTTTCCAACGAAGGCCTCAAAGAGGTCGGAATATCCCCTTGCAGATACTGCAAAAGGATTGTTTCGAAACTGCTCTATGAAAAGAAAGGATAAACTCTGTTAGTTGAACGCACACATCACAAAGTAGTTTCTGAGAATGATTCTGTCTAGTTTTTATACAAAGATATTTCCTTTTCAATCATTGGCCTCAAAGCGGTTGAAATCTCCTCCTGAAAATTCCGCAAAAAGACTGCTTCCAACCTGGTCGGTCTAAAGGAAGTTTCAATTCTTTGAGTTGAAGACACACACACAAAGAATTTGCTGAGAATTCTTCTGGCTTGCGTTATATGATGAAATCCCGTTTCCAACGAAGGCCTCAAAGAGTTCCAAATATCCACTTGCAGACATTACAAACAGAGTGTTTCCAAACTGCTCTATGAAAGGGAAGGTTAAACACTGTGAGTTGAACACACACATATCAAATAGTTTGTGAGAATGATTCTGTCTAGTTTTTATAAGAAGATATTTAGTTTTCTACCATTTTCCTCAAAGCACTTGAAATCTCCATTTGCAAATTACACGAAAACAGTGTTTCCAGTTGGCTCTGTCTAAAGGAACGTTCAACTCTGTGAGTTGAATACACACACACAGAAAGAATTCACAGAGAATTCTTCTGTCTAGCATTACATGATGAAATCCCGTTTCCAATGAAGTCCTCAAAGAGTTCCAAGCATCCACTTGCAGACATTTCAAACAGAGTGTTTCCAAACTGCTCTATGAAAAGAAAGGTTAAACTCTGTGAGTTGAACACACACATACCAAAGTAGTTTCTGAGAGTGATTCTGTCTAGTTTTTACACAAAGATATTTCCTTTTCTACCATTGGCCTCAAAGCGCTTGAAATCTCCACTTGCAAATTCCACGAAAAAGTGTTTCCAATCTGCTCTGTCTAAAGGAGCTTTCAACACTGTGTGTAGAATACACACACACAGAAAGAATTCACTGAGAATTCTTCTGTCTAGCATTACATGAAGAAATCCCATTTCCAACGAAGTCCTCAAAGAGTTCCAAATATCCACTTGCAGACATTACAAACAGAGTGTTTCCAAACTGCTCTATGATAGGAAAGTTAAGCTCTGTGAGTTTAACGCACACATCCCAAAGCAGTTTCTGAGAATGATTCCATCAACTTTTTATACGAAGATACCTCTTTTCTACCATTGCCCTCAAAGCGCTTGAAATCTCCTCATGCAAATTCCACAAAAACAGAGTTTCACATCTGCTCTGTCTAAAGGAAATTTCAAATCTGTGAGTTGAATACACACCACCAAAAGAAGTTACTCAGAATTCATCTGTCTTGCATTAAATGCAGAAATCCCGTTTCCAACGAAGGCCTCAAGGAGGTCCAAATATCCCCTTGCAGATACTTCAAATGGAGTGTTTCCAAACTGCTCTATGAAAAGAAAGGATAAACTCTGTTAGTTGAACGCACACATCACAAAGTTGTTTCTGAGAATGATTCTGTCTAGTTTTTATACGAAGATATTTCCTTTTCAATCATTGGCCTCAAAGCGGTTGAAGTCTCCTCCTCAAAATTCCGCAAAAAGACTATTCCCAAACTGGTCGGTATAGGGAATTTTCAACTCTTTGAGTTGAAGACAAACACACAAAGAAGTTACTGAGAATTCCTCTGCCTTGCGTTATATGAAGAAATCCCGTTTCCAACGAAGGCCTCAAAGAGTTCCAAATATCCACTTGCAGACATTACAAACAGATTGTTTCCAAACTGCTCTATGAAAAGAAAGGTTAAACACTGTGAGTTGAACACACACATACCAAAGTAGTTTCTGAGAATGATTCTGTCTAGTTTTTATAAGAAGATATTTCCTTTTCTACCATTGGCCTCAAAGCGCTTGAAATCTCCACTTGCAAATTCCACGAAAAGAGTGTTTCCAATCTGCTCTGTCTAAAGGAACGTTCAACTCTGTGAGTTGAATACACACACACAGAAATAATTCACTGAGAATTCTTCTGTCTCGCATTACATGAAGAAATCCCGTTTCCAACGAAGTCCTCAAGGAGTTCCAAATATCCACTTGCAGACATTACAAACAGAGTGTTTCCAAACTGCTCTATGAAAGGAAAGGTTAAATTCTGTGAGTTTAACGCACACATCACAAAGAAGTTTCTGAGAATGTTTCCATGAACTTTTTATACGAACATGTATCATTTCTAACATTGGCCTCAAAGCACTTGAAATCTCCACTTGCAAATTCCACAAAAACAGTGTTTCACATCGGCTCTGTCTAAAAGAATGTTCAAATCTGTGAGTTGAATACGCACCCCCAAAAGAAGTTACTCAGAATTCATCGATCTAGCATTATATGCAGAAATCCCATTTCCAACGAAGGCCTCAAAGAGGTCCAAATATCCCCTTGCAGATACTGCATAAGGAGTGTTTCCAAACTGCTCTTTGAAAAGAACGGATAAACTCTGTTAGTTGAACGCACACATCACAAAGTAGTTTCTGAGAATGAATCTGTCTAGTTTTTATACGACGATATTTCCTTTACAATCATTGGCCTCAAAGGGGCTGAAATCTCCTCCTGAAAATTCCGCAAAAAGACTGTTTCCAACCTGCTCGGTCTAAAGGAAGTTTCAACTCTTTGAGTTGAAGACACACACACAAAGAAGTTACTGAGAATTCTTCTGGCTTGCGTTATATGAAGAAATCCCCTTTCCAACGAAGGCCTAAAAGAGTTCCAAATATCCACTTGCAGACATTACAAACAGAGTGTTTCCAAACTGCTCTATGAAAAGAAAGGTTAAACACGGTGAGTTGAACACACACATCGCAAAGTAGTTTCTGAGAATGATTCTGTCTAGTTTTTATAAGAAGATATTTCCTTTTCTACCATTGGCCTCAAAGCGCTTGAAATCTCCACTTGCAAATTCCACGAAAAGAGTGTTTCCAATCTGCTCTGTCTAAAGGAACGTTCAACTCTGTGATTTGAATACACACACACAGAAAGAATTCACTGAGAATTCTTCTGTCTAGCATTACATGAAGAAATCCCGTTTCCAATGATGTCCTCAAAGAGTTCCAAATATCCACTTGAAGACATTACAAACAGAGTGTTTCCAAACTGTTCTATGAAAGGAAAGGTTAAACTCTATGAGTTTAATGCACACATCACAAAGCTGTTTCTGAGAATGATTCCATCATCTTTTTATACAAAAATATATCTTTTCTACCATTGGCCTCAAAGTGCTTCAGATCTCCGCTTGCAAATGCCACAAAAATAGAGTTTCACATCTGCTCTGTCTAAGGGAATGTTGAACTCTGTGGGTTGAATACACACCACAAAAAGAAGTTACTCAGAATTCTTCAGTCCAGCATTATGAGTAGAAAACCCTTTTCCAACGAAGGCCTCATAGAGGTCCAAATATCCACTTGCAGATACTGCAGAAAAAGTGTTTCCAAACGGCTCTATGAAAAGAAATATTAAACTCTCTGAGTTGAACACACACATACCAAAGTAGTTTCTGAGAATGATTCTGTCTAGTTTTTATACAAAGATATTTCCTTTTCTACCATTGGCCTCTAAGCGCTTGAAATCTCCACATGCAAACTCTCAAAAAGTGTGTTTCCAATCTTCTCTGTCTAAACAGACGTTCAAATCTGTGAGTTGAATACACACACACTGAAAGAATTCACTGAGAATTCTTCCGTCTGGCATTACATGAAGAAATCCCGTTTCCAACGTAGTCCTCATAGGCTTCCATATATAAACTAGCAGACATTACAAACAGAGTGTTTTCAAAGTGCTCTAAGAAAGGAAAGGTTAAACTCTGTGAGTTTAACGCACACATCACAAAGCAGTTTCTGAGAATGATTCCGTCAACTTTTTATACGTAGGTGTATCTTTTCTACCACTGGCCTCAAAGCGCTGGAAATCTCCACTTGCAAATTCCACAAAACAGACTTTCACATCTGCTCTGTCTAAAGGAAAGTTCAAATCTGTGAGTTGAATACACACCACCAAAGAAGTTACTCAGAATTCATCTGCCAAGCATTATATGCAGAAATCCCCTTTCCAACGAAGGCCTCAAAGAGGTCCAAATATCCACTTGCAGATACTGCAAAAAGAGTGTTTCCAAACTGCTCTATGAAAAGAAAGGATAAACTCTGTTAGTTGAACGCACACATCACAAGGTAGTTTCTGAGAATGATTCTGTCTAGTTCTTATATGAAGATATTTCCTTTTCAATCATTGGCCCCAAAGCGGTTGAAATCTCCTCCTGAAAATACCACAAAAAGAGTGTTTCCAACCTGCTCGGTCTAAGGGATGTTTCAACTCTTTGAGTTGAAGACACACACACACAAAGAAGTTACTGAGAATTCTTCTGGCTTGCATTGTATGAAGAAATCCCATTTCCAACGAAGGCCTCAAAGAGTTCCAAATATCCACTTGCAGACATTACAAACAGAGTGTTTCCAAACTGCTCTGTGAAAAGAAAGGTTAAACTCTGTGAGTTGAACACACACATCCCAAAGTAGTTTCTGAGAATGATTCTGTCTAGCTTTTATACGAAGTTTTTTCCTTTTCTACCATTGGCTTCAAAGCGCTTGAAATCTCCACTTGCAAATTCCTCAAAAAGAGTGTTTGCAATCTGCTCTGTCTAAAGGAACATTCTACTCTGTGAGCTGAATACACACACACAGAAACAATTCACTGAGAATTCTTCTGTCTAGCATTACATGAAGAAATCCCGTTTCCAACGAAGTCCTCAAAGAGTTCAAATTATCCACTTGCAGACACTACAAACAGAGTGGTTCCAAACTGCTCTATGAAAGGGAAGGTTAAACTCTGTGAGTTTAACGCACACAACAGAAAGCAGTTTCTGAGAATTATTCCGTCAACTTTTTATACAAAGATATATCTTTTCTACCATTGTCCTCAAAGTGCTTCAGATCTCCGCTTGCAAATGCCACAAAAATAGAGTTTCACATCTGCTCTGTCAAAGGGAATGTTGAACTCTGTGGGTTGAATACACACCACAAAAAGAAGTTACTCAGAATTCTTCAGTCCAGCATTATGAGCAGAAAACCCGTTTCCAACGAAGGCCTCATAGAGGTCCAAATATCCACTTGCAGATACTGCAGAAAGAGTGTTTCCAAACGGCTCTATGAAAAGAAATATTAAACTCTCTGAGTTGAACACACACATACCAAAGTAGTTTCTGAGAATGATTCTGTCTAGTTTTAATACAAAGATATTTTCTTTTCTACCATTGGCCTCTAAGCGCTTGAAATCTCCACATGCAAACTCTCAAAAAGTGTGTTTCCAATCTTCTCTGTCTAAAGGGACGTTCAAATCTGTGAGTTGAATACACACACACAGAAAGAATTCACTGAGAATTCTTCCGTCTGGCATTACATGAAGAAATCCCGTTTCCAACGTAGTCCTCATAGGCTTCCATATATAAACTAGTAGACATTACAAACAGAGTGTTTTCAAACTGCTCTAAGAAAGGAAAGGTTAAACTCTGTGAGTTTAATGCACACATCACAAAGCAGTTTCTGAGAATGGTTCCCTCCAGTTTTTATACGAAGATATACCTTTTCTAATATTGGCCTCAAATCGCATGAAATCTCCACTTGCATATTCCCCAAAACAGAGTTTCACATCTTCTCTGTCTAAAGGAAAGTTCAAATCTATGAGTTGAATACACACCACCAAAAGAAGTTACTCAGAATTCATCTGTCTAGCATTAGATGCAGAAATTCCGTTTCCAACGAAGGCCTCAAAGAGGTCCAAATATCCACTTGCAGATACTGCAGAAAGAGTGTTTCCAAACTGCTCTACCAAAAGAAAGGATAAACTCTGTTAGTTGAACGCACACATCACAAAGTATTTTCTGAGAATGATACTGTCCAGTTTTTATACGAAGATATTTCCTTTTCAATCATTGGCTTCATAGCGGTTGAAATCTCCTCCTGAAAATTCCGCAAAAAGAGTGTTCCGATCTGCTCGGTCTTAAGGACGTTACAAATCTTTGAGTTGAAGACACACACAGAAAGAAGTTCTTGAGAATTCTTCTGGCGTGCAGTATAGGAAGAAATCCCCTTTCCAACGAAGGCCTCAAACAGGTCCAAATATCCACTTGCAGACATTACAAACAGAGTGTTTCCAAACTGCTCTGTGAAAAGAAAGGTTAAACTCTGTGAGTTGAACACACACATCCCAAAGTAGTTTCTGAGAATGATTCTGTCTAGTTTTAATGTGAAGATAATTCCTTTTCAGACCCTTGGCCTCTAAGCGCTTGAAATCTCCACTTGCAAATTCTCAAAAGCAGTGTTTCCAATCTGTTCTGTCTAAAGGAACGTTCAACCCTGTGAGTTGAATACACACACACAGAAAGAATTCACTGAGAATTCTTCTGTCTAGCATTACATGAAGAAATCCCATTTTCAACGAAGTCCTTACAGAGTTCCAAATATCCACTTGCAGACACTACAAACAGAGTGTTTCCAAACTGCTCTATGAAAGGAAAGGTTAAACACTGTGAGTTTAACACACACATCACAAAGCAGTTTCTGAGAATGATTCCGTCAACTTTTTATACATAGGTGTATCTTTTCTACCATTGGCCTCAAAGCGCTGGAAACCTCCACTTGCAAATTCCACAAAACAGACTTTCACATCTGCTCTGTCTAAAGGAAAGTTCAAATCTGTGAGTTGAATACACACCACCAAAGAAGTTACTCAGAATTCATCTGCCAAGCATTATATGCAGCAATCCCCTTTCCAACGAAGGCCTCAAAGAGGTCCAAATATCCACTTGCAGATACTGCAAAAAGAGTGTTTCCAAACTGCTCTATGAAAAGAAAGGCTAAACTCTGTAAGTTGAACGCACACATCACAAAGTAGTTTCTGAGAATGATACTGTCTAGTTTTTATACGAAGATATTTCCTTTTCAATCATTGGCTTCATAGTGGTTGAAATCTCCTCCTGAAAATTCCGCAAAAAGAGTGTTTCCAACCTGCTCGGTCTTAAGGACGTTACAAGTCTTTGAGTTGAAGACACACACAGAAAGAAGTTCCTGAGAATTCTTCTGGCCTGCAGTATAGGAAGAAATCCCGTTTCCAAAGAAGTCCTCAAAGAGATCCAAATATCCACTTGCAGACATTACAAACAGAGTGTTTCCAAACTGCTCTATGGAAAGACAGGTTAAACAAGGTGAGTTGAACCCACACATACCAAAGTAGTTTCTGAGAGTGATTCTGTCTAGTTTTTATACGAAGATATTTCCTTTTCTACCATTGGCCTCAAAGCGCTTGAAATCTCCACTTGCAAATTCCACGAAAAGAGGGTTTCCAATCTGTTCTGTCTAAAGGAACGTTCGACTCTGTGAGTTGAATACACTCACACAGAAAGAATTCACTGAGAATTCTTCTGTCTAGCATTACATGAAGAAATCCCGTTTCCAACGAAGTCCTCAAAGAGTTCCAAATATCCACTTGCAGACATTACAAACAGAGTGTTTCCAAACTGCTCTATGAAAAGAAAGGTTAAACTCTGTGACTTGAACACACACATACAAAAGTAGTTTCTGAGAGTGATTCTGTCTAGTTTTTATAGGAAGATATTTCCTTTTCTACCATTGGCCTCAAAGCGCTTGAAATCTCCACTTGCAAATTCCACGAAAAGAGTGTTTCCAATCTGCTCTGTCTAAAGGCACGTTCAACTCTGTGAGTTGAATACACACACACTGAAAGAATTCACTGAGAATTCTTCTGTCTAGCATTACATGAAGAAATCCCGTTTCCAAGGAAGTCCACAAAGAGTTCCAAATATACACTTGCAGACATTACAAACAGAGTGTTTCCAAACTGCTCTATGAAAAGAAAAGTTAAACTACGTGAGTTGAACCCACACATACGAAAATAGTTTCTGAGAGTGATTCTGTCTAGTTTTTATACGATGATATTTCTTTTTCTACCATTGGCCTCAAAGCGCTTTAAATCTCCACTTGCAAATTGCACGAAAAGAGTGTTTCCAATCTGCTCTGTCTAAAGCCACGTTCAACTCTGTGAGTTGAGTACACACACAATGAAAGAATTCACTGAGAATTCTTCTGTCTAGCATTACATGAAGAAATCCCATTTCCAACGAAGTCCTCAAAGAGTTCCAAATATCCACTTGCAGACATTACAAACAGAGTGTTTCCAAACTGCTCTATGAAAAGAAAGGTTAAACTACGTGAGTTGAACCCACACATACGAAAGTAGTTTCTGAGAGTGATTCTGTCTAGTTTTTATACGATGATATTTCTTTTTCTACCATTGGCCTCAAAGCGCTTTAAATCTCCACTTGCAAATTGCACGAAAAGAGTGTTTCCAATCTGCTCTGTCTAAAGCCACGTTCAACTCTGTGAGTTGAGTACACACACAATGAAAGAATTCACTGAGAATTCTTCTGTCTAGCATTACATGAAGAAATCCCATTTCCAACGAAGTCCTCAAAGAGTTCCAAATATCCACTTGCAGACATTACAAACAGAGTGTTTCCAAACTGCTCTATGAAAAGAAAGGTTAAACTCTGTGAGTTGAACAAACACATACCAAAGTAGTTTCAGAGAATGATTCTGTCGAGTTTTTATACGAAGATATTTCCTTTTCTACCATTGGCCTCAAAGCGCTTGAAATCTCCACTTGCAAATTCCATGAAAAGAGTGTTTCCAATCTGCTCTGTCTAAAGGCACGTTCAACTCTGTGAGTTGAATACACACACACGGAAAGAATTCACTGAGAATTCTTCTGTCTAGCATTACATGAAGAAATCACATTTCCAACGATGTCCTCAAAGAGTTCCAAATATCCACTTGCAGACATTACAAACAGAGTGTTTCCAAACTGCTCTATGAAAAGAAAAGTTAAACTCTGTGAGTTGAACACACACATAACAAAGTAGTTTCTGAGAGTGATTCTGTCTAGTTTTTACACGAAGATATTTCCTTTTCTACCATTGGCCTCAAAGCGCTTGAAATCTCCACTTGCAAATTCGACGAAAAGAGTGTTTCCAATCTGCTCTGTCTAAACGGAGGTTCAACTCTGTGAGTTGAATACACACACACTGAAAGAATTCACTGAGAATTCTTCTGTCTAGCATTACATGAAGAAATAACATTTCCAACGATGTCCTCAAAGAGTTCCAAATATCCACTTGCAGACCTTACAAACAGAGTGTTTCCAAACTGCTCTATGAAAGGAAAGGTTAAACTCTGTGAGTTTAACGCACACATCACAAAGCAGTTTCTGACAATGATTCCGTCAACTTTTTATACGAAGATATATCTTTTCTACCATTGGCCTCAAATCGCTTGAAATCTCCACTTTCAAATTCCACATAAACAGAGTTTCCCATCTGCTCTGCCTAAAGGAAAGTTCAAATCTGTGAGTTGAATACACACCACCAAAAGTAGTTACTCAGAATTCATCTGTCTAGCATTATATGCAGAAATTCCGTTTCCAACGAAGGCCTCAAAGAGGTCCAAATATCCCCTTGCAGATACTGCAAAAGGAGTGTTTCCAAACTTCTCTATGAAAAGAAAGGATAAACTCTGTTAGTTGAATGCACACATCACAAAGTCGTTTCTGAGAATGATTCTGTCTAGTTTTTATACAAAGATTTTTCCTTTTCAATGACTGACCTCAAAGCGGTTGAAATCTCCTCCTGAAAAATCCGCAAAAAGAATGTTTCCAGCCTGCTCGGTCTAAAGGAAGTTTTAAATCTTTGAGTTGAAGACACACACACAAAGAAGTTACTGAGAATTCTTCTGCCTTGCATCATATGAAGAAATCCCGTTTCCAAAGAAGGCCCCAAAGAGTTCCAAATATCCATTTGCAGACATTACAAACAGAGTGTTTCCAAACTGCTCTATGAAAAGAAAGGTTAAACTCTGTGAGTTGAACACACACATACGAAAGTAGTTTCTGAGAGTGATTCTGTCTAGTTTTTATACGAAGATATTTCCTTTTCTAACATTGGCCTCAAAGCGCTTGAAATCTCTACTTGAAAATTCCACGAAAAGAGTGTTTCCAATCTGCTCTCTCTAAAGGAACGTTCAACTCTGTGAGTTGAATACACACACACTGAAAGAATTCACTGAGAATTCTTCTGTCTACCATTACATGAAGCAATCCCGTTTCCAACGAAGTCCTCCAAGTGTTCCAAATATCCTCTTGCAGATATTACAAACAGAGTGTTTCCAAACTGCTCTATGAAATGAAAGGATAAACTCTGTGAGTTTAACGCACAAATCACAAAGCAGTTTCTGTCAATGATTCCGTCAACTTTTTATACGAAGATATATCTTTTCTACCATTGGCCTCAAAGCGATTGAAATCTCCACTTGCAAATTCCACATAAACAGAGTTTCACATCTGCTCTGTCTAAAGGAAAGTTCAAATCTGTGAGTTGAATACACACCACCAAAAGAAGTTACTCAGAATTCATCTTTCTAGCATTATATGCAGAAATACCGTTTCCAACGAAGGCCTCAAAGAGGTCCAAATATCCCCTTGCAGATACTGCAAAAGGAGTGTTTCCAAACTGCTCTATGAAAAGAAAGAATAAACTCTGTTAGTTGAACGCACACATCACAAAGCAGTTTCTGAGAGTGATTCTCTCCAGTTTTTATACGAAGATTTTTCCTTTTCAATCATTGGCCTCAAAGCGGTTGAAATCTCCTCCTGAAAATTCCGCAAAAAGACTGTTTCCAAACTGCTCGTTCTAAAGGAAGTTTCAACTCTTTGAGTTGAAGACACACACACAAAGAAGTTACTGAGAATTCTTCTGCCTTGCGTCATATGAAAAAAACACGTTTCCAAAGAAGTCCTCAAAGAGATCCAAATATCCACTTGCAGTCATTACAAACAGAGTGTTTCCAAACTGCTTTATGAAAAGAAAGTTTAAACTACGTGAGTTGAACCCACACATACCAAAGTAGTTTCTGAGATTGATTCTGTCTAGTTTTTATACGAAGATATTTCCTTTTCTACCATTGGCCTCAAAGCGCTTGAAATCTCCACTTGCAAATTCCACGAAAAGAGTGTTTCCAATCTGCTCTGTCTAAAGAAACGTTCAACTCTGTGAGTTGAATACACACACACTGAAAGAATTCACTGAGAATTCTTCTGTCTAGCATTACATGAAGAAATCCCATTTACAAAGAAGTCGTCAAAGAGTTCCAAATATCCACTTGCAGACATTACAAACAGAGTGTTTCCAAACTGCTCTATGAAAGGAAAGGTTAAACTGTGAGTTTAACGCACACATCACAAAGCAGTTTCTGACAATGATTCCGTCAACTTTTTACACGAAGATATATCTTTTCTACAATTGGCCTCAAAGCGCTTGAAGTCTCCACTTGCAAATTCCACATAAACAGAGTCTCACAGCTGCTCTATCTAAAGAAAGTTCAAATCTGTGAGTTGAATACACACCACCAAAAGAAGTTACTCAGAATTCATCTGTCTAGCATTATATGTAGAAATCCCGTTTCCAACGAAGGCCTCAAAGAGGTCCATATATCCCCTTGCAGATACTGCAAAAGGAGTGTTTCCAAACTGCTCTATGAAAAGAAAGCATAAAATATGTTAGTTGAACGCACTCATCACAAAGTAGTTTCTGAGAGTGATTCTGTCTAGTTTTTATATAAAGATATTTCCTTTTCTACCATTGGCCTCAAAGCGCTTGAAATCTCCACTTGCAAATTCCACGAAAGAGTGTTTCCAATCTGCACTGTCTGAATGAAGGTTCAACTCTCTGAGTTGAATACACACACACAGAAAGAATTCACTGAGAATTCTTCTGTCTAGCATTACATGAAGAAATCCCGTTTCCAACGAAGTCCTCAAAGAGTTCCAAATATCCACTTGCAGACATTACAAACAGAGTGTTTCCAAACTGCTCTATGAAAGGAAAGGTTAAACTGTGTGAGTTTAACGCACACATCACAAAGCAGTTTCTGACAATGATTCCGTCAACTTTTTATACGAAGATATATCTTTTCTACCTTTGGCCTCAAAGCGCTTGAAATCTCCACTTGCAAATTCCACGAAAAGAGTGTTTCCAATCTGCTCTGTCTAAAGGCACGTTCAACTCTGTGAGTTGAATACACACACACTGAAAGAATTCACTGAGAATTCTTCTGTCTGGCATTACATGAAGAAATCCCGTTTCCAACGAAGTCCTCAAAGAGTTCCAAATATCCACTTGCAGACATTAGAAACATAGTGTTTCCAAACTGTTCTATGAATGGAAAGGTTAAACTGTGAATTTAACGCACACATCACAAAGAATTTTCTGACAATGATTCCGTCAACTTTTTTTGCGAAGATATATCTTTTCTACCATTGGCCTCAAAGCGCTTGAAATCTCCACTTGCAAATTCCACATAAGCAGAGTCTCACATCTGCTCTATCTAAAGGAAAGTTTAAATCTGTGAGTTGAATAAACACCACCAAAAGAAGTTACTCAGAATTCATCTGTCTAGCATTATATGCAGAAATCCCGTTTCCAACGAAGGCCTCAAAGAGGTCCAAATATCCCCTTGCAGATAATGCAAAAGGAGTGTTTCCAAACTGCTCTATGAAAAGAAAGGATAAACTCTGTCAGTTGAACGCACACATCACAAAGTAGTTTCTGAGAGTGATTCTGTCTAGTTTTTATACGAAGATATTTCCTTTTCTACCATTGGCCTCAAAGCGCTTCAAATTTCCACTTGCAATTTCCACGAAAAGAATGCTTCCAACATGCTCTGTCTAAACGAAAGTTCAACTCTGTGAGTTGAATACACACACGCAGAAACAATTCACTGAGAATTCTTCTGTCTAGCATTACATGAAGAAATCCCATTTCCAATGAAGTCCTCAAGGATTTCCAAATATCCACTTCCAGATATTACAAACAGAGTGTTCCCAAACTGCTCTAGGAAAGGAAGGTTAAACTCTGAGTTTAACGCACACATCACAAAGCAGTTTCTGACAATGATTCCGTCTACTTTTTATACGAAGATATAACTTTTCTACAATTGGCCTCAAAGCGCTTGAAATCTCCACTTGCAAATTCCTCTTAAACATAGTTTCACATCTGCTCTGTCTAAAGGAAAGTCCAAATCTGTGAGTTGAATACACACCACCAAAAGAAGTTCTTCAGAATTCATCTGTCTAGCATTATATGCAGAAATCCCGTTTCCAACGAAGGCCTCAAAGATGTCCAAATGTCCCCTTGCAGATATTGCAAAAGGAGTGTTTCCAAACTGCTCTATGAAAAGAAAGGATAAACTCTGTTAGTTGAACGCACACATCACAAAGTAGTTTCTGAGAATGATTCTGTCTAGTTTTCACACGAAGATATTTCCTTTTCAATCAATGGCCTGAAATCGGTTGAAATATCCTGCTGAAAATTCCACAACAATACTGTTTCCAACCTGCTCGGTCTAAAGGAATTTTCAACTCTTTCAATTGAAGACACACACACAAAGAAGTTACTGAGAATTCTTCTGGCTTGCGTCATATGAAGAAATCCCGTTTCCAACGAAGGCCTCAAAGAGTTCCAAATATCCACTTGCAGACATTACAAACAGAGCGTTTCCAAACTGCTCTATGAAAAGAAAGGTTAAACTCTGTGAGTTGAACACACACATACCAAAGTAGTTTCTGAGAGTGATTCTGTCTAGTTTTATACGAAGATATTTCCTTTTCTACCATTGGCCTCAAAGCGCTTGAAATTGCCACTTGCAAATTCCACGAAAAGAGTGTTTCCAATCTGCACTGTCTAAACGAAGGTTCAACTCTGTGAGTTGAATACACACACACAGAAAGAATTCACTGAGAATTCTTCTGTCTAGCATTACATGAAGAAATCCCGTTTCCAACGATGTCCTCAAAGATTTCCAAATATCCACTTGCAGACATTACAAACAGAGTGTTTCCAAACTGCTCTATGAAAGGAAAGGTTAAACTCTGTGAGTTTAACGCACGCATCACAAAGCAGTTTCTGACAATGATTCCGTCAACTTTTTATACGAAGTTATATCTTTTCTACCATTGGCCTCAAAGCGCTTGAAATCTCCACTTGCAAATTCCACATAAACAGAGTTTCTGCTCTGTCTAAAGGAAAGTTGAAATCTGTGAGTTGAATACACACCACCAAAAGAAGTTACTCAGAATTCATCTGTGTAGCATTATATGCAGAAATCCCGTTTCCAACGAAGGCCTCAAAGAGGTCCAAATATCCCCTTGCAGATACTCCAAAGAAGTGTTTCCATACTACTCTATGAAAAGAAAGGATAAACTCTGTTAGTTGAACACACACATACCAAAGTAGTCTCTGAGAATGATTCTGTCTACTTTTTATACGAAGATATTTCCTTTTCTACCATTGGCCTCAAAGCGCTTGAAATCTGCACTTGCAAATTCCACGAAAAGAGTGTTTCCAATCTGCTCTGTCTAAAGGAACGTTCAACAGTGTGAGTTGAATACACACACACAGAAAGAATTCACTGAGAATTCTTCTCTCTAGCATTACATGAAGAAATCCCGTTTCCAACGAAGTCCTCAAAGAGTTCCAAATATCCACATGCAGAGATTACAAACAGAGTGTTTCCAAACTGCTATAAGAAAAGAAAGGTTAAACTCTGTGAGTTGAACACACACATAAGAAAGTAGTTTCTGAGAGTCATTCTGTCAGTTTTTATACGAAGATATTTCCATTTCTACCTTTGGCCACAAAGCGCTTGAAATCTCCACTTGCAAATTCCACTAAAAGAGTGTTTCCAATCTCCTCTGTCTAAAGGAACGTTCAACTCGGTGAGTTGAATACACACACACTGAAAGAATTCACTGAGAATTCTTCTGTCTAGCATTACAGGAGGAAATCCCGTTTCCAGCGAAGTACTCAAAGAGTTCCAAATATCCACTTGCAGACATTACAAACAGAGTGTTTCCAAACAACTCTATGAAAGGAAAGCTTAAACTCTGTGAGTTTAACGCACACATCAAAAAGCAGTTTCTGACAATGATTCCGTCAACTTTTTATACGAAGATATATCTTTTCTACCATTGGCCTCATAGCGCTTGAAATCTCCATTTGCAAATTCCACATAAACAGAGTTTCACATCTGCTCTGTCTAAAGGAAAGTTCAAATCTGTGAGTTGAATACACACCACCAAAAGAAGTTACTCAGAATTCATCTGTCTAGCATTATATGCAGAAATCCCGTTTCCAACGAAGGCCTCAAAGAGGTCCAAATATCCCCTTGCAGATACTGCAAAAGGAGTGTTTCCAAACTGCTCTATGAAAAGAAAGGATAAACTCTGTTATTTGAACGCACACATCACAAAGTTGTTTCTGAGAATGATACTGTCTAGTTTTTATACGAAGATATTTCCTTTTCTACCATTGGCCTCAAAGCGGTTGAAATCTCCTGACAATTCCCCAAAAAGACTGTTTCCAACCGGCTCGGTCTAAAGGAAGTTTCAACTCTTTGAGTTGAAGACACACACACAAAGAAGTTACTGAGAATTCTTCTGCCTTGCGTCAAATGATGAAATCCCTTTTCCATCGATAGCCTCAAAGAGTTCCAAATATCCATCTGCAGACATTACAAACAGAGGGTTTCCAAACTGCTCTATGAACAGAAAGGTTAAACTCTGTGAGTTGAACACACACATACCAAAGTAGTTTCTGAGAATGATTCTGTCTAGTTTTTATACGAAGATATTTCCTTTTCTACCATTGGCCTCAAAGCGCTTGAAATCTCCACTTGCAAATTCCACGAAAAGAGGGTTTCCAATCTGCTCTATCTAAAGGAACGTTCAACTGTGTGAGTTGAATACACACACACAGAAAGAATTCACTGAGAATTCTTCTGTCTAGCATTACATGAAGAA
This sequence comes from Pan troglodytes, assembly GCF_028858775.2. Classification (NCBI taxonomy): domain Eukaryota; kingdom Metazoa; phylum Chordata; class Mammalia; order Primates; family Hominidae; genus Pan; species Pan troglodytes. The sequence goes on from NC_086015.1 coordinate 95,463,493, forward strand.
ATCCCGTTTCCAACGAAGTCCTCAAAGAGTTCCAAATATCCACATGCAGAGATTACAAACAGAGTGTTTCCAAACTGCACTATGAAAAGAAAGGTTAAACTCTGTGAGTTGAACACACACATAAGAAAGTAGTTTCTGAGAGTCATTCTGTCAGTTTTTATACGAAGATATTTCCTTTTCTACCTTTGGCCACAAAGCGCTTGAAATCTCCACTTGCAAATTCCATGAAAAGAGTGTTTCCAATCTCCTCTGTCTAAAGGAACGTTCAACTCGGAGAGTTGAATACACACACACTGAAAGAATTCACTGAGAATTCTTCTGTCTAGCATTACATGAGGAAATCCCGTTTCCAGCGAAGTACTCAAAGAGTTCGAAATATCCACTTGCAGACATTTCAAACAGAGTGTTTCCAAACAGCTCTATGAAAGGAAAGGTTAAACTCTGTAAGTTTAACGCACACATCACAAAGCAGTTTCTGACAATGATTCCGTCAACTTTTTATACGAAGATATATCTTTTCTACCATTGGCCTGAAAGCGCTTGAAATCTCCATTTGCAAATTCCACATAAACAGAGTTTCACATCTGCTCTGTCTAAAGGAAAGTTCAAATCTGTGAGTTGAATACACACCACCAAAAGAAGTTACTGAGTATTCTTCTGGCTTGCGTCATATGAAGAAATCCCGTTTCCAACGAAGGCCTCAAAGAGGTCCAAATATCCCCTTGCAGATACTGCCAAAGGAGTGTTTCCATACTGCTCTATGAAAAGAAAGGATAAACTCTGTGAGTTGAACGCACACATCACAAAGTAGTTTCTGAGAGTGGTTCTGTCTAGTTTTAATACGAAGATATGTCCTTTTCAATAATTGGCCTCAAAGCGCTTGAAATCTCCACTTGCAAATTCCACAAAAAGAGGGTTTCCAATCTGCTCTGTCTAAAGGAACGTTCAACTCTGTGAGTTGAATACACACACACTGAAAGAATTCACTGAGAATTCTTCTGTCTGGCGTTACATGAAGAAATCCCGTTTCCAACGACGTCCTCAAAGAGTTCCAAATATCCACTTGCAGACATTACAAACAGAGTGTTTCGAAACTGCTCTATGAAAAGAAAGGTTAAACTCTCTGAGTTGAACCCACACATACCAAAGTAGTTTCTGAGAGTGATTCTGTCTAGTTTTTATACGAAGATATTTCCTTTTCTGCCATTGGCCTCAAAGCGCTTGAAACCTCCACTTGCAAATTCCACGAAAAGAGGGTTTCCAATCTGTTCTGTCTAAAGGAACGTTCAACTCTGTGAGTTGAATACACTCACACAGAAATAATTCACTGAGAATTCTCCTGTCTAGCATCACATGAAGAAATCCCGTTTCCTACGAAGTCCTCAAAGAGTTCCAAATATCCACATGCAGACATTACAAACAGAGTGTTTCCAAACTGCTCTATGAAAAGAAAGGATAAACTCTGTGAGTTGAACCCACACATACCAAAGTAGTTTCTGAGAGTGATTCTGTCTAGTTTTTATACGAAGATATTTCTTTTTCTACCATTGGCCTCAAAGCGCTTTAAATCTCCACTTGCAAATTGCACGAAAAGAGTGTTTCCAATCTGCTCTGCCTAAAGGCACGTTCAACTCTGTGAGTTGAGTACACACACAATGAAAGAATTCACTGAGAATTCTTCTGTCTGGCATAACATGAAGAAATCCCATTTCCAACGAAGTCCTCAAAGAGTTCCAAATATCCACTTGCAGACATTACAAACAGAGTGTTTCCAAACTGCTCTATGAAAAGAAAGGTTAAACTCTGTGAGTTGAACAAACACATACCAAAGTAGTTTCTGAGAGTGATTCTGTCTAGTTTTTATACGAAGATTTTTCCTTTTCTGTCATTGGCCTCAAAGAGCTTGAAATCTCCACTGGCAAATTCCACGAAAAGAGTGTTTCCAATCTGCTCTGTCTAAAGGAAGGTTCAAGTCTGTGAGTTGAATACACACACACAGAAATAATTCAGTGAGTATTCTTCTGTCTAGCATTACTTGAAGAAATCCCGTTTCCAATGAAGTCCTCAAAGAGTTCCAAATATCCACTTGCAGACATTACAAACAGAGTGTTTCCAAACTGCTCTATGATAGGAAAGGTTAAACTCTGTGAGTTTAATGCACACATCACAAAGCAGTTTCTGAGAATGATTCCGTCAACTTTTTATACGAAGATATATCTTTTCTACAATTGGCCTCAAAGCGCTTGAAATCTCCACTTGCATATTCCACGAAAAGGGTGTTTCCAATCTGCTCTGTCTAAAGGCACGTTCAACTCTGTGAGTTGAATACACACACACTGAAAGAATTCACTGAGAATTCTTCTGTCTAGCATTACATGAAGAAATCCCGTTTCCAATGAAGTCCACAAAGAGTTCCAAATATACACTTGCAGACATTACAAACAGAGAGTTTCCAAACTGCTCTATGAAAAGAAAGGATAAACTCTGTTAGTTGAACGCACACATCACAAAGTAGTTTCTGAGAATGATTCTGTCTAGTTTTTATACGATGATATTTCCTTTTCAATGATTGGCCTCAAATCGGTTGAAATCTCCTCCTGAAAATTCCACAAAAAGACAGTTTCCAACATGCTCGTTCTAAAGGAAGTTTCAACTCTTTGAGTTGAAGACAAACACACGAAGATTTTACTGAGAATTCTTCTGGTTTACGTCATATGATGAAATCCCGTTTCCAACGAAGGACTCAAAGAGTTCCAAATATCCACTTGCAGACATTACAAACAGAGTGTTTCCAAACTGCTCTATGAAAAGAAAGGTTAAACTCTGTGAGTTGAACACACACATACCAAAGTAGTTTCTGAGAATGATTCTGTCTAGTTTTTATATGAAGATATTTCCTTTTCTACCATTGACCTCAAATGCTTGAAATCTCCACTTGCAAATTCCACGAAAAGAGTGTTTCCAATCTGCTCTGTCTAAAGGCACGTTCAACTCTGTGAGTTGAATTCACACACACTGAAAGAATTCACTGAGAATTCTTCTGTCTAGCATTACATGAAGAAATCCCGTTTCCAACGAAGTCCTCAAAGAGTTCCAAATATCCTCTTGCAGACATTACAAACAGAGTGTTTCCAAACTACTCTATGAAAGGAAAAGTTAAACTGTGTGAGTTTAACGCACACATCACAAAGCAGTTTCTGACAATGATTCCGTCAAATTTTTATACGAAGATATATCTTTTCTACCTTTGGCCTCAAATGCTTGAAATATCCACTTGCAATTTCCACATAAACAGAGTTTCACATCTGCTCTGTCTAAAGGAAAGTTCAAATCTGTGAGTTGAATACACACCACCAAAAGAAGTTACTCAGAATTCATCTGTCTAGCATCATATGCAGAAATCCCGTTTCCACCGAAGGCCACAAGGAGGTCCAAATATCCCCTTGCATATACTGCCAAAGGAGTGTTTCCACTCTGCTCTATGAAAAGAAAGGATAAACTCTGTTAGTTGAACGCACACATCACAAAGTAGTTGCTGAGAATGATTCTGTCTAGTTTTTATACGAAGATATTTCCTTTTCTATGATTGGCCTCAAAGCGGTTGAAATCTCCTCCTGAAAATTCCGCAAAAAGTCCGTTTCCAATCTGCTCGGTCTAAAGGAAGTTTCAACTCTTTGAGTTGAAGACACACACACAAAGAAGTTACTGAGAGTTCTTCTGCCTTGCCTCATATGAAGAAATCCCGTTTCCAGCGAAGTCCTCAAAGAGTTCCAAATATCCACTAGCAGACATTACAAACAGAGTGTTTCCAAACTGCTCTATGAAAAGAAAGGTTAATCTACGTGAGTTGAAATCACACATACAAAAGTAGTTTCTGAGAATGATTCTGTCTAGTTTTTATACGAAGACATTTACTTTTCTACCATTGGCCTCAAAGCGCTTGAAATCTCCACTTGCAAATTCCACGAAAAGAGTGTTTCCAATCTGCTCTGTCTAAAGGCACGTTCAACTCTGTGAGTTCAATACACACACACTGAAAGAATTCACTGAGAATTCTTCTGTCTAGCATTACATGAAGAAATCCCGTTTCCAACGAAGTCCACAAAGAGTTCCAATTATCCACTTACAGACATTACAAACAGAGTGTTTCCAAACTGCTTTATGAAAAGAAAGTTTAAACTACGTGAGTTGAACCCACACATACCAAAGTAGTTTCTGAGATTGATTCTGTCTAGTTTTTATACGAAGATATTTCCTTTTCTACCATTGGCCTCAAAGCGCTTGAAATCTCCACTTGCAAATTCCACGAAAAGAGTGTTTCCAATCTGCTCTGTCTAAAGAAACGTTCAACTCTGTGAGTTGAATACACACACACTGAAAGAATTCACTGAGAATTCTTCTGTCTAGCATTACATGAAGAAATCCCATTTACAAAGAAGTCGTCAAAGAGTTCCAAATATCCACTTGCAGACATTACAAACAGAGTGTTTCCAAACTGCTCTATGAAAGGAAAGGTTAAACTGTGAGTTTAACGCACACATCACAAAGCAGTTTCTGACAATGATTCCGTCAACTTTTTACACGAAGGTATATCTTTTCTACAATTGGCCTCAAAGCGCTTGAAGTCTCCACTTGCAAATTCCACATAAACAGAGTCTCACAGCTGCTCTATCTAAAGAAAGTTCAAATCTGTGAGTTGAATACACACCACCAAAAGAAGTTACTCAGAATTCATCTGTCTAGCATTATATGTAGAAATCCCGTTTCCAACGAAGGCCTCAAAGAGGTCCATATATCCCCTTGCAGATACTGCAAAAGGAGTGTTTCCAAACTGCTCTATGAAAAGAAAGCATAAAATATGTTAGTTGAACGCACTCATCACAAAGTAGTTTCTGAGAGTGATTCTGTCTAGTTTTTATATAAAGATATTTCCTTTTCTACCATTGGCCTCAAAGCGCTTGAAATCTCCACTTGCAAATTCCACGAAAGACTGTTTCCAATCTGCACTGTCTGAATGAAGGTTCAACTCTCTGAGTTGAATACACACACACAGAAACAATTCACTGAGAATTCTTCTGTCTAGCATTACATGAAGAAATCCCGTTTCCAAAGAAGTCCTCAAAGAGTTCCAAATATCCACTTGCAGACAATACAAACAGAGTGTTTCCAAACTGCTCTATAAAAGGAAAGGTTAAACTGTGTGAGTTTAACGCACACATCACAAAGCAGTTTCTGACAATGATTCCGTCAACTTTTTATACGAAGATATATCTTTTCTACCTTTGGCCTCAAAGCGCTTGAAATCTCCACTTGCAAATTCCACGAAAAGAGTGTTTCCAATCTGCTCTGTCTAAAGGCACGTTCAACTCTGTGAGTTGAATACACACACACTGAAAGAATTCACTGAGAATTCTTCTGTCTGGCATTACATGAAGAAATCCCGTTTCCAACGAAGTCCTCAAAGAGTTCCAAATATCCACTTGCAGACATTAGAAACATAGTGTTTCCAAACTGTTCTATGAATGGAAAGGTTAAACTGTGAATTTAACGCACACATCACAAAGAATTTTCTGACAATGATTCCGTCAACTTTTTTTGCGAAGATATATCTTTTCTACTATTGGCCTCAAAGCGCTTGAAATCTCCACTTGCAAATTCCACATAAGCAGAGTCTCACATCTGCTCTATCTAAAGGAAAGTTTAAATCTGTGAGTTGAATAAACACCACCAAAAGAAGTTACTCAGAATTCATCTGTCTAGCATTATATGCAGAAATCCCGTTTCCAACGAAGGCCTCAAAGAGGTCCAAATATCCCCTTGCAGATAATGCAAAAGGAGTGTTTCCAAACTGCTCTATGAAAAGAAAGGATAAACTCTGTCAGTTGAACGCACACATCACAAAGTAGTTTCTGAGAGTGATTCTGTCTAGTTTTTATACGAAGATATTTCCTTTTCTACCATTGGCCTCAAAGCGCTTCAAATTTCCACTTGCAATTTCCACGAAAAGAATGCTTCCAACATGCTCTGTCTAAACGAAAGTTCAACTCTGTGAGTTGAATACACACACGCAGAAACAATTCACTGAGAATTCTTCTGTCTAGCATTACATGAAGAAATCCCATTTCCAATGAAGTCCTCAAGGATTTCCAAATATCCACTTCCAGATATTACAAACAGAGTGTTCCCAAACTGCTCTAGGAAAGGAAGGTTAAACTCTGAGTTTAACGCACACATCACAAAGCAGTTTCTGACAATGATTCCGTCTACTTTTTATACGAAGATATAACTTTTCTACAATTGGCCTCAAAGCGCTTGAAATCTCCACTTGCAAATTCCTCTTAAACATAGTTTCACATCTGCTCTGTCTAAAGGAAAGTCCAAATCTGTGAGTTGAATACACACCACCAAAAGAAGTTCTTCAGAATTCATCTGTCTAGCATTATATGCAGAAATCCCGTTTCCAACGAAGGCCTCAAAGATGTCCAAATGTCCCCTTGCAGATATTGCAAAAGGAGTGTTTCCAAACTGCTCTATGAAAAGAAAGGATAAACTCTGTTAGTTGAACGCACACATCACAAAGTAGTTTCTGAGAATGATTCTGTCTAGTTTTCACACGAAGATATTTCCTTTTCAATCAATGGCCTGAAATCGGTTGAAATATCCTGCTGAAAATTCCACAACAATACTGTTTCCAACCTGCTCGGTCTAAAGGAATTTTCAACTCTTTCAATTGAAGACACACACACAAAGAAGTTACTGAGAATTCTTCTGGCTTGCGTCATATGAAGAAATCCCGTTTCCAACGAAGGCCTCAAAGAGTTCCAAATATCCACTTGCAGACATTACAAACAGAGCGTTTCCAAACTGCTCTATGAAAAGAAAGGTTAAACTCTGTGAGTTGAACACACACATACCAAAGTAGTTTCTGAGAGTGATTCTGTCTAGTTTTATACGAAGATATTTCCTTTTCTACCATTGGCCTCAAAGCGCTTGAAATTGCCACTTGCAAATTCCACGAAAAGAGTGTTTCCAATCTGCACTGTCTAAACGAAGGTTCAACTCTGTGAGTTGAATACACACACACAGAAAGAATTCACTGAGAATTCTTCTGTCTAGCATTACATGAAGAAATCCCGTTTCCAACGATGTCCTCAAAGATTTCCAAATATCCACTTGCAGACATTACAAACAGAGTGTTTCCAAACTGCTCTATGAAAGGAAAGGTTAAACTCTGTGAGTTTGACGCACGCATCACAAAGCAGTTTCTGACAATGATTCCGTCAACTTTTTATACGAAGTTATATCTTTTCTACCATTGGCCTCAAAGCGCTTGAAATCTCCACTTGCAAATTCCACATAAACAGAGTTTCTGCTCTGTCTAAAGGAAAGTTGAAATCTGTGAGTTGAATACACACCACCAAAAGAAGTTACTCAGAATTCATCTGTCTAGCATTATATGCAGAAATCCCGTTTCCAACGAAGGCCTCAAAGAGGTCCAAATATCCCCTTGCAGATACTCCAAAGAAGTGTTTCCATACTACTCTATGAAAAGAAAGGATAAACTCTGTTAGTTGAACACACACATACCAAAGTAGTCTCTGAGAATGATTCTGTCTACTTTTTATACGAAGATATTTCCTTTTCTACCATTGGCCTCAAAGCGCTTGAAATCTGCACTTGCAAATTCCACGAAAAGAGTGTTTCCAATCTGCTCTGTCTAAAGGAACGTTCAACAGTGTGAGTTGAATACACACACACAGAAAGAATTCACTGAGAATTCTTCTCTCTAGCATTACATGAAGAAATCCCGTTTCCAACGAAGTCCTCAAAGAGTTCCAAATATCCACATGCAGAGATTACAAACAGAGTGTTTCCAAACTGCTATAAGAAAAGAAAGGTTAAACTCTGTGAGTTGAACACACACATAAGAAAGTAGTTTCTGAGAGTCATTCTGTCAGTTTTTATACGAAGATATTTCCATTTCTACCTTTGGCCACAAAGCGCTTGAAATCTCCACTTGCAAATTCCACTAAAAGAGTGTTTCCAATCTCCTCTGTCTAAAGGAACGTTCAATTCGGTGAGTTGAATACACACACACTGAAAGAATTCACTGAGAATTCTTCTGTCTAGCATTACATGAGGAAATCCCGTTTCCAGCGAAGTACTCAAAGAGTTCCAAATATCCACTTGCAGACATTACAAACAGAGTGTTTCCAAACAACTCTATGAAAGGAAAGCTTAAACTCTGTGAGTTTAACGCACACATCAAAAAGCAGTTTCTGACAATGATTCCGTCAACTTTTTATACGAAGATATATCTTTTCTACCATTGGCCTCATAGCGCTTGAAATCTCCATTTGCAAATTCCACATAAACAGAGTTTCACATCTGCTCTGTCTAAAGGAAAGTTCAAATCTGTGAGTTGAATACACACCACCAAAAGAAGTTACTCAGAATTCATCTGTCTAGCATTATATGCAGAAATCCCGTTTCCAACGAAGGCCTCAAAGAGGTCCAAATATCCCCTTGCAGATACTGCAAAAGGAGTGTTTCCAAACTGCTCTATGAAAAGAAAGGATAAACTCTGTTATTTGAACGCACACATCACAAAGTTGTTTCTGAGAATGATACTGTCTAGTTTTTATACGAAGATATTTCCTTTTCTACCATTGGCCTTAAAGCGGTTGAAATCTCCGGACAATTCCCCAAAAAGACTGTTTCCAACCGGCTCGGTCTAAAGGAAGTTTCAACTCTTTGAGTTGAAGACACACACACAAAGAAGTTACTGAGAATTCTTCTGCCTTGCATCAAATGAGGAAATCCCTTTTCCATCGATAGCCTCAAAGAGTTCCAAATATCCATCTGCAGACATTACAAACAGAGGGTTTCCAAACTGCTCTATGAACAGAAAGGTTAAACTCTGTGAGTTGAACACACACATACCAAAGTAGTTTCTGAGAATGATTCTGTCTAGTTTTATACGAAGATATTTCCTTTTCTACCATTGGCCTCAAAGCGCTTGAAATCTCCACTTGCAAATTCCACGAAAAGAGGGTTTCCAATCTGCTCTGTCTAAAGGAACGTTCAACTGTGTGAGTTGAATACACACACACAGAAATAATTCACTGAGAATTCTTCTGTCTAGCATTACATGAAGAAATCCCGTTTCCAACGAAGTCCTCAAAGAGTTCCAAATATCCACATGCAGAGATTACAAACAGAGTGTTTCCAAACTGCACTATGAAAAGGAAGGTTAAACTCTGTGAGTTGAACACCCACATAAGAAAGTAGTTTCTGAGAGTCATTCTGTCAGTTTTTATACGTAGATATTTCCTTTTCTACTTTTGGCCACAAAGCGCTTGAAATCTCCACTTGCAAATTCCATGAAAAGAGTGTTTCCAATCTCCTCTGTCTAAAGGAACGTTCAACTCGGAGAGTTGAATACACACACACTGAAAGAATTCACTGAGAATTCTTCTGTCTAGCATTACATGAGGAAATCCCGTTTCCAGCGAAGTACTCAAAGAGTTCGAAATATCCACTTGCAGACACTACAAACAGAGTGTTTCCAAACAGCTCTATGAAAGGAAAGGTTAAACTCTGTGAGTTTAACGCACACATCACAAAGCAGTTTCTGACAATGATTCCGTCAACTTTTTATACGAAGGTATATCTTTTCTACCATTGGCCTCAAAGCGCTTGAAATCTCCATTTGCAAATTCCACATAAACAGAGTTTCACATCTGCTCTGTCTAAAGGAAAGTTCAAATCTGTGAGTTGAATACACACCACCAAAAGAAGTTACTGAGTATTCTTCTGGCTTGCGTCATATGAAGAAATCCCGTTTCCAACGAAGGCCTCAAAGAGGTCCAAATATCCCCTTGCAGATACTGCCAAAGGAGTGTTTCCATACTGCTCTATGAAAAGAAAGGATAAACTCTGTTAGTTGAACGCACACATCACAAAGTAGTTTCTGAGAGTGGTTCTGTCTAGTTTTAATACGACGATATGTCCTTTTCAATAATTGGCCTCAAAGCGCTTGAAATCTCCACTTGCAAATTCCACAAAAAGAGGGTTTCCAATCTGCTCTGTCTAAAGGAACGTTCAACTCTGTGAGTTGATTACACACACACTGAAAGAATTCACTGAGAATTCTTCTGTCTGGCGTTACATGAAGAAATCCCGTTTCCAACGACGTCCTCAAAGAGTTCCAAATATCCACTTGCAGACATTACAAACAGAGTGTTTCGAAACTGCTCTATGAAAAGAAAGGTTAAACTCTCTGAGTTGAACACACACATACCAAAGTAGTTTCTGAGAGTGATTCTGTCTAGTTTTTATACGAAGATATTTCCTTTTCTACCATTGGCCTCAAAGCGCTTGAAATCTCCACTTGCAAATTCCACAAAAAGAGTGTTTCCAATCTGCTCTGTCTAAACGAAGGTGCAACTCTGTGAGTTGAATACACACACACAGAAAGAATTCACTGAGAATTCTTCTGTCTAGCATTACATGGAGAAATACCTTTTCCAACGAAGTCCTCAAAGAGTTCCAAATATCCACTTGCAGACATTACAAACAGAGTGTTTCCAAACTGCTCTATGAAAGGAAAGGTTAAACTCTCTGAGTTTAACGCACACATCACGAAACAGTTTCTGACAATGATTCCGTCAACTTTTTATACGAAGATATATATTTTCAACCATTTGCCCCAAAGCGCTGGAAATCTCCACTTGCAAATTCCACATAAACAGAGTTTCACTTCTGCTCTGTCTAAAGGAAAGTTCAAAGCTGTGAGTTGAATACACACCACCAAAAGTAGTTACTCAGAATTCATCTGTCTAGCATTATATGCCGAAATCCCGTTTCCAACGAAGGCCTCAAAGAGTTCCAAATATCCCCTTGCAGATACTGCAAAAGGAGTGTTTCCAAACTGCTCTATGAAAAGAAAGGATAAACTATGTTAGTTGAACGCACACATCACAAAGTAGTTTCTGAGAGTGGTTCTGTGTAGTTTTTATACGAAGATATTTCCTTTTCAATCATTGGCCTCAAAGCGGTTGAAATCTCCTCCTGAAAATTCCGCAAAAAGACTGTTTCCAACCTGCTCGGTCTAAAGGAAGTTTCAACTCTTTCAGTTGAAGACAAACACACAAAGAAGTTACTGAGAATTCTTCTGGCTTTTGTCATATGAAGAAATACCTTTTCCAACGAAGGCCTCAAAGAGATCCTAATATCCACTTGCAGACATTACAAACTGAGTGTTTCCAAACTGCTCTATGAACAGAAAGGTTAAGCTCTGTGAGTTGAACACACACATACCAAAGTACTTTCTGAGAGTGATTCTGTCTAGTTTTTATACGAAGATATTTCCTTTTCTACCGTTGGCCTCAAAGCACTTGAAATCTCCACTTCCAAATTCCACGAAAAGTGGGTTTCCAATCTGCTCTGTCTAAAGGAACGTTCAACTCTGTGAGTTGAATACACACACACAGAAAGAATTCACTGAGAATTCTTCTGTCTAGCATTACATGAAGAAATCCCGTTTCCAAAGAAGTCCTCAAAGAGTTCCAATAATCCACATGCAGAGATTACAAACAGAGTTTTTCCCAACTGCTCTATGAAAAGAAAGGTTAAACTCTGTGAGTTGAACACACACATAAGAAAGAAGTTTCTGAGAGTGATTCTGTCTAGTTTTTATACGAAGATATTTCCTTTTCTACCATTGGCCTCAAAGCGCTTGAAATCTCCACTTGCAAATTCCACGAAAAGAGGGTTTCCAATCTGCTCTGTCTAAAGGAACGTTCAACTCTGTGAGTTGAATAAACACACAGAAAGAATTCACTGAGAATTCTTCTGTCTAGCATTACATGAAGAAATCCCGTTTCCAGCGAAATACTCAAAGATTTCCAAATATCCACTTGCAGACATTACAAGCAGAGTGTTTCCAAACTGCTCTATGAAAACAAAGGTTAAACTCTGTGAGTTGAACACACACATACCAAAGTAGTTTCTGAGATTGATTCTGTCTAGTTTTTATACGAAGATGTATCCTTTTCTACCATTGGCCTCAAAGTGCTTGAAATCTCCACTTGCAAATTCGACGAAAAGAGTGTTTCCAATCTGCACTGTCTAAACGAAGGTTCAACTCTGTGAGTTGAATACACACACACAGAAAGAATTCAATGAGAATTCTTCTGTCTAGCATTACATGAAGAAATCTCGTTTCCAACGAAGTCCTCAAAGAGTTCCAAATATCCACTTGCAGACATTACAAACAGAGTGTTTCCAAACTGCTCTATGAAAGGAAAGGTTAAACTCTATGAGTTTAACCCAAACATCACAAAGCAGTTTCTGACAATGATTTCGTCAACTTTTTATATGAAGATATATCTTTTCTACCATTGGCCTCAAAGCGCTTGAAATCTCCACTTGCAAATTCCACATAAACAGAGTTTCACATCTGCTCTGTCTAAAGGAATTTTCAAATCTGTGAGTTGAATACACACCACCAAAAGAAGTTACTCAGAATTCATCTGTCAAGCATTATATGCAGAAATCCCGTTTCCAACGAAGGCCTCAAAGAGGTCCAAATATCCCCTTGCAGATACTGCAAAAGGAGTGTTTCCATACTGCTCTATGAAAAGAAAGGACAAACTCTGTTAGTTGAACGCACACATCACAAAGTAGTTTCTGAGAATGATTCTGTCTAGTTTTTATATGAAGATATTTCCTTTTCAATCATTGGCCTCAAAGCGGTTGAAATCTCCTCCTCAAAATTCCGCAAAAAGACTTTTTCCAACCTGCTCGGTCTAAAGGAAGTTTCACCTCTTTCAGTTGAAGACACACTCACAAAGAAGTTACTGAGAATTCTTCTGGCTTTTGTCATATGAAGAAATCCCTTTTCCAACGAAGGCCTCAAAGTGTTCCAAATATCCACTTGCAGACATTACAAACAGAGTGTTTCCAAACTGCTCTATGAACAGAAAGGTTAAACTCTGTCAGTTGAACACACACATACCAAAGTAGTTTCTGAGAATTATTCTGTCTAGTTTTTATAAGAAGATATTTCCTTTTCTACCATTGGCCTCAAAGCGCTTGAAATCTCCACTTGCAAATTCCACCAAAAGATGGTTTCAAATCTGCTCTGTCTAAAGGAACGTTCAACTCTGTGAGTTGAATACACACACACAGAAAGAATTCACTGAGAATTCTTCTGTCTAGCATTACATGAAGAAATCCCGTATCCAACGATGTCCTCAAAGAGTTCCAAATATCCACTTGCAGACATTACAAACAGAGTGTTTCCGAACTGCTCTTTGAAAAGAAAGGTTAAACTCTGTGAGTTGAACACACACATACCAAATTAGATTCTCAGAGTGATTCTCTCTAGTTTTTATACGAAGGTATTTCCTTTTCTACCATTGGCCTCAAAGCCCTTGAAATCTCCACTTGCAAATTCCACGAAAAGAGTGTTTCCAATCTGCTCTGTCTAAACGAAGGTTCAATTCTGTCAGTTGAATACACACACACAGAAAGGATTTACGGAAAATTTTTCTGTCTAGCATTACATGAAGAAATCCCGTTTCCAACGAAGTCCTCAAAGAGTTCCAAATATCCACTTGCAGACATTGCAAACAGAGTGTTTCCAAACTGCCCTATGAAAGGAAAGGTTAAGCTCTGTGAGTTCAACGCACACATCACAAAGCAGTTTCTGACAATGATTCCGTCAACTTTTTATGCGAAGATATATGTTTTCTACCATTGGCCTCAAAGCGCTTGAAATCTCCACTTGCAAATTCCACATAAACAGAGTTTCACATCTGCTCTGTCTAAAGGAAAGTTCAAATCTGTGAGTTGAATACACACCACCAAAGAAGTTACTCAGAATTCATCTGTCTAGCATTATATTCAGAAATCCCATTTCCAACGAAGGCCTCAAAGAGGTCCAAATATCCCCTTGCAGATACTGCAAAAGGAGTGTTTCCAAACTGCTCTATGAAAAGAAAGGATAAACTCAGTTAGTTGAATGCACACATCACAAAGTAGTTTCTGAGAATGATTCTGTCTAGTTTTTTTTTTTTTTTTGAGACGGAGTCTCGCTCTGTCCCCCAGGCTGGAGTACAGAGGCGCGATCTCGGCTCACTGCAATCTCTGCCTCCCGTGTTCACGCCATTCACCTGCCTCAGCCTCCCGAGTAGCTGGGACTACAGACGCCCGCTACCACGCCCAGGTAATTTTTTGTATTTTTAGTAGAGACGGGGTTTCACCATGTTAGCCAGGATGGTCTCGATCTCCTGACCTCGTGATCCACCCTCCTCGGCCTCCCAAAGTGCAGGGATTACAGGCGTGAGCCACCGCGCCCGGCTGATTCTCTATAGTTTTTATACGAAGATATTTCCTTTTCAATCATTGGCCTCAAAGCGGTAGAAGTCTCCTCCTGAAAATTCCGCAAAAAGACTGTTTCCAACCTGCTCCGTCTAAAGAAGTTTCAACTCTTTGAGTTGAAGACACACACACAAAGAAGTTACTGAGAATTCTTCTGCCTTGCGCATTATGAAGAAATCCCATTTTCAACGAAGGCCTCAAAGAGGTCCAAATATCCCCTTGCAGATACTGCAAAAAGAGTTTTTCCAAACTGCTCTATGAAAAGAAAGGTTAAACTCTGTTAGTTGAATGCACACATCACAAAGTAGTTTCTGAGAGTGGTTCTGTCTAGTTTTTATACGAAGATATTTACTTTTCAATCATTGGCCTCAAAGCGCTTGAAATCTCCACTTGCAAATTCTATGAAAAGAGTGTTTCCAATCTGCTCTTTCTAAAGGCACGTTCAACTCTGTGAGTTGAATACACACACAATGAAATAATTCACTGAGAATTCTTCTGTCTAGCATCACATGAAGAAATCCCGTTTCCAACGAAGTCCTCAAAGAGTTCCAAATATCCACTTGCAGACATTACAAACAGAGTGTTTCGAAACTGCTCTATGAAAACAAAGGTTAAACTCTGTGAGTTGAACACACACATACCAATGTCGTTTCTGAGAGTGACTCTGTCTACTTTTTATACGAAGATATTTCCTTTTCTACCATTGGCCTCAAATCACTTGAAATCTCCACTTGCAAATTCCACGACAGGAGTGTTTCCAATCTGCTCTGCATAAAGGCACGTTCAACTCTGTGAGTTCAATACACACACACAGAAAGAATTCACTGAGAATTCTTCTGTCTAGCATTAAATGAAGAAATCCCGTTTCCAAAGAAGTCCTCAAAGAGTTCCAAATATCCACTTATAGACATTACAGACAGAGTGATTCCAAACTGCTCTACGAAAGGAAAGGTTAAACTCTGTGAGTTTAACGCACACATCCCAAAGCAGTTTCTGACAATGATTCCGTCAACTTTTTATACGAAGATATATATTTTCTACCATTGGCCCCAAAGCGCAGGAAATCTCCACTTGCAAATTCCACATAAACAGAGTTTCACTTCTGCTCTGTCTAAAGGAAAGTTCAAATCTGTGAGTTGAACACACCACCAAAAGAAGTTACTCAGAATTCATCTGTCTAGCATTATATGCAGAAATCCCGTTTCCAACGAAGGCCTCAAAGAGTTCCAAATATCCACTTGCAGATACTGCAAAAAGAGTGTTTCCAAACTGCTCTATGAAAAGAAAGGATAAACTCTGTTAGTTGAACGCACACATCACAAAGTAGTTTCTGAGAGTGGTTCTGTCTAGTTTTTATACGAAGATATTTCCTTTTCAATCATTGGCCTCAAAGCGCTTGAAATCTCCACTTGCAAATTCCATGAAAAGAGTGTTTCCAATCTGCTCTTTCTAAAAGCATGTTCAACTCTGTGAGTTGAATACACACACAATGAAAGAATTCACTGAGAATTCTTCTGTGTAGCATCACATGAAGAAATCCCATTTCCAACGAAGTCCTCAAAGAGTTCCAAATATCCACTTGCAGACATTACAAACAGAGTGTTTCCATACTGCTCTATGAAAAGAAAGGTTAAACTCTGTGAGTTGAACACACACATACCAAAGTAGTTTCTGAGAGTGATTCTGTCTAGTTTTTATACGAAGATATTTCCTTTTCTACCATTGGCCTCAAATCGCTTGAAATCTCCACTTGCAAATTCAACGAAAAGAGGGTTTCCAATCTACTCTGTATAAAGGCACTTTCAACTCTGTGAGTTGAATACACACACACAGAAAGAATTCACTGAGAATTCTTCTGTCTAGCATTACATGAAGAAACCCCGTTTCCAAAGAAGTCCTCAAAGATTTCCAAATATCCACTTGTAGACATTACAGACCGAGTGATTCCAAACTGCTCTATGAAAGGAAAGGTTAAACTCTGTGAGTTTAACGCACACATCACAAAGCAGTTTCTGACAATGATTCCGTCAACTTTTTATACGAAGATATATATTTTCTACCATTGGCCCCAAATCGCTGGAAATCTCCACTTGCAAATTCCACATAAACAGAGTTTCACTTCTGCTCTGTCTAAAGGAAAGTTCAAACCTGTGAGTTGAATACACACCACCAAAAGAAGTTACTCAGAATTCATCTGTCTAGCATTATATGCAGAAATCCCGTTTCCAACGAAGGCCTCAAAGAGTTCCAAATATCGACTTGCAGACATTCCAAACAGAGTGTTTCCAAACTGCTCTATGAAAAGAAAGGATAAACTCTGTTAGTTGAACGCACACATCACAAACTGGTTTCTGAGAGTGATTCTGTCTAGTTTTTATACGAAGATATTTCCTTTTCTACAATTGGCCTCAAAGCGCTTGAAATCTCCACTTGCAAATTCCACGAAAAGAGTGTTTCCAATCTGCTCTGTCTAAAGGCACGTTCAACTCTGTGAGTTGAATACACACACACTGAAAAATTCACTGAGAATTCTTCTGTCTAGCATTACATGAAGAAATCCCGTTTCCAACGAAGTCCTCAAAGAGTTCCAAATATCCACTTGCAGACATTACAAACAGAGTGTTTCCAAACTGCTCTATGAAAAGAAAGGTTAAACTCTGTGAGTTGAACACACACATATCAAAGTAGTTTCTGAGAGTGATTCTGTCTAGTTTTTATACGAAGATATTTCCTTTTCACCCATTGGCCTCAAAGCGCTTGAAATCTCCATTTGCAAATTCCACGAAAAGAGTTTTTCCAATCTGCTCTGTCTAAACGAAGGTTCAACTCTGTGAGTTGAATACACACACACAGGAAAATTCACTGAGAATTCTTCTGTCTAGCATTACATGAAAAATCCCGTTTCCAACGAAGTCCTCAAAGAGTTCCAAATAACCACTTGCAGACATTACAAAGAGACTGTTTCCAAACTGCTCTATGAAAAGAAAGGTTAAACTCTGTGAGTTGAACACACACATACCAAAGTAGTTTCTGAGAGTGATTCTGTCTAGTTTTTATACGAAGATATTTCCTTTTCAATCATTGGCCTCAAAGCGGTTGAAATATCCTCCTGAAAATTCCGCAAAAACACTGTTTCCAACCTGCTCGGTCTAAAGGAAGTTTCAACACTTTGAGTTGAAGAAACACACAAAGAAGTTACTGAGAATTCTTCTGGCTTGTGTTATATGAAGAAATCCCGTTTCCAACGAAGGCCTCAAAGAGTTCCAAATATCCACTTGCAGACATTACAAACAGAGTGTTTCCAAACTGCTCCATGAAAAGAAAGGTTAAACTCTGTGAGTTGAACACACACATACCGAAGTAGTTTCTGAGAATGATTCTGTCTAGTTTTTATACGAAGATATTTCCGTTTCTACAATTGGCCTCAAAGCGCTTGAAATCTCCACTTGCAAATTCTACGAAAAGAGTGTTTCCAATCTGCTCTGTCTAAAGGAGCTTTCAACACTGTGTGTAGAATACACACACACAGGAAGAATTCACTGAGAATTCTTCTGTCTATCATTACATGAAGAAATCCCATTTCCAACGAAGTCCTCAAAGAATTCCAAATATCCACTTGCAGACATTTCCAATAGAGTGTTTCCAAACTCCTCTATGATAGGAAAGTTAAACTCTGTCAGTTTAACCCACACATCACAAAGCAGTTTGTGAGAATGATTCCGTCAACTTTTTATGCGAAGATATCTCTTTTCTACCATTTCCCTCAAAGCGCTTGAAATCTCCACATGCAAATTCCACGAAAACAGAGTGTCACATCTGCTCTGTCTAAAGGAAAGTTCAAATCTGTGAGTTGAATACACATCACCAAAAGAAGTTACTCAGAATTCATCTGTCTAGCATTATATGCAGAAATCCCGTTTCCAATGAAGACCTCAAGGAGGTCCAAATATCCCCTTGCAGATACTGCAAAAGGAGTGTTTCCAAACTGCTCGATGAAAAGAAAGGATAAACTCTGTTAGTTGAACGCACACATCACAAAGTAGTTTCTGACAATGATTCTGTCTAGTTTTTATACGAAGATATTTCCTTTTCAATCATTGGCCTCAAAGCGGTTGAAATCTCCTCCTGAAAATTCCGCAAAAAGACTGTTTCCAACCTGCTCGGTATAAGGAAGTTTCAACTCTTTGAGTTGAAGACACACACACAAACAAGTTACTGAGAATTCTTCTGACTTACGTTATATGAAGAAATCCCGTTTCCAAAGAAGGCCTCAAAGACTTCCAAATATCCACTTGCAGACATTACAAACAGAGTGTTTCCAAACTGCTCTATGAAAAGAAAGGTTAAACACGGTGAGTTGAACACACACATACCAAAGTAGTTTCTGAGAATGATTCTGTCTAGTTTTTATAAGAAGGTATTTCCTTTTCTACCATTGGCCTCAAAGCGCTTGAAATCTCCACTTGCAAATTCCACGAAAGGAGTGTTTCCAATCTGCTCTGTCTAAAGGAACGTTCAATTCTGTGAGTTGAATACACACACACAGAAAGAATTAAATGAGAATTCTTCTGTCTAGCATTACATGAAGAAATCTCGTTTCCAACGAACTCCTCAAAGACTTTCAAATATCCACTTGCAGACATTACAAACAGAGTGTTTCCAAACTGCTCTATGAAAGGACAGGTTAAACTCTTAGTTTAACGCCCACATCACAAAGCAGTTTCTGAGATTGATTCCATCAACTTTTTATACGAAGATATATCTTTTCTACCATTGGCCTCAAAGCGCTTCAAATCTCCACTTGCAAAGTACACATAAACAGAGTTTCACTTCTGCTGTGTCTAAAGGAAAGTTCAAATCTGTGAGTTGAATACACACCACCAAAGGAAGTTACTCAGAATTCATCTCTCTAGCATTATATGCGGAAATCCGGTTTCCAACGAAGGCCTCGAAGATGTCCAAATATCCCCTTGCAGATAATGCAAAAAGAGTGTTTCCAAACTGCGCAATGAAAAGAAAGGATAAACTCTGTTAGTTGAACGCACATATCACAAAGTAGTTTCTGAGAATGATTCTGTCTAGTTTTTATACGAAGATATTTCCTTTTCAATCATTGGCCTCAAAGCGGTTGAAATGTCCTCCTGAAAATTCCGCAAAAAGACTGTTTCCAACCTGCTCGGTCTAAAGGAAGTTCCAACTCTTTGAGTTGAAGACACACACACAAAGAAGTTACTGAGAATTCTTCTGGCTTGCGTTATATGAAGACATCCCGTTTCCAATGAAGGCCTCAAAGAGTTCCCAATATCCACTTGCAGACATTTCAAACACAGTGTTTCCAAACTGCTCTTTGAAAAGAAAGGTTAAACTCTGTGAGTTGAACACACACATACCAAAGTAGTTTCTGAGAATGCTTCTGTCTAGTTTTCATACGAAGATATTTCCTTTTCTACCATTGGCCTCAAAGCGCTTGAAATCTCCACTTGCAAATTCCACGAAAAGAGTGTTTCCAATCTGCTCTGTCTAAAGGAACGTTCAACTCTGTGAGTTGAATACACACACACAGAAAGAATTCACTGAGAATTCTTCTGTCTAGCATTACATGAAGAAATCCCGTTTCCAACGAATTCCTCAAAGAGTTCCAAATATCCGCTTGCAGATATTACAGAGTGTTTCCAAACTGCTCTATGAAACGAAAGGTTAAACTGTGTGAGTTTAACGCACACATCACAAAGCAGTTTCTGAGAATCATTCCATCAACTTTTTATACGAAGATACATCATTTCTACCACTGGCCTCAAAGGGCTTGAAATCTCCACTTGCAAACTCCACAAAAACAGGGTTTCACAACGGCTCTGTATAAAGGAAATTTCAGATCTGTGAGTTGAATACACACCACCAAAAGAAGTTACTCAGAATTCATCTGTCTAGCATTATATGCAGAAAACCCATTTCCAATGAAGGCCTCAAAGAGGTCCAAATATCCCCTTGCAGATACTGCAAAAGGTGTGTTTCCAAACTGCTCTATGAAAAGAAAGGATAAACTCTGTTAGTAGAACGCACACATCACAAAGTAGTTTCTGAGAATAATTCTGTCTAGTTTTTATACGAAGATATTTCCTTTTCAATCATTGGCCTCAAAGCGGTTGAAATCTCCTCCTGAAAATTCTGCAAAAAGACTGCTTCCAACCTGCTCGGTCTAAAGGAAGTTTCAACACTTTGAGTTGAAGACACACACACAAAGAAGTTACTGAGAATTCTTCTGGATCGCATTATATGAAGAAATCCTGATTCCAATGAAGGCCTCAAAGAGTTCCAAATATCCACTTGCAGTCATTAGAAACAGAGTGTTTCCAAACTGCTCTATGAAAAGAAATGTTAAATTCTGTGAGTTGAACACACACATACCAAAGTAGTTTCTGACAGTGATTCTGTCTAGTTTTTATACGAAGATATTTCCTTTTCTACCATTGGCCTCAAATCGCTTGATATCTCCACTTGCAAATTCCACGAAAATAGTGTTTCCAATCTGCTCTGTCTAAAGGAACGTTCAACTCTGTGAGTTCAATACACACACACAGAAAGAATTCACTGAGAATTCTTCCGTCTAGCATTAAATGAAGATATCCCGTTTCCAACGAAGTCCTCAAAGAGTTCCAAATATCCACTTGCAGGCATTACTAACAGAGTGTTTCCAAACTGCTCTATGAAAGGAAAGGTTAAACTGTGAGTTTAACGCACACATCACAAAGCAGTTTCTGAGAATGATTCCATCAATTTTGTATACGAAGATATATCTTTTCCACCATTGGCCTCAGAGCGCTTGAAATCTCCACTTGCAAATTACACATAAACAGAGATTCACATCTCCTCTGTCTAAAGGAAAGTTCAAATCTGTGAGTTGAATACACACCTCCAAAAGAAGTTACTCAGAATTCATCTGTCTAGCATTATATGCAGAAATCCCGTTTCCAACGAAGGCCTCAAAGAGGTCCAAATATCCCCTTGCAGATACTGCAAAAGGAGTGTTTACAAACTGCTCTATGAAAAGAAAGGATAAACTCTGTTAGTTGCACGCACACATCACAAAGTAGTTTCTGAGAATGATTCTGTCTAGTTTTCATACGAAGATATTTCCTTTTCAATCATTGGCCTCAAAGCGGTTGAAGTCTCCTCCTGAAAATTCCGCAAAAACACTGTTTCCAACCTGGTCGGTCTAAAGGAAATTTCAACTCTTTGAGTTGAAGAAACACACAAAGAAGTTAATGAGAATCCTTCTGGCTTGCGTTATATGAAGAAATCCCGTTTCCAACGAAGGCCTCAAAGAGTTCCGAATATCCACTTGCAGACGTTACAAACAGAGTGTTTCCACACTGCTCTATGAAAAGAAAGGTTAACCTCTGTGAGTTGAACACACACATACCGAAGTAGTTTCTGAGAATGATTCTGTCTACTTTTTATACGAAGATATTTCCTTTTCTACAATTGGCCTCAAAGCGCTTGAAATCTCCACTTGCAAATTCCACGAAAAAGTGTTTCCAATCTGCTCTGTCTAAAGGAGCTTTCAACACTGTGTGTAGAATACACACACACAGAAAGAATTCACTGAGAATTCTTCTGTCTAGCATTACATGAAGAATTCCCATTTCCAACGAAGTCCTCAAAGAGTTCCAAATATCCACTTGCACACATTACAAACAGAGTGTTTCCAAACTGCTCTATGATAGGAAAGTTAAGCTCTGTGAGTTTAACGCACACATCCCAAAGCAGTTTCTGAGAATGATTCCATCAACTTTTTATACGAAGATATACCTTTTCTACCATTGGCCTCAAAGCGCTTGAAATCTCCACTTGCAGAGTACACATAAACAGAGTTTCACATCTCCTCTGTCTAAAGGAAAGTTCAGATCTGTGAGTTGAATACACACCACCAAAAGAAATTACTCAGAATTCATCTGTCTAGCGTTATATGCAGAAATCCGGTTTCCAATGAAGGCCTCGAAGAGGTCCAAATATCCCCTTGCAGATACTGCAAAAAGAGTGTTTCTAAACTGCTCTATGAAAAGAAAGGGTAAACTCTGTTAGTTGAACGCACACATCACAAAGTAGTTTCTGAGAATGATCCTGTCTAGTTTTTATACGAAGATATTTCCTTTTCAATCATTGGCCTCAAAGCGGTGGAAATCTCCTCATGAATATTCCGCAAAAAGACTGTTTCCTACATGGTTGGTATAAGGAATTTTCAACTCTTTGAGTTGAAGACAGAAACACAAAGAAGTTACTGAGAATTCCTCTGGCTTGCGTTATATGAAGAAATCCAGTTTCAAACGAAGGCCTCAAAGAGTTCCAAATATCCACTTGCAGACATTACAAACAGAGTTTTTCCACACTGCTCTATGAAAAGAAAGGTTAAACACTGTGAGTTGAACACACACATACGAAAGTAGTTTCCGAGAATGATTCTGTCTAGTTTTTATACGAAGATATTTCCTTTTCTACCATTGGCCTCAAAGCACTTTAAGTCTCCTCTTCCAAATTCCACGAAAAGAGTGTTTCCAATCTGCTCTGTCTAAAGGAACATTCAACACTGTGAGTTGAATGTGTATTCACTCAGAATACACACACAGAAAGAATTCACTGAGAATTCTTCTCTCTAGCATTACATGAAGAAATCCCATTTCCAACGAAGTCCTCAAAGAGTTCCAAATATCCACTTGCAGACATTACACACAGTGTTTCAAAACTGCTGTATGAAAGGAAAGTAAAATTCTGTGAGTTTAACGCACACATCACAAAGCAGTTTCTGAGAATGTTTCCATCAACTTTTTATACGAAGATATCTCTTTTCTACTATTCGCCTCAAAGCGCTTGAAATCTCCACTTGCAAATTCCACAGAAACAGAGATTCACATCTCCTCTGTCTAAAGGAAAGTGCAAATCTGTGAGTTGAATACACACCACCAAAAGAAGTTACTCAGAATTCATCTGTCTAGCATTATATGCAGAAATCCCGTTTCCAACGAAATCCTCAAAGAGGTCCAAATATCCCCTTGCAGATACTGCAAAAGGAGTGTTTCCAAACTGCTCTATGAATAGAAAGGATAAACTCTGTTAGTTGAATGCACACATCACAAAGTAGTTTCTGAGAATGATTCTGTCTAGTTTTTATACGAAGATATTTCCTTTTCAATCATTGGCCTCAAACCGGTTGAAGTCTCCTCCTCAAAATTCCGCAAAAACACTGTTTCCAACAAGCTCGGTCTAAAGGAAGTTTCAACTCTTTGAGTTGAAGAAACACACAAAGAAGTTACTGAGAATTCTTCTGGCTTGCGTTATATGAAGAAATCCCGTTTCCAACGAAGGCCTCAAAGAGTTCCAAATATCCACTTGCAGACATTACAAACAGAGTGTTTCCACACTGCTCCATGAAAGGAAAGGTTAAACTCTGTGAGTTGAACACACACATACCGAAGTAGTTTCTGAGAATGATTCTGTGTAGTTTTTATACGAAGATATTTCCTTTTCAATCATTGGCCACAAAGCGCTTGAAATCTCCTCCTGAAAATTCCGCAAAAAGACTGTTTCCAACCTGCTCGGTCTAAAGGAAGTTTCAACTCCTTGGGTTGAAGACACACACACAAAGAAGTTAGTGAGAATTCTTCTGTCTAGTATTATATGAAGAAATCCCGTTTCCAACGAAGTCCTCAAAGAGTTCCAAATATCCACTTGCAGACATTACTAACAGAGTGTTTCCAAACTGCTCTATGAAAAGAAAGGTTAAACTCTGTGAGTTGAACACACACATACCAAAGTAGTTTCTGAGAGTGATTCTGTCTAGTTTTTATACGAAGATATTTCCTTTTCTACCATTGGACTCAAAGCGCTTGAAATCTCCACTTGCAAATTCCACGAAAAGAGTGTTTCCTATCTGCTCTGTCTAAAGCAACGTTCAACTCTGTGAGTTGAATACACACACACAGAAAGAATTCACTGAGAATTCTTCTGTCTAGCATTACATGAAGAAATCCCGTTTCCAACGAAGTGCTCAAAGAGTTCCATATATCCACTTGCAGAAATTACTAACAGACTGTTTCCAAACTGCTCGATGAAACGAAAGGTTAAACTGTGAGTTTAACGCACACATCACAATGCACTTTCTGAGAACGATTCCATCAACTTTTTATACGAAGATATATCTTTTCTACCATTGGCCTCACTGTGCTTGAAATCTCCACTTGCAAATCCCACAAAAACAGAGTTTCACATCTGCTCTGGCTAAAGGAAAGTTCAAATCAGTGAGTTGAATACACACCACCAAAAAAGTTACTCAGAATTCATCTGTCTAACATTATATGCAGAAATCCCGTTTCCAACGAAGGCCTCAAAGAGGTCGGAATATCCCCTTGCAGATACTGCAAAAGGATTGTTTCGAAACTGCTCTATGAAAAGAAAGGATAAACTCTGTTAGTTGAACGCACACATCACAAAGTAGTTTCTGAGAATGATTCTGTCTAGTTTTTATACAAAGATATTTCCTTTTCAATCATTGGCCTCAAAGCGGTTGAAATCTCCTCCTGAAAATTCCGCAAAAAGACTGCTTCCAACCTGGTCGGTCTAAAGGAAGTTTCAATTCTTTGAGTTGAAGACACACACACAAAGAATTTGCTGAGAATTCTTCTGGCTTGCGTTATATGATGAAATCCCGTTTCCAACGAAGGCCTCAAAGAGTTCCAAATATCCACTTGCAGACATTACAAACAGAGTGTTTCCAAACTGCTCTATGAAAGGGAAGGTTAAACACTGTGAGTTGAACACACACATATCAAATAGTTTGTGAGAATGATTCTGTCTAGTTTTTATAAGAAGATATTTAGTTTTCTACCATTTTCCTCAAAGCACTTGAAATCTCCATTTGCAAATTACACGAAAACAGTGTTTCCAGTTGGCTCTGTCTAAAGGAACGTTCAACTCTGTGAGTTGAATACACACACACAGAAAGAATTCACAGAGAATTCTTCTGTCTAGCATTACATGATGAAATCCCGTTTCCAATGAAGTCCTCAAAGAGTTCCAAGCATCCACTTGCAGACATTTCAAACAGAGTGTTTCCAAACTGCTCTATGAAAAGAAAGGTTAAACTCTGTGAGTTGAACACACACATACCAAAGTAGTTTCTGAGAGTGATTCTGTCTAGTTTTTACACAAAGATATTTCCTTTTCTACCATTGGCCTCAAAGCGCTTGAAATCTCCACTTGCAAATTCCACGAAAAAGTGTTTCCAATCTGCTCTGTCTAAAGGAGCTTTCAACACTGTGTGTAGAATACACACACACAGAAAGAATTCACTGAGAATTCTTCTGTCTAGCATTACATGAAGAAATCCCATTTCCAACGAAGTCCTCAAAGAGTTCCAAATATCCACTTGCAGACATTACAAACAGAGTGTTTCCAAACTGCTCTATGATAGGAAAGTTAAGCTCTGTGAGTTTAACGCACACATCCCAAAGCAGTTTCTGAGAATGATTCCATCAACTTTTTATACGAAGATACCTCTTTTCTACCATTGCCCTCAAAGCGCTTGAAATCTCCTCATGCAAATTCCACAAAAACAGAGTTTCACATCTGCTCTGTCTAAAGGAAATTTCAAATCTGTGAGTTGAATACACACCACCAAAAGAAGTTACTCAGAATTCATCTGTCTTGCATTAAATGCAGAAATCCCGTTTCCAACGAAGGCCTCAAGGAGGTCCAAATATCCCCTTGCAGATACTTCAAATGGAGTGTTTCCAAACTGCTCTATGAAAAGAAAGGATAAACTCTGTTAGTTGAACGCACACATCACAAAGTTGTTTCTGAGAATGATTCTGTCTAGTTTTTATACGAAGATATTTCCTTTTCAATCATTGGCCTCAAAGCGGTTGAAGTCTCCTCCTCAAAATTCCGCAAAAAGACTATTCCCAAACTGGTCGGTATAGGGAATTTTCAACTCTTTGAGTTGAAGACAAACACACAAAGAAGTTACTGAGAATTCCTCTGCCTTGCGTTATATGAAGAAATCCCGTTTCCAACGAAGGCCTCAAAGAGTTCCAAATATCCACTTGCAGACATTACAAACAGATTGTTTCCAAACTGCTCTATGAAAAGAAAGGTTAAACACTGTGAGTTGAACACACACATACCAAAGTAGTTTCTGAGAATGATTCTGTCTAGTTTTTATAAGAAGATATTTCCTTTTCTACCATTGGCCTCAAAGCGCTTGAAATCTCCACTTGCAAATTCCACGAAAAGAGTGTTTCCAATCTGCTCTGTCTAAAGGAACGTTCAACTCTGTGAGTTGAATACACACACACAGAAATAATTCACTGAGAATTCTTCTGTCTCGCATTACATGAAGAAATCCCGTTTCCAACGAAGTCCTCAAGGAGTTCCAAATATCCACTTGCAGACATTACAAACAGAGTGTTTCCAAACTGCTCTATGAAAGGAAAGGTTAAATTCTGTGAGTTTAACGCACACATCACAAAGAAGTTTCTGAGAATGTTTCCATGAACTTTTTATACGAACATGTATCATTTCTAACATTGGCCTCAAAGCACTTGAAATCTCCACTTGCAAATTCCACAAAAACAGTGTTTCACATCGGCTCTGTCTAAAAGAATGTTCAAATCTGTGAGTTGAATACGCACCCCCAAAAGAAGTTACTCAGAATTCATCGATCTAGCATTATATGCAGAAATCCCATTTCCAACGAAGGCCTCAAAGAGGTCCAAATATCCCCTTGCAGATACTGCATAAGGAGTGTTTCCAAACTGCTCTTTGAAAAGAACGGATAAACTCTGTTAGTTGAACGCACACATCACAAAGTAGTTTCTGAGAATGAATCTGTCTAGTTTTTATACGACGATATTTCCTTTACAATCATTGGCCTCAAAGGGGCTGAAATCTCCTCCTGAAAATTCCGCAAAAAGACTGTTTCCAACCTGCTCGGTCTAAAGGAAGTTTCAACTCTTTGAGTTGAAGACACACACACAAAGAAGTTACTGAGAATTCTTCTGGCTTGCGTTATATGAAGAAATCCCCTTTCCAACGAAGGCCTAAAAGAGTTCCAAATATCCACTTGCAGACATTACAAACAGAGTGTTTCCAAACTGCTCTATGAAAAGAAAGGTTAAACACGGTGAGTTGAACACACACATCGCAAAGTAGTTTCTGAGAATGATTCTGTCTAGTTTTTATAAGAAGATATTTCCTTTTCTACCATTGGCCTCAAAGCGCTTGAAATCTCCACTTGCAAATTCCACGAAAAGAGTGTTTCCAATCTGCTCTGTCTAAAGGAACGTTCAACTCTGTGATTTGAATACACACACACAGAAAGAATTCACTGAGAATTCTTCTGTCTAGCATTACATGAAGAAATCCCGTTTCCAATGATGTCCTCAAAGAGTTCCAAATATCCACTTGAAGACATTACAAACAGAGTGTTTCCAAACTGTTCTATGAAAGGAAAGGTTAAACTCTATGAGTTTAATGCACACATCACAAAGCTGTTTCTGAGAATGATTCCATCATCTTTTTATACAAAAATATATCTTTTCTACCATTGGCCTCAAAGTGCTTCAGATCTCCGCTTGCAAATGCCACAAAAATAGAGTTTCACATCTGCTCTGTCTAAGGGAATGTTGAACTCTGTGGGTTGAATACACACCACAAAAAGAAGTTACTCAGAATTCTTCAGTCCAGCATTATGAGTAGAAAACCCTTTTCCAACGAAGGCCTCATAGAGGTCCAAATATCCACTTGCAGATACTGCAGAAAAAGTGTTTCCAAACGGCTCTATGAAAAGAAATATTAAACTCTCTGAGTTGAACACACACATACCAAAGTAGTTTCTGAGAATGATTCTGTCTAGTTTTTATACAAAGATATTTCCTTTTCTACCATTGGCCTCTAAGCGCTTGAAATCTCCACATGCAAACTCTCAAAAAGTGTGTTTCCAATCTTCTCTGTCTAAACAGACGTTCAAATCTGTGAGTTGAATACACACACACTGAAAGAATTCACTGAGAATTCTTCCGTCTGGCATTACATGAAGAAATCCCGTTTCCAACGTAGTCCTCATAGGCTTCCATATATAAACTAGCAGACATTACAAACAGAGTGTTTTCAAAGTGCTCTAAGAAAGGAAAGGTTAAACTCTGTGAGTTTAACGCACACATCACAAAGCAGTTTCTGAGAATGATTCCGTCAACTTTTTATACGTAGGTGTATCTTTTCTACCACTGGCCTCAAAGCGCTGGAAATCTCCACTTGCAAATTCCACAAAACAGACTTTCACATCTGCTCTGTCTAAAGGAAAGTTCAAATCTGTGAGTTGAATACACACCACCAAAGAAGTTACTCAGAATTCATCTGCCAAGCATTATATGCAGAAATCCCCTTTCCAACGAAGGCCTCAAAGAGGTCCAAATATCCACTTGCAGATACTGCAAAAAGAGTGTTTCCAAACTGCTCTATGAAAAGAAAGGATAAACTCTGTTAGTTGAACGCACACATCACAAGGTAGTTTCTGAGAATGATTCTGTCTAGTTCTTATATGAAGATATTTCCTTTTCAATCATTGGCCCCAAAGCGGTTGAAATCTCCTCCTGAAAATACCACAAAAAGAGTGTTTCCAACCTGCTCGGTCTAAGGGATGTTTCAACTCTTTGAGTTGAAGACACACACACACAAAGAAGTTACTGAGAATTCTTCTGGCTTGCATTGTATGAAGAAATCCCATTTCCAACGAAGGCCTCAAAGAGTTCCAAATATCCACTTGCAGACATTACAAACAGAGTGTTTCCAAACTGCTCTGTGAAAAGAAAGGTTAAACTCTGTGAGTTGAACACACACATCCCAAAGTAGTTTCTGAGAATGATTCTGTCTAGTTTTAATGTGAAGATAATTCCTTTTCAGACCCTTGGCCTCTAAGGGCTTGAAATCTCCACTTGCAAATTCTCAAAAGCAGTGTTTCCAATCTGTTCTGTCTAAAGGAACGTTCAACCCTGTGAGTTGAATACACACACACAGAAAGAATTCACTGAGAATTCTTCTGTCTAGCATTACATGAAGAAATCCCATTTTCAACGAAGTCCTTACAGAGTTCCAAATATCCACTTGCAGACACTACAAACAGAGTGTTTCCAAACTGCTCTATGAAAGGAAAGGTTAAACACTGTGAGTTTAACACACACATCACAAAGCAGTTTCTGAGAATGATTCCGTCAACTTTTTATACATAGGTGTATCTTTTCTACCATTGGCCTCAAAGCGCTGGAAACCTCCACTTGCAAATTCCACAAAACAGACTTTCACATCTGCTCTGTCTAAAGGAAAGTTCAAATCTGTGAGTTGAATACACACCACCAAAGAAGTTACTCAGAATTCATCTGCCAAGCATTATATGCAGCAATCCCCTTTCCAACGAAGGCCTCAAAGAGGTCCAAATATCCACTTGCAGATACTGCAAAAAGAGTGTTTCCAAACTGCTCTATGAAAAGAAAGGCTAAACTCTGTAAGTTGAACGCACACATCACAAAGTAGTTTCTGAGAATGATACTGTCTAGTTTTTATACGAAGATATTTCCTTTTCAATCATTGGCTTCATAGTGGTTGAAATCTCCTCCTGAAAATTCCGCAAAAAGAGTGTTTCCAACCTGCTCGGTCTTAAGGACGTTACAAGTCTTTGAGTTGAAGACACACACAGAAAGAAGTTCCTGAGAATTCTTCTGGCCTGCAGTATAGGAAGAAATCCCGTTTCCAAAGAAGTCCTCAAAGAGATCCAAATATCCACTTGCAGACATTACAAACAGAGTGTTTCCAAACTGCTCTATGGAAAGACAGGTTAAACAAGGTGAGTTGAACCCACACATACCAAAGTAGTTTCTGAGAGTGATTCTGTCTAGTTTTTATACGAAGATATTTCCTTTTCTACCATTGGCCTCAAAGCGCTTGAAATCTCCACTTGCAAATTCCACGAAAAGAGGGTTTCCAATCTGTTCTGTCTAAAGGAACGTTCGACTCTGTGAGTTGAATACACTCACACAGAAAGAATTCACTGAGAATTCTTCTGTCTAGCATTACATGAAGAAATCCCGTTTCCAACGAAGTCCTCAAAGAGTTCCAAATATCCACTTGCAGACATTACAAACAGAGTGTTTCCAAACTGCTCTATGAAAAGAAAGGTTAAACTCTGTGACTTGAACACACACATACAAAAGTAGTTTCTGAGAGTGATTCTGTCTAGTTTTTATAGGAAGATATTTCCTTTTCTACCATTGGCCTCAAAGCGCTTGAAATCTCCACTTGCAAATTCCACGAAAAGAGTGTTTCCAATCTGCTCTGTCTAAAGGCACGTTCAACTCTGTGAGTTGAATACACACACACTGAAAGAATTCACTGAGAATTCTTCTGTCTAGCATTACATGAAGAAATCCCGTTTCCAAGGAAGTCCACAAAGAGTTCCAAATATACACTTGCAGACATTACAAACAGAGTGTTTCCAAACTGCTCTATGAAAAGAAAGGTTAAACTACGTGAGTTGAACCCACACATACGAAAGTAGTTTCTGAGAGTGATTCTGTCTAGTTTTTATACGATGATATTTCTTTTTCTACCATTGGCCTCAAAGCGCTTTAAATCTCCACTTGCAAATTGCACGAAAAGAGTGTTTCCAATCTGCTCTGTCTAAAGCCACGTTCAACTCTGTGAGTTGAGTACACACACAATGAAAGAATTCACTGAGAATTCTTCTGTCTAGCATTACATGAAGAAATCCCATTTCCAACGAAGTCCTCAAAGAGTTCCAAATATCCACTTGCAGACATTACAAACAGAGTGTTTCCAAACTGCTCTATGAAAAGAAAGGTTAAACTCTGTGAGTTGAACAAACACATACCAAAGTAGTTTCAGAGAATGATTCTGTCGAGTTTTTATACGAAGATATTTCCTTTTCTACCATTGGCCTCAAAGCGCTTGAAATCTCCACTTGCAAATTCCATGAAAAGAGTGTTTCCAATCTGCTCTGTCTAAAGGCACGTTCAACTCTGTGAGTTGAATACACACACACGGAAAGAATTCACTGAGAATTCTTCTGTCTAGCATTACATGAAGAAATCACATTTCCAACGATGTCCTCAAAGAGTTCCAAATATCCACTTGCAGACATTACAAACAGAGTGTTTCCAAACTGCTCTATGAAAAGAAAAGTTAAACTCTGTGAGTTGAACACACACATAACAAAGTAGTTTCTGAGAGTGATTCTGTCTAGTTTTTACACGAAGATATTTCCTTTTCTACCATTGGCCTCAAAGCGCTTGAAATCTCCACTTGCAAATTCGACGAAAAGAGTGTTTCCAATCTGCTCTGTCTAAACGGAGGTTCAACTCTGTGAGTTGAATACACACACACTGAAAGAATTCACTGAGAATTCTTCTGTCTAGCATTACATGAAGAAATAACATTTCCAACGATGTCCTCAAAGAGTTCCAAATATCCACTTGCAGACCTTACAAACAGAGTGTTTCCAAACTGCTCTATGAAAGGAAAGGTTAAACTCTGTGAGTTTAACGCACACATAACAAAGCAGTTTCTGACAATGATTCCGTCAACTTTTTATACGAAGATATATCTTTTCTACCATTGGCCTCAAATCGCTTGAAATCTCCACTTTCAAATTCCACATAAACAGAGTTTCCCATCTGCTCTGCCTAAAGGAAAGTTCAAATCTGTGAGTTGAATACACACCACCAAAAGTAGTTACTCAGAATTCATCTGTCTAGCATTATATGCAGAAATTCCGTTTCCAACGAAGGCCTCAAAGAGGTCCAAATATCCCCTTGCAGATACTGCAAAAGGAGTGTTTCCAAACTTCTCTATGAAAAGAAAGGATAAACTCTGTTAGTTGAATGCACACATCACAAAGTCGTTTCTGAGAATGATTCTGTCTAGTTTTTATACAAAGATTTTTCCTTTTCAATGACTGACCTCAAAGCGGTTGAAATCTCCTCCTGAAAAATCCGCAAAAAGAATGTTTCCAGCCTGCTCGGTCTAAAGGAAGTTTTAAATCTTTGAGTTGAAGACACACACACAAAGAAGTTACTGAGAATTCTTCTGCCTTGCGTCATATGAAGAAATCCCGTTTCCAAAGAAGGCCCCAAAGAGTTCCAAATATCCATTTGCAGACATTACAAACAGAGTGTTTCCAAACTGCTCTATGAAAAGAAAGGTTAAACTCTGTGAGTTGAACACACACATACGAAAGTAGTTTCTGAGAGTGATTCTGTCTAGTTTTTATACGAAGATATTTCCTTTTCTAACATTGGCCTCAAAGCGCTTGAAATCTCTACTTGAAAATTCCACGAAAAGAGTGTTTCCAATCTGCTCTCTCTAAAGGAACGTTCAACTCTGTGAGTTGAATACACACACACTGAAAGAATTCACTGAGAATTCTTCTGTCTACCATTACATGAAGCAATCCCGTTTCCAACGAAGTCCTCCAAGTGTTCCAAATGTCCTCTTGCAGATATTACAAACAGAGTGTTTCCAAACTGCTCTATGAAATGAAAGGATAAACTCTGTGAGTTTAACGCACAAATCACAAAGCAGTTTCTGTCAATGATTCCGTCAACTTTTTATACGAAGATATATCTTTTCTACCATTGGCCTCAAAGCGATTGAAATCTCCACTTGCAAATTCCACATAAACAGAGTTTCACATCTGCTCTGTCTAAAGGAAAGTTCAAATCTGTGAGTTGAATACACACCACCAAAAGAAGTTACTCAGAATTCATCTTTCTAGCATTATATGCAGAAATACCGTTTCCAACGAAGGCCTCAAAGAGGTCCAAATATCCCCTTGCAGATACTGCAAAAGGAGTGTTTCCAAACTGCTCTATGAAAAGAAAGAATAAACTCTGTTAGTTGAACGCACACATCACAAAGCAGTTTCTGAGAGTGATTCTCTCCAGTTTTTATACGAAGATTTTTCCTTTTCAATCATTGGCCTCAAAGCGGTTGAAATCTCCTCCTGAAAATTCCGCAAAAAGACTGTTTCCAAACTGCTCGTTCTAAAGGAAGTTTCAACTCTTTGAGTTGAAGAC
The DNA here is from genome assembly GCF_028858775.2 of Pan troglodytes. NCBI lineage: Eukaryota > Metazoa > Chordata > Mammalia > Primates > Hominidae > Pan > Pan troglodytes. The sequence goes on from NC_086015.1 coordinate 95,497,017, forward strand.
ACACACACAAAGAAGTTACTGAGAATTCTTCTGCCTTGCGTCATATGAAAAAAACCCGTTTCCAAAGAAGTCCTCAAAGAGATCCAAATATCCACTTGCAGTCATTACAAACAGAGTGTTTCCAAACTGCTTTATGAAAAGAAAGTTTAAACTACGTGAGTTGAACCCACACATACCAAAGTAGTTTCTGAGATTGATTCTGTCTAGTTTTTATACGAAGATATTTCCTTTTCTACCATTGGCCTCAAAGCGCTTGAAATCTCCACTTGCAAATTCCACGAAAAGAGTGTTTCCAATCTGCTCTGTCTAAAGAAACGTTCAACTCTGTGAGTTGAATACACACACACTGAAAGAATTCACTGAGAATTCTTCTGTCTAGCATTACATGAAGAAATCCCATTTACAAAGAAGTCGTCAAAGAGTTCCAAATATCCACTTGCAGACATTACAAACAGAGTGTTTCCAAACTGCTCTATGAAAGGAAAGGTTAAACTGTGAGTTTAACGCACACATCACAAAGCAGTTTCTGACAATGATTCCGTCAACTTTTTACACGAAGATATATCTTTTCTACAATTGGCCTCAAAGCGCTTGAAGTCTCCACTTGCAAATTCCACATAAACAGAGTCTCACAGCTGCTCTATCTAAAGAAAGTTCAAATCTGTGAGTTGAATACACACCACCAAAAGAAGTTACTCAGAATTCATCTGTCTAGCATTATATGTAGAAATCCCGTTTCCAACGAAGGCCTCAAAGAGGTCCATATATCCCCTTGCAGATACTGCAAAAGGAGTGTTTCCAAACTGCTCTATGAAAAGAAAGCATAAAATATGTTAGTTGAACGCACTCATCACAAAGTAGTTTCTGAGAGTGATTCTGTCTAGTTTTTATATAAAGATATTTCCTTTTCTACCATTGGCCTCAAAGCGCTTGAAATCTCCACTTGCAAATTCCACGAAAGAGTGTTTCCAATCTGCACTGTCTGAATGAAGGTTCAACTCTCTGAGTTGAATACACACACACAGAAAGAATTCACTGAGAATTCTTCTGTCTAGCATTACATGAAGAAATCCCGTTTCCAACGAAGTCCTCAAAGAGTTCCAAATATCCACTTGCAGACATTACAAACAGAGTGTTTCCAAACTGCTCTATGAAAGGAAAGGTTAAACTGTGTGAGTTTAACGCACACATCACAAAGCAGTTTCTGACAATGATTCCGTCAACTTTTTATACGAAGATATATCTTTTCTACCTTTGGCCTCAAAGCGCTTGAAATCTCCACTTGCAAATTCCACGAAAAGAGTGTTTCCAATCTGCTCTGTCTAAAGGCACGTTCAACTCTGTGAGTTGAATACACACACACTGAAAGAATTCACTGAGAATTCTTCTGTCTGGCATTACATGAAGAAATCCCGTTTCCAACGAAGTCCTCAAAGAGTTCCAAATATCCACTTGCAGACATTAGAAACATAGTGTTTCCAAACTGTTCTATGAATGGAAAGGTTAAACTGTGAATTTAACGCACACATCACAAAGAATTTTCTGACAATGATTCCGTCAACTTTTTTTGCGAAGATATATCTTTTCTACCATTGGCCTCAAAGCGCTTGAAATCTCCACTTGCAAATTCCACATAAGCAGAGTCTCACATCTGCTCTATCTAAAGGAAAGTTTAAATCTGTGAGTTGAATAAACACCACCAAAAGAAGTTACTCAGAATTCATCTGTCTAGCATTATATGCAGAAATCCCGTTTCCAACGAAGGCCTCAAAGAGGTCCAAATATCCCCTTGCAGATAATGCAAAAGGAGTGTTTCCAAACTGCTCTATGAAAAGAAAGGATAAACTCTGTCAGTTGAACGCACACATCACAAAGTAGTTTCTGAGAGTGATTCTGTCTAGTTTTTATACGAAGATATTTCCTTTTCTACCATTGGCCTCAAAGCGCATCAAATTTCCACTTGCAATTTCCACGAAAAGAATGCTTCCAACATGCTCTGTCTAAACGAAAGTTCAACTCTGTGAGTTGAATACACACACGCAGAAACAATTCACTGAGAATTCTTCTGTCTAGCATTACATGAAGAAATCCCATTTCCAATGAAGTCCTCAAGGATTTCCAAATATCCACTTCCAGATATTACAAACAGAGTGTTCCCAAACTGCTCTAGGAAAGGAAGGTTAAACTCTGAGTTTAACGCACACATCACAAAGCAGTTTCTGACAATGATTCCGTCTACTTTTTATACGAAGATATAACTTTTCTACAATTGGCCTCAAAGCGCTTGAAATCTCCACTTGCAAATTCCTCTTAAACATAGTTTCACATCTGCTCTGTCTAAAGGAAAGTTCAAATCTGTGAGTTGAATACACACCACCAAAAGAAGTTCTTCAGAATTCATCTGTCTAGCATTATATGCAGAAATCCCGTTTCCAACGAAGGCCTCAAAGATGTCCAAATGTCCCCTTGCAGATATTGCAAAAGGAGTGTTTCCAAACTGCTCTATGAAAAGAAAGGATAAACTCTGTTAGTTGAACGCACACATCACAAAGTAGTTTCTGAGAATGATTCTGTCTAGTTTTCACACGAAGATATTTCCTTTTCAATCAATGGCCTCAAATCAGTTGAAATATCCTGCTGAAAATTCCACAACAATACTGTTTCCAACCTGCTCGGTCTAAAGGAATTTTCAACTCTTTCAATTGAAGACACACACACAAAGAAGTTACTGAGAATTCTTCTGGCTTGCGTCATATGAAGAAATCCCGTTTCCAACGAAGGCCTCAAAGAGTTCCAAATATCCACTTGCAGACATTACAAACAGAGCGTTTCCAAACTGCTCTATGAAAAGAAAGGTTAAACTCTGTGAGTTGAACACACACATACCAAAGTAGTTTCTGAGAGTGATTCTGTCTAGTTTTATACGAAGATATTTCCTTTTCTACCATTGGCCTCAAAGCACTTGAAATTGCCACTTGCAAATTCCACGAAAAGAGTGTTTCCAATCTGCACTGTCTAAACGAAGGTTCAACTCTGTGAGTTGAATACACACACACAGAAAGAATTCACTGAGAATTCTTCTGTCTAGCATTACATGAAGAAATCCCGTTTCCAACGATGTCCTCAAAGATTTCCAAATATCCACTTGCAGACATTACAAACAGAGTGTTTCCAAACTGCTCTATGAAAGGAAAGGTTAAACTCTGTGAGTTTAACGCACGCATCACAAAGCAGTTTCTGACAATGATTCCGTCAACTTTTTATACGAAGTTATATCTTTTCTACCATTGGCCTCAAAGCGCTTGAAATCTCCACTTGCAAATTCCACATAAACAGAGTTTCACATCTGCTCTGTCTAAAGGAAAGTTGAAATCTGTGAGTTGAACACACACCACCAAAAGAAGTTACTCAGAATTCATCTGTGTAGCATTATATGCAGAAATCCCGTTTCCAACGAAGGCCTCAAAGAGGTCCAAATATCCCCTTGCAGATACTCCAAAGAAGTGTTTCCATACTACTCTATGAAAAGAAAGGATAAACTCTGTTAGTTGAACACACACATACCAAAGTAGTTTCTGAGAATGATTCTGTCTACTTTTTATACGAAGATATTTCCTTTTCTACCATTGGCCTCAAAGCGCTTGAAATCTGCACTTGCAAATTCCACGAAAAGAGTGTTTCCAATCTGCTCTGTCTAAAGGAACGTTCAACAGTGTGAGTTGAATACACACACACAGAAAGAATTCACTGAGAATTCTTCTCTCTAGCATTACATGAAGAAATCCCGTTTCCAACGAAGTCCTCAAAGAGTTCCAAATATCCACATGCAGAGATTACAAACAGAGTGTTTCCAAACTGCTATAAGAAAAGAAAGGTTAAACTCTGTGAGTTGAACACACACATAAGAAAGTAGTTTCTGAGAGTCATTCTGTCAGTTTTTATACGAAGATATTTCCATTTCTACCTTTGGCCACAAAGCGCTTGAAATCTCCACTTGCAAATTCCACTAAAAGAGTGTTTCCAATCTCCTCTGTCTAAAGGAACGTTCAACTCGGTGAGTTGAATACACACACACTGAAAGAATTCACTGAGAATTCTTCTGTCTAGCATTACAGGAGGAAATCCCGTTTCCAGCGAAGTACTCAAAGAGTTCCAAATATCCACTTGCAGACATTACAAACAGAGTGTTTCCAAACAACTCTATGAAAGGAAAGCTTAAACTCTGTGAGTTTAACGCACACATCAAAAAGCAGTTTCTGACAATGATTCCGTCAACTTTTTATACGAAGATATATCTTTTCTACCATTGGCCTCATAGCGCTTGAAATCTCCATTTGCAAATTCCACATAAACAGAGTTTCACATCTGCTCTGTCTAAAGGAAAGTTCAAATCTGTGAGTTGAATACACACCACCAAAAGAAGTTACTCAGAATTCATCTGTCTAGCATTATATGCAGAAATCCCGTTTCCAACGAAGGCCTCAAAGAGGTCCAAATATCCCCTTGCAGATACTGCAAAAGGAGTGTTTCCAAACTGCTCTATGAAAAGAAAGGATAAACTCTGTTATTTGAACGCACACATCACAAAGTTGTTTCTGAGAATGATACTGTCTAGTTTTTATACGAAGATATTTCCTTTTCTACCATTGGCCTCAAAGCGGTTGAAATCTCCTGACAATTCCCCAAAAAGACTGTTTCCAACCGGCTCGGTCTAAAGGAAGTTTCAACTCTTTGAGTTGAAGACACACACACAAAGAAGTTACTGAGAATTCTTCTGCCTTGCGTCAAATGATGAAATCCCTTTTCCATCGATAGCCTCAAAGAGTTCCAAATATCCATCTGCAGACATTACAAACAGAGGGTTTCCAAACTGCTCTATGAACAGAAAGGTTAAACTCTGTGAGTTGAACACACACATACCAAAGTAGTTTCTGAGAATGATTCTGTCTAGTTTTTATACGAAGATATTTCCTTTTCTACCATTGGCCTCAAAGCGCTTGAAATCTCCACTTGCAAATTCCACGAAAAGAGGGTTTCCAATCTGCTCTATCTAAAGGAACGTTCAACTGTGTGAGTTGAATACACACACACAGAAAGAATTCACTGAGAATTCTTCTGTCTAGCATTACATGAAGAAATCCCGTTTCCAACGAAGTCCTCAAAGAGTTCCAAATATCCACATGCAGAGATTACAAACAGAGTGTTTCCAAACTGCACTATGAAAAGAAAGGTTAAACTCTGTGAGTTGAACACACACATAAGAAAGTAGTTTCTGAGAGTCATTCTGTCAGTTTTTATACGAAGATATTTCCTTTTCTACCTTTGGCCACAAAGCGCTTGAAATCTCCACTTGCAAATTCCATGAAAAGAGTGTTTCCAATCTCCTCTGTCTAAAGGAACGTTCAACTCGGAGAGTTGAATACACACACACTGAAAGAATTCACTGAGAATTCTTCTGTCTAGCATTACATGAGGAAATCCCGTTTCCAGCGAAGTACTCAAAGAGTTCGAAATATCCACTTGCAGACATTTCAAACAGAGTGTTTCCAAACAGCTCTATGAAAGGAAAGGTTAAACTCTGTAAGTTTAACGCACACATCACAAAGCAGTTTCTGACAATGATTCCGTCAACTTTTTATACGAAGATATATCTTTTCTACCATTGGCCTGAAAGCGCTTGAAATCTCCATTTGCAAATTCCACATAAACAGAGTTTCACATCTGCTCTGTCTAAAGGAAAGTTCAAATCTGTGAGTTGAATACACACCACCAAAAGAAGTTACTGAGTATTCTTCTGGCTTGCGTCATATGAAGAAATCCCGTTTCCAACGAAGGCCTCAAAGAGGTCCAAATATCCCCTTGCAGATACTGCCAAAGGAGTGTTTCCATACTGCTCTATGAAAAGAAAGGATAAACTCTGTGAGTTGAACGCACACATCACAAAGTAGTTTCTGAGAGTGGTTCTGTCTAGTTTTAATACGAAGATATGTCCTTTTCAATAATTGGCCTCAAAGCGCTTGAAATCTCCACTTGCAAATTCCACAAAAAGAGGGTTTCCAATCTGCTCTGTCTAAAGGAACGTTCAACTCTGTGAGTTGAATACACACACACTGAAAGAATTCACTGAGAATTCTTCTGTCTGGCGTTACATGAAGAAATCCCGTTTCCAACGACGTCCTCAAAGAGTTCCAAATATCCACTTGCAGACATTACAAACAGAGTGTTTCGAAACTGCTCTATGAAAAGAAAGGTTAAACTCTCTGAGTTGAACCCACACATACCAAAGTAGTTTCTGAGAGTGATTCTGTCTAGTTTTTATACGAAGATATTTCCTTTTCTGCCATTGGCCTCAAAGCGCTTGAAACCTCCACTTGCAAATTCCACGAAAAGAGGGTTTCCAATCTGTTCTGTCTAAAGGAACGTTCAACTCTGTGAGTTGAATACACTCACACAGAAATAATTCACTGAGAATTCTCCTGTCTAGCATCACATGAAGAAATCCCGTTTCCTACGAAGTCCTCAAAGAGTTCCAAATATCCACATGCAGACATTACAAACAGAGTGTTTCCAAACTGCTCTATGAAAAGAAAGGATAAACTCTGTGAGTTGAACCCACACATACCAAAGTAGTTTCTGAGAGTGATTCTGTCTAGTTTTTATACGAAGATATTTCTTTTTCTACCATTGGCCTCAAAGCGCTTTAAATCTCCACTTGCAAATTGCACGAAAAGAGTGTTTCCAATCTGCTCTGCCTAAAGGCACGTTCAACTCTGTGAGTTGAGTACACACACAATGAAAGAATTCACTGAGAATTCTTCTGTCTGGCATAACATGAAGAAATCCCATTTCCAACGAAGTCCTCAAAGAGTTCCAAATATCCACTTGCAGACATTACAAACAGAGTGTTTCCAAAGTGCTCTATGAAAAGAAAGGTTAAACTCTGTGAGTTGAACAAACACATACCAAAGTAGTTTCTGAGAGTGATTCTGTCTAGTTTTTATACGAAGATTTTTCCTTTTCTGGCATTGGCCTCAAAGAGCTTGAAATCTCCACTGGCAAATTCCACGAAAAGAGTGTTTCCAATCTGCTCTGTCTAAAGGAAGGTTCAAGTCTGTGAGTTGAATACACACACACAGAAATAATTCAGTGAGTATTCTTCTGTCTAGCATTACTTGAAGAAATCCCGTTTCCAATGAAGTCCTCAAAGAGTTCCAAATATCCACTTGCAGACATTACAAACAGAGTGTTTCCAAACTGCTCTATGATAGGAAAGGTTAAACTCTGTGAGTTTAATGCACACATCACAAAGCAGTTTCTGAGAATGATTCCGTCCACTTTTTATACGAAGATATATCTTTTCTACAATTGGCCTCAAAGCGCTTGAAATCTCCACTTGCATATTCCACGAAAAGGGTGTTTCCAATCTGCTCTGTCTAAAGGCACGTTCAACTCTGTGAGTTGAATACACACACACTGAAAGAATTCACTGAGAATTCTTCTGTCTAGCATTACATGAAGAAATCCCGTTTCCAATGAAGTCCACAAAGAGTTCCAAATATACACTTGCAGACATTACAAACAGAGAGTTTCCAAACTGCTCTATGAAAAGAAAGGATAAACTCTGTTAGTTGAACGCACACATCACAAAGTAGTTTCTGAGAATGATTCTGTCTAGTTTTTATACGATGATATTTCCTTTTCAATGATTGGCCTCAAATCGGTTGAAATCTCCTCCTGAAAATTCCACAAAAAGACAGTTTCCAACATGCTCGTTCTAAAGGAAGTTTCAACTCTTTGAGTTGAAGACAAACACACGAAGATTTTACTGAGAATTCTTCTGGTTTACGTCATATGATGAAATCCCGTTTCCAACGAAGGACTCAAAGAGTTCCAAATATCCACTTGCAGACATTACAAACAGAGTGTTTCCAAACTGCTCTATGAAAAGAAAGGTTAAACTCTGTGAGTTGAACACACACATACCAAAGTAGTTTCTGAGAATGATTCTGTCTAGTTTTTATATGAAGATATTTCCTTTTCTACCATTGACCTCAAATGCTTGAAATCTCCACTTGCAAATTCCACGAAAAGAGTGTTTCCAATCTGCTCTGTCTAAAGGCACGTTCAACTCTGTGAGTTGAATTCACACACACTGAAAGAATTCACTGAGAATTCTTCTGTCTAGCATTACATGAAGAAATCCCGTTTCCAACGAAGTCCTCAAAGAGTTCCAAATATCCTCTTGCAGACATTACAAACAGAGTGTTTCCAAACTACTCTATGAAAGGAAAAGTTAAACTGTGTGAGTTTAACGCACACATCACAAAGCAGTTTCTGACAATGATTCCGTCAAATTTTTATACGAAGATATATCTTTTCTACCTTTGGCCTCAAATGCTTGAAATATCCACTTGCAATTTCCACATAAACAGAGTTTCACATCTGCTCTGTCTAAAGGAAAGTTCAAATCTGTGAGTTGAATACACACCACCAAAAGAAGTTACTCAGAATTCATCTGTCTAGCATCATATGCAGAAATCCCGTTTCCACCGAAGGCCACAAGGAGGTCCAAATATCCCCTTGCATATACTGCCAAAGGAGTGTTTCCACTCTGCTCTATGAAAAGAAAGGATAAACTCTGTTAGTTGAACGCACACATCACAAAGTAGTTGCTGAGAATGATTCTGTCTAGTTTTTATACGAAGATATTTCCTTTTCTATGATTGGCCTCAAAGCGGTTGAAATCTCCTCCTGAAAATTCCGCAAAAAGTCCGTTTCCAATCTGCTCGGTCTAAAGGAAGTTTCAACTCTTTGAGTTGAAGACACACACACAAAGAAGTTACTGAGAGTTCTTCTGCCTTGCCTCATATGAAGAAATCCCGTTTCCAGCGAAGTCCTCAAAGAGTTCCAAATATCCACTAGCAGACATTACAAACAGAGTGTTTCCAAACTGCTCTATGAAAAGAAAGGTTAATCTACGTGAGTTGAAATCACACATACAAAAGTAGTTTCTGAGAATGATTCTGTCTAGTTTTTATACGAAGACATTTACTTTTCTACCATTGGCCTCAAAGCGCTTGAAATCTCCACTTGCAAATTCCACGAAAAGAGTGTTTCCAATCTGCTCTGTCTAAAGGCACGTTCAACTCTGTGAGTTCAATACACACACACTGAAAGAATTCACTGAGAATTCTTCTGTCTAGCATTACATGAAGAAATCCCGTTTCCAACGAAGTCCACAAAGAGTTCCAATTATCCACTTACAGACATTACAAACAGAGTGTTTCCAAACTGCTTTATGAAAAGAAAGTTTAATCTACGTGAGTTGAACCCACACATACCAAAGTAGTTTCTGAGATTGATTCTGTCTAGTTTTTATACGAAGATATTTCCTTTTCTACCATTGGCCTCAAAGCGCTTGAAATCTCCACTTGCAAATTCCACGAAAAGAGTGTTTCCAATCTGCTCTGTCTAAAGAAACGTTCAACTCTGTGAGTTGAATACACACACACTGAAAGAATTCACTGAGAATTCTTCTGTCTAGCATTACATGAAGAAATCCCATTTACAAAGAAGTCGTCAAAGAGTTCCAAATATCCACTTGCAGACATTACAAACAGAGTGTTTCCAAACTGCTCTATGAAAGGAAAGGTTAAACTGTGAGTTTAACGCACACATCACAAAGCAGTTTCTGACAATGATTCCGTCAACTTTTTACACGAAGGTATATCTTTTCTACCATTGGCCTCAAAGCGCTTGAAGTCTCCACTTGCAAATTCCACATAAACAGAGTCTCACAGCTGCTCTATCTAAAGAAAGTTCAAATCTGTGAGTTGAATACACACCACCAAAAGAAGTTACTCAGAATTCATCTGTCTAGCATTATATGTAGAAATCCCGTTTCCAACGAAGGCCTCAAAGAGGTCCATATATCCCCTTGCAGATACTGCAAAAGGAGTGTTTCCAAACTGCTCTATGAAAAGAAAGCATAAAATATGTTAGTTGAACGCACTCATCACAAAGTAGTTTCTGAGAGTGATTCTGTCTAGTTTTTATATAAAGATATTTCCTTTTCTACCATTGGCCTCAAAGCGCTTGAAATCTCCACTTGCAAATTCCACGAAAGAGTGTTTCCAATCTGCACTGTCTGAATGAAGGTTCAACTCTCTGAGTTGAATACACACACACAGAAACAATTCACTGAGAATTCTTCTGTCTAGCATTACATGAAGAAATCCCGTTTCCAACGAAGTCCTCAAAGAGTTCCAAATATCCACTTGCAGACAATACAAACAGAGTGTTTCCAAACTGCTCTATGAAAGGAAAGGTTAAACTGTGTGAGTTTAACGCACACATCACAAAGCAGTTTCTGACAATGATTCCGTCAACTTTTTATACGAAGATATATCTTTTCTACCTTTGGCCTCAAAGCGCTTGAAATCTCCACTTGCAAATTCCACGAAAAGAGGGTTTCCAATCTGCTCTGTCTAAAGGCACGTTCAACTCTGTGAGTTGAATACACACACACTGAAAGAATTCACTGAGAATTCTTCTGTCTGGCATTACATGAAGAAATCCCGTTTCCAACGAAGTCCTCAAAGAGTTCCAAATATCCACTTGCAGACATTAGAAACATAGTGTTTCCAAACTGTTCTATGAATGGAAAGGTTAAACTGTGAATTTAACGCACACATCACGAAGAATTTTCTGACAATGATTCCGTCAACTTTTTTTGCGAAGATATATCTTTTCTACTATTGGCCTCAAAGCGCTTGAAATCTCCACTTGCAAATTCCACATAAGCAGAGTCTCACATCTGCTCTATCTAAAGGAAAGTTTAAATCTGTGAGTTGAATAAACACCACCAAAAGAAGTTACTCAGAATTCATCTGTCTAGCATTATATGCAGAAATCCCGTTTCCAACGAAGGCCTCAAAGAGGTCCAAATATCCCCTTGCAGATAATGCAAAAGGAGTGTTTCCAAACTGCTCTATGAAAAGAAAGGATAAACTCTGTCAGTTGAACGCACACATCACAAAGTAGTTTCTGAGAATGATTCTGTCTAGTTTTCACACGAAGATATTTCCTTTTCAATCAATGGCCTGAAATCGGTTGAAATATCCTGCTGAAAATTCCACAACAATACTGTTTCCAACCTGCTCGGTCTAAAGGAATTTTCAACTCTTTCAATTGAAGACACACACACAAAGAAGTTACTGAGAATTCTTCTGGCTTGCGTCATATGAAGAAATCCCGTTTCCAACGAAGGCCTCAAAGAGTTCCAAATATCCACTTGCAGACATTACAAACAGAGCGTTTCCAAACTGCTCTATGAAAAGAAAGGTTAAACTCTGTGAGTTGAACACACACATACCAAAGTAGTTTCTGAGAGTGATTCTGTCTAGTTTTATACGAAGATATTTCCTTTTCTACCATTGGCCTCAAAGCGCTTGAAATTGCCACTTGCAAATTCCACGAAAAGAGTGTTTCCAATCTGCACTGTCTAAACGAAGGTTCAACTCTGTGAGTTGAATACACACACACAGAAAGAATTCACTGAGAATTCTTCTGTCTAGCATTACATGAAGAAATCCCGTTTCCAACGATGTCCTCAAAGATTTCCAAATATCCACTTGCAGACATTACAAACAGAGTGTTTCCAAACTGCTCTATGAAAGGAAAGGTTAAACTCTGTGAGTTTAACGCACGCATCACAAAGCAGTTTCTGACAATGATTCCGTCAACTTTTTATACGAAGTTATATCTTTTCTACCATTGGCCTCAAAGCGCTTGAAATCTCCACTTGCAAATTCCACATAAACAGAGTTTCTGCTCTGTCTAAAGGAAAGTTGAAATCTGTGAGTTGAATACACACCACCAAAAGAAGTTACTCAGAATTCATCTGTCTAGCATTATATGCAGAAATCCCGTTTACAACGAAGGCCTCAAAGAGGTCCAAATATCCCCTTGCAGATACTCCAAAGAAGTGTTTCCATACTACTCTATGAAAAGAAAGGATAAACTCTGTTAGTTGAACACACACATACCAAAGTAGTCTCTGAGAATGATTCTGTCTACTTTTTATACGAAGATATTTCCTTTTCTACCATTGGCCTCAAAGCGCTTGAAATCTGCACTTGCAAATTCCACGAAAAGAGTGTTTCCAATCTGCTCTGTCTAAAGGAACGTTCAACAGTGTGAGTTGAATACACACACACAGAAAGAATTCACTGAGAATTCTTCTCTCTAGCATTACAAGAAGAAATCCCGTTTCCAACGAAGTCCTCAAAGAGTTCCAAATATCCACATGCAGAGATTACAAACAGAGTGTTTCCAAACTGCTATAAGAAAAGAAAGGTTAAACTCTGTGAGTTGAACACACACATAAGAAAGTAGTTTCTGAGAGTCATTCTGTCAGTTTTTATACGAAGATATTTCCATTTCTACCTTTGGCCACAAAGCGCTTGAAATCTCCACTTGCAAATTCCACTAAAAGAGTGTTTCCAATCTCCTCTGTCTAAAGGAACGTTCAACTCGGTGAGTTGAATACACACACACTGAAAGAATTCACTGAGAATTCTTCTGTCTAGCATTACAGGAGGAAATCCCGTTTCCAGCGAAGTACTCAAAGAGTTCCAAATATCCACTTGCAGACATTACAAACAGAGTGTTTCCAAACAACTCTATGAAAGGAAAGCTTAAACTCTGTGAGTTTAACACACACATCAAAAAGCAGTTTCTGACAATGATTCCGTCAACTTTTTATACGAAGATATATCTTTTCTACCATTGGCCTCATAGCGCTTGAAATCTCCATTTGCAAATTCCACATAAACAGAGTTTCACATCTGCTCTGTCTAAAGGAAAGTTCAAATCTGTGAGTTGAATACACACCACCAAAAGAAGTTACTCAGAATTCATCTGTCTAGCATTATATGCAGAAATCCCGTTTCCAACGAAGGCCTCAAAGAGGTCCAAATATCCCCTTGCAGATACTGCAAAAGGAGTGTTTCCAAACTGCTCTATGAAAAGAAAGGATAAACTCTGTTATTTGAACGCACACATCACAAAGTTGTTTCTGAGAATGATACTGTCTAGTTTTTATACGAAGATATTTCCTTTTCTACCATTGGCCTTAAAGCGGTTGAAATCTCCGGACAATTCCCCAAAAAGACTGTTTCCAACCGGCTCGGTCTAAAGGAAGTTTCAACTCTTTGAGTTGAAGACACACACACAAAGAAGTTACTGAGAATTCTTCTGCCTTGCATCAAATGATGAAATCCCTTTTCCATCGATAGCCTCAAAGAGTTCCAAATATCCATCTGCAGACATTACAAACAGAGGGTTTCCAAACTGCTCTATGAACAGAAAGGTTAAACTCTGTGAGTTGAACACACACATACCAAAGTAGTTTCTGAGAATGATTCTGTCTAGTTTTATACGAAGATATTTCCTTTTCTACCATTGGCCTCAAAGCGCTTGAAATCTCCACTTGCAAATTCCACGAAAAGAGGGTTTCCAATCTGCTCTGTCTAAAGGAACGTTCAACTGTGTGAGTTGAATACACACACACAGAAATAATTCACTGAGAATTCTTCTGTCTAGCATTACATGAAGAAATCCCGTTTCCAACGAAGTCCTCAAAGAGTTCCAAATATCCACATGCAGAGATTACAAACAGAGTGTTTCCAAACTGCACTATGAAAAGGAAGGTTAAACTCTGTGAGTTGAACACCCACATAAGAAAGTAGTTTCTGAGAGTCATTCTGTCAGTTTTTATACGTAGATATTTCCTTTTCTACTTTTGGCCACAAAGCGCTTGAAATCTCCACTTGCAAATTCCATGAAAAGAGTGTTTCCAATCTCCTCTGTCTAAAGGAACGTTCAACTCGGAGAGTTGAATACACACACACTGAAAGAATTCACTGAGAATTCTTCTGTCTAGCATTACATGAGGAAATCCCGTTTCCAGCGAAGTACTCAAAGAGTTCGAAATATCCACTTGCAAACACTACAAACAGAGTGTTTCCAAACAGCTCTATGAAAGGAAAGGTTAAACTCTGTGAGTTTAACGCACACATCACAAAGCAGTTTCTGACAATGATTCCGTCAACTTTTTATACGAAGATATATCTTTTCTACCATTGGCCTCAAAGCGCTTGAAATCTCCATTTGCAAATTCCACATAAACAGAGTTTCACATCTGCTCTGTCTAAAGGAAAGTTCAAATCTGTGAGTTGAATACACACCACCAAAAGAAGTTACTGAGTATTCTTCTGGCTTGCGTCATATGAAGAAATCCCGTTTCCAACGAAGGCCTCAAAGAGGTCCAAATATCCCCTTGCAGATACTGCCAAAGGAGTGTTTCCATACTGCTCTATGAAAAGAAAGGATAAACTCTGTTAGTTGAACGCACACATCACAAAGTAGTTTCTGAGAGTGGTTCTGTCTAGTTTTAATACGACGATATGTCCTTTTCAATAATTGGCCTCAAAGCGCTTGAAATCTCCACTTGCAAATTCCACAAAAAGAGGGTTTCCAATCTGCTCTGTCTAAAGGAACGTTCAACTCTGTGAGTTGATTACACACACACTGAAAGAATTCACTGAGAATTCTTCTGTCTGGCGTTACATGAAGAAATCCCGTTTCCAACGACGTCCTCAAAGAGTTCCAAATATCCACTTGCAGACATTACAAACAGAGTGTTTCGAAACTGCTCTATGAAAAGAAAGGTTAAACTCTCTGAGTTGAACACACACATACCAAAGTAGTTTCTGAGAGTGATTCTGTCTAGTTTTTATACGAAGATATTTCCTTTTCTACCATTGGCCTCAAAGCGCTTGAAATCTCCACTTGCAAATTCCACGAAAAGAGTGTTTCCAATCTGCTCTGTCTAAATGAAGGTGCAACTCTGTGAGTTGAATACACACACACAGAAAGAATTCACTGAGAATTCTTCTGTCTAGCATTACATGGAGAAATACCTTTTCCAACGAAGTCCTCAAAGAGTTCCAAATATCCACTTGCAGACATTACAAACAGAGTGTTTCCAAACTGCTCTATGAAAGGAAAGGTTAAACTCTCTGAGTTTAACGCACACATCACGAAACAGTTTCTGACAATGATTCCGTCAACTTTTTATACGAAGATATATATTTTCAACCATTTGCCCCAAAGCGCTGGAAATCTCCACTTGCAAATTCCACATAAACAGAGTTTCACTTCTGCTCTGTCTAAAGGAAAGTTCAAAGCTGTGAGTTGAATACACACCACCAAAAGTAGTTACTCAGAATTCATCTGTCTAGCATTATATGCCGAAATCCCGTTTCCAACGAAGGCCTCAAAGAGTTCCAAATATCCCCTTGCAGATACTGCAAAAGGAGTGTTTCCAAACTGCTCTATGAAAAGAAAGGATAAACTATGTTAGTTGAACGCACACATCACAAAGTAGTTTCTGAGAGTGGTTCTGTGTAGTTTTTATACGAAGATATTTCCTTTTCAATCATTGGCCTCAAAGCGGTTGAAATCTCCTCCTGAAAATTCCGCAAAAAGACTGTTTCCAACCTGCTCGGTCTAAAGGAAGTTTCAACTCTTTCAGTTGAAGACAAACACACAAAGAAGTTACTGAGAATTCTTCTGGCTTTTGTCATATGAAGAAATACCTTTTCCAACGAAGGCCTCAAAGAGATCCTAATATCCACTTGCAGACATTACAAACTGAGTGTTTCCAAACTGCTCTATGAACAGAAAGGTTAAGCTCTGTGAGTTGAACACACACATACCAAAGTACTTTCTGAGAGTGATTCTGTCTAGTTTTTATACGAAGATATTTCCTTTTCTACCGTTGGCCTCAAAGCACTTGAAATCTCCACTTCCAAATTCCACGAAAAGTGGGTTTCCAATCTGCTCTGTCTAAAGGAACGTTCAACTCTGTGAGTTGAATACACACACACAGAAAGAATTCACTGAGAATTCTTCTGTCTAGCATTACATGAAGAAATCCCGTTTCCAAAGAAGTCCTCAAAGAGTTCCAATAATCCACATGCAGAGATTACAAACAGAGTTTTTCCCAACTGCTCTATGAAAAGAAAGGTTAAACTCTGTGAGTTGAACACACACATAAGAAAGAAGTTTCTGAGAGTGATTCTGTCTAGTTTTTATACGAAGATATTTCCTTTTCTACCATTGGCCTCAAAGCGCTTGAAATCTCCACTTGCAAATTCCACGAAAAGAGGGTTTCCAATCTGCTCTGTCTAAAGGAACGTTCAACTCTGTGAGTTGAATAAACACACAGAAAGAATTCACTGAGAATTCTTCTGTCTAGCATTACATGAAGAAATCCCGTTTCCAGTGAAATACTCAAAGATTTCCAAATATCCACTTGCAGACATTACAAGCAGAGTGTTTCCAAACTGCTCTATGAAAACAAAGGTTAAACTCTGTGAGTTGAACACACACATACCAAAGTAGTTTCTGAGATTGATTCTGTCTAGTTTTTATACGAAGATGTATCCTTTTCTACCATTGGCCTCAAAGTGCTTGAAATCTCCACTTGCAAATTCGACGAATAGAGTGTTTCCAATCTGCACTGTCTAAACGAAGGTTCAACTCTGTGAGTTGAATACACACACACAGAAAGAATTCAATGAGAATTCTTCTGTCTAGCATTACATGAAGAAATCTCGTTTCCAACGAAGTCCTCAAAGAGTTCCAAATATCCACTTGCAGACATTACAAACAGAGTGTTTCCAAACTGCTCTATGAAAGGAAAGGTTAAACTCTATGAGTTTAACCCAAACATCACAAAGCAGTTTCTGACAATGATTTCGTCAACTTTTTATATGAAGATATATCTTTTCTACCATTGGCCTCAAAGCGCTTGAAATCTCCACTTGCAAATTCCACATAAACAGAGTTTCACATCTGCTCTGTCTAAAGGAATTTTCAAATCTGTGAGTTGAATACACACCACCAAAAGAAGTTACTCAGAATTCATCTGTCAAGCATTATATGCAGAAATCCCGTTTCCAACGAAGGCCTCAAAGAGGTCCAAATATCCCCTTGCAGATACTGCAAAAGGAGTGTTTCCATACTGCTCTATGAAAAGAAAGGACAAACTCTGTTAGTTGAACGCACACATCACAAAGTAGTTTCTGAGAATGATTCTGTCTAGTTTTTATATGAAGATATTTCCTTTTCAATCATTGGCCTCAAAGCGGTTGAAATCTCCTCCTCAAAATTCCGCAAAAAGACTTTTTCCAACCTGCTCGGTCTAAAGGAAGTTTCACCTCTTTCAGTTGAAGACACACTCACAAAGAAGTTACTGAGAATTCTTCTGGCTTTTGTCATATGAAGAAATCCCTTTTCCAACGAAGGCCTCAAAGTGTTCCAAATATCCACTTGCAGACATTACAAACAGAGTGTTTCCAAACTGCTCTATGAACAGAAAGGTTAAACTCTGTCAGTTGAACACACACATACCAAAGTAGTTTCTGAGAATTATTCTGTCTAGTTTTTATAAGAAGATATTTCCTTTTCTACCATTGGCCTCAAAGCGCTTGAAATCTCCACTTGCAAATTCCACCAAAAGATGGTTTCAAATCTGCTCTGTCTAAAGGAACGTTCAACTCTGTGAGTTGAATACACACACACAGAAAGAATTCACTGAGAATTCTTCTGTCTAGCATTACATGAAGAAATCCCGTATCCAACGATGTCCTCAAAGAGTTCCAAATATCCACTTGCAGACATTACAAACAGAGTGTTTCCGAACTGCTCTTTGAAAAGAAAGGTTAAACTCTGTGAGTTGAACACACACATACCAAATTAGATTCTCAGAGTGATTCTCTCTAGTTTTTATACGAAGGTATTTCCTTTTCTACCATTGGCCTCAAAGCCCTTGAAATCTCCACTTGCAAATTCCACGAAAAGAGTGTTTCCAATCTGCTCTGTCTAAACGAAGGTTCAATTCTGTCAGTTGAATACACACACACAGAAAGGATTTACGGAAAATTTTTCTGTCTAGCATTACATGAAGAAATCCCGTTTCCAACGAAGTCCTCAAAGAGTTCCAAATATCCACTTGCAGACATTGCAAACAGAGTGTTTCCAAACTGCTCTATGAAAGGAAAGGTTAAGCTCTGTGAGTTCAACGCACACATCACAAAGCAGTTTCTGACAATGATTCCGTCAACTTTTTATGCGAAGATATATGTTTTCTACCATTGGCCTCAAAGCGCTTGAAATCTCCACTTGCAAATTCCACATAAACAGAGTTTCACATCTGCTCTGTCTAAAGGAAAGTTCAAATCTGTGAGTTGAATACACACCACCAAAGAAGTTACTCAGAATTCATCTGTCTAGCATCATATTCAGAAATCCCATTTCCAACGAAGGCCTCAAAGAGGTCCAAATATCCCCTTGCAGATACTGCAAAAGGAGTGTTTCCAAACTGCTCTATGAAAAGAAAGGATAAACTCAGTTAGTTGAATGCACACATCACAAAGTAGTTTCTGAGAATGATTCTGTCTAGTTTTTTTTTTTTTTTTGAGACGGAGTCTCGCTCTGTCCCCCAGACTGGAGTACAGAGGCGCCATCTCGGCTCACTGCAATCTCTGCCTCCCGTGTTCACGCCATTCACCTGCCTCAGCCTCCCGAGTAGCTGGGACTACAGACGCCCGCTACCACGCCCAGGTAATTTTTTGTATTTTTAGTAGAGACGGGGTTTCACCATGTTAGCCAGGATGGTCTCGATCTCCTGACCTCGTGATCCACCCTCCTCGGCCTCCCAAAGTGCAGGGATTACAGGCGTGAGCCACCGCGCCCGGCTGATTCTCTATAGTTTTTATACGAAGATATTTCCTTTTCAATCATTGGCCTCAAAGCGGTAGAAGTCTCCTCCTGAAAATTCCGCAAAAAGACTGTTTCCAACCTGCTCCGTCTAAAGAAGTTTCAACTCTTTGAGTTGAAGACACACACACAAAGAAGTTACTGAGAATTCTTCTGCCTTGCGCATTATGAAGAAATCCCATTTTCAACGAAGGCCTCAAAGAGGTCCAAATATCCCCTTGCAGATACTGCAAAAAGAGTTTTTCCAAACTGCTCTATGAAAAGAAAGGTTAAACTCTGTTAGTTGAATGCACACATCACAAAGTAGTTTCTGAGAGTGGTTCTGTCTAGTTTTTATACGAAGATATTTACTTTTCAATCATTGGCCTCAAAGCGCTTGAAATCTCCACTTGCAAATTCTATGAAAAGAGTGTTTCCAATCTGCTCTTTCTAAAGGCACGTTCAACTCTGTGAGTTGAATACACACACAATGAAATAATTCACTGAGAATTCTTCTGTCTAGCATCACATGAAGAAATCCCGTTTCCAACGAAGTCCTCAAAGAGTTCCAAATATCCACTTGCAGACATTACAAACAGAGTGTTTCGAAACTGCTCTATGAAAACAAAGGTTAAACTCTGTGAGTTGAACACACACATACCAATGTCGTTTCTGAGAGTGACTCTGTCTACTTTTTATACGAAGATATTTCCTTTTCTACCATTGGCCTCAAATCGCTTGAAATCTCCACTTGCAAATTCCACGACAGGAGTGTTTCCAATCTGCTCTGCATAAAGGCACGTTCAACTCTGTGAGTTCAATACACACACACAGAAAGAATTCACTGAGAATTCTTCTGTCTAGCATTAAATGAAGAAATCCCGTTTCCAAAGAAGTCCTCAAAGAGTTCCAAATATCCACTTATAGACATTACAGACAGAGTGATTCCAAACTGCTCTACGAAAGGAAAGGTTAAACTCTGTGAGTTTAACGCACACATCACAAAGCAGTTTCTGACAATGATTCCATCAACTTTTTATACGAAGATATATATTTTCTACCATTGGCCCCAAAGCGCAGGAAATCTCCACTTGCAAATTCCACATAAACAGAGTTTCACTTCTGCTCTGTCTAAAGGAAAGTTCAAATCTGTGAGTTGAACACACCACCAAAAGAAGTTACTCAGAATTCATCTGTCTAGCATTATATGCAGAAATCCCGTTTCCAACGAAGGCCTCAAAGAGTTCCAAATATCCACTTGCAGATACTGCAAAAAGAGTGTTTCCAAACTGCTCTATGAAAAGAAAGGATAAACTCTGTTAGTTGAACGCACACATCACAAAGTAGTTTCTGAGAGTGGTTCTGTCTAGTTTTTATACGAAGATATTTCCTTTTCAATCATTGGCCTCAAAGCGCTTGAAATCTCCACTTGCAAATTCCATGAAAAGAGTGTTTCCAATCTGCTCTTTCTAAAGGCACGTTCAACTCTGTGAGTTGAATACACACACAATGAAAGAATTCACTGAGAATTCTTTTGTGTAGCATCACATGAAGAAATCCCATTTCCAACGAAGTCCTCAAAGAGTTCCAAATATCCACTTGCAGACATTACAAACAGAGTGTTTCCATACTGCTCTATGAAAAGAAAGGTTAAACTCTGTGAGTTGAACACACACATACCAAAGTCGTTTCTGAGAGTGATTCTGTCTAGTTTTTATACGAAGATATTTCCTTTTCTACCATTGGCCTCAAATCGCTTGAAATCTCCACTTGCAAATTCAACGAAAAGAGGGTTTCCAATCTA
The DNA here is from genome assembly GCF_028858775.2 of Pan troglodytes. Lineage (NCBI taxonomy): Eukaryota > Metazoa > Chordata > Mammalia > Primates > Hominidae > Pan > Pan troglodytes. The sequence goes on from NC_086015.1 coordinate 95,517,649, forward strand.
CTCTGTATAAAGGCACTTTCAACTCTGTGAGTTGAATACACACACACAGAAAGAATTCACTGAGAATTCTTCTGTCTAGCATTACATGAAGAAACCCCGTTTCCAAAGAAGTCCTCAAAGATTTCCAAATATCCACTTGTAGACATTACAGACCGAGTGATTCCAAACTGCTCTATGAAAGGAAAGGTTAAACTCTGTGAGTTTAACGCACACATCACAAAGCAGTTTCTGACAATGATTCCGTCAACTTTTTATACGAAGATATATATTTTCTACCATTGGCCCCAAATCGCTGGAAATCTCCACTTGCAAATTCCACATAAACAGAGTTTCACTTCTGCTCTGTCTAAAGGAAAGTTCAAACCTGTGAGTTGAATACACACCACCAAAAGAAGTTACTCAGAATTCATCTGTCTAGCATTATATGCAGAAATCCCGTTTCCAACGAAGGCCTCAAAGAGTTCCAAATATCGACTTGCAGACATTCCAAACAGAGTGTTTCCAAACTGCTCTATGAAAAGAAAGGATAAACTCTGTTAGTTGAACGCACACATCACAAACTGGTTTCTGAGAGTGATTCTGTCTAGTTTTTATACGAAGATATTTCCTTTTCTACAATTGGCCTCAAAGCGCTTGAAATCTCCACTTGCAAATTCCACGAAAAGAGTGTTTCCAATCTGCTCTGTCTAAAGGCACGTTCAACTCTGTGAGTTGAATACACACACACTGAAAAATTCACTGAGAATTCTTCTGTCTAGCATTACATGAAGAAATCCCGTTTCCAACGAAGTCCTCAAAGAGTTCCAAATATCCACTTGCAGACATTACAAACAGAGTGTTTCCAAACTGCTCTATGAAAAGAAAGGTTAAACTCTGTGAGTTGAACACACACATATCAAAGTAGTTTCTGAGAGTGATTCTATCTAGTTTTTATACGAAGATATTTCCTTTTCTCCCATTGGCCTCAAAGCGCTTGAAATCTCCATTTGCAAATTCCACGAAAAGAGTTTTTCCAATCTGCTCTGTCTAAACGAAGGTTCAACTCTGTGAGTTGAATACACACACACAGGAAAATTCACTGAGAATTCTTCTGTCTAGCATTACATGAAAAATCCCGTTTCCAACGAAGTCCTCAAAGAGTTCCAAATAACCCCTTGCAGACATTACAAAGAGACTGTTTCCAAACTGCTCTATGAAAAGAAAGGTTAAACTCTGTGAGTTGAACACACACATACCAAAGTAGTTTCTGAGAGTGATTCTGTCTAGTTTTTATACGAAGATATTTCCTTTTCTACCTTTGGCCTCAAAGCGCTTGAAATCTCCACTTGCAAATTCCACGAAGAGAGTGTTTCCAATCTGCTCTGTCTAAAGGCAGGTTCAACTCTGTGAGTTGAATACACACACACAGAAAGAATTCACTGAGAATACTTCTGTCTAGCATTACATGAAGAAATCCCGTTTCCAACGAAGTCCTCAAAGAGTTCCAAATATCCACTTGCAGACATTACAAACAGAGTGTTTCCAAACTGCTCTATGAAAGGAAAGGTTAAACTCTGTGAGTTTAACGCACACATCACAAAGCAGTTTCTGACAATGATTCCGTCAACTTTTCATACAAAGATATATCTTTTCTACCATTGGCCTCAAAGCGCTTGAAATCTCCACTTTCAAATTCCACATAAACAGAGTTTCACATCTGCTCTGTCTAAAGGAAAGCTCAAATCTGTGAGTTGAATACACACCACCAAAAGAAGTTACTCAGAATTCATCTTTCTAGCATTATATGTAGAAATCCCGTTTCCAATGAAGGCCTCAAAGAGGTCTAAATATCCCCTTGCAGATACTGCAAAAGGAGTGTTTCCAAACTGCTCTATGAAAAGAAAGGATAATCTCTGTTAGTTGAATGCACACATCACAAAATAGTTTATGAGAATGATTCTGTCTAGTTTTTTACGAAGATATTTCCTTTTCTACCATTGGCCTCAAATCAGTTGAAATCTCCTCCTGAAAATTCCGTAAAAAGACTGTTTCCAACCTGCTCGGTCTAAAAGAAGTTTCAACTCTTTCAGTTGGAGACACACACACAAAGAAGTTACTGAGAATTCTTCTGGCTTGCGTCATATGAAGAAATCCCTTTTCCAAGGAAGGCATCAAAGAGTTCCAAATATCCAATTTCAGACATTACAAACAGAGTGTTTCCAAACTGATCTATGAAAAGAAAGGTTAAAGTCGGTGCGTTGAACACACACATCAGAAAGTAGTTTCTGAGAATGATTCTGTCTAGTTTTTATACGAAGATATTTCCTTTTCTACCATTGGCCTCAAAGCACTTGAAATCTGCACTTGCGAATTCCATGAAAAGAGTGTTTCCAATCTGCTCTGTCTAAAGGCACATTCAATTCTGTGAGTTGAATACACACACACTGACAGAATTCACTGAGAATTGTTCTGTCTAGCATTATATGAAGAAATCCCGTTTCCAACGAAGTCCTCAAAGAGTTTCAAATATCCACTTGCAGACATTACAAACAGAGTGTTTCCAAATTGCTCTATGAAAGGAAAGGTTAAACTGTGAGTTTAACGCACACATCACAAAGCAGTTTCTGACAATGATTCCGTCAACTTTTTATACGAAGATATATCTTTTCTACCATTGGCCTCAAAGCGCTTGAAATCTCCACTTGAAAATTCCACATAAGCAGAGTCTCACATCTGCTCTATTTAAAGAAAGTTCAAATCTGTGAGTTGAATACACACCACCAAAAGAAGTTACTCAGAATTCATCTGTCTAGCATTATATGCCGAAATCCCGTTTCCAACGAAGGCCTCAAAGAGGTCCAAATATCCCCTTACAGATACTGCAAAAGGAGTTTTTCCAAACTGTTCTATGAAAAGAAAGGATAAACTCTGTTAGTTGAACGCACACATCACAAAGCAGTTTCTGAGAGTGATTCTGTCTAGTTTTTATATGAAGATATTTCCTTTTCAATCATTGGCATCAAAGCGTTGAAATCTCCTCCTGAAAATTCCACAGAAAGACTGTCTCCAACCTGCTCGATCTAAAGGAAGTTTCAACTCTTTCAGTTGAAGACACACACACAAAGAAGTTACTGAGAATTCTTCTGGCTTCCGTCATATGAAGAAATCCCGTTTCCAACGAAGGCCTCAAAGAGTTCCAAATATCCACTTGCAGACATTACAGAGTGTTTCCAAACTGCTCTATGAAAGCAAAGGTTAAACTCTGTGAGTTTAACGCACACATCACAAAGCAGTTTCTGACAATGATTCCATCAACTTTTTATACGAAGATATATCTTTTCTACCATTGGCCTCAAAGCGCTTGAAATCTCCACTTGCAAATTCCACATAAGCAGAGTTTCACATCTGCTCTGTCTAAAGGAAAGTTCAAATCTGTGAGGTGAATACACACCACCAAAAGAAGTTACTCAGAATTCATCCGTCTCGCATTATATACAGAAATCCCGTTTCCAACGAAGGCCTCAAAGAGGTCCAAATATCCCGTTGCATATACTGCAAAAGGAGTGTTTCCAAACTGCTCTATGAAAAGAAAGGATAAACTCCGTTAGTTGAACGCACACTTCACAAAGTAGTTTCTGAGAATGATTCTGTCTAGTTTTTATACGAAGATATTTCCTTTTCAATCATTGGCCCCAAAGCGGTTGAAATCTCCTCCTGAAAAGGCCGCAAAAAGACTTTTTCCAACCTGCTCGGTCTAAAGGAAGTTTCAACTCTTTCAGTTGAAGACACACACACAAAGAAGTTACTGAGAATTCTTCTGGGTAGCGTCGTATGACGAAATGCCGTTTCCAACGAAGGCCTCAAAGAGTTAACAATATCCACTTGCAGACATTACAAACAGAGTGTTTCCAAACTGCTGTCTGAAAAGAAAGGTTAAACTCTGTGAGTTGAACACACAACTACCAAAGTAGTTTCTGAGAATGATTCTGTATAGTTTTTATACGAAGATATTTCCTTTTCTACCATCGTCCTCAAAGCGCTTGAAATCTCCACTTGCAAATTCCACGAAAAGTGGGTTTCCAATCTGCTCTGTCTAAAGGAACGTTCAACTCTGTGAGTTGAATACACACACACTGAAAGAATTCACTGAGAATTCTTCTGTCTAGCATTACATGAAGAAATCCCGTTTCCAACGAAGTCCTCAAAGAGACCCAAATATCCACTTGCAGACATTACAAACAGAGTGTTTCCAAACTGCTCTATGAAAGGAAAGGTTAAACGGTGAGTTTAACGCACACATCACAAAGTAGTTTCTGACAATGATTCCATCAACTTTTTATACGAAGATATATCTTTTCTACCATTGGCCTCAATGCGCCTGAAATCTCCACTTGCAAATTCCACATAAACAGAGTCTCACATCGGCTCTATCTAAAGGAAAGTTCAAATCTGTGATTTGAATACACACCACAAAAGGAAGTTACTCAGAATTCATCTCTCTAGCATTATATGCAGAAATCCCGTTTCCAACGAAGGCCTCAAAGAGATCTAAATATTCCCTTGCAGATACTGCAAAAGGAGTGTTTCCAAACTGCTCTATGAAAAGAAAGGATAAACTCTGTTAGTTGAACGCACTCATCACAAAGCAGTTTCTGAGAGTGATTCTGTCTAGCTTTTATACGAAGATAATTCCTTTTCTACCATTGGCCTCAAAGCACTTGAAATCTCAACTTGCAAATTCCACATAAAGAGTGTTTCCAATCTTCACTGTCTAAAGGCACGTTCAACTCTGTGAGTTGAATACACACACACTGAAAGAATTCATTGAGAATTCTTCTGTCTAGCATTACATGAAGAAATCCCGTTTCCAACGAAGACCTCAAAGAGTTCCAAATATCCACTTGAATGCATTACAAACAGAGTATTTCCAAACTGCTCTATGAAAAGAAAGGTTAAACTCTGGGAGTTGAACACACACATACCAAAGTAGTTTCTGAGAGTGATTCTGTCTAGTTTTTATACGAAGATATTTCCTTTTCTACCATTCGCCTAAAAGCGCTTGAAATCTCCACTTGCAAATTCCATGAAAAGAGTGTTTCCAATCTGATCTGTCTAAAGGCACGTTCAACTTTGTGAGTTGAATACACACACACTGAAAGAATTCACTGAGAATTCTTCTGTCTAGCATTACATGAAGAAATCCCGTTTCCAACGAAGTCCTAAAAGAGGTCCAAATATCCACTTGCAGACATTACAAACAGAGTGTTTCCAAACTGCTCTATGAAAAGAAAGGTTAAACTCTGTGAGTTGAACACAAACATATCAAAGTAGTTTCTGAGAGTGATTCTGTCTAGTTTTTATACGAAGATATTTCCTTTTCTGCCATTGGCCTCAAAGCGCTTGAAATCTCCACTTGCAAATTCCACGAAAAGAGTGTTTCCAATCTGCTGTGTCTAAAGAAAGGTTCAACTCTGTGAGTTGAATACACACACACTGAAAGAATTCACTGAGAATTGTTCTGTCTAGCATTACATGAAGAAATCCCGTTTCCAAAGAAGTCCTCATTTAGTTCCAAATATCCACTTGCAGACATTACAAACAGAGTGTTTCCAGACTGCTCTATGAATGGAAAGGTTAAACTCTGTGAGTTTAACGCACACATCACAAAGCAGTTTCTGACAATGATTCCGTCAAGTTTTTATACGAAGATATATCTTTTCTACCATTGGCCTCAAAGCGCTTCAAATCTCCACTTGCAAATTCCACATAAACAGAGTTTCACATCTGCTCTGTCTAAAGGAAAGTTCAAATCTGTGAGTTGAATACACTCTACCAAAAGAAGTTACTCAGAATTCATCTGTTTAGCATTATATGCACTAATCCCGTTTCCAACGAAGGCTTCAAAGAGGTCCAAATATCCCCTTGCAGATACTGCAAAAGGAGTGTTTCCAAACTGCTCTATGAGAAGAAAGGATAAACACCGTTAGTTGAATGCACACATCACAAAGTAGTTTCTGAGAGTGATTCTGTCTAGTTTTTATACGAAGATATTTCCTTTTCAATCATTGGCCTCAAATCGGTTGAAATCTCCTCCTGAAAATTCCGCAAAAAGACTGTTTCCAACCTGCTCGGTTTAAAGGATGTGTCAGCTCTTTCAGTTGAAGACACACACACAAAGAAGTTACTGAGAATTCTTCTGGCTTGCGTCATATGAAGAAATCCCGTTTCCAACGAAGGCCCCAAACAGTTCCAAATATCCAATTGCAGACATTACAAACAGAGTGTTTCCAAACTGCTATATGAAAAGAAAGGTTAAACTCTGTGAGTTGAACACACACATCCCAAAGTAGTTTCTGAGAATGATTCTGTCTAGTTTTTATACGAAGATATTTCCTTTTCAATCATTGGCCTCAAAGCGCTTGAAATCTCCACTAGCAAATTCCACGAAAAGACGGTTTCCAACATGCTCTGTGTAAAGGAACGTTCAATTCTGTGAGTTGAATACACACACACAGAAAGAATTCACTGAGAAATCTTCTGTCTAGCATTACATGAAGAAATCCGGTTTCCAACGAAGTCCTCAAAGAGTTCCAAATATCAACTTGCCGACTTTACAGAGTGTTTCCAAACTGCTCTATGAAAAGAAAAGTTAAACTCTGTGAGTTGAACACACACATACCAAAGTAGTTTCTGAGAGTAATTCTGTCTAGTTTTTATTCGAAAATATTTCCTTTTCTAACATTGGCCTCAAAGCGCTTCAAATCTCCACTTGCAAATTCAACGAAAAGGGGGTTTCCAATCTGCTCTGTCTAAAGGCACGTTCAAACCTGTGAGTTAAATACACACACTGAAAGAATTCATTGAGAATTCTACTGTCTAGCATTACATGAAGAAATCCCATTTCCAACGAAGTCCTCAAAGAGTTCCAAATATCCACTTGCAGACATTACAAACAGAGTGTTTCCAAACTGCTCTATGAAAAGAAAGGTTAAACACTGTGAGTTGAACCCACACATACCAAAGTAGTTTCTGAGAGTGATTCTGTCTAGTTTTGATACGAAGATATTTCTTTTCTACTGTTGGCCTCAAAGCGCTTGAAATCTCCACTTGCAAATTCCACATAAACAGAGTTTCACATGTGCTCTGTCTAAAGGAAAGTTCAAATCTGTGAGTTGAATACACACTACCAAAAGAAGTTACTCAGAATTCATCTGCCTAGTATTATATGCAGAAATCCCGTTTCCAACGAAGGCCTCAAAGAGGTCCAAATATCCCCTTGCAGATACTGCAAAAGGAGTGTTTCCAAACTGCTCTATGAGAAGAAAGGATAAACTCTGTTTGTTGAATGCACACATCACAAAGTAGTTTCTGAGAGTGATTCTGTCTAGTTTTTATACGAAGATATTTCCTTTTCAGTCATTGGCCTCAAAGCAGTTGAAATATCCTCCTCAAAATTCCGCAAAAAGACTGTTTCCAACCTGCTCGGTTTAAACGATGTGTCAGCTCTTTCAGTTGGAGACACACACACAAAGAAGTTACTGAGAATTCTTCTGGCTTGCGTCATATGAAGAAATCCCGTTTCCAACGAAGGCCCAAAAGAGTTCCAAATATCCAATTGCAGACATTACAAACAGAGTGTTTCCAAACTGCTCTATGAAAAGAAAGGTTAAACTCTGTGAGTTGAACACACACATCACTAAGTAGTTTCTGAGAGTGATTCTGTCTAGTTTTTATACGAAGATATTTCCTTTTCTGCCATTGGCCTCAAAGCGCTTGAAATCCCCACTTGCAAATTCCATATAAAGAGTGTTTCCAATCTTCACTCTCTAAAGGCACGTTCAACTCTGTGAGTTGAATACACACACACTGAAAGAATTCACTGAGAATTCTTCTGTCTAGCATTACATGAAGAAATCCGGTTTCCAACGAAGACCTCAAAGAGTTCCAAATATCCACTTGCAGGCATTACAAACAGAGTATTTCCAAACTGCTCTATGAAAAGAAAGTTTAAACTCTGTGAGTTGAAGACACACATACCAAAGTAGTTTCTGAGAGTGATTCTGTCTTGTTTTAATACGAAGATATTTCCTTTTCTACCATTCGCCTCAAAGCGCTTGGAATCTCCACTTGCAAATTGCATGAAAAGTGTGTTTCCAATCTGATCAGTCTAAAGGCACGTTCAACTTTGTGAGTTGAATACACACACACTGAAAAAATTCACTGAGAATTCTTCTGTCTAGCATTACATGAAGAAATCCCGTTTCCAACGAACTCCTGAAAGAGTTCCAAATATCCACTTGCAGATATTACAAACAGAGTGTTTCCAAACTGCTCTATGAAAGGAAAGGTTAAACGGTGAGTTTAACGTGCACATCACAATGTAGTTTCTGACAATGATTCCGTCAACTTTTTATACGTAGATATATCTTTTCTACCATTGGCCTCAATGAGCTTGAAATCTCCACTTGCAAATTCCACATAAACAGAGTTTCACATCTGCTCTGTCTAAAGGAAAGTTCAAATCTGTGAGTTGAATACACACCACCAAAAGAAGTTACTCAGAATTCATCTGACTAGCATTATATGCAGAAATCCAATTTCCAACGAAGGCCTCAAAGAGGTCCAAACTTCCCCTTGCAGATACTGCAAAAGGAGTGTTTCCAAACTGCTCTATGAAAACAAAGGATAAACTCTGTTAGTTGAACGCACACATCACAAAGTAGTTTCTGAGAGTGATTCCGTCTAGTTTTTATACGAAGATATTTCCTTTTCTACCATTGGCCTCAAAGCGCTTGAAATCTCCACTTGCAAATACCATGAAAACAGTGTTTCCAATCTGCTCTGTCAAAAGGCACCTTCAACTCTGTGAGTTGAATACCCACACACTAAAGAATTCACTGAGAATTCTTCAGTCTAGCATTACATGAGGAAATCCCGTTTCCAACGAAGTCCACAAAGAGTTCCAAATATATAATTTCAGACATTACAAACAGAGTGTTTCCAAACTGATCTATGAAAAGAAAGGTTAAAGTCTGTGCGTTGAACACACACATCAGAAAGTAGTTTCTGAGAATGATTCTGTCTAGTTTTTATACGAAGATATTTCTTTTTCTACCATTGGCCTCAATGCGCTTGAAATCTCCACTTGCAAATTCCACGAAAAGAGTGTTTCCAATCTGCTCTGTCTAAAAGACGGTTCAACTCTGTGAGGTGAATACACACACACGGAAAGAATTCACTGAGAATTCTTCTCTCTAGCATTACATGAAGAAATCCCGTTTCCAACGAAGTCCTCAAGGAATTCCAAATATCCACTTGCAGACATTACAAACAGATTGTTTCCAAACTGCTCTATGAAAGGAAAGTTTAAACTCTGAGTTTAACGCACACATCACAAAGCAGTTTCTGACAATGATTCCGTCAACTTTTTATATGAAGATATATCTTTTCTACCATTGGCCTCAAAGCGCTTGAAGTCTCCACTTGCAAATTCCACATAAACAGAGTTTCACATCTGCTCTGTCTAAAGGAAAGTTCAAATCTGTGAGTTGAATACACACCACCATAAGAAGTTATTCAGAATTCATCTGTCTAGCATTATATGCAGAAATCCCGTTTCCAACGAAGGTCTCAAAGGGGTCCAAATATCCCCTTGCACATACTTCAAAAGGAGTGTTTCCAAACTGCTCTATGAAAAGAAAGGATAAATTCTGTTAGTTGAACGCACACTTCACAAAGTAGTTTCTGAGAATGATTCTGTCTAGTTTTTATACGAAGATATTTCCTTTTCAATCATTGGCCTCAAAGCGGTTGAAATCTCCTCCTGAAAATTCTGCAAAAAGACTGTTTCCAACCTGCTCGGTCTAAAGGAAGTTTCAACTCTTTGAGTTGAAGACACACACACAAAGAAGTTACTGAGAATTCTTCTACCTTGCGTCATATGAAGAAATCCCGTTTCCAACGAAGGCCTCAAAGAGTTCCAAATATCCACTTGCAGACGTTATAAACAGAGTGTTTCCAAACTACTCTATGAAAAGAAAGGTTAAACTCTGTGAGTTGAACACACACATACCAAAGTAGTTTCTGAGAGTGATTCTGTCTAGTTTTTATACGAAGATATTTCCTTTTCTACCATTGGCCTCAAAGCGCTTGAAATCTCCACTTGCAAATTCCACGAAAAGAGGGTTTCCAATCTGCTCTGTCTAAAGGCACGTTCAACCCTGTGAGTTGAATACGCACACACTGAAAGAATTCACTGAGAATTCTTCTGTCTAGCATTACATGAAGAAATCCCGTTTCCAACGAAGTCCTCAGGGAGTTCCAAATATCCACTTGCAGATATTACAAACAGAGTGTTTCCAAAATGCTCTATGAAAAGAAAGCTTAAACTCTGTGAGTTGAACACACACATACCAAAGTAGTTTCTGAGAGTGATTCTGTCTAGTTTTTATACGAAGATATTTCCTTTTCTACCATTGGCCTCAAAGCGCTTGAAATCTTTACTTGCAAATTCCATGAAAATAGTGTTTCCAATCTGTTCTGTCTAAACGAAGGTTCAAGTCTGTGAGTTGAATACACACACACAGAAAGAATTCACTGAGAGTACTTCTGTCTAGCATTACATGAAGAAATCCCGTTTCCAACGAAGGCCTTAAAGAGTTCCAAAGATCCACTTGCAGACATTACAAACAGAGTGTTTCCAAACTGCTCTATGAAAAGAAAGGTTAAACTCTGTGAGTTGAACACACACATACCAAAGTAGTTTCTGAGAGTGATTCTGTCTAGTTTTTATACGAAGATATTTCCTTCTCTACCATTGGCCTCAAAGCGCTTGAAATCTCCACTTGCAAATTCCACGAAAAGAGGGTTTCCAATCTGCTCTGTCTAAAGGCACGTTCAACTCTGTGAGTTGAATACACACACACTGAAAAAATTCACTGAGAATTCTTCTGTCTAGCATTACATGAAAAATCCCGTTTCCAACGAAGTCCTCAAAGAGTTCCAAATATCCACTTGCAGGCATTACAAACAGAGTGTTTCCAAACTGCTCTATGAAAAGAAAGGTTAAACTCTGTGAGTTGAACACACACATACCAAAGTAGTTTCTGAGAGTGATTCTGTCTAGTTTTTATACGAAGATATTTCCTTTTCTACCATTGGCCTCAAAGCGCTTGAAGTCTCCACTTGCAAATTCCACGAAAATAGTGTTTCCAATCTCCTCTGTCTAAACGAAGGTTCAACTCTGTGAGTTGAATACACACACACAGAAAGAATTCACTGAGAGTACTTCTGTCTAGCATTACATGAAGAAATCCCGTTTCCAACGAAGGCCTCAAAGAGTTCCAAATATCCACTTGCAGACATTACAAACAGAGTGTTTCCAAACTGCTCTATGAAAAGAAAGCTTAAACTCTGTGAGTTGAACACACACATACCAAAGTAGTTTCTGAGAGTGATTCTGTCTAGTTTTTATACGAAGATATTTCCTTTTCTACCATTGGCCTCAAAGCGCTTGAAATCTCTACTTGCAAATTCCACGAAAATAGTGTTTGAAATCTGTTCTGTCTAAACGAAGGTTCAATTCTGTGAGTTGAATACACACACACAGAAAGAATTCACTGAGAGTACTTCTGTCTAGCATTACATGAAGAAATCCCGTTTCCAACGAAGGCCTCAAAGAGTTCCAAATATCCACTTGCAGACATTACAAACCGAGTGTTTCCAAACCGCTCTATGAAAAGAAAGGTTAAATTCTGTGAGTTGAACACACACATACCAAAGTAGTTTCTGAGAGTGATTCTGTCTAGTTTTCATACGGAGATATTTCTTTTTCTACCATTGGCCTCAAAGCGCTTGAAATCTCCACTTGCAAATTCCACGAAAAGAGGGTTTCCAATCTGCTCTGTCTGAAGGCACGTTCAACCCTGTGAGTTGAATACAAACACACTGAAAGAATTCACTGAGAATTCTTCTGTCTAGCATTACATGAAGAAATCCCGTTTCCAACGATGTCCTCAAAGAGTTCCAAATATCCACTTGCAGACATTACAAACAGAGTGTTTCCAAACTGCTCTATGAAAAGAAAGGTTAAACTGTGTGAATTGAACCCACACATACCAAAGTAGTTTCTGAGAGTGATTCTGTCTAGTTTTTATACGAAGATATTTCCTTTTCTACCATTGCCCTCAAAGCGCTTGAAATCTCCACTTGCAAATTTCATGAAAAGAGTGTTTCCAATCTGCTCTGTCTAAAGGCACGTTCAACTCGCTGAGTTGAATACACACACACTGAAAGAATTCACTGACAATTCTTCTGTCTATCATTACATGAAGAAATCCCGTTTCCAACGAAGTCCTAAAAGTGTTCCTAATATCCACTTGCAGACATTACAAACAGAGTGTTTCCAAACTGCTCTATGAAAAGAAAGGTTAAACTCTGTGAGTTGAACACACACATACCAAAGTACTTTCTGAGAGTGATTCTGTCTAGTTTTTATACGAAGATATTTCCTTTTCTACCATTGCCCTCAAAGCGCTTGAAATCTCCACTTGCAAACCCCACGAAAAGAGTGTTTCCAATCTGCACTGTATAAACGAAGGTTCAAATCTGTGAGTTGAATAAACACACACAGAAAGAATTCACTGAGAGTACTTCTGTCTAGCATTACATGAAGAAATCCCGTTTCCAACGGAGTCCTCAAAGAGTTCCAAATATCCACTTGCAGACATTACAAACAGAGTGTTCCCACACTGCTCTATGAAAAGAAAGGTTAAACTCTGTGAGTTGAACACACACATACCAAAGTAGTTTCTGAGAGTGATTCTGTCTAGTTTTTATACGAAGATATTTCCTTTTCTACCATTGGCCTCAACGCGCTTGAAATCTCCACTTGCAAATTCCACGAAAAGAGGGTTTCCAATGTGCTCTGTCTAAAGTCACGTCCAACCCTGTGAGTTGAATACACACACAGTGAAAGAATTCACTGAGAATTCTTCTGTCACGCATTACATGAAGAAATCCCGTTTCCAACGAAGTCCTCAAAGATTTCCAAATATCCACTTGCAGACATTACAAACAGAGTGTTTCCAAACTGCTCTATGAAAAGAAAGGTTAAACTCTGTGAGCTGAATGCACACATCACATAGTAGTTTCTGAGAATGATTCTGTCTAGTTTTATCGCAAGATATTTCCTTTTCTAACATTGGCCTCAAATCGCTTGAAATCTACAATTGCAATTTCCACAAAAAGAGAGTTTCAAATCTGCTCTGTCCAAAGAAAGGTTCAACTCTGTGGGCTGAATACACACAACACAAAGAAGTTACTGAAAATTCTTCTGTCTAGCACTATATGAAGAAATCCCGTTTCCAACGAAGTCCTCAAAGAGGTCCAAATATCCACTTGCAGACTTTACAAACAGAGTGTTTCCAAACTGCTCTATGAAAAGAAAGGTTAAACTCTGTGAGCTGAGCGCACACAAAACAAAGTAGTTACTGAGAATGATTCTGTCTAGTTTTTATACGAAGATATTTCCTTATCTACCATTGGCCTCAAATTACTTCAAATCTCAAATTGCAAATTCCAGAAAAAGACAGTTTCAAACCTGCAATGTGTAAGGAAAGGTTCAAATCTGTGAGTAGAATACACACAACACAAAGAAGTTACTGAGAATTCTTCTGTCTAGCATTATATGAAGAAATCCCGTTTCCAACGAAGTCCTCAAAGAGGTCCAAATATCCACTTGTAGACTTTACAAGCAGAGTGTTTCCAAACTGCTCTATGAACAGAAAGGTAAACCTCTGTGAGCTGAACGCACACATCACAAAGTAGTTTCTGAGAATGATTCTGTCTAGTTTTTATATGAAGATATTTCCTTTTCTACCATTGGCCCCAAATCGCTTGAAATCTCAAATTGCAAATTCCAGAAAAAGAGAGTTTCATACATGTAGTGGGTAAGGAAAGGTTCAAATCTGTGAGTTGAATACACAGAACACAAAGAAGTTACTGAGAATTATTCTGTCTAGCATTATATGAAGAAATCCCGTTTCCAACGAAGGCCACAAAGAGGTGCAAATATCCACTTGTAGACTTTACAAACAGAGTGTTTCCAAACTGCTCTATGAACAGAGAGGTTAAACTCTGTGAGCTGAATGCACACATCACATAGTAGTTTATGAGAATGATTCTGTCTAGTTTTTATACCAAGATATTTCCTTTTCTAACATTGGCCTCAAATCGCTTGAAATCTCCAATTGCAATTTCCACAAAAAGGGAGTTTCAAATCTGCTCTGTCAAAAGAAAGTTCAACTATGTGAGCTGAATACACACAACACTAAGAAGTTACTGAAAATTCTTCTGTCTAGCATTATATGAAGAAATCCCGTTTCCAACGAAGTCCTTAAAGAGTTCCGAATATCCACTTGCAGACATTTCAAACAGAGTGTTTCCAAACTGCTCTATGAACAGAAAGGTTAAACACAGTGAGCTGAATGCACACATCACATAGTAGTTTCTGAGAATGATTCTGTCTAGTTTTTATACCAAGATATTAACTTTTCTAATATTGGCCTAAAATCGCTTGAAATCTCCAAATTCAATTTCAACAAAAAGAGAGTTTCAAATCTGCTCTGTCCAAAGTAAGTTTCAACTCTGTGAGCTGAATACACACAACACAAAGAAGTTACTGAGAATTCTTCTGTCTAGCATTATATGAAGAAATCCCGTTTCCAACGAAGTCCTCAAAGAGGTCCAAATATCCACTCACAGACTTTACAAACAGAGTGTTTCCAAACTGCTCTATGAACAGAGAGGTTAAACTCTGTGAGCTGAATGCACACATCACATAGTAGATTCTGAGAATGATTCTGTCTAGTTTTTATACCAAGATATTTTCTTTTCTAACATTGGCCTAAAATCGCTTGAAACCTCCAAATGCAATTTCCAGAAAAAGAGAGTTTCAAATCTACTCTGTCCAAAGTAAGGTTCAACTCTGTGAGCTGAATACACACAACACAAAGAAATTAATGAAAATTTTTCTGTCTAGCATTATATGAAGAAATCCCGTTTCCAACGAAGGCCTCAAAGAGTTCCAAATATCCACTTGCAGACATTACAAACAGAGTGTTTCCAAACTGCTCTATCAAAAGAAAGGTTAAACTCTGTGAGTTGAACACACACATACCAAAGTAGTTTCTGAGAGTGATTCTGTCTAGTTTTTATACGAAGATATTTCCTTTTCTACCATTGGCCTCAAAGCGCTTGAAATCTCCACTTGCAAGTTCCATGAAAAGAGTGTTTCCAATCTGCTCTCTGTAAAGGCACGTACAACTCTGTGAGTTGAATACACACACACAGAAAGAATTCACTGAGAATTCTTCTGTCTAGCATTACATGAAGAAATCCCGTTTCCAACGATGTCCTCAAAGAGTTCCAAATATCCACTTGCAGACATTACAAACAGAGTGTTTCCAAACTGCTCTATGAAAAGAAAGGTTAAACTCTGTGAGTTGAACACACACATACCAAAGTAGTTTCTGAGAGTGATTCTGTCTAGTTTTTATACGAAGATATTTCCTTTTCTTCCATTGGCCCCAAAGCGCTTGAAATCTCCACTTGCAAATTCCACGAAAAGAGGGTTTCCAATCTACTCTGCCTAAAGGCACGTTCAACTCTGTGAGTTGAATACACACACACTGAAAGAATTCACTGAGAATTCTTCTGTTTAGCATTACATGAAGAAATCCCGTTTCCAACGGAGTCCTCAAAGAGTTCCAAATATCCACTTGCAGACATTACAAACAGAGTGTTTCCAAACTCCTCTACGAAAAGAAAGGTTAAACACTGTGAGTTGAACACACACATACCAAAGCAGTTTCTGAGAGTGATTCTGTCCAGTTTTTATACGAAGATATTTCCTTTTCTACCATAGGCCTCAAAGCACTTGAAATCTCCACTTGCAAATTCCACGAAAAGAGTGTTTCCAATCTGCACTGTCTAAACGAAGGTTCAACTTTGTGAGTTGAATACACACACTCAGAAAGAATTCACTGAGAATTCTTCTGTCTAGCATTACATGAAGAAATCCCGTTTCCAACGAAGTCCTCAAAGAGTTCCAAATATCCACTTGCAGACATTACAAACAGAGTGTTTCCAAACTGCTCTATGAAAGGAAAGGTTAAACTCTGTGAGTTTAACGCACACATCACAAAGCAGTTTCTGACAATGATTCCGTCAACTTTTTATACGAAGATTAATTTTTTCTACCATTGGCCTCAAAGCGCTTGAAATCTCCACTTGCAAATTCCACATATACAGAGTTTCACATCTGCTCTGTTTAAAGGAAAGTTCATATCTGTGAGTTGAATACACTCCACCAAAAGAAGTTACTCAGAATTCATCTGTCTAGCATTATATGGAGAAATCCCGTTTCCAACGAAGGCCTCAAAGAAGTCCAAATATCCCCTTGCAGATACTGCAAAAGGAGTGTTTCCAAACTGCTCTATGAAAAGAAAGGATAAACTCTCTTAGTTGAACGCACACATCACAAAGTAGTTTCTGAGAGTGATTCTGTCTACTTTTTATACGAAGATATTTCCTTTTCTACCATAGGCCTCAAAGCGCTTGAAATCTCCACTTGCAAATTCCACGAAAAGAGTGTTTCCAATCTGCACTGTCTAAAGGCACGTTCAACTCTGTGAGTTGAATACACACACACTGAAAGAATTCACTGAGAATTCTTCTGTCTAGCATTACATGAAGAAATCCCGTTTCCAACGATGTCCTCAAAGAGTTCCAAATATCCACTTGCAGACATTACAAACGGAGTGTTCCCAAACTGCTCTATGAAAAGAAAGGTTAAACTCTGTGAGTTGAACACACACATAACAAGGTAGTTTCTGAGAGTGATTCTGTCTAGATTTTATACGAAGATATTTCCTTTTCTGCAATTGGCCTCAAAGCGCTTGAAATCTCCACTTGCAAATTCCATGAAAAGAGTGTTTCCAATCTGCTCTGTCTAAAGGCACGTTCAACTCTGTGAGTTGAATACACACACACTGAAAGAATTCACTGAGAATTCTTCTGTCTAGCATTACATGAAGAAATCCCGTTTCCAACGAACTCCACAAAGAGTTCCAAATATCCACTTGCAGACATTACAAACAGAGTGTTTCCAAACTGCTCTATGAAAAGAAAGGTTAAACTCTGTGAGTTGAACACACACATACCAAAGTAATTTCTGAGAGTGATTCTGTGTAGTTTTTATACGAAGATATTTCCTTTTCTACCATTGGCCTCAAAGCGCTTGAAATCTCCACTTGCAAATTCCACGAAAAGAGGGTTTCCCATCTGCTCTGTCTAAAGGCACGCTCAACCCTGTGAGTTGAATACACACACACTGAAAGAATTCACTGAGAATTCTTCTGTCTAGCATTACATGAAGAAATCCCGTTTCCAACGAAGTCCTCAAAGAGTTCCAAATATCCACTTGCAGATATTACAAACAGAGTGTTTCCAAAATGCTCTATGAAAAGAAAGCTTAAACTCTGTGAGTTGAACACACACATACCAAAGTAGTTTCTGAGAGTGATTCTGTCTAGTTTTTATACGAAGATATTTCCTTTTCTACCATTGGCCTCAAAGCGCTTGAAATCTTTACTTGCAAATTCCATGAAAATAGTGTTTCCAATCTGTTCTGTCTAAACGAAGGTTCAAGTCTGTGAGTTGAATACACACACACAGAAAGAATTCACTGAGAGTACTTCTGTCTAGCATTACATGAAGAAATCCCGTTTCCAACGAAGGCCTCAAAGAGTTCCAAAGATCCACTTGCAGACATTACAAACAGAGTGTTTCCAAACTGCTCTATGAAAAGAAAGGTTAAACTCTGTGAGTTAAACACACACATACCAAAGTAGTTTCTGAGAGTGATTCTGTCTAGTTTTTATACGAAGATATTTCCTTCTCTACCATTGGCCTCAAAGCGCTTGAAATCTCCACTTGCAAATTCCACGAAAAGAGGGTTTCCAATCTGCTCTGTCTAAAGGCACGTTCAACTCTGTGAGTTGAATACACACACACTGAAAAAATTCACTGAGAATTCTTCTGTCTAGCATTACATGAAAAATCCCGTTTCCAACGAAGTCCTCAAAGAGTTCCAAATATCCACTTGCAGGCATTACAAACAGAGTGTTTCCAAACTGCTCTATGAAAAGAAAGGTTAAACTCTGTGAGTTGAACACACACATACCAAAGTAGTTTCTGAGAGTGATTCTGTCTAGTTTTTATACGAAGATATTTCCTTTTCTACCATTGGCCTCAAAGCGCTTGAAGTCTCCACTTGCAAATTCCACGAAAATAGTTTTTCCAATCTGCTCTGTCTAAACGAAGGTTCAACTCTGTGAGTTGAATACACACACACAGAAAGAATTCACTGAGAGTACTTCTGTCTAGCATTACATGAAGAAATCCCGTTTCCAACGAAGGCCTCAAAGAGTTCCAAATATCCACTTGCAGACATTACAAACAGAGTGTTTCCAAACTGCTCTATGAAAAGAAAGCTTAAACTCTGTGAGTTGAACACACACATACCAAAGTAGTTTCTGAGAGTGATTCTGTCTAGTTTTTATACGAAGATATTTCCTTTTCTACCATTGGCCTCAAAGCGCTTGAAATCTCTACTTGCAAATTCCACGAAAATAGTGTTTGAAATCTGTTCTGTCTAAACGAAGGTTCAATTCTGTGAGTTGAATACACACACACAGAAAGAATTCACTGAGAGTACTTCTGTCTAGCATTACATGAAGAAATCCCGTTTCCAACGAAGGCCTCAAAGAGTTCCAAATATCCACTTGCAGACATTACAAACCGAGTGTTTCCAAACCGCTCTATGAAAAGAAAGGTTAAATTCTGTGAGTTGAACACACACATACCAAAGTAGTTTCTGAGAGTGATTCTGTCTAGTTTTCATACGGAGATATTTCTTTTTCTACCATTGGCCTCAAAGCGCTTGAAATCTCCACTTGCAAATTCCACGAAAAGAGGGTTTCCAATCTGCTCTGTCTGAAGGCACGTTCAACCCTGTGAGTTGAATACAAACACACTGAAAGAATTCACTGAGAATTCTTCTGTCTAGCATTACATGAAGAAATCCCGTTTCCAACGATGTCCTCAAAGAGTTCCAAATATCCACTTGCAGACATTACAAACAGAGTGTTTCCAAACTGCTCTATGAAAAGAAAGGTTAAACTGTGTGAATTGAACCCACACATACCAAAGTAGTTTCTGAGAGTGATTCTGTCTAGTTTTTATACGAAGATATTTCCTTTTCTACCATTGCCCTCAAAGCGCTTGAAATCTCCACTTGCAAATTTCATGAAAAGAGTGTTTCCAATCTGCTCTGTCTAAAGGCACGTTCAACTCGCTGAGTTGAATACACACACACTGAAAGAATTCACTGACAATTCTTCTGTCTATCATTACATGAAGAAATCCCGTTTCCAACGAAGTCCTAAAAGTGTTCCTAATATCCACTTGCAGACATTACAAACAGAGTGTTTCCAAACTGCTCTATGAAAAGAAAGGTTAAACTCTGTGAGTTGAACACACACATACCAAAGTACTTTCTGAGAGTGATTCTGTCTAGTTTTTATACGAAGATATTTCCTTTTCTACCATTGCCCTCAAAGCGCTTGAAATCTCCACTTGCAAACCCCACGAAAAGAGTGTTTCCAATCTGCACTGTCTAAACGAAGGTTCAAATCTGTGAGTTGAATAAACACACACAGAAAGAATTCACTGAGAGTACTTCTGTCTAGCATTACATGAAGAAATCCCGTTTCCAACGGAGTCCTCAAAGAGTTCCAAATATCCACTTGCAGACATTACAAACAGAGTGTTCCCACACTGCTCTATGAAAAGAAAGGTTAAACTCTGTGAGTTGAACACACACATACCAAAGTAGTTTCTGAGAGTGATTCTGTCTAGTTTTTATACGAAGATATTTCCTTTTCTACCATTGGCCTCAACGCTCTTGAAATCTCCACTTGCAAATTCCACGAAAAGAGGGTTTCCAATGTGCTCTGTCTGAAGTCACGTCCAACCCTGTGAGTTGAATACACACACAGTGAAAGAATTCACTGAGAATTCTTCTGTCTCGCATTACATGAAGAAATCCCGTTTCCAACGAAGTCCTCAAAGATTTCCAAATATCCACTTGCAGACATTACAAACAGAGTGTTTCCAAACTGCTCTATGAAAAGAAAGGTTAAACTCTGTGAGCTGAATGCACACATCACATAGTAGTTTCTGAGAATGATTCTGTCTAGTTTTATCGCAAGATATTTCCTTTTCTAACATTGGCCTCAAATCGCTTGAAATCTACAATTGCAATTTCCACAAAAAGAGAGTTTCAAATCTGCTCTGTCCAAAGAAAGGTTCAACTCTGTGGGCTGAATACACACAACACAAAGAAGTTACTACAAATTCTTCTGTCTAGCACTATATGAAGAAATCCCGTTTCCAACGAAGTCCTCAAAGAGGTCCAAATATCCACTTGCAGACTTTACAAACAGAGTGTTTCCAAACTGCTCTATGAAAAGAAAGGTTAAACTCTGTGAGCTGAGCGCACACAAAACAAAGTAGTTACTGAGAATGATTCTGTCTAGTTTTTATACGAAGATATTTCCTTATCTACCATTGGCCTCAAATTACTTCAAATCTCAAATTGCAAATTCCAGAAAAAGACAGTTTCAAACCTGCAATGTGTAAGGAAAGGTTCAAATCTGTGAGTAGAATACACACAACACAAAGAAGTTACTGAGAATTCTTCTGTCTAGCATTATATGAAGAAATCCCGTTTCCAACGTAGGCCTCAAAGAGGTGCAAATATCCACTTGTAGACTTTACAAGCAGAGTGTTTCCAAACTGCTCTATGAACAGAAAGGTAAACCTCTGTGAGCTGAACGCACACATCACAAAGTAGTTTCTGAGAATGATTCTGTCTAGTTTTTATATGAAGATATTTCCTTTTCTACCATTGGCCCCAAATCGCTTGAAATCTCAAATTGCAAATTCCAGAAAAAGAGAGTTTCATACATGTAGTGGGTAAGGAAAGGTTCAAATCTGTGAGTTGAATACACAGAACACAAAGAAGTTACTGAGAATTATTCTGTCTAGCATTATATGAAGAAATCCCGTTTCCAACGAAGGCCACAAAGAGGTGCAAATATCCACTTGTAGACTTTACAAACAGAGTGTTTCCAAACTGCTCTATGAACAGAGAGGTTAAACTCTGTGAGCTGAATGCACACATCACATAGTAGTTTATGAGAATGATTCTGTCTAGTTTTTATACCAAGATATTTCCTTTTCTAACATTGGCCTCAAATCGCTTGAAATCTCCAATTGCAATTTCCACAAAAAGGGAGTTTCAAATCTGCTCTGTCAAAAGAAAGTTCAACTATGTGAGCTGAATACACACAACACAAAGAAGTTACTGAAAATTCTTCTGTCTAGCATTATATGAAGAAATCCCGTTTCCAACGAAGTCCTTAAAGAGTTCCAAATATCCACTTGCAGACATTTCAAACAGAGTGTTTCCAAACTGCTCTATGAACAGAAAGGTTAAACACAGTGAGCTGAATGCACACATCACATAGTAGTTTCTGAGAATGATTCTGTCTAGTTTTTATACCAAGATATTAACTTTTCTAATATTGGCCTAAAATCGCTTGAAATCTCCAAATTCAATTTCAACAAAAAGAGAGTTTCAAATCTGCTCTGTCCAAAGTAAGTTTCAACTCTGTGAGCTGAATACACACAACACAAAGAAGTTACTGAGAATTCTTCTGTCTAGCATTATATGAAGAAATCCCGTTTCCAACGAAGTCCTCAAAGAGGTCCAAATATCCACTCACAGACTTTACAAACAGAGTGTTTCCAAACTGCTCTATGAACAGAGAGGTTAAACTCTGTGAGCTGAATGCACACATCACATAGTAGATTCTGAGAATGATTCTGTCTAGTTTTTATACCAAGATATTTTCTTTTCTAACATTGGCCTAAAATCGCTTGAAACCTCCAAATGCAATTTCCAGAAAAAGAGAGTTTCAAATCTACTCTGTCCAAAGTAAGGTTCAACTCTGTGAGCTGAATACACACAACACAAAGAAGTTAATGAAAATTTTTCTGTCTAGCATTATATGAAGAAATCCCGTTTCCAACGAAGGCCTCAAAGAGTTCCAAATATCCACTTGCAGACATTACAAACAGAGTGTTTCCAAACTGCTCTATCAAAAGAAAGGTTAAACTCTGTGAGTTGAACACACACATACCAAAGTAGTTTCTGAGAGTGATTCTGTCTAGTTTTTATACGAAGATATTTCCTTTTCTACCATTGGCCTCAAAGCGCTTGAAATCTCCACTTGCAAGTTCCATGAAAACAGTGTTTCCAATCTGCTCTCTGTAAAGGCACGTACAACTCTGTGAGTTGAATACACACACACAGAAAGAATTCACTGAGAATTCTTCTGTCTAGCATTACATGAAGAAATCCCGTTTCCAACGATGTCCTCAAAGAGTTCCAAATATCCACTTGCAGACATTACAAACAGAGTGTTTCCAAACTGCTCTATGAAAAGAAAGGTTAAACTCTGTGAGTTGAACACACACATACCAAAGTAGTTTCTGAGAGTGATTCTGTCTAGTTTTTATACGAAGATATTTCCTTTTCTTCCATTGGCCCCAAAGCGCTTGAAATCTCCACTTGCAAATTCCACGAAAAGAGGGTTTCCAATCTACTCTGCCTAAAGGCACGTTCAACTCTGTGAGTTGAATACACACACACTGAAAGAATTCACTGAGAATTCTTCTGTTTAGCATTACATGAAGAAATCCCGTTTCCAACGGAGTCCTCAAAGAGTTCCAAATATCCACTTGCAGACATTACAAACAGAGTGTTTCCAAACTCCTCTACGAAAAGAAAGGTTAAACACTGTGAGTTGAACACACACATACCAAAGCAGTTTCTGAGAGTGATTCTGTCCAGTTTTTATACGAAGATATTTCCTTTTCTACCATAGGCCTCAAAGCACTTGAAATCTCCACTTGCAAATTCCACGAAAAGAGTGTTTCCAATCTGCACTGTCTAAACGAAGGTTCAACTTTGTGAGTTGAATACACACACTCAGAAAGAATTCACTGAGAATTCTTCTGTCTAGCATTACATGAAGAAATCCCGTTTCCAACGAAGTCCTCAAAGAGTTCCAAATATCCACTTGCAGACATTACAAACAGAGTGTTTCCAAACTGCTCTATGAAAGGAAAGGTTAAACTCTGTGAGTTTAACGCACACATCACAAAGCAGTTTCTGACAATGATTCCGTCAACTTTTTATACGAAGATTAATTTTTTCTACCATTGGCCTCAAAGCGCTTGAAATCTCCACTTGCAAATTCCACATATACAGAGTTTCACATCTGCTCTGTTTAAAGGAAAGTTCATATCTGTGAGTTGAATACACTCCACCAAAAGAAGTTACTCAGAATTCATCTGTCTAGCATTATATGGAGAAATCCCGTTTCCAACGAAGGCCTCAAAGAAGTCCAAATATCCCCTTGCAGATACTGCAAAAGGAGTGTTTCCAAACTGCTCTATGAAAAGAAAGGATAAACTCTCTTAGTTGAACGCACACATCACAAAGTAGTTTCTGAGAGTGATTCTGTCTACTTTTTATACGAAGATATTTCCTTTTCTACCATTGGCCTCAAAGCGCTTGAAATCTCCACTTGCAAATTCCATGAAAAGAGTGTTTCCAATCTGCTCTGTCTAAAGGCACGTTCAACTCTGTGAGTTGAATACACACACACTGAAAGAATTCACTGAGAATTCTTCTGTCTAGCCTTACATGAAGAAATCCCGTTTCCAACGATGTCCTCAAAGAGTTCCAAATATCCACTTGCAGACATTACAAACGGAGTGTTTCCAAACTGCTCTATGAAAAGAAAGGTTAAACTCTGTGAGTTGAACACACACATAACAAGGTAGTTTCTGAGAGTGATTCTGTCTAGATTTTATACGAAGATATTTCCTTTTCTGCAATTGGCCTCAAAGCGCTTGAAATCTCCACTTGCAAATTCCATGAAAAGAGTGTTTCCAATCTGCTCTGTCTAAAGGCACGTTCAACTCTGTGAGTTGAATAGACACACACTGAAAGAATTCACTGAGAATTCTTCTGTCTAGCATTACATGAAGAAATCCCGTTTCCAACGAACTCCACAAAGAGTTCCAAATATCCACTTGCAGACATTACAAACAGAGTGTTTCCAAACTGCTCTATGAAAAGAAAGGTTAAACTCTGTGAGTTGAACACACACATACCAAAGTAATTTCTGAGAGTGATTCTGTGTAGTTTTTATACGAAGATATTTCCTTTTCTACCATTGGCCTCAAAGCGCTTGAAATCTCCACTTGCAAATTCCACGAAAAGAGGGTTTCCCATCTGCTCTGTCTAAAGGCACGCTCAACTCTGTGAGTTGAATACACACACACTGAAAGAATTCACTGAGAATTCTTCTGTCTAGCATTACATGAAGAAATCCCGTTTCCAACGAAGTCCTCAAAGAGTTCCAAATATCCACATGCAGGCATTACAAACAGAGGGTTTCCAAACTGCTCTATTAAAAGAAAGGTTAAACTCTGTGAGTTGAACACACACATACCAAAGTAGTTTCTGAGAGTGATTCTGTCTAGTTTTTATACGAAGATATTTCCTTTTCTACCATTGGCCTCAAAGCGCTTGAAATCTCCACTTGCAAATTCCACATAAACAGAGTTTCACATCTGCTCTGTCTAAACGAAAGTTCAAATATGTCAGTTGAATACACACTACCAAAAGAAGTTATTCAGAATTCATCTCTCTAGCATTATATGCAGAAATCCCGTTTCCAACGAAGGCCTCAAAGAGGCCCAATTATCCCCTTGCTGATACTGCAAAAGCAGTGTTTCCTAACTGTTCTATGAAAAGAAAGGATAAACTCTGTTAGTTGAACGCACACATCACAAAGTAGTTTCTGACAATGATTCTGTCTAGTTTTTATACGAAGATATTTCCTTTTCAATCATTGGCCTCAAATCGGTTGAAATCTCCTCCTGAATCTTCCGCAAAAAGACTGTTTCCTACCTGCTCGGTCTAAAGGAAGTTTCAACTCCTTCAGTTGAAGACACACCCACAAAGAAGTTACTGAGAATTCTTCTGGCTTGCGTCATATGAAGAAATCCCGTTTCCAACGAAGGCCTCAAAGAGTTCCAATATCCACTTGCAGACATCACAAAGAGAGTGTTTCCAAACTCCTCTATGAAAAGAAAGGTTAAACTCTGTGAGTTGAACACACACATACCAAAGTAGTTTCTGAGAGTGATTAGCTCTAGTTTTTATACGAAGATATTTCCTTTTCTACCATTGGCCTCAAAGCGCTTGAAATCTCCACTTGCAAATTCCACGAAAAGTGTGTTTCCAATCTGCACTGTCTAAACGAAGGTTCAACTCTGTGAGTTGTATACACACACACAGAAGGAATTCACTGAGAATTCTTCTGTCTAGCATTACATGAAGAAATCCCGTTTCCAACGAAGTCCTCAAAGAGGTCCAAATATCCACTTGCAGACTTTACAAACAGAGTGTTTCCAAACTGCTCTATGAACAGAAAGGTTCAACTCTGTGAGCTGAATACGCACATCATATAGTAGTTTCTGAGAATGATTCTGTCTGGTTTTTATACCAAGATATTTCCTTTTCTAACATAGGCCTAAAATTGCTTGAAATCTCCAATTGCAATTTCGACAAAAAGAGAGTTTCAAATCTGCTGTCCAAAGAAAGGTTCAACTCTGTGAGCTGAATACACACAACACAAAGAAGTTACTGAAAATTCTTCTGTCTAGCATTATATGAAGAAATCCCCTTTCCAACGAAGTCCTCAAAGAGGTCCAAATATCCACTTGTAGACATTACAGACAGAGTGTTTCCAAACTGCTCTATGAACAGAAAGGTTAAACTCTGTGAGCTGAACGCACACATCACAAAGTAGTTTCTGAGAATGATTCTGTCTAGTTTTTATACGAAGATATTTCCTTTTCTAACATTGGCCTCAAATCGCTTGAAATCTCAAATTGCAAATTCCAGAAAAATACAGTTTCAAACCTGCAGTGTGTGAGGAAAGGTTCAAATCTGTGAGTTGAATACACACAACACAATGAAGTTATTGAGAATTCTTCTGTCTAGCATTATATGAAGAAATCCCGTTTCCAACGAAGTCCTCAAAGAGGTCCAAATATCCACTTGTAGACTTTACAAACAGAGTGTTTCCAAACTGCTCTATGAACAGAAAGGTTCAACTCTGTGAGCTGAATGCACACATCACATATTAGTTTCTGAGAATGATTCTGTCTAGTTTTTATACCAAGATATTTCCTTTTCTAACATTGGCCTAAAATTGCTTGAAATCTCCAATTGCAATTTCGACAAAAAGAGAGTCTCAAATCTGCTCTGTCCAAAGAAAGGTTCAACTCTGTGAGCTGAATACACACAACACAAAGAAGTTACTGAAAATTCTTCTGTCTAGCATTATATGAAGAAATCCCGTTTCCAACGAAGTCCTCAAAGAGGTCCAAATATCCACTTGCAGACTTTACAAACAGAGTGTTTCCAAACTGCTCTATGAACAGAAAGGTTCAACTCTGTGAGCTGAATACACACAACACAAAGAAGTTACTGAGAATTCTTCTGTATAGCATTATATGAAGAAATCCCGTTTCCAACGAAGTCCTCAATGAGGTCCAAATATCCACTTGCACACATTACAAACAGAGTGTTTCCAAACTGCTCTATGAAAAGAAAGGTTAAACTCTGTGAGCTGAACGCACACCTCACAAACTAGATTCTGAGAATGATTCTGTCTAGTTTTTATACGAAGATATTTCCATTTCTACCATTGGCCTCAAATCGCTTGAAATCTCCAATTGCAATTTCCACAAAAAGAGAGTTTCAAGTCTGCTCTGCCAAGGAAAGGTTCAACTCTGTGAGCTGAATACACACAACAGAAAGAAGTTACTGAGAATTCTTCTGTCTAGCGTTATATGAAGAAATACCGTTTCCAACCAAGGCCACAAAGAGGTGCAAATATCCACTTGTGGACTTTACAAACAGAGTGTTTCCAAACTGCTCTATGAACAGAAAGGTTAAACTCTGTGAGTTGAACGCACACATCACAAAGTAGTTTCTGAGAATGATTCTGTCTAGTTTTTATATGAAGATATTTCCTTTTCTAACATTGGCCTCAAATCGCTTGAAATCTCCAATTGCAATTTCCACAAAAAGAGAGTTTCAAATCTGCTCTGTCCAAAGAAATGTTCAACTCTGTGAGCTGAATACACACAACACAAAGAAGTTACTGAAAATTCTTCTGTCTAGCATTATATGAAGAAATCCCGTTTCCAACGAATTCCTCAAAGAGGTCTAAATCTCCACTTGCAGACTTTACAAACAGAGTGTTTCCAAACTGCTCTATGAACAGAAAGGTTCAACTCTGTGAGCTGAATACACACAACACAAAGAAGTTACTGAGAATTCTTCTGCCTAGCATTATATGAAGAAATCCCGTTTCCAACGAAGTCCTGAAAGAGGTCCAAATATCCACTTGCAGTCTTTACAAACAGAGTGTTTCCAAACTGCTCTATGAACAGAAAGGTTCAACTCTGTGAGCTGAATACACACATCATATAGAAGTTTCTGAGAATGATTCTGTCTAGTTTTTAAACCAAGATATTACCTTTTCTAACTTTGGCCTAAAATTGCTTGAAATCTCCAATTGCAATTTCGACAAAAAGAGAGTTTCAAATCTGCTCTGTCCAAAGAAAGGTTCAACTCTGTGAGCTGAATAAACACAACACAAAGAAGTTACTGAGAATTCTTCTGTCCAGCATTATATTAAGAAATACCGTTTCCAACGAAGTCCTCAAAGAGGTCCAAGTATCCACTTGCAGACTTAACAAACAGAGTGTTTCAAAACTGCTCTATGAACAGAAAGGTTAAACTCTGTGAGCTGAACGCACACATCACAAAGTAGATTCTGAGAATGATTCTGTCTAGTTTTTATACGAAGATATTTCCTTTTCTAACATTGGCCTCAAATCGCTTAAAATCTCAAATTGCAAATTCCAGAAAAAGACAGTTTCAAACCTGCAGTGTGTAAGGAAAGGTTCAAATCTGTGAGTTGAATACACACAACACAAAGAAGTTAGTGAGAATTCTTCTGTCTAGCATTATATGAAGAAATCCCGTTTCCAACGAAGGCCTCAAAGAGGTGCAAATATCCACTTGTACACTTTACAAACAGACTGGTTACAAACTGCTCTATGAACAGAAAGGTTAAACTCTGTGAGCTGAACGCACACATCACAAAGTAGTTTCTGAGAATGATTCTGTCTAGTTTTTATATGAAGATATTTCCTTTTCTAACATTGGCCTCAAATTGCTTGAAATCTCCAATTGCAATTTCCACAAAAAGAGAGTTTCAAATCTGCTCTGACCAAAGAAAGGTTCAACTTTGTGAGCTGAATACACACAACACAAAGAAGTTACTTAAAATTCTTCTGTCTAGCATTATATGAAGAAATCCCGTTTCCAACGAAGTCCTCAAAGAGGTCCAAATATCCACTTGCAGACTTTACAAACAGAGTGTTTCCAAACTGCTCTATGAACAGAAAGGTTAAACTCTGTGAGCTGAACGCACACATCACAAAGTAGTTTCTGAGAATGATTCTGTCTAGTTTTTATACGAAGATATTTCCTTTTCTAACATTGACCTCAAATCGCTTGAAATCTCAAATTGCAAATTCCAGAAAAAGACAGTTTCAAAACTGCAGTGTGTAAGGAAAGGTTCAAATCTGTGAGGTGAATACACACAACACAAAGAAGTTACTTAGAATTCTTCTGTCTAGCATTAAATGAAGAAATCCCGTTTCCAACGAAGGCCTCAAAGAGGTGCAAATATCCACTTATAGACTTTACAAACAGAGTGTTTCCAAACTGCTCTATGAACAGAAAGGTTAAACTCTGTGAGCTGAATGCACACATCACATAGTAGTTTCTGAGAATGATTCTGTCTAGTTTTTTAACAAGATATTTCCTTTTCTAACATTGGCCTAAAATCGCTTGAAATCTCCAATTGCAGTTTCCACAAAAAGAGGGTTTCAAATCTGCTCTGTCCAAAGAAGGGTTCAACTCTGTGAGCTGAATACACACAACACAAAGAAGTTACTGAAAATTCTTCTGTCTAGCATTATATGAAGAAATCCCGTTTCCAACGAAGTCCTCAAAGAGGTCCAAATATCCACTTGCAGACTTTCAAACAGAGTGTTTCCAAACTGCTCTATGAACAGAAAGGTTAAACTCTGTGAGCTGAACGCACACATCACAAAGTAGTTTCTGAGAATGATTCTGTCTAGTTTTCATACGAAGATATTTCCTTTTCTAACATTGACCTCAAATCGCTTGAAATCTCAATTTGCAAATTCCAGAAAAAGACAGTTTCGAAGCTGCAGTGTGTAAGGAAAGGTTCAAATCTGTGAGTTGAATACACACAACACAAAGAAGTTAGTGAGAATTCTTCTGTCTAGCATTATATGAAGAAATCCCGTTTCCAACGAAGTCCTCAAAGATGTCCAAGTATCCACTTGCAGACTTTACAGACAGAGTGTTTCCAAACTGCTCTATGAATAGAAAGGTTAAACTCTGTGAGCTGAATGCACACATCACATAGTAGTTTCTGAAAATGATTCTGTCTAGTTTTTATACCAAGATATTTCCTTTTCTAACATTGGCCAAAAATTGCTTGAAATCTCCAATGGCAATTTCGACCAAAAGAGAGTTTCAAATTTCTCTACCCAAAGAAAGGTTCAACTCTGTGAGCTGAATACACACAACACAAAGAAGTTACTGAAAATTCTTCTGTCTAGCATTATATGAAGAAATCCCGTTTCCAACGAAGTCCTCCAAGAGGTCCAAATATCCACTTGCAGACTTTAGAAACAGAGTGTTTCCAATCTGCTCTATGAACAGAAAGGTTAAACTCTGTTAGCTGAATGCACACATCACATAGTAGTTTCTGTGAATGATTCTGTCTAGTTTTTTTACCAAGATATTTCCTTTTCTAACATTGGCCTAAAATCGCTTGAAATCTCCAATTGCAATTTCCACAAAAAGAGAGTTTAAAATCTGCTCTGTCTAAAGAAAGGTTCAACTCTGTGAGCTGAATACACACAACACAAAGAAGTTACTGAAAATTCTTCTGTCTAGCATTATATGAAGAAATCCCGTTTCCAAAGAAGTCCTCAAATAGGTCCAAATATCCACTTGCAGACTTTACAGACAGAGTGCTCCCAAACTGCTCTATGAACAGAAAGGTTAAACTCTGTGAGCTGAATGCACACATCACATAGTACTTTCTGAGAATGATTCTGTCTAGTTTTTATACCAACATATTTCCTTTTCTAACATTGGAGTAAAATCGATTGTAATCTCCAATGGCAATTTCCAGAAAAAGAGAGTGTCAAATCTGCTCTGTCCAAAGAGAGGTTCAACTCTGTGAGCTGAATACACACAACACAAAAAAGTTACTGAAAATTCTTCTGTCTAGCATTATATGAAGAAATTCCGTTTCCAACGATGTCCTCAAAGAGGTCCAAATATCCACTTGCAGACTTTACAAACATTGTGTTTCCAAACTGCTCTATGAACAGAAAGGTTAAACTCTGTGAGCTGAATGCACACATCACATAGTAGTTTCTGAGAATGATTCTGTCTAGTTTTTATACCAAGATATTTCCTTTTCTAACATTGGCGTAAAATCGCTTATAATCTCCAATTGCAATTTCCAGAAAAAGAGAGTTTCAAATCTGCTCTGTCCAAAGAAAGTTTCAACTCTGTGAGCTGAATAAACACAACACAAAGAAGTTACTGAGAATTCTTCTGTCTAGCATTATATTAAGAAATACCGTTTCCAACGACGTCCTCCAAGAGGTCCAAATATCCACTTGCAGACTTTACAAACAGAGTGTTTCAAAACTGCTCTATCAACAGAAAGGTTAAACTCTGTGAGCTGAACGCACACATCACAAACTAGCTTCTGAGAATGATTCTGTCTAGATTTTATACGGAGATATTTCCTTTTCTAACATTGGCCTCAAATCGCTTAAAATCTCCAATTGCAAATTCCAGAAAAAGACAGTTTCAAACCTGCAGTGTGTAAGGAAAGGTTCAAATCTGTGAGCTGAATACACACAACACAAAGAAGTTAGTGAGAATTCTTCTGTCTAGCATTATATGAAGAAATCCCGTTTCCAATGAAGGCCTCAAAGAGGTGCTAATATCCACTTGTACACTTTACAAACAGAGTGGTTCCAAACTGCTCTATGAACAGAAAGGTTAAACTCTGCGAGCTGAACGCACACATCACAGAGTAGTTTCTGAGAATGATTCTGTCTAGTTTTTATATGAAGATATTTCCTTTTCTAACATTGGCCTCAAATTACTTGAGTTCTCCAATTGCAATATCCACAAAAAGAGAGTTTCAAATCTGCTCTGTCGAAAGAAAGGTTCAACTTTGTGAGCTGAATACACACAACACAAAGAAGTTACTGAAAATTCTTCAGTCTAGCATTATATGAAGAAATACCGTTTCCAACGAAGTCCTCAAAGAGGTCCAAATATCCACTTGCAGACTTTCAAACAGAGTGTTTCCAAACTGCTCTACGAACAGGAAGGTTAAACTCTGTGAGCTGAACGCACACATCACAAAGTAGTTTCTGAGAATGATTCTGTCTAGTTTTTATACGAAGATATTTCCTTTTCTAACATTGGCCTCAAATCGCTTGAAATCTCATATTGCAAATTCCAGGAAAAGACAGTTTCGAAGCTGCAGTGTGTCAGGAAAGGTTCAAATCTGTGAGTTGAATATACACAACACAAAGTAATTAGTGAGAATTCTTCTGTCTAGCATTATATGAAGAAATCCCGTTTCCAACGAAGTCCCCAAAGAGGTCCAAGTATCCACTTGCAGACTTTACAGACAGAGTGTTTCCAAACTGCTCTATGAACAGAAAGGTTAAACCCTGTGAGCTGAATGCACACATCACATAGTAGTTTCTGAGAATGATTCTGTCTAGTTTTTATACGAAGATATTTCATTTTCTAACATTGGCGTAAAATCGCTTGAAATCTCCGATTGCAATTTCCAGAAAAAGAGAGTTTCAAATCTGCTCTGTCCAAAGAAATGTTCAACTCTGTGAGCTGAATACACACAACACAAAGAAGTTACTGAGAATTCTTCTGTCTAGCATTATATGAAGAAATACCGTTTGCAACGAAGTCCCCAAAGAGGTCCAAGTATCCACTTGCAGACTTTACAAACAGAGTGTTTCCAAACTGCTCTATGAACAGAAAGGTTAAAATCTGTGAGCTGAACTCACACATCACAAAGTAGTTTCTGAGAATGATTCTGTCTAGTTTTTATACGAAGATATTTCCTTTTCTAACATTGGCCTAAAATCGCTTGAAATCTCAAATTGCAAATTCCAGAAAAAGACAGTTTCAAACCTGCAGTGTGTAAGGAAAGGTTCAAATCTGTGAGTTGAATACACACAACACAAAGAAGTTAGTGAGAATTCTTCTGTCTAGCATTATATGAAGAAATCCCATTTCCAAGGAAGGCCTCAAAGAGGTGCAAATATCCACTTGTAGACTTTACACAGTGTTTCGAAACTGCTCTATGAACAGAAAGGTTAAACACTGTGAGCTGAACGCACACATCACAAAGTAGTTTCTGAGAATGATTCTGTCTAGTTTTTATATGAAGATATTTCCTTTTCTAACATTGGCCTCAAATCGCTTGAAATCTCCAATTGCAAATTCCAGAAAAAGAGAGTTTCAAACCTGCTGTGTAAGGAGAGGTTCAACTCCGTGAGCTGAATACACACAACACAAAGAAGTTACTGAGAATTCTTCTGTCTAGCATTATATGAAGAAATCCCGTTTCCAACGAAGTCCTCAATGAGGTCCATATATCCACTTGCAGACTTTACAAACAGAGTGTTTCCAAACTGCTCTATGAAAAGAAAGGTTAAACTCTGTGAGCTGAACGCACACATCACAAAGTAGTTTCTGAGAATGATTCTGTCTAGTTTTCATACGAAAATATTCCCTTTTCTACCATTGACCTCAAATCGATTGAAATCTCAAATTGAAAATTCCAGAAAAAGACAGTTTCAAACCTGCAGTGTGTAAGGAAAGGTTCAAATCTGTGAGTTGGATACACACAACACAAAGAAGTTACTGAGATTTCTTCTGACTAGCATTATATGTAGAAATCCCGTTTCCAACGAAGTCCTCAAAGAGGTGCAAATATCCACTTGCAGACTTTACAAACAGAGTGTTTCCAAACTGCTCTATGAACAGAAAGGTTCAACTCTGTGAGCTGAATACACACAACACAAAGAAGTTACTGAGAATTCTTCTGTATAGCATTATATGGAGAAATCCCGAATCCAACGAAGGCCTCAAAAGGTCCAAATATCCGCTTGTAGACTTTACAAACAGAGAGTTTCCAAACTGCTCTATGAACAGAAAGGTTAAGCTCTGAGAGCTGAATGCACACATCACATAGTAGTTTCTGAGAATGATTCTGTCTAGTTTTTATACCAAGATATTTCATTTTCTAACATTGGCTTAAAATCGCTTGAAATCTCCAATTGCAATTTCGACAAAAAGAGAGTTTCAAATTTCTCTGCCCAAAGAAAGGTTCAACTCTGTGAGCTGAATACACACAACACAAAGAAGTTACTGAAAATTCTTCTGTCTGGCATTATATGAAGAAATCCCGTTTCCAACGAAGTCCTCAAAGAAGTCCAAATATCCACTTACACACTTTACAAAGAGAGTGTTCCCAATCTGCTCTATGAACAGAAAGGTTAAACTCTGTGAGCTGAATGCACACATCACGTAGTAGTTTCTGAGAATGATTCTGTCTAGTTTTTTTACCAAGATATTTCCTTTTCTAAAATTGGCCTAAAATCGCTTGAAATCCCCAATTGCAATTTCCACAAAAAGAGAGTTTCACATCTGCTCTGTCCAAAGAAAGGTTCAACTCTGTGAGCTGAATACACACAACACAAAGAAGTTACTGAGAATTCTTCTGTCTAGCATTATATGAAGAAATCCCGTTTCCAACGAAGTCCTCAATGAGGTCCAAATATCCACTTGCACACATTACAAACAGAGTGTTTCCAAACTGCTCTATGAAAAGAAAGGTTAAACTCTGTGAGCTGAACGCACACCTCACAAACTAGATTCTGAGAATGATTCTGTCTAGTTTTTATACGAAGATATTTCCATTTCTACCATTGGCCTCAAATCGCTTGAAATCTCCAATTGCAATTTCCACAAAAAGAGAGTTTCAAGTCTGCTCTGCCAAGGAAAGGTTCAACTCTGTGAGCTGAATACACACAACAGAAAGAAGTTACTGAGAATTCTTCTGTCTAGCGTTATATGAAGAAATACCTTTTCCAACCAAGGCCACAAAGAGGTGCAAATATCCACTTGTGGACTTTACAAACAGAGTGTTTCCAAACTGCTCTATGAACAGAAAGGTTAAACTCTGTGAGTTGAACGCACACATCACAAAGTAGTTTCTGAGAATGATTCTGTCTAGTTTTTATATGAAGATATTTCCTTTTCTAACATTGGCCTCAAATCGCTTGAAATCTCCAATTGCAATTTCCACAAAAAGAGAGTTTCAAATCTGCTCTGTCCAAAGAAATGTTCAACTCTGTGAGCTGAATACACACAACACAAAGAAGTTACTGAAAATTCTTCTGTCTAGCATTATATGAAGAAATCCCGTTTCCAACGAATTCCTCAAAGAGGTCTAAATCTCCACTTGCAGACTTTACAAACAGAGTGTTTCCAAACTGCTCTATGAACACAAAGGTTCAACTCTGTGAGCTGAATACACACAACACAAAGAAATTACTGAGAATTCTTCTGCCTAGCATTATATGAAGAAATCCCGTTTCCAACGAAGTCCTCAAAGAGGTCCAAATATCCACTTGCAGTCTTTACAAACAGAGTGTTTCCAAACTGCTCTATGAACAGAAAGGTTCAACTCTGTGAGCTGAATACGCACATCATATAGAAGTTTCTGAGAATGATTCTGTCTAGTTTTTAAACCAAGATATTTCCTTTTCTAACTTTGGCCTAAAATTGCTTGAAATCTCCAATTGCAATTTCGACAAAAAGAGAGTTTCAAATCTGCTCTGTCCAAAGAAAGGTTCAACTCTGTGAGCTGAATAAACACAACACAAAGAAGTTACTGAGAATTCTTCTGTCCAGCATTATATTAAGAAATACCGTTTCCAACGAAGTCCTCAAAGAGGTCCAAGTATCCACTTGCAGACTTAACAAACAGAGTGTTTCAAAACTGCTCTATGAACAGAAAGGTTAAACTCTGTGAGCTGAACGCACACATCACAAAGTAGATTCTGAGAATGATTCTGTCTAGTTTTTATACGAAGATATTTCCTTTTCTAACATTGGCCTCAAATCGCTTAAAATCTCAAATTGCAAATTCCAGAAAAAGACAGTTTCAAACCTGCAGTGTGTAAGGAAAGGTTCAAATCTGTGAGTTGAATACACACAACACAAAGAAGTTAGTGAGAATTCTTCTGTCTAGCATTATATGAAGAAATCCCGTTTCCAACTAAGGCCTCAAAGAGGTGCAAATATCCACTTGTACACTTTACAAACAGACTGGTTACAAACTGCTCTATGAACAGAAAGGTTAAACTCTGTGAGCTGAACGCACACATCACAAAGTAGTTTCTGAGAATGATTCTGTCTAGTTTTTATATGAAGATATTTCCTTTTCTAACATTGGCCTCAAATTGCTTGAAATCTCCAATTGCAATTTCCACAAAAAGAGAGTTTCTAATCTGCTCTGACCAAAGAAAGGTTCAACTTTGTGAGCTGAATACACACAACACAAAGAAGTTACTTAAAATTCTTCTGTCTAGCATTATATGAAGAAATCCCGTTTCCAACGAAGTCCTCAAAGAGGTCCAAATATCCACTTGCAGACTTTACAAACAGAGTGTTTCCAAACTGCTCTATGAACAGAAAGGTTAAACTCTGTGAGCTGAACGCACACATCACAAAGTAGTTTCTGAGAATGATTCTGTCTAGTTTTTATACGAAGATATTTCCTTTTCTAACATTGACCTCAAATCGCTTGAAATCTCAAATTGCAAATTCCAGAAAAAGACAGTTTCAAACCTGCAGTGTGTAAGGAAAGGTTCAAATCTGTGAGGTGAATACACACAACACAAAGAAGTTACTTAGAATTCTTCTGTCTAGCATTAAATGAAGAAATCCCGTTTCCAACGAAGGCCTCAAAGAGGTGCAAATATCCACTTATAGACTTTACAAACAGAGTGTTTCCAAACTGCTCTATGAACAGAAAGGTTAAACTCTGTGAGCTGAATGCACACATCACATAGTAGTTTCTGAGAATGATTCTGTCTAGTTTTTTAACAAGATATTTCCTTTTCTAACATTGGCCTAAAATCGCTTGAAATCTCCAATTGCAGTTTCCACAAAAAGAGGGTTTCAAATCTGCTCTGTCCAAAGAAGGGTTCAACTCTGTGAGCTGAATACACACAACACAAAGAAGTTACTGAAAATTCTTCTGTCTAGCATTATATGAAGAAATCCCGTTTCCAACGAAGTCCTCAAAGAGGTCCAAATATCCACTTGCAGACTTTCAAACAGAGTGTTTCCAAACTGCTCTATGAACAGAAAGGTTAAACTCTGTGAGCTGAACGCACACATCACAAAGTAGTTTCTGAGAATGATTCTGTCTAGTTTTCATACGAAGATATTTCCTTTTCTAACATTGACCTCAAATCGCTTGAAATCTCAATTTGCAAATTCCAGAAAAAGACAGTTTCGAAGCTGCAGTGTGTAAGGAAAGGTTCAAATCTGTGAGTTGAATACACACAACACAAAGAAGTTAGTGAGAATTCTTCTGTCTAGCATTATATGAAGAAATCCCGTTTCCAACGAAGTCCTCAAAGATGTCCAAGTATCCACTTGCAGACTTTACAGACAGAGTGTTTCCAAACTGCTCTATGAATAGAAAGGTTAAACTCTGTGAGCTGAATGCACACATCACATAGTAGTTTCTGAAAATGATTCTGTCTAGTTTTTATACCAAGATATTTCCTTTTCTAACATTGGCCAAAAATTGCTTGAAATCTCCAATGGCAATTTCGACAAAAAGAGAGTTTCAAATTTCTCTACCCAAAGAAAGGTTCAACTCTGTGAGCTGAATACACACAACACAAAGAAGTTACTGAAAATTCTTCTGTCTAGCATTATATGAAGAAATCCCGTTTCCAACGAAGTCCTCCAAGAGGTCCAAATATCCACTTGCAGACTTTAGAAACAGAGTGTTTCCAATCTGCTCTATGAACAGAAAGGTTAAACTCTGTGAGCTGAATGCACACATCACATAGTAGTTTCTGTGAATGATTCTGTCTAGTTTTTTTACCAAGATATTTCCTTTTCTAACATTGGCCTAAAATCGCTTGAAATCTCCAATTGCAATTTCCACAAAAAGAGAGTTTAAAATCTGCTCTGTCTAAAGAAAGGTTCAACTCTGTGAGCTGAATACACACAACACAAAGAAGTTACTGAAAATTCTTCTGTCTAGCATTATATGAAGAAATCCCGTTTCCAAAGAAGTCCTCAAATAGGTCCAAATATCCACTTGCAGACTTTACAGACAGAGTGCTCCCAAACTGCTCTATGAACAGAAAGGTTAAACTCTGTGAGCTGAATGCACACATCACATAGTAGTTTCTGAGAATGATTCTGTCTAGTTTTTATACCAACATATTTCCTTTTCTAACATTGGAGTAAAATCGATTGTAATCTCCAATGGCAATTTCCAGAAAAAGAGAGTGTCAAATCTGCTCTGTCCAAAGAGAGGTTCAACTCTGTGAGCTGAATACACACAACACAAAAAAGTTACTGAAAATTCTTCTGTCTAGCATTATATGAAGAAATTCCGTTTCCAACGAGGTCCTCAAAGAGGTCCAAATATCCACTTGCAGACTTTACAAACATTGTGTTTCCAAACTGCTCTATGAACAGAAAGGTTAAACTCTGTGAGCTGAATGCACACATCACATAGTAGTTTCTGAGAATGATTCTGTCTAGTTTTTATACCAAGATATTTCCTTTTCTAACATTGGCGTAAAATCGCTTATAATCTCCAATTGCAATTTCCAGAAAAAGAGAGTTTCAAATCTGCTCTGTCCAAAGAAAGTTTCAACTCTGTGAGCTGAATAAACACAACACAAAGAAGTTACTGAGAATTCTTCTGTCTAGCATTATATTAAGAAATACCGTTTCCAACGACGTCCTCCAAGAGGTCCAAATATCCACTTGCAGACTTTACAAACAGAGTGTTTCAAAACTGCTCTATCAACAGAAAGGTTAAACTCTTTGAGCTGAACGCACACATCACAAACTAGCTTCTGAGAATGATTCTGTCTAGATTTTATACGGAGATATTTCCTTTTCTAACATTGGCCTCAAATCGCTTAAAATCTCCAATTGCAAATTCCAGAAAAAGACAGTTTCAAACCTGCAGTGTGTAAGGAAAGGTTCAAATCTGTGAGTTGAATACACACAACACAAAGAAGTTAGTGAGAATTCTTCTGTCTAGCATTATATGAAGAAATCCCGTTTCCAATGAAGGCCTCAAAGAGGTGCTAATATCCACTTGTACACTTTACAAACAGAGTGGTTCCAAACTGCTCTATGAACAGAAAGGTTAAACTCTGCGAGCTGAACGCACACATCACAGAGTAGTTTCTGAGAATGATTCTGTCTAGTTTTTATATGAAGATATTTCCTTTTCTAACATTGGCCTCAAATTACTTGAGTTCTCCAATTGCAATATCCACAAAAAGAGAGTTTCAAATCTGCTCTGTCGAAAGAAAGGTTCAACTTTGTGAGCTGAATACACACAACACAAAGAAGTTACTGAAAATTCTTCAGTCTAGCATTATATGAAGAAATACCGTTTCCAACGAAGTCCTCAAAGAGGTCCAAATATCCACTTGCAGACTTTCAAACAGAGTGTTTCCAAACTGCTCTACGAACAGGAAGGTTAAACTCTGTGAGCTGAACGCACACATCACAAAGTAGTTTCTGAGAATGATTCTGTCTAGTTTTTATACGATGATATTTCCTTTTCTAACATTGGCCTCAAATCGCTTGAAATCTCATATTGCAAATTCCAGGAAAAGACAGTTTCGAAGCTGCAGTGTGTCAGGAAAGGTTCAAATCTGTGAGTTGAATACACACAACACAAAGTAATTAGTGAGAATTCTTCTGTCTAGCATTATATGAAGAAATCCCGTTTCCAACGAAGTCCCCAAAGAGGTCCAAGTATCCACTTGCAGACTTTACAGACAGAGTGTTTCCAAACTGCTCTATGAACAGAAAGGTTAAACCCTGTGAGCTGAATGCACACATCACATAGTAGTTTCTGAGAATGATTCTGTCTAGTTTTTATACGAAGATATTTCCTTTTCTAACATTGGCGTAAAATCGCTTGAAATCTCCGATTGCAATTTCCAGAAAAAGAGAGTTTCAAATCTGCTCTGTCCAAAGAAATGTTCAACTCTGTGAGCTGAATACACACAACACAAAGAAGTTACTGAGAATTCTTCTGTCTAGCATTATATGAAGAAATACCGTTTGCAACGAAGTCCCCAAAGAGGTCCAAGTATCCACTTGCAGACTTTACAAACAGAGTGTTTCCAAACTGCTCTATGAACAGAAAGGTTAAAATCTGTGAGCTGAACGCACACATCACAAAGTAGTTTCTGAGAATGATTCTGTCTAGTTTTTATACGAAGATATTTCCTTTTCTAACATTGGCCTCAAATCGCTTGAAATCTCAAATTGCAAATTCCAGAAAAAGACAGTTTCAAACCTGCAGTGTGTAAGGAAATGTTCAAATCTGTGAGTTGAATACACACAACACAAAGAAGTTAGTGAGAATTCTTCTGTCTAGCAGTATATGAAGAAATCCCATTTCCAAGGAAGACCTCAAAGAGGTGCAAATATCCACTTGTAGACTTTACACAGTGTTTCGAAACTGCTCTATGAACAGAAAGGTTAAACACTGTGAGCTGAACGCACACATCACAAAGTAGTTTCTGAGAATGATTCTGTCTAATTTTTATATGAAGATATTTCCTTTTCTAACATTGGCCTCATATCGCTTGAAATCTCCAATTGCAAATTCCAGAAAAAGAGAGTTTCAAACCTGCTGTGTAAGGAGAGGTTCAACTCCGTGAGCTGAATACACACAACACAAAGAAGTTACTGAGAATTCTTCTGTCTAGCATTATATGAAGAAATCCCGTTTCCAACGAAGTCCTCAATGAGGTCCAAATATCCACTTGCAGACTTAACAAACAGAGTGTTTCCAAACTGCTCTATGAAAAGAAAGGTTAAACTCTGTGAGCTGAACGCACACATCACAAAGTAGTTTCTGAGAATGATTCTGTCTAGTTTTCATACGAAGATATTCCCTTTTCTACCATTGACCTCAAATCGATTGAAATCTCAAATTGAAAATTCCAGAAAAAGACAGTTTCAAACCTGCAGTGTGTAAGGAAAGGTTCAAATCTGTGAGTTGGATACACACAACACAAAGAAGTTACTGAGATTTCTTCTGTCTAGCATTAAATGAAGAAATCCCCTTTCCAACGAAGGCCTCAAAGAGGTGCAAATATCCACTTGTAGACTTTACAAACAGAGTGTTTCCAATCTGCTCTATGAACAGAAAGGTTAAACTCTGTGAGCTGAATGCACACATCACATAGTAGTTTCTGAGAATGATTCTGTCTAGTTTTTTTACCAAGATATTTCCTTTTCTAACATTGGCCTAAAATCGCTTGAAATCTCCAATTGCAATTTCCACAAAAAGAGAGTTTAAAATCTGCTCTGTCCACAGAAAGATTCAACTCTGTGAGCTGAATACACACAACACAAAGAAGTTAGTGAGAATTCTTCTGTCTAGCATTGTATGAAGAAATCCCGTTTCCAACGAAGTCCTCAATGAGGTCCAAATATCCACTTGCAGACTTTACAAACAGAGTGTTTCCAAACTGCTCTATGAACAGAAAGGTTCAACTCTGTGAGCTGAATACACACAACACAAAGAAGTTACTGAGAATTCTTCTGTCTAGCATTATATGAAGAAATCCCGTTTCCAACGAAGTCGTCAAAGAGGTCCAAATATCCACTTGCAGACTTTACAAACAGAGTGTTTCCAAACTGCTCTATGAACAGAAAGGTTCAACTCTCTGAGCTGAATGCGCACATCATATAGTAGTTTCTGAGAATGATTCTGTCTAGTTTTTATACCAAGATATTTCCTTTTCTAACATTGGCCTAAAAGTGCTTGAATTCTCCAATTGCAATTTCGACAAAAGAGAGTTTCAAATATGCTCTGTCCAAAGAAAAGTTCAACTCTGTGAGCTGAATACACACAACACAAGGAAGTTACTGAAAATTCTTCTGTCTAGCATTATATGAAGAAATCCCGTTTCCAACGAAGTCCTCAAAGAGTTCCAAATATCCACTTGCAGACTTTACAAACAGAGTGTTTCCAAACTGCTCTATGAACAGAAAGGTTAAACTCTGTGAGCTGAACGCACACATCACAAAGTAGTTTCTGAGAATGATTCTGTCTAGTTTTTATACGAAGATATTTCCTTTTCTAACATTGGCCTCAAATCGCTTGAAATCTCAAAATGCAAATTCCAGAAAAAGGCAGTTTCAAACCTGCAGTGTGTAAGGAAAGGTTCAAATCTGTCAGTTGAATACACACAACACAAAGAAGTTAGTGAGAATTCTTCTGTCTAGCATTGTATGAAGAAATCCCGTTTCCAAGGAAGGCCTCAAAGTGGTGCAAATATCCACTTGTAGACTTTACAAACAGAGTGTTTCCAAACTGCTCTATGAACAGAAAGTTTAAACACTGTGAGCTGAACGCACACATCGCAAAGCAGTTTCTGAGAATGATTCTGTCTAGTTTTTATATGAAGATATTTCCTTTTCCAACATTGGCCTCAAATCGCTTGATATCTCCAATTGCAAATTCCAGAAAAAGAGAGTTTCAAACCTGCTGTGTAAGGAGAGGTTCAACTCCGTGAGCTGAATACACACAACACAAGAAGTTATTGAGAATTCTTCTGCCTAGCATTATATGAAGAAATCCCGTTTCCAACGAAGTCCTCAATGAGGTCTAAATATCCACTTGTAGAGTTTACAGACAGAGTGTTTCCAAACTGCTCTATGAACAGAAAGGTTAAACTCTGTGAGCTGAATGCACACATCACATAGTAGTTTCTGAGAATGATTCTCTCTAGTTTTTATACCAAGATATTTCCTTTTCTAACATTGGCCTAAAATCGCTTGAAATCTCCAATTGCAATTTCGACAAAAAGAGAGTTTCAAATTTCTCTGCCCAAAGAAAGGTTCAACTCTGTGAGCTGAATACACACAACACAAAGAAGTTACTGAAAATTCTTCTGTCTAGCATTATATGAAGAAATCCCGTTTCCAACGAAGTCCTCAAAGAGGTCCAAATATCCACTTGCAGACTTTAGAAACACAATGTTTCCAATCTGCTCTATGAACAGAAAGGTTAAACTCTGTGAGCTGAATGCACACATCACATAGTAGTTTCTGAGAATGATTCTGTCTAGTTTTTTTACCAAGATATTTCCTTTTCTAACATTGGCCTAAAATCGCTTGAAATCTCCAATTGCAATTTCCACAAAAAGAGAGTTTAAAATCTGCTCTGTCCAAAGAAAGTTTCAACTCTGTGAGCTGAATACACACAACACAAAGAAGTTACTGAAAATTCTTCTGTCTAGCATTATATGAAGAAATCCCGTTTCCAACGAAGTCCTCAAATAGGTCCAAATATCCACTTGCAGACTTTACAGACAGAGTGTTTCCAAACTGCTCTATGAGCAGAAAGGTTAAACTCTGTGAGCTGAATGCACACATCACATAGTAGTTTCTCAGAATGATTCTGTCTAGTTTTTATACCAAGATATTTCCTTTTCTAACATTGGCGTAAAATCGATTGTAATCTCCAATTGCAATTTCCAGAAAAAGAGAGTGTCAAATCTGCTCTGTCCAAAGAAAGGTTCAACTCTGTAAGCTGAATACACACAACACAAAGAAGTTACTGAAAATTCTTCTGTCTAGCATTATATGAAGAAATCCCTTTTCCAACGATGTCCTCAAAAAGGTCCAAATATCCACTTGCAGACTTTACAAACAGAGTGTTTCCAAACTGCTCTATGAACAGAAAGGTTAAACTCTGTGAGCTGAACGCACACATCACAAAGTAGTTTCTGAGAATGATTCTGTCTAGTTTTTATACGAAGATATTTCCTTTTCTACCATTGGCCTCAAATCGCTTCAAATCTCAAATTGCAAATTCCAGAAAAAGACACTTTCAAACCTGCAGTGTGTAAGGAAAGGTTCAAATCTGTGAGTTGAATACACACAACACAAAGAAGTTATTGAGATTTCTTCTGTCTACCATT
This sequence comes from Pan troglodytes, assembly GCF_028858775.2. Classification (NCBI taxonomy): domain Eukaryota; kingdom Metazoa; phylum Chordata; class Mammalia; order Primates; family Hominidae; genus Pan; species Pan troglodytes. The sequence goes on from NC_086015.1 coordinate 95,561,380, forward strand.
ATATGAAGAAATCCCGTTTCCAACGAAGGCTTCAACGTGGTCCAAATATGCACTTGTAGACTTTACATACAGAGTGTTTCCAAACTGCTCTATGAACAGAAATGTTAAACTCTGTGAGCTGAATGCACACATCACATAGTAGTTTCTGAGAATGATTCTGTCTAGTTTTTATACCAAGATATTTCCTTTTCTAACATTTGCCTAAAATCCCTTGAAATCTCTCATTGCAATTTCGACAAAAAGAGAGTTTCAAATTTCTCGGCCCAAAGAAAGGTTCAACTCTGTGAGCTGAATACACACAACACAAAGAAGTTACTGAAAATTCTTCTATCTAGCATTATATGAAGAAATCCCATTTCCAACGAAGTCCACCAAGAGGTCCAAATATCCACATGCAGACTTTACAAACAGAGTGTTTCCAAACTGCTCTATGAACAGAAAGGTTCAACTCTGTGAGCTGAATACACACAACACAAAGAAGTTACTGAGAATTCTTCTGTCTAGCATTAAGTGAAGAAGTCCCGTTTCCAACGAAGTCCTCAAAGAGGTCCAAATATCCACTTGCAGACTTTACAAACAGAGTGTTTCCAAACTGCTCTATGAACAGAAAGGTTCAACTCTGTGAGCTGAATGCGCACATCATATAGTAGTTTCTGAGAATGATTCTGTCTAGTTTTTATACCAAGATATTTCCATTTCTACCATCGGCCTCAAATCGCTTGTAATCTCAAATTGCAATTTCCACAAAAAGAGAGTTTCAAGTCTGCTCTGTCCAAAGAAAGGTTCAACTCTGTGAGCTGAATACACACAACACAAAGAAGTTACTGAAAATTCTTCTGTCTAGCATTATATGAAGAAATCCCGTTTCCAACGAATTCCTCAAAGAGGTCCAAATATCCACTTGCAGACTTTACAAACAGAGGGTTTCCAAACTGCTCTATGAACAGAAAGGTTAAACTCTGTGAGCTGAACGCACACATCACAAAGTAGTTTCTGAGAATGATTCTGTCTAGTTTTTATACGAAGATATTTCCTTTCCTACCATTGGCCTCAAATCGCTTCAAATCTCAAATTGCAAATTCCAGAAAAAGACAGTTTCAAACCTGCAGTGTGTAAGGAAAGGTTCAAATCTGTGAGTTGAATACACACAACACAAAGAAGTTAGTGAGAATTATTCTGTCTAGCATTATATGTAGAAATCCCGTTTCCAATGAAGGCCTCAAAGAGGTCCAAATATCCACTTGTAGACTTTACAAACAGAGTGTTTCCAAACTGCTCTATGAACAGAAAGGTTAAACTCTGTGAGCTGAATGCACACAGAACATAGTAGTTTCTGAGAATGATTCTGTCTAGTTTTTATACCAAGATATTTCCTTTTCTAACACTGGCCTAAAATCCCTTGAAATCTCCCACTGCAATTTCGACAAAAAGAGAGTTTCAAATTTCTCGGCCCAAAGAAAGGTTCAACTCTGTGAGCTGAATACACACAACACAAAGAAGTTACTGAAAATTCTACTGTCTAGCATTATATGAAGAAATCCCGTTTCCAACGAAGTCCTCAAAGAGGTCCAAATATCCACTTGCAGACTTTAGAAACAGAGTGTTTCCAATCTGCTCTCTGAACAGAAAGGTTAAACTATGTGAGCTGAATGCACACATCACATAGTAGTTTCTGAGAATGATTCTGTCTAGTTTTTATACCAAGATATTTCCTTTTCTAACTTTGGCGTAAAATCGCTTGTAATCTCCAATTGCAATTTCCAGAAAAAGAGAGTTTCAAATCTGCTCTGTCCAAAGAAAGGTTCAACTCTGTGAGCTGAATACACACAACACAAAGAAGTTACTGAAAATTCTTCTGTCTAGCATTATAGGAAGAAATCCCGTTTCCAACGAAGTCCTCCAAGCGGTCCAAATATTCACTTGCAGACTTTACAAACAGAGTGTTTCCAAACTGCTCTATGAACAGAAAGGTTCAACTCTGTGAGCTGAACGCACACATCACAAAGTAGTTTCTGAGAATGATTCTGTCTAGTTTTTATACGAAGATATTTCCTTTTCTAACATTGGCCTCAAATCGCTTGAAATCTCCAATTACAAATTCCAGAAAAAGACAGTTTCAAACCTGCAGTGTGTAAGGAAAGGTTCAAATCTGTGAGTTGAATACACACAACACAAAGAAGTTAGTGAGAATTCTTCTGTCTAGCATTATATGAAGAAATCCCGTTTCCAAGGAAGGCCCCAAAGAGGTGCAAATATCCACTTGTAGACTACACAGACAGAGTGTTTCCAAACTGCTCTATGAACAGGAAGTTTAAACACCGTGAGCTGAACGCACACATCACAAATTAGTTTCTAAGAATGATTCTGTCTAGTTTTTATATGAAGATATTTCGTTTTCTTACATTGGCCTCAAATCGCTTGAAATCTCCAATTGCAAATTCCAGAAAAAGAAAGTTTCAAACCTGCTGTGTAAGGAGAGGTTCAACTCCGTGAGCTGAATACACACAACACAAAGAAGTTAGTGAGAATTCTTCTGTCTAGCATTATAGGAAGAAATCCCGTTTCAAACGAAGTCCTCAATGAGGTCCAAATATCCACTTGCAGACTTTACAAACAGAGTGTTTCCAAACTGCTCTATGAAAAGAAAGGTTAAACTCTGTGAGCTGAACGCACACCTCACAAACTAGATTCTGAGAATGATTCTGTCTAGTTTTTATACGAAGATATTTCCATTTCTACCATTGGCCTCAAATCGCTTGTAATCTCAAATTGCAATTTCCACAAAAAGAGAGTTTCAAGTCTGCTCTGTCCAAAGAAAGGTTCAACTCTGTGAGCTGAATACACACAACACAAAGAAGTTACTGAAAATTCTTCTGTCTAGCATTATATGAAGAAATCCCGTTTCCAACGATGTCCTCAATGAGGTCCAAATATCCACTTGCAGACTTTACAAACAGAGTGTTTCCAAACTGCTCTATGAACAGAAAGGTTAAACTCTGTGAGCTGAACGCACACATCACAAAGTAGTTTCTGAGAATGATTCTGTCTAGTTTTTATACGAAGATATTTCCTTTTCTACCATTGGCCTGAAATCGCTTCAAATCTCAAATTGCAAATTCCAGAAAAAGACAGTTTCAAACCTGCAGTGTGTAAGGAAAGGTTCAAATCTGTGAGTTGAATACACACAACACAAAGAAGTTATTGAGAATTCTTCTGTCTAGCATTATATGTAGAAATCCCGTTTCCAATGAAGGACTCAAAGGGGTCCAAATATCCACTTGTAGACTTTACAAACAGAGTGTTTCCAAACTGCTCTATGAACAGAAAGGTTAAACTCTATGAGCTGAATGCACACATCACATAGTAGTTTCTGAGAATGATTCTGTCTAGTTTTTATACCAAGATATTTCCTTTTCTAACATTGGCCTAAAATCGCTTGAAATCTCCAATTGCAATTTCCACAAAAAGAGAGTTTCAAATCTGCTCTGTCCAAAGAAAGGTTCAACTGTGTGAGCTGAATACACACAACAGAAAGAAGTTACTGAGAATTCTTCTGTCTAGCATTATATGAAGAAATCCCGTTTCCAACGAAGTCCTCAAAGAGGTCCAAATATCCACATGCAGACTTTACAAACAGAGTGTTTCAAAACTGCTCTGTGCACAGAAAGGTTAAACTCTGTGAGCTGAATGCACACATCACATAGAAGTTTCTGAGAATGATTCTGTCTAGTTTTTATACCAAGATATTTCCTTTTCTAACTTTGGCGTAAAATCGCTTGTAATCTCCAATTGCAATTTCCAGAAAAAGAGAGTTTCAAATCTGCTCTGTCCAAAGAAAGGTTCAACTCTGTGAGCTGAATACACACAACACAAAGGAGTTACTGAAAATTCTTCTGTCTAGCATTATAGGAAGAAATCCCGTTTCCAACGAAGTCCTCCAAGCGGTCCAAATATTCACTTGCAGACTTTACAAACAGAGTGTTTCCAAACTGCTCTATGAACAGAAAGGTTCAACTCTGTGAGCTGAACGCACACATCACAAAGTAGATTCTGAGAATGATTCTGTCTAGTTTTTATACGAAGATATTTCCTTTTCTACCATTGGCCTCAAATCGCTTCAAATCTCAAATTGCAAATTCCAGAAAAAGACACTTTCAAACCTGCAGTGTGTAAGGAAGTGTTCAAATCTGTGAGTTGAATACACACAACACAAAGAAGTTATTGAGATTTCTTCTGTCTAGCATTATATGAAAAATCCCGTTTCCAACGAAGGCTTCAACATGGTCCAAATATGCACTTGTAGACCTTACAAACAGAGTGTTTCCAAACTGCTCTATGAACAGAAAGGTTAAACTCTGTGAGCTGAATGCACACATCACATAGTAGTTTCTGAGAATGATTCTGTCTAGTTTTTATACCAAGATATTTCCTTTTCTAACATTTGCCTAAAATCCCTTGAAATCTCTCATTGCAATTTCGACAAAAAGAGAGTTTCAAATTTCTCGGCCCAAAGAAAGGTTCAACTCTGTGAGCTGAATACACACAACACAAAGAAGTTACTGAATATTCTTCTGTCTAGCATTATATGAAGAAATCCCGTTTCCAACGAAGTCCACCAAGAGGTCCAAATATCCACATGCAGACTTTACAAACAGAGTGTTTCCAAACTGCTCTATGAACAGAAAGGTTCAACTCTGTGAGCTGAATACACACAACACAAAGAAGTTACTGAGAATTCTTCTGTCTAGCATTATGTGAAGAAGTCCCGTTTCCAACGAAGTCCTCAAAGAGGTCCAAATATCCACTTGCAGACTTTACAAACAAAGTGTTTCCAAACTGCTCTATGAACAGAAAGGTTCAACTCTGTGAGCTGAATGCGCACATCATATAGTAGTTTCTCAGAATGATTCTGTCTAGTTTTTATACCAAGATATTTCCTTTTCTAACATTGGCCTAAAATTGCTTGAATTCTCCAATTGCAATTTCGACAAAAAGAGAGTTTCAAATCTGCTCTGTCCAAAGAAAGGTTCAACTCTGTGAGCTGAATACACACAACACAAAGAAGTTACTGAAAATTCTTCTGTCTAGCATTATATGAAGAAATCCCGTTTCCAACGATGCCCTCAAAGAGGTCCAAATATCCACTTGCAGACTTTACAAACAGAGTGTTTCCAAACTGCTCTATGAACAGAAAGGTTAAACTCTGTGAGCTGAACGCACACATCACAAAGTAGTTTCTGAGAATGATTCTGTCTAGTTTTTATACGAAGATATTTCCTTTTCTACCATTGGCCTGAAATCGCTTCAAATCTCAAATTGCAAATTCCAGAAAAAGACAGTTTCAAACCTGCAGTGTGTAAGGAAAGGTTCAAATCTGTGAGTTGAATACACACAACACAAAGAAGTTATTGAGAATTCTTCTGTCTAGCATTATATGTAGAAATCCCGTTTCCAATGAAGGCCTCAAAGAGGTCCAAATATCCACTTGTAGACTTTACAAACAGAGTGTTTCCAAACTGCTCTATGAACAGAAAGCTTAAACTCTGTGAGCTGAATGCACACATCACATAGTAGTTTCTGAGAATGATTCTGTCTAGTTTTTATACGAAGATACTTCCTTTTCTAACATTGGCCTAAAATCGCTTGAAATCTCCAATTGCAATTTCGACAAAAAGAGAGTTTCAAATTTCTCCGCCCAAAGAAAGGTTCAACTCTGTGAGCTGAATACACACAATACAAAGAAGTTACTGAAAACTCTTCTGTCTAGCATTATATGAATAAATACCGTTTCCAACGAAGTCCTCAAAGAGGTCCAAATATCCACTTGCAGACTTTACAAACAGAGTGTTTCCAAACTGCTTTATGAACAGAAAGGTTAAACTCTGTGAGCTGAATGCACACATCACATAGTAGTTTCTGAGAATGATTCTGTCTAGTTTTTATACCAAGATATTTCCTTTTCTAACATTGGCGTAAAATCGCTTGAAATCTCCAATTGCAATTTCCAGAAAAAGAGAGTTTCAAATCTGCTCTGTCCAAAGAAAGATTCAACTCTGTGAGCTGAATACACACAACACTGAGAATGCTTCTGTCTAGCATTATATGAAGAAATACCGTTTCCAACGAAGTCCTCAAAGAGGTCCAAGTATCCACTTGCAGACTTTACAAACAGAGTGTTTCCAAACTGCTCTATGAACAGAAAGGTTAAACTCTGTGAGCTGAACGCACACATCACAAAGTAGTTTCTGAGAATGATTCTGTCTAGTTTTTATACGAAGATATTTCCTTTACTAACATTGGCCTCAAATCGCTTGAAATCTCCAATTGCAAATTCCAGAAAAAGACAGTTTCAAACCTGCAGTGTGTAAGGAAAGGTTCAAATCTGTGAGTTGAATACACACAACACAAAGAAGTTAGTGAGAATTCTTCTGTCTATCATTATATGAAGAAATCCCGTTTCCTAGGAAGGCCTCAAAGAGGTGCAAAAATCCACTTGTAGTATTCACAAACAGAGGGTTTCCAAACTGCTCTATGAACAGAAAGGTTAAACACTGTGAGCTGAACGCACACATCACAAAGTAGTTTCTGAGAATGATTCTGTCTAGTTTTTATATGAAGATATTTCCTTTTCTAACATTGGCCTCAAATCGCTTGTAATTTCCAATAGCAAATTCCAGAAAAAGAGAGTTTCAAACCTGCTGTGTAAGGAGAGGTTCAACTCCGTGAGTTGAATACGCACAACACAAAGAGGTTACTGAGAATTCTTCTGTCTAGCATTATATGAAGAAATCCGTTTCCAACGAAGTCCTCAATGAGGTCGAAATATCCACTTGCAGACTTTACAAACAGAGTGTTTCCAAACTGCTCTATGAAAAGAAAGATTAAACTCTGTGACCTGAACGCACACCTCACAAACTAGATTCTGAGAATGATTCTGTCTAGTTTTTATACGAAGATATTTCCATTTTTACCATTGGCCTCAAATCGCTTGAAATCTCAAATTGCAATTTCCACAAAAAGAGAATTTCAAGTCTGCTCTGCACAAAGAAAGGTTCAACTCTGTGACCTGAATGCACACAACACAAAGAAGTTACTGAAAATTCTTCTGTCCAGCATTATATGAAGAAATCCCAGTTCCAACGAAGGCCACAAAGAGGTGCAAATATCCACTTGTAAACTTTACAAACAGAGTGTTTCCAAACTCCTCTATGAACAGAAAGGTTAAACTCGGTGAGCTGAAGGCACACATCACAAAGTAGTTTCTGAGAATGATTCTGTATAGTTTTTATACGTAAATATTTCCTTTTCTAATATTGGCCCCAAATCGCTTGAAATCGCCAATTGCAAATTCCAGAAAAAGAGAGTTTCAAACCTGCTGTGTGTAAGGAAAGTTTCAACTCTGTGAGCTGAATACACACAATACAAAGAAGTTACTGAAAATTCTTCTGTCTAGCATTATATGAAGAAATCCCGTTTCCAACGAAGTCCACAAAGAGGTCGAAATATCCACGTGCAGACTTTACAAATAGAGTGTTTCCAAACTGTTCTATGAACAGAAAGGTTAAACTCTGTGAGCTGAATGCGCACATCACATAGTAGTTTCTGAGAATGATCCTGTCTAGTTTTTATACCAAGATATTTCCTTTTTTATCATTGGCCTAAATTCGCTTGAAATCTCCAATTGCAATTTCCCAAAAAAAGAGAGTTTCAAATCTGCTCTGTCCAAAGAAAGGTTCAACTCTGTGAGCTGAATACACACAACACAAAGAAGTTACTGAAAATTCTTCTGTCTAGCATTATATGAAGAAATCCCGTTTCCAACGAAGTCCTCAAAGAGGTCCAAATATCCACTTGCAGTCTTTACAAACAGAGTGTTTCCAAACTGCTCTATGAACAGAAAGGTTAAACTCTGTGAGCTGAACGCACACATCACAAAGTAGTTTCTGAGAATGATTCTGTCTAGTTTTTATACGAAGATATTTCCTTTTCTAACATTGGCCCCTAATCTCTTGAAATCTCAAATTGCAAATTCCAGAAAAAGACAGTTTCAAACCTGCAGTGTGTAAGGAAAGGTTCAAATCTGTGAGTTGAATACACAACACAAAGAGGTTAGTGAGAATTCTTCTGTCTAGCATTATGTGAAGAAATCCCTTTTCCATCGAAGGCCTCAAAGAGGTGAAAATATCCACTTGTGGACTTTACAAACAGAGTGTTTCCAAACTGCTCTATGAACAGAAAGGTTAAACTCTGTGAGCTGAACGCACACATCGCAAAGTAGTTTCTGAGAATGATTCTGTCTAGTTATTATATGAAGATATTTCCTTTTCTAACATTGGCCTCAAATCGCTTGAAATCTCCAATTGCAATTTCCACAAAAAGAGAGTTTCAAATCTGCTCTGTCCAAAGAAAGGTTCAACTCTGTGAGCTGAATACACACAACACAAAGAAGTTACTGAAAATTCTTCTGTCTAGCATTATATGAAGAAATCCCGTTTCCAAAGAAGTCCTAAAAGAGGTCCAAATATCCACATGCAGACTTTACAAACAGAGTGTTTCCAAACTGCTCTATGAACAGAAAGGTTCAACTCTGTGAGCTGAATACACACAACACAAAGAAGTTACTGAGAATTCTTCTGTCTAGCATTATATGAAGAAATTCCTTTTCCAACGAAGTCCTCAAAGAGGTCCAAATATCCACTTGCAGACTTTACAAACAGAGGGTTTCCAAACTGCTCTATGAACAGAAAGGTTCAACTCTGTGAGCTGAATGCGCACATCATATAATAGTTTCTGAGAATGATTCTGTCTAGTTTTTATACCAAGATATTTCCTTTTCTAACATTGGCCTAAAATTGCTTGAAATCTCCAATTGCAATTTCGACAAAAAGAGAGTTTCAAATCTGCTCTGTCCAAAGAAAGGTTCAACTCTGTGAGCTGAATACACACAACACATAGAAGTTACTGAAAATTCTTCTGTCTAGCATTGTATGAAGAAATCCCGTTTGCAACGAAGTCCTCAAAGAGGTCCAAATATCCACTTGCAGACTTTACAAACAGAGTGTTTCCAAACTGCTCTATGAACAGAAAGATTAAACTCTGTGAGCTGAATGCACACATCACAAAGTAGTTTCTGAGAATGATTCTGTCTAGTTTTTATACGAAGATATTTCCTTTTCTACCATTGAACTCAAATCGCTTGAAATCTCAAATTGCAAATTCCAGAAGAAGACAGTTTCAAACCTGCAGTGTGTAAGGAAAGTTTCAAATCTGTGAGTTGAGTACACACAACACAAAGAAGTTACTGAGAATTCTTCTGTCTAGCATTAAATGAAGAAATCCCGTTTCCAACGAAGGCCTCAAAGAGGTGCAAATATCCACTTGTAGACTTTACAAACAGAGTGTTTCCAAACTGCTCTATGAACAGAAAGGTGAAACTCTGTGAGCTGAATGCACACATCACATAGTAGTTTCTGAGAATGATTCGGTCTAGTTTTTTAACAAGATATTTCCTTTTCTAACATTGGCCTGAAATCGCTTGAAATGTCCAAATGTAATTTCCACAAAAAGAGAGTTTCAAATCTGCTCTGTCCAAAGAAGGGTTCAACTCTGTGAGCTGAATTCACACAACACAACGAAGTTACTGAAAATTCTTCTGTCTAGCATTATATGAAGAAATACCGTTTCCAACGAAGTCCTCAAAGAGGTCCAAGTATCCACTTGCAGACTTAAAAAACAGAGTGTTTCAAAACTGCTCTATGAACAGAAAGGTTAAACTCTGTGAGCTGAAGGCACATATCACAAAGTAGTTTCTGAGAATGATTCTGTCTAGTTTTTATACGAAGATATTTCCTTTTCTAACGCAGGCCTCAAATCGCTTAAAATCTCAAATTGCAAATTCCAGAAAAAGACAGTTTCAAACCTGCAGTGTGTAAGGAAAGGTTCAAATCTGTGAGTTGAATACACACAACTCAAAGAAGTTAGTGAGAATTCTTCTGTCTAGCATTATATGAAGAAATCCCGTTTCCAAGGAAGGCCTCAAAGAGGTGCAAATATCCACTTGTAGACATTACAAACAGATTGTTTCCAAACTGCTCTGTGAACAGAAAGTTTAAACACTGTGAGCTGAACGCACACATCACAAAGTAGTTTCTGAGAATGATTCTGTCTAGTTTTTATATGAAGATATTTCCTTTTCTAACATTGGCCTCAAATCGCTAGAAATCTCCAATTGCAAATTCCAGAAAAAGAGAGTTTCAAACCTGTTGTGTAAGGAGAGGTTCAACTCCGTGCGCTGAATACACACAACACAAAGAAGTTACTGAGAATTCTTCTGTCTAGCATTATATGAAGAAACCCCGTTTCCAATGATGTCCTCAAAGAGGTCCAAATATCCACTTGCAGACTTTGCAAACAGAGTGTTTCCAAACTGCTCTATGAACAGAAAGGTTAAACTCTGTGAGCTGAACGCACACATCACAAAGTAGTTTCTGAGAATGATTCTGTCTAGTTTTTATACGAAGATATTGCCTTTTCTACCATTGGACTCAAATCGATTCAAATCTCAAATTGCAAATTCCAGAAAAAGACAGTTTCAAACCTGCAGTGTGTAAGGAAAGGTTCAAATCTGTGACTTGAATACACACAACACAAAGAAGTTATTGAGATTTCTTCTGTCTAGCATTATATGAAGAAATCCCGTTTCCAACGAAGGCCTCAACGTGGTCCAAATATGCACTTGTAGACTTTACAAACAGAGTGTTTCCAAACTGCTCTATGAACAGAAAGGTTAAACTCTGTGAGCTGAATGCACACATCACATAGTAGTTTCTCAGAATGATTCTGTCTAGCTTTTATACCAAGATATTTCCTTTTCTCACATTGGCCTAAAATCCCTTGAAATCTCCAATTGCAATTTCGACAAAAAGAGAGTTTCAAATTTCTCGGCCCAAAGAAAGGTTCAACTCTGTGAGCTGAATACACACAACACAAAGAAGTTGCTGAAAATTCTTCTGTCTAGCATTATATGAAGAAATCCCGTTTCCAACGAAGTCCTCAAAGAGGTCCAAATATCCACTTGCAGACTTTACAAACAGAGTGTTTCAAAACTGCTCTGTGAACAGAAAGGTTAAACTCTGTGAGCTGAATGCACACATCACATAGTAGTTTCTGAGAATGATTCTGTCTAGTTTTTATACCAAGATATTTCCTTTTCTAACATTGGCCTAAAATCGCTTGTAATCTCCAATTGCAATTTCCAGAAAAAGAGAGTTTCAAATCTGCTCTGTCCAAAGAAAGGTTCAACTCTGTGAGCTGAATACACACAACACAAAGAAGTTACTGAAAATTCTTCTGTCTAGCATTATAGGAAGAAATCCCGTTTCCAACGAAGTCCTCCAAGAGGTCCAAATATCCACTTGCAGACTTTACAAACAGAGGGTTACCAAACTGCTCTATGAACAGAAAGGTTAAACTCTGTGAGCTGAATGCACACATCACATAGTAGTTTCTGAGAATGATTCTGTCTAGTTTTTATACCAAGATATTTCCTTTTCTAACATTGGCCTAAAATCGCTTGTAATCTCCAATTGCAATTTCCAGAAAAAGAGAGTTTCAAATCTGCTCTGTCCAAAGAAAGGTTCAACTCTGTGAGCTGAATACACACAACACAAAGAAGTTACTGAGAATTCTTCTGTCTAGCATTATATGAAGAAATACCGTATCCAACGAAGTCCTCAAATAGGTCCAAGTATCCACTTGCAGACTTTACAAACAGAGTGTTTCCAAACTGCTCTATGAACAGAAAGGTTAAACTCTGTGAGCTGAATGCACACATCACAAAGTAGTTTCTGAGAATGATTCTGTCTAGTTTTTATACGAAGATATTTCCTTTTCTAAGATTGGCCTCAAATCGCTTGAAATCTCAAATTGCAAATTCCAGAAAAAGACAGTTTCAAACCTGCAGTGTGTAAGGAAAGGTTCAAATCTGTGAGTTGAATACACACAACACAAAGAAGTTAGTGAGAATTCTTCTGTCTAGCATTATATGAAGATATCCCGTTTCCAACGAAGGCCTCAAAGGGGTGTAAATATCCACTTGTAGACTTTACAAACAGAGTGTTTCCAAACTGCTCTATGAACAGAAAGGTTAAACACTGTGAGCTGAATGCACACATCACAAAGAAGTTTCTGAGAATGATTCTGTCTAGTTTTATATGAAGATATTTCCTTTTCTAACATTGGCCTAAAATCGCTTGAAATCTCCAATTGCAAATTCCAGAAAAAGAGATTTTCAAACCTGCTGTGTAAGGAGAGGTTCAAATCCGTGAGCTGAATACACACAACACAAAGAAGTTACTGAGAATTCTTCTTTCTAGCATTATATGAAGAAATCCCGTTTCCAATGAAGTCCTCAAAGAGGTCCAAATATCCACTTGCAGACTTTACAAACAGAGTGTTTCCAAACTGCTCTATGAACAGAAAGGTTAAACTCTGTGAGCTGAATGCACACATCACATAGTAGTTTCTCAGAATGATTCAGTCTAGTTTTTATACCAAGATATTTCCTTTTCTAACATTGGCGTCAAATCGCTTGAAATCTCCATTTGCAATTTCCAGAAAAAGAGAGTTTCAAATCTCCTCTGTCCAAAGAAAGGTTCAACTCTGTGAGCTGAATACACACAACACAAAGAAGTTACTGAAAATTCTTCTCTCTAGCATTATATGAAGAAATCCCGTTTCCAATGAAGTCCTCAAAGAGGTCCAAATATCCACTTGCAGACTTCACAAACAGAGTGTTTCCAAACTGCTCTATGAACAGAAAGGTTCAACTCTGTGAGCTGAATACACACAACACAAAGAAGTTACTGAGAATTCTTCTGTCTAGCATTATATGAAGAAATCCCGTTTCCAACGAAGTCCTCAAAGAGGTCCAAATATCCACTTGCAGACTTTACAAACAGAGTGTTTCCAAACTGCTCTAAGAACAGAAAGGTTAAACTCTGTGAGCTGAATGCGCACATCATATAGTAGTTTCTGAGAATGATTCTGTCTAGTTTTTATACCAAGATATTTCCTTTTCTAACATTGGCCTAAAATTGCTTGAAATCTCCAATTGTAATTTCGACAAAAAGAGAGTTTCAAATCTGCTCTGTCCAAAGAAAGGTTCAACTCTGTGAGCTGAATACACACAACACAAAGAAGTTACTGAAAATTCTTCTGTCTAGCATTATATGAAGAAATCCCGTTTCCAACGAAGTCCTCAAAGAGGTCCAAATATCCACTTGCAGACTTTACAGAGTGTTTCCAAACTGCTCTATGAACAGAAAGGTTAAACTCTGTGATCTGAACGCACACATCACAAAGTACTTTCTGAGAATGATTCTGTCTAGTTTTTATACGAAGATATTTCCTTTTCTACCATTGACCTCAAATCGCTTGAAATCTCAAATTGCAAATTCCAGAAAAAGACAGTTTCAAACCTGCAGTGTGTAAGGAAAGGTTCAAATCTGTGAGTTGAATACACACAACACAAAGAATTTATTGAGATTTCTTCTGTCTAGCATTATATGAAGAAATCCCGTTTCCAACGAAGGCCTCAACGTGGTCCAAATATCCACTTGCAGACTTTACAGACAGAGTGTTTCCAAACTGCTCTATGAACAGAAAGGTTAAACTCTGTGAGCTGAATGCACACATCACATAGTAGTTTCTGAGAATGATTCTGTCTAGTTTTTTAACAAGATATTTCCTTTTCTAACATTGGCCTTAAATCGCTTGAAATCTCCAATTGCAATTTCGACAAAAAGAGAGTTTCAAATTTCTCTGCCCAAAAAAAGGTTGACCTCTGTGAGCTGAATACACACAACACAAAGAAGTTACTGAAAATTCTTCTGTCTAGCATTATATGAAGAAATACCGTTTCCAACGAAGTCCTCAAAGAGGTCCAAATATCCACTTTCAGACTTTAGAAACAGACTGTTTCCAATCTGCTCAATGAACAGAAAAGTTAAACTCTGTGAGCTGAATGCACACATCACATAGTAGTTTCTGAGAATGATTCTGTCTAGTTTTTTTACCAAGATATTTCCTTTTCTAACATTGGCCTAACATCGCTTTAAATCTCCAAATGCAATTTCCACAGAAAGAGAGTTTCAAATCTGCTCTGTCCAAAGAAAGGCTCAACTCTGTGAGCTGAATACACACAACACAAAGAAGTTACTGAAAATTCTTCTGTCTAGCATTATATGAAGAAATCCCGTTTCCAACGAAGTCCTCAAAGAGGTCCAAATATCCACTTGCAGACTTTACAAACAAAGTGTTTCCAAACTGCTCTATGAACAGAAAGGTTAAACTCTGTGAGCTGAACGCACACATCACAAAGTAGTTTCTGAGAATGATTCTGTCTAGTTTTTATACGAAGATATTTCCTTTTCTACCATTGACCTCAAATCGCTTGAAATCTCAAATTGCAAATTCCAGAAAAAGACAGTTTCAAACCTGCAGTGTTTAAGGAATGGTTCAAATCTGTGAGTTGAATACACACAACACAAAGAAGTTACTGAGAATTCTTCTGTCTAGCATAAAATCTGGAAATCCCGTTTCCAACGATGGCCTCAAAGAGGTCCAAATATCCACTTGCAGACTTTAGAAACAGAGTGTTTCCAAACTGCTCTATGAACAGAAAGGTTCAACTCTGTGAGCAGAATACACACAACACAAAGAAGTTACTGAGAATTCGTCTGTCTAGCATTATATGAAGAAATCCCGTTTCCAACGAAGTCCTCAAAGAGGTCCAAATATCCACTTGCAGACTTTACAGACAGAGTGTTTCCAAACTGCTCTATGAACAGAAAGGTTAAACTCCGTGAGCTGAATGCACACATCACATAGTAGTTTCTGAGAATGATTCTGTCTAGTTTTTTAACAAGATGTTTCCTTTTCTAACATTGGCCTTAAATCGCTTGAAATCTCCAATTGCAATTTCGACAAAAAGAGAGTTTCAAATTTCTCTGCCCAAAGAAAGGTTCAACTCTGTGAGCTGAATGCACACAACACAAAGAAGTTACTGAGAATTCTTCTGTCTAGCATTATATGAAGAAATCCCGTTTCCAACGAAGTCCTCAAAGAGGTCCAAATATCCACTTGCAGACTTTACAGACAGAGTGTTTCCAAACTGCTCTATGAACAGAAAGGTTAAACTCTGTGAGCTGAATGCACACATCACATAGTAGTTTCTGAGAATGATTCTGTCTAGTTTTTTAACAAGATATTTCCTTTTCTAACATTGGCCTTAAATCGCTTGAAATCTCCAATTGCAATTTCGACAAAAAGAGAGTTTCAAATTTCTCTGCCCAAAGAAAGCTTCAACTGTGTGAGCTGAATGCACACAACACAAAGAAGTTACTGAGAATTCTTCTGTCTAGCATTATATTAAGAAATAACGTTTCCAACGAAGTCCTCCAAGAGGTCCAAATATCCATTTGCAGACTTTACAAACAGAGTGTTTCCAAACTGCTCTATGAACAGAAAGGTTAAACTCTGTGAGCTGAACGCACACATCACAAAGTAGTTTCTGAGAATGATTCTGTCTAGTTTTTATACGAAGATATTTCCTTTTCTACAATTGGCCTCAAATCGCTTGAAATCTCAAATTGCAAATTCCAGAAAAAGACAGTTTCAAACCTGCAGTGTGTAAGGAAAGGTTCAAATCTGTGAGTTGAATACACACAACACAAAGAAGTTATTGAGAATTCTTCTGTCTAGCATTATATGAAGAAATCCCGTTTCCAACGAAGGCCTCAAAGAGGTCCAAATATCCACTTGTAGACTGTACAAACAGAGTGTTTCCAAACTGCTCTATGAACAGAAAGGTTAAACTGTGTGAGCTGAATGCACACCTCACATAGTAGTTTCTGAGAATGATTCTGTCTAGTTTTTATACCAAGATATTTCCTTTTCTAACATTGGCGTAAAATCGCTTGAAATCTCCAATTGCAATTTCCAGAAAAAGAGAGTTTCAAATCTGCTCTGTCCAAAGAAAGGTTCAACTCTGTGAGCTGAATACACACAACACAAAGAAGTTACTGAAAATTCTTCTGTCTAGCATTATATGAAGAAATCCCGTTTCCAACGAAGTCCTCAAAGAGGACCAAGTATCCACTTGCAGACTTAACAAACAGAGTTTTTCAAAACTGCTCTATGAACAGAAAGGTTAAACTCTGTGAGCTGAACGCACACATCACAATGTAGTTTCTGAGAATGATTCTGTCTAGTTTTTATACGAAGATATTTCCTTTTCTAACATTGGCCTCAAATCGCTTGAAATCGCCAACTGCAAATTCCAGAAAAAGCGAGTTTCAAACCTGCTTTGTGTAAGGAAAGGTTCAATTCTGTGAGCTGAATACACACAATACAAAGAAGTTACTGAAAATTCTTCTGTCTAGCATTATATGAAGAAATCCCGTTTCCAATGAAGTCCACAAAGAGGTCGAAATATCCACGTGCAGACTTTACAAACAGAGTGTTTCCAAACTGCTCTATGAACAGAAAGGTTAAACTCTGTGAGCTGAATGCACACACCACATAGTAGTTTCTGAGAATGATTCTCTCTAGTTGTTTAACAAGATATTTCCTTTTCTAACATTGGCCTAAAATCGCTTGAAATCTCGAAATGCAATTTCCACAAAAAGACAGTTTCAAATCTGCTCTGTCCAAAGAAGTGTTCAACTCTGTGAGCTGAATACACACAACACAAAGAAGTTACTGAGAATTCTTCTGTCTAGCATTATATGGGGAAATACCGTTCCCAACGAAGTCCTCAAAGAGGTCCAAATATCCACTTGCAGACTTTCAAACAGAGTGTTTCCAAACTGCTCTACGAACAGAAAGGTTAAACTCTGTGAGCTGAACGCACACATCACAAAGTAGTTTCTGAGAATGATTCTGTCAAGTTTTTATACGAAGATATTTCCTTTTCTACCATTGACCTCAAATCGCTTGAAATCTCAAATTGCAAATTCCAGAAAAAGACAGTTTCAAACCTGCAGTGTGTAAGGAAAGGTTCAAATCTGTGAGTTGAATACACACAACACAAGGAAGTTAGTGAGAATTCTTCTGTCTAGCATTATATGAAGAAATCTCGTTTCCAACGAAGTCCTCAAAGAGGTCCAAATATCCACTTGCAGACTTTACAGACAGAGTGTTTCCAAACTGCTCTATGAACAGAAAGGTTAAACTCTGTGAGCTGAATGCACACATCACATAGTAGTTTCTGAGAATGATTCTGTCTAGTTTTTATACCAAGATATTTCCTTTTCTAACAATGGCGTAAAATCGCTTGTAATCTCCAGTTGCAATTTCAAGAAAAAGAGAGTTTCACATCTGCTCTGTCCAAAGAAAGGTTCAAATCTGTGAGCTAAATACACACAACACAAAGAAGTTACTGAGAATTCTTCTGTCTAGCATTATATGAAGTAATCCCGTTTCGAACGAAGGCTTCAAAGAGGTGCAAATATCCACTTGTAGACTTTACAAACAGAGTGTTTCCAAACTGCTCTATGAACAGAAAGGTTAAACACTGTGAGCTGAACGCACACATCACAAAGTAGTTTCTGAGAATGATTCTGTCTAGTTTTTATATGAAGATATTTCCTTTTCTAACATTGGCCTCAAATCGCTTGAAATCTCAAATTGCAAATTCCAGAAAAAGACAGTTTCAAACTTGCAGTGTGTAAGGAAAGGTTCAAATCTGTGAGTTGAATACACACAACACAAAGAGGTTAGTGAGAATTCTTCTGTCTATCATTATATGAAGAATTCCCGTTTCCATCGAAGGCCTCAAAGAGGTGAAAATATCCACTTGTAGACTTTACAAACAGGGTGCTTCCAAACTGCTCTATGAACAGAAAGGTTAAACTCTGTGAGCTAAACGCACACATCACAAAGTAGTTTCTGAGAATGATTTTGTCTAGTTTTTATATGAAGATATTTCCTTTTCTAACATTGGCCTCAAATCGCTTGAAATCTCCAATTGCAAATTCCAGAAAAAGACAGTTTCAAACCTGCTGTGTAAGGAGAGGTTCAACTCCGTGAGCTGAATACACACAACACAAAGAATTTACTGAGAATTCTTCTGTCTAGCATTATAGGAAGAAATCCCGTTTCAAACGAAGTCCTCAATGAGGTCCAAATATCCACTTGCAGACTTTACAAACAGAGTGTTTCCAAACTGCTCTATGAAAAGAAAGGTTAAACTCTGTGAGCTGAACGCACACCTCACAAACTAGATTCTGAGAATGATTCTGTCTAGTTTTTATACGAAGATATTTCCATTTCTACCATTGGCCTCAAATCGCTTGTAATCTCAAATTGCAATTTCCACAAAAAGAGAGTTTCAAGTCTGCTCTGCCCAAAGCAAGGTTCAACTCTGTGAGCTGAATACACACAACAGAAAGAAGTTACTGAGAATTCTTCTGTCTAGCATTATATGAAGAAATCCCTTTTCCACCGAAGGCCACAAAGAGGTGCAAATATCCACTTGTAGACTTTACAAACAGAGTGTTTCCAAACTGCTCTATGAACACAAAGGTTAAACTCTGTGAGCTGAAGGCACACATCACAAAGTAGTTTCTGAGAATGATTCTGTCTAGTTTTTATACGAAGATATTTCCCTTTCAAACATTGGCCTCAAATCGCTTGAAATCGCCAACTGCAAATTAAAGAAAAAGAGAGTTTCCAACATGCTGTGTGTAAGGAAAGGTTCAACTCTGTGAGCTGAATACACACAATACAAAGAAGTTACTGAAGATTCTTCTGTCTAGCATTATATGAAGAAATCCCGTTTCCAACGAAGTCCACAAAGAGGTCGAAATATCCATGTGCAGACTTTACAAACAGAGTGTTTCCAAACTGCTCTATGAACAGAAAGGTTAAACTCTGTGAGCTGAATGCACACATCACATAGTAGTTTCTGAGAATGATTCTGTCTAGTTTTTATACCAAGATATTTCCTTTTCTATCATTGGCCTAAAATCGCTTGAAATCTCCAATTGCAATTTCCAAAAAAAGAGAGTTTCAAACCTGCAGTGTGTAAGGAAATGTTCAAATCTGTGAGTTGAGTACACACAACACAAAGAGGTTAGTGAGAATTCTTCTGTCTAGCATTATATGAAGAAATCCCGTTTCCATCGAAGGCCTCAAAGAGGTGAAAATATCCACTTGTAGACTTTACAAACAGAGTGTTTCCAAACTGCTCTATGAACAGAAAGGTTAAACTCTGTGAGCTGAACCCACACATCACAAAGTAGTTTGAGAGAATCATTCTGTCTAGTTTTTATATGAAGATATTTCCTTTTCTAACATTGGCCTCAAATCCCTTGAAATCTCCAATTGCAATTACCGCAAAAAGAGAGTTTCAAATCTGCTCTGTCCAAAGAAAGGTTCAACTCTGTGAGCTGAATACACACAACACAAAGAAGTTACTGAAAATTCTTCTGTCTAGCATTATATGAAGAAATCCCGTTTCCAACGAAGGCCTCAAAGAGGTGCAAATATCCCCTTGTTGACTTTACAAACAGAGTGTTTCCAAACTGCTCTATGCAAAAAAATGTTAAACTCTGTGAGCTGAACGCACACATCACAAAGTAGTTTCTGAGAATGATTCTGTCTAGTTTTTATACCAAGATATTTCCTTTTCTAACATTGGCTAAAATTGCTTGAAATCTCCAATTGCAATTTCGACAGAAAGAGAGTTTCAAATCTGCTCTGTCCAAAGAAAGGTTCAACTCTGTGAGCTGAATACACACAACACAAAGAATTTACTGAAAATTCTTCTGTCTAGCATTATATGAAGAAATTCCTTTTCCAACGAAGTCCTCAAAGAGGTCCAAATATCCACTTGCAGACTTTACAAACAGATTGTTTCCAAATTGCTCTATGAACAGAAAGGTTAAACTCTGTGAGCTGAACGCACACATCACAAAGTAGTTTCTGAGAATGATTCTGTCTACTTTTTATACGAAGATATTTCCTTTTCTACCATTGGCCTCAAATCGCATGAAATCTCAAATTGCAAATTCCAGACAAAGACAGTTTCAAACCTGCAGTGTGTAAGGAAAGGTTCAAATCTGTGAGTTGAATACACACAACACAAAGAAGTTATTGAGAATTCTTCTGTCTAGCATTATATGAAGAAATCCCGTTTCCAACGAATTCCTCAAAGAGGTCCAAATATCCACTTGCAGACTTTACAAACAGAGTGTTTCCAAACTGCTCTATGAACAGAAGGGTTAAACTCTGTGAGCTGAATGCGCACATCACATAGTAGTTTCTGAGAATGATTCTGTCTAGTTTTTATACCAAGATATTTCCTTTTCTAACATTGGCGTAAAATCGCTTGAAATCTCCAATTGCAATTTCCAGAAAAAGAGAGTTTCAAATCTGCTCTGTCCAAAGAAAGGTTCAACTCTCTGAGCTGAATACACACAACACAAAGAAGTTACTGAGAATTCTTCTGTCTAGCATTATATGAAGAAATCCCGTTTCCAACGAAGTCCTCAAAGAGGTTCAAGTATCCACTTGCAGACTTTACAAACAGAGTGTTTCCAAACTGCTCTATGAACAGAATGGTTAAACTCTGTGAGCTGAACGCACACATCACAAAGTAGTTTCTGAGAATTATTCTGTCTAATTTTCATACGAAGATAATTCCTTTTCTAACATTGGCCTCAAATCGCTTGAAATCTCTAATTGCAAATTCCAGAAAAAGAGAGTTTAAAACCTGCTGTGTAAGGAGAGGTTCAACTCCGTGAGATGAATACACACAACACAAAGAAGTTACTGAGAATTCTTCTGTCTAGCATTATATGAAGAAATCCCGTTTCCAACGAAGTCCTGAATGAGGTCCAAATATCCACTTGCAGAATTTACAAACAGAGTGTTTCCAAACTGCTCTATGAACAGAAAGGTTAAACACTGTGAGCTGAAGGCACAAATCACAAAGTAGTTTCTGAGAATGATTCTGTCTAGTTTTTATACGAAGATATTTCCTTTTCTAACATTGGCCTCAAATCGCTTGAAATCGCCAATTGCAAATTCCAGAAAAAGAGAGTTTCAAACCTGCTGTGTGTAAGGAAATGTTCAACTCTGTGAGCTGAATACACACAATACAAAGAAGTTACTGAAAATTCTTCTGTCTAGCATTATATGAACAAATCCCGTTTCCAACGAAGTCCACAAAGAGGTCGAAATATCCACGTGCAGACTTTACAAACAGAGAGTTTCCAAACTGCTCTATGAACAGAAAGGTTAAACTCTGTCAGCTGAATGCACACATCACATAGTAGTTTCTGAGAATGATTCTGTCTAGTTGTTTAACAAGATATTTCCTTTTCTAACATTGGCCTAAAATCGCTTGAAATCTCGAAATGCAATTTCCACAAAAAGAGAGTTTCAAATCTGCTCTGTCCAAAGAAGTGTTCAACTCTGTGAGCTGAATACACACAACACAAAGAAGTTACTGAAAATTCTTCTGTCTAGCATTATATGAAGAAATACCGTTTCCAACGAAGTCCTCAAACAGGTCCATATATCCACTTGCAGACTTTCAAACAGAGTGTTTCCGAACTGCTCTATGAACAGAAAGCTTAAACTCTGTGAGCTGAAGGCACACATCACAGACTAGTTTCTGAGAATGATTCTGTCTACTTTTTATACGAAGATATTTCCTTTTCTACCATTGGCCTCAAATCACTTGAAATCTCAAATTGCAAATTCTAGAAAAAGACAGTTTCGAAGCTGCAGTGTGTAAGGAAAGGTTCAAATCTGTGTGTTGAATACACACAACACAAAGAAGTTAGTGAGAATTCTTCTGTCTAGCATTATATGAAGAAATCCCGTTTCCAATGAAGTCCTCAAAGAGGTCCAAGAATCCACTTGCGGAATTTACAGACAGAGTGTTTCCAAATTACTCTGTGAACAGAAAGGTTAAACCCTGTGAGCTGAATGCACATATCACATAGTAGTTTCTGAAAATGATTCTGTCTGGTTTTTATACCAAGATATTTCCTTTTCTAACATTGCCCTAAAATCGCTTGAAATCTCCAATTGCAATTTCGACCAAAAGAGAGTTTCAAATTTCTCTGCCCAAAGAATGGTTGAACTCTGGGAGCTGAATACACACAACACAAAGAAGTTACTGAGAATTCTTCTGTCTAGCATTATATGAAGAAATCCCGTTTCCAACGAAGTCCTCAATGAGGTCCAAATATCCACTTGCAGACTTTACAAACAGAGTGTTTCCAAACTGCTCTATGAACAGAAAGGTTCAACTCTGTGAGCTGAGTACACACAACACAAAGAAGTTACTGAGAATTCTTCTGTCTAGCATTATATGAAGAAATCCCGTTTCCAACAAAGTCGTCAAAGAGGTCCAAATATCCACTTGCAGACTTTACAAACAGAGTGTTTCCAAACTGCTCTAGAACAGAAAGGTTCAACTCTGTGAGCTGAATGCGCACATCACATAGTAGTTTCTGAGAATGATTCTGTCTAATTTTTATACCAAGATATTTCCTTTTCTAACATAGGCCTAAAATCGCTTGAAATCTCCAATTGCAATGTCGACAGAAAGAGAGTTTCAAATCTGCTCTGTCCAAAGAAAGGTTCAACTCTGTGAGCTGAATACACACAACACAAAGAAGTTACTGAAAATTCTTCTGTCTAGCATTATATGAAGAAATCCCGTTTCCAACGAAGTCCTCAAAGAGGTCCAAATATCCACTTGCAGACTTTAGAAACAGAGTGTTTCCAATCTGCTCTATGAACAGAAAGGTTAAACTCTGTGAGCTGAAGGCACACATCACAAAGTAGTTTCTGAGAATGATTCTGTCTAGTTTTTATACGAAGATATTTCCTTTTCTAACATTGGCCTCAAATCGCTTGAAATCGCCAATTGCAAATTCCAGAAAAAGAGAGTTTCCAACCTGCTGTGTGTTAGGAAAGGTACAACTCTGTGAGCTGAATACACACAATACAAAGAAGTTACTGAAAATTCTTCTGTCAAGCATTATATGAAGAAATCCCGTTTCCAACGAAGTCCACAAAGAGGTCGAAATATCCATGTGCAGACTTTACAAACAGAGTGTTTCCAAACTGATCTATGAACAGAAAGGTTAAACTCTGTGAGCTGAACGCACACATCACAAAGTAGTTTCTGAGAATGATTCTGTCTAGTTTTTATACGAAGATATTTCCTTTTCTAACATTGGCGTAAAATCGCTTGAAATCTCCAATTGCAATTTCGACAAAAAGAGAGTTTAAAATCTGCTCTGTCCAAAGAAAGATTCAACTCTGTGACCTGAATACACACAACACAAAGAAGTTACTGAAAATTCTTCTGTCTAGCATTATATGAAGAAATCCCGTTTCCAACGAAGTCCTCAAAGAGGTCCAAATATCCACTTGCAGACTTTACAAACAGAGTGTTTCCAAACTGCTCTATGAACAGAAAGGTTAAACTCTGTGAGCTGAACGAACACATCGCAAAGTAGTTTCTGAGAATGATTCTGTCTAGTTTTTATACGAAGATGTTTCCTTTTCTACCATTGACCTCAGATCGCTTGAAATCTCAAATTGCAAATTCCAGAAAAAGACAGTTTCAAACCTGCAGTGTGTAAGGAAAAGTTCAAATCTGTGAGTTGAATACACACAACACAAAGAAGTTACTGAGAATTCTTCTGTCTAGCATTAAATGAAGAAATCCCGTTTCCAACGAAGGCCTCAAAGAGGTGCAAATATCCACTTGTAGACTTTACAAACAGAGTGTTTCCAAACTGCTCTATGAACAGAAAGGTTAAACTCTGTGAGCTGAATGCTCACATCACATAGTAGTTTCTGAGAATGATTCTGTCTAGTTTTTTAACAAGATATTTCCTTTTCTAACATTGGCGTAAAATCGCTTGAAATCTCAAATTGCAAATTCCAGAAAAAGACAGTTTCAAACCTGCAGTGTGTAAGGAAAAGTTCAAATCTGTGAGTTGAATACACACAACACAAAGAAGTTACTGAGAATTCTTCTGTCTAGCATTAAATGAAGAAATCCCGTTTCCAACGAAGGCCTCAAAGAGGTACAAATATCCACTTGTAGACTTT
This sequence comes from Pan troglodytes, assembly GCF_028858775.2. NCBI lineage: Eukaryota > Metazoa > Chordata > Mammalia > Primates > Hominidae > Pan > Pan troglodytes. Next base: position 95,585,527 of record NC_086015.1, read on the forward strand.
ACAAACAGAGTGTTTCCAAACTGCTCTATGAACAGAAAGGTTAAACTCTGTGAGCTGAATGCACACATCACATAGTAGTTTCTGAGAATGATTCTGTCTAGTTTTTTAACAAGATATTTCCTTTTCTAATATACGCGTAAAATCGCTTGAAATCTCCAATTGCAATTTCCAGAAAAAGAGAGTTTCAAATCTGCTCTGTCCAAAGAACGGTTCAACTCTGTGAGCTGAATACACACAACAAAAAGAAGTTACTGAGAATTCTTCTGTCTAGCATTATATGAAGAAAAACCGTTTCCAACGAAGTCCTCAAAGAGGTCCAAGTATCCACTTGCAGACTTTACAAACAGAGTGTTTCCAAACTGCTCTATGAACAGAAAGGTTAAACTCTGTGAGCTGAATGCACACATCACATAGTAGTTTCTGAGAATGATTCTGTCTAGTTTTTTAACAAGATATTTCCTTTTCTAATATTGGCGTAAAATCGCTTGAAATCTCCAATTGCAATTTCCAGAAAAAGAGAGTTTCAAATCTGCTCTGTCCAAAGAAATGTTCAACTCTGTGAGCTGAATACACACAACACAAAGAAGTTACTGAGAATTCTTCTGTCTAGCATTATATGAAGAAATCCCGTTTCCAACGAAGTCCTCAAAGAGGTTCAAGTATCCACTTGCAGACTTTACAAACAGAGTGTTTCCAAACTGCTCTATGAACAGAATGGTTAAACTCTGTGAGCTGAACGCACACATCACAAAGTAGTTTCTGAGAATTATTCTGTCTAATTTTCATACGAAGATAATTCCTTTTCTAACATTGGCCTCAAATCGCTTGAAATCTCTAATTGCAAATTCCAGAAAAAGAGAGTTTAAAACCTGCTGTGTAAGGAGAGGTTCAACTCCGTGAGATGAATACACACAACACAAAGAAGTTACTGAGAATTCTTCTGTCTAGCATTATATGAAGAAATCCCGTTTCCAACGAAGTCCTGAATGAGGTCCAAATATCCACTTGCAGAATTTACAAACAGAGTGTTTCCAAACTGCTCTATGAACAGAAAGGTTAAACACTGTGAGCTGAAGGCACAAATCACAAAGTAGTTTCTGAGAATGATTCTGTCTAGTTTTTATACGAAGATATTTCCTTTTCTAACATTGGCCTCAAATCGCTTGAAATCGCCAATTGGAAATTCCAGAAAAAGAGAGTTTCAAACCTGCTGTGTGTAAGGAAATGTTCAACTCTGTGAGCTGAATACACACAATACAAAGAAGTTACTGAAAATTCTTCTGTCTAGCATTATATGAACAAATCCCGTTTCCAACGAAGTCCACAAAGAGGTCGAAATATCCACGTGCAGACTTTACAAACAGAGAGTTTCCAAACTGCTCTATGAACAGAAAGGTTAAACTCTGTCAGCTGAATGCACACATCACATAGTAGTTTCTGAGAATGATTCTGTCTAGTTGTTTAACAAGATATTTCCTTTTCTAACATTGGCCTAAAATCGCTTGAAATCTCGAAATGCAATTTCCACAAAAAGAGAGTTTCAAATCTGCTCTGTCCAAAGAAGTGTTCAACTCTGTGAGCTGAATACACACAACACAAAGAAGTTACTGAAAATTCTTCTGTCTAGCATTATATGAAGAAATACCGTTTCCAACGAAGTCCTCAAACAGGTCCATATATCCACTTGCAGACTTTCAAACAGAGTGTTTCCGAACTGCTCTATGAACAGAAAGCTTAAACTCTGTGAGCTGAAGGCACACATCACAGACTAGTTTCTGAGAATGATTCTGTCTACTTTTTATACGAAGATATTTCCTTTTCTACCATTGGCCTCAAATCACTTGAAATCTCAAATTGCAAATTCTAGAAAAAGACAGTTTCGAAGCTGCAGTGTGTAAGGAAAGGTTCAAATCTGTGTGTTGAATACACACAACACAAAGAAGTTAGTGAGAATTCTTCTGTCTAGCATTATATGAAGAAATCCCGTTTCCAATGAAGTCCTCAAAGAGGTCCAAGAATCCACTTGCGGAATTTACAGACAGAGTGTTTCCAAATTACTCTGTGAACAGAAAGGTTAAACCCTGTGAGCTGAATGCACATATCACATAGTAGTTTCTGAAAATGATTCTGTCTGGTTTTTATACCAAGATATTTCCTTTTCTAACATTGCCCTAAAATCGCTTGAAATCTCCAATTGCAATTTCGACCAAAAGAGAGTTTCAAATTTCTCTGCCCAAAGAATGGTTGAACTCTGGGAGCTGAATACACACAACACAAAGAAGTTACTGAGAATTCTTCTGTCTAGCATTATATGAAGAAATCCCGTTTCCAACGAAGTCCTCAATGAGGTCCAAATATCCACTTGCAGACTTTACAAACAGAGTGTTTCCAAACTGCTCTATGAACAGAAAGGTTCAACTCTGTGAGCTGAGTACACACAACACAAAGAAGTTACTGAGAATTCTTCTGTCTAGCATTATATGAAGAAATCCCGTTTCCAACGAAGTCGTCAAAGAGGTCCAAATATCCACTTGCAGACTTTACAAACAGAGTGTTTCCAAACTGCTCTAGAACAGAAAGGTTCAACTCTGTGAGCTGAATGCGCACATCACATAGTAGTTTCTGAGAATGATTCTGTCTAGTTTTTATACCAAGATATTTCCTTTTCTAACATAGGCCTAAAATCGCTTGAAATCTCCAATTGCAATGTCGACAGAAAGAGAGTTTCAAATCTGCTCTGTCCAAAGAAAGGTTCAACTCTGTGAGCTGAATACACACAACACAAAGAAGTTACTGAAAATTCTTCTGTCTAGCATTATATGAAGAAATCCCGTTTCCAACGAAGTCCTCAAAGAGGTCCAAATATCCACTTGCAGACTTTAGAAACAGAGTGTTTCCAATCTGCTCTATGAACAGAAAGGTTAAACTCTGTGAGCTGAAGGCACACATCACAAAGTAGTTTCTGAGAATGATTCTGTCTAGTTTTTATACGAAGATATTTCCTTTTCTAACATTGGCCTCAAATCGCTTGAAATCGCCAATTGCAAATTCCAGAAAAAGAGAGTTTCCAACCTGCTGTGTGTTAGGAAAGGTACAACTCTGTGAGCTGAATACACACAATACAAAGAAGTTACTGAAAATTCTTCTGTCAAGCATTATATGAAGAAATCCCGTTTCCAACGAAGTCCACAAAGAGGTCGAAATATCCATGTGCAGACTTTACAAACAGAGTGTTTCCAAACTGATCTATGAACAGAAAGGTTAAACTCTGTGAGCTGAACGCACACATCACAAAGTAGTTTCTGAGAATGATTCTGTCTAGTTTTTATACGAAGATATTTCCTTTTCTAACATTGGCGTAAAATCGCTTGAAATCTCCAATTGCAATTTCGACAAAAAGAGAGTTTAAAATCTGCTCTGTCCAAAGAAAGATTCAACTCTGTGACCTGAATACACACAACACAAAGAAGTTACTGAAAATTCTTCTGTCTAGCATTATATGAAGAAATCCCGTTTCCAACGAAGTCCTCAAAGAGGTCCAAATATCCACTTGCAGACTTTACAAACAGAGTGTTTCCAAACTGCTCTATGAACAGAAAGGTTAAACTCTGTGAGCTGAACGAACACATCGCAAAGTAGTTTCTGAGAATGATTCTGTCTAGTTTTTATACGAAGATGTTTCCTTTTCTACCATTGACCTCAAATCGCTTGAAATCTCAAATTGCAAATTCCAGAAAAAGACAGTTTCAAACCTGCAGTGTGTAAGGAAAAGTTCAAATCTGTGAGTTGAATACACACAACACAAAGAAGTTACTGAGAATTCTTCTGTCTAGCATTAAATGAAGAAATCCCGTTTCCAACGAAGGCCTCAAAGAGGTGCAAATATCCACTTGTAGACTTTACAAACAGAGTGTTTCCAAACTGCTCTATGAACAGAAAGGTTAAACTCTGTGAGCTGAATGCTCACATCACATAGTAGTTTCTGAGAATGATTCTGTCTAGTTTTTTAACAAGATATTTCCTTTTCTAACATTGGCGTAAAATCGCTTGAAATCTCAAATTGCAATTTCCAGAAAAAGAGAGTTTCAAATCTGCTCTGTCCAAAGAAAGGTTCAACTCTGTGAGCTGAATACACACAACACAAAGAAGTTACTGAGAATTCTTCTGTCTAGCATTATATGAAGAAATCCCGTTTCCAACGAAGTCCTCAAAGAGGTTCAAGTATCCACTTGCAGACTTTACAAACAGAGTGTTTCCAAACTGCTCTATGAACAGAATGGTTAAACTCTGTGAGCTGAACGCACACATCACAAAGTAGTTTCTGAGAATTATTCTGTCTAATTTTCATACGAAGATAATTCCTTTTCTAACATTGGCCTCAAATCGCTTGAAATCTCTAATTGCAAATTCCAGAAAAAGAGAGTTTAAAACCTGCTGTGTAAGGAGAGGTTCAACTCCGTGAGATGAATACACACAACACAAAGAAGTTACTGAGAATTCTTCTGTCTAGCATTATATGAAGAAATCCCGTTTCCAACGAAGTCCTGAATGTGGTCCAAATATCCACTTGCAGAATTTACAAACAGAGTGTTTCCAAACTGCTCTATGAACAGAAAGGTTAAACACTGTGAGCTGAAGGCACACATCACAAAGTAGTTTCTGAGAATGATTCTGTCTAGTTTTTATACGAAGATATTTCCTTTTCTAACATTGGCCTCAAATCGCTTGAAATCGCCAATTGCAAATTCCAGAAAAAGAGAGTTTCAAACCTGCTGTGTGTAAGGAAATGTTCAACTCTGTGAGCTGAATACACACAATACAAAGAAGTTACTGAAAATTCTTCTGTCTAGCATTATATGAACAAATCCCGTTTCCAACGAAGTCCACAAAGAGGTCGAAATATCCACGTGCAGACTTTACAAACAGAGAGTTTCCAAACTGCTCTATGAACAGAAAGGTTAAACTCTGTCAGCTGAATGCACACATCACATAGTAGTTTCTGAGAATGATTCTGTCTAGTTGTTTAACAAGATATTTCCTTTTCTAACATTGGCCTAAAATCGCTTGAAATCTCGAAATGCAATTTCCACAAAAAGAGAGTTTCAAATCTGCTCTGTCCAAAGAAGTGTTCAACTCTGTGAGCTGAATACACACAACACAAAGAAGTTACTGAAAATTCTTCTGTCTAGCATTATATGAAGAAATACCGTTTCCAACGAAGTCCTCAAACAGGTCCATATATCCACTTGCAGACTTTCAAACAGAGTGTTTCCGAACTGCTCTATGAACAGAAAGCTTAAACTCTGTGAGCTGAAGGCACACATCACAGACTAGTTTCTGAGAATGATTCTGTCTACTTTTTATACGAAGATATTTCCTTTTCTACCATTGGCCTCAAATCACTTGAAATCTCAAATTGCAAATTCCAGAAAAAGACAGTTTCGAGGCTGCAGTGTGTAAGGAAAGGTTCAAATCTGTGTGTTGAATACACACAACACAAAGAAGTTAGTGAGAATTCTTCTGTCTAGCATTATATGAAGAAATCCCGTTTCCAATGAAGTCCTCAAAGAGGTCCAAGAATCCACTTGCGGACTTTACAGACAGAGTGTTTCCAAATTGCTCTGTGAACAGAAAGGTTAAACCCTGTGAGCTGAATGCACACATCACATAGTAGTTTCTGAAAATGATTCTGTCTGGTTTTTATACCAAGATATTTCCTTTTCTAACATTGCCCTAAAATCGCTTGAAATCTCCAATTGCAATTTCGACCAAAAGAGAGTTTCAAATTACTCTGCCCAAAGAATGGTTGAACTCTGGGAGCTGAATACACACAACACAAAGAAGTTACTGAGAATTCTTCTGTCTAGCATTATATGAAGAAATCCCGTTTCCAACGAAGTCCTCAATGAGGTCCAAATATCCACTTGCAGACTTTACAAACAGAGTGTTTCCAAACTGCTCTATGAACAGAAAGGTTCAACTCTGTGAGCTGAGTACACACAACACAAAGAAGTTACTGAGAATTCTTCTGTCTAGCATTATATGAAGAAATCCCGTTTCCAACGAAGTCGTCAAAGAGGTCCAAATATCCACTTGCAGACTTTACAAACAGAGTGTTTCCAAACTGCTCTAGAACAGAAAGGTTCAACTCTGTGAGCTGAATGCGCACATCACATAGTAGTTTCTGAGAATGATTCTGTCTAGTTTTTATACCGAGATATTTCCTTTTCTAACATTGGCCTAAAATCGCTTGAAATCTCCAATTGCAATTTCGACAGAAAGAGAGTTTCAAATCTGCTCTGTCCAAAGAAAGGTTCAACTCTGTGAGCTGAATACACACAACACAAAGAAGTTACTGAAAATTCTTCTGTCTAGCATTATATGAAGAAATCCCGTTTCCAACGAAGTCCTCAAAGAGGTCCAAATATCCACTTGCAGACTTTAGAAACAGAGTGTTTCCAATCTGCTCTATGAACAGAAAGGTTAAACTCTGTGAGCTGAAGGCACACATCACAAAGTAGTTTCTGAGAATGATTCTGTCTAGTTTTTATACGAAGATATTTCCTTTTCTAACATTGGCCTCAAATCGCTTCAAATCGCCAATTGCAAATTCCAGAAAAAGAGAGTTTCCAACCTGCTGTGTGTTAGGAAAGGTACAACTCTGTGAGCTGAATACACACAATACAAAGAAGTTACTGAAAATTCTTCTGTCAAGCATTATATGAAGAAATCCCGTTTCCAACGAAGTCCACAAAGAGGTCGAAATATCCATGTGCAGACTTTACAAACAGAGTGTTTCCAAACTGATCTATGAACAGAAAGGTTAAACTCTGTGAGCTGAACGCACACATCACAAAGTAGTTTCTGAGAATGATTCTGTCTAGTTTTTATACGAAGATATTGCCTTTTCTACCATTGACCTCAAATGGCTTGAAATCTCAAATTGCAAATTCCAGAAAAAGACAGTTTCAAACCTGCAGTGTGTAAGAAAAAGTTCAAATCTGTGAGTTGAATACACACAACACAAAGAAGTTACTGAGAATTCTTCTGTCCAGCAGTAAATGAAGAAATCCCGTTTCCAACGAAGGCCTCAAAGAGGTGCAAATATCCATTTGTAGACTTTACAAACAGAGTGTTTCCAAACTGCTCTATGAACAGAAAGGTTAAACTCTGTGAGCTGAATGCACACATCACATAGTAGTTTCTGAGAATGATTCTGTCTACTTTTTTAACAAGATATTTCCTTTTCTAACATTGGCGAAAAATCGCTTGAAATCTCCAATTGCAATTTCCAGAAAAAGAGAGTTTCAAATCTGCTCTGTCCAAAGAAAGGTTCAACTCTGTGAGCTGAATACACACAACACAAAGAAGTTACTGAGAATTCTTCTGTCTAGCATTATATGAAGAAATACCGTTTCCAACGAAGTCCTCAAAGAGGTCCAAGTATCCACTTGCAGACTTTACAAACAGAGTGTTTCCAAACTGCTCTATGAACAGAAAGGTTAAACTCTGTGAGCTGAACGCACACATCACAAAGTAGTTTCTGAGAATGATTCTGTCTAGTTTTTATATGAAGATATTTCCTTTTCTAACATTGGCCTCAAATCGCTTGAAATCTCCAATTGCAAATTCCAGAAAAAGAGAGTTTCAAACCTGCTGTGTAAGGAGAGGTTCAACTCGCTGAGCTGAATACACACAACACAAAGAAGTTACTGAGAATTCTTCTGTCTAGCATTATATGAAGAAATCCCGTTTCCAACGAAGTCCTCAATGAGGTCCAAATATCCACTTGCAGACTTTACAAACAGAGTGTTTCCAAACTGCTCTATGAACAGAAAGGTTCAACTCTGTGAGCTGAATACACACAACACAAAGAAGTTACTGAGAATTCTTCTGTCTAGCATTATATGAAGAAATCCCGTTTCCAACGAAGTCCTCAAAGAGGTCCAAATATCCACTTGCAGACTTTACAAACAGAGTGTTTCCAAACTGCTCTAGAACAGAAAGGTTCAACTCCGTGAGCTGAATGCACACATCACATAGTAGTTTCTGAGAATGATTCTGTCTAGTTTTTATACCAAGATATTTCCTTTTCTAACATTGGCCTAAAATTGCTTGAAGTCTCCAATTGCAATTTCGACAGAAAGAGAGTTTCAAATCTGCTCTGTCCAAAGAAATGTTCAACTCTGTGAGCTGAATACACACAACACAAAGAAGTTACTGAAAATTCTTCTGTCTAGCATTATATGAAGAAATCCCGTTTCCAACGAAGTCCTCAAAGAGGTCCAAATATCCACTTGCAGACTTTACAAACAGAGTGTTTCCAAACTGCTCTATGAACAGAAAGGTTAAACTCTGTGAGCTGAACGCACACATCACAAAGTAGTTTCTGACAATGATTCTGTCTAGTTTTTATACGAAGATATTTCCTTTTCTACCATTGGCCTCTAATCGCTTGAAATCTCAAATTGCAAATTCAAGAAAAAGACAGTTTCAAACCTGCAGTGTGTAAGGAAAGGTTCAAATCTGTGAGTTGAATACACACAACACAAAGAAGTTATTGAGAATTCTTCTGTCTAGCATTATATGAAGAAATCCCGTTTCCAACGAAGGCCTCAAAGAGGTCCAAATAAACACTTGTAGACTTTACAAACAGAGTGTTTCCAAACTGCTCTATGAACAGAAAGGTTAAACTCTGTGAGCTGAATGCACACATCACATAGTAGTTTCTGAGAATGATTCTGTCTAGTTTTTTAACAAGATATTTCCTTTTCTAATATTGGCGTAAAATCGCTTGAAATCTCCAATTGCAATTTCCAGAAAAAGAGAGTTTCAAATCTGCTCTGTCCAAAGAAAGGTTCAACTCTGTGAGCTGAATACACACAACACAAAGAAGTTACTGAGAATTCTTCTGTCTCGCATTATATGAAGAAATACCATTTCCAACGAAGTCCTAAAAGAGGTCCAAGTATCCACTTGCAGACTTTACAAACAGAGTGTTTCCAAACTGCTCTATGAACAGAAAGGTTAAACTCTGTGAGCTGAACGCACACATCACAAAGTAGTTTCTGAGAATGATTCTGTCTAGTTTTTATATGAAGATATTTCCTTTTCTAACATTGGCCTCAAATCGCTTGAAATCTCCACTTGCAAATTCCAGAAAAAGAGAGTTTCAAACCTGCTGTGTAAGGAGAGGTTCAACTCGGTGAGCTGAATACACACAACACAAAGAAGTTACTGAGAATTCTTCTGTCTAGCATTATATGAAGAAATCCCATTTCCAACGAAGTCCTCAATGAGGTCCAAATATCCACTTGCAGACATTACAAACAGAGTGTTTCCAAACGGCTCTATGAACAGAAAGGTTCAACTCTGTGAGCTGAATACACACAACACAAAGAAGTTACTGAGAATTCTTCTGTCTAGCATTATATGAAGAAATCCCGTTTCCAACGAAGTCCTCAAAGAGGTCTAAATATCCACTTGCAGACTTTACAAACAGAGTGTTTCGAAACTGCTCTAGAACAGAAAGGTTCAACTCTGTGCGCTGAATGCACACATCACATAGTAGTTTCTGAGAATGATTCTGTCTAGTTTTTATACCAAGATATTTCCTTTTCTAACATTGGCCTAAAATTGCTTGAAATCTCCAATTGCAATTTCGACAGAAAGAGAGTTTCAAATCTGCTCTGTCCAAAGAAATGTTCAACTCTGTGAGCTGAATACACACAACACAAAGAAGTTACTGAAAATCCTTCTGTCTAGCATTATATGAAGAAATCCCGTTTCCAACGAAGTCCTCAAAGAGGTCCAAATATCCACTTGCAGACTTTACAAACAGAGTGTTTCCAAACTGCTCTATGAACAGAAAGGTTAAACTCTGTGAGCTGAACGCACACATCACAAAGTAGTTTCTGACAATGATTCTGTCTAGTTTTTATATGAAGATATTTCCTTTTCTACCATTGGCCTCAAATCGCTTGAAATCTCAAATTGCAAATTCAAGAAAAAGACATTTTCAAACCTGCAGTGTGTAAGGAAAGGTTCAAATCTGTGAGTTGAATACACACAACACAAAGAAGTTATTGAGAATTCTTCTGTCTAGCATTATATGAAGAAATCCCGTTTCCAACGAAGGCCTCAAAGAGGTCCAAATAAACACTTGTAGACTTTACAAACAGAGTGTTTCCAAACTGCTCTATGAACAGAAAGGTTAAACTCTGTGAGCTGAATGCACACATCACATAGTAGTTTCTGAGAATGATTCTGTCTAGTTTTTTTACCAAGATATTTCCTTTTCTAACATTGGCGTAAAATCGCATGTAATCTCCAATTGCAATTTCCAGAAAAAGAGAGTTTCAAATCTGCTCTGTCCAAAGAAAGGTTCAACTCTGTGAGCTGAATACACACAACACAAAGAAGTTACTGAGAATTCTTCTGTCTAGCATTATATTAAGAAATACCGTTTTCAACGATGTCCTCAAAGAGGTCCAAGTATCCACTTGCAGACTTAACAAACAGAGAGTTTCAAAACTGCTCTATGAACAGAAAGGTTAAACTCTGTGAGCTGAACGCACACATCACAAAGTAGTTTCTGACAATGATTCTGTCTAGTTTTTATACGAAGATATTTAATTTTCTAACATTGGCCTCAAATCGCTTAAAATCTCCAATTGCAAATTCCAGAAAAAGACAGTTTCAAACCTGCAGTGTGTAAGGAAAGGTTCAAATCTGTGAGTTGAATACACACAACACAAAGAACTTACTGAGAATTCTACTGCCTAGCATTATATGAAGAAATCCCGTTTCCAACGAAGGCCTCAAAGAGGTACATATATCCACTTGTACACTTTACAAACAGAGTGGTTCCAAACTGCTCTATGAACAGAAAGGATAACTCTGTGAGCTGAACGGACACATCACAACGTAGTTTCTGAGAATGATTCTGCCTAGTTTTTTTATGAAGATATTTCCTTTTCTAATATTGGCCTCAAATCGCTTGAAATCTCCAATTGCAATTTCCACAAAAAGAGAGTTTCAAATCTGCTCTCTCCAAAGAAAGGTTCAACTCTGTGAGCTGAATACACACAACACAAAGAAGTTACTGAAAATTCTTCTGTCTAGCATTATATGAAGAAATCCCGTTTCCAACGAAGTCCTCAAAGAGGTCCAAATATCCACTTGCAGACTTTACAAACAGAGTGTTTCAAAACTGCTCTATGAACAGAAAGGTTCAACTCTGTGAGCTGAATACACACAACACAAAGAAGTTAGTGAGAATTCTTCTGTCTAGCATTATATGAAGAAATCCCGTTTCCAACGAAGTCCTCAAAGAGGTCCAAATATCCACTTGCAGACTTTACAAACAGAGTGTTTCCAAACTGCTCTATGAACAGAAAGGTTAAACTCTGTGAGCTGAATGCACACATCACATAGTAGTTTCTGAGAATGATTCTGTCTAGTTTTTATACCAAGATATTTCCTTTTCTAACATTGGCGTAAAATCGCTTGTAATCTCCAATTGCAATTTCCAGAAAAAGAGAGTTTCAAATCTGCTCTGTCCAAAGAAATGTTCAACTCTGTGAGCTGAAAACACGCAACACAAAGAAGTTACTGAGAATTCTTCTGTCTAGCATTATATTAAGAAATACAGTTTCCAACCAAGTCCTCAAGGAGGTCCAAGTATCCACTTGCAGACTAAACAAACAGAGTGTTTCAAAACTGCTCTATGAACAGAAAGGTTAAACTCTGTGAGCTGAACGCACACATCACAAAGTAGTTTCTGAGAATGATTCTGTCTACTTTTTATACGAAGATATTTCCTTTTCTAACTTTGGCCTCAAATCGCTTAATATCTCCAATTGCAAATACCAGAAAAAGACAGTTTCAAACCTGCAGTGTGTAAGGAAAGGTTCAAATCTGTGAGTAGAATACACACAACACAAAGAAGTTACTGAGAATTCTTCTGTCTAGCATTATATGAAGAAATCCCGTTTCCAACGAAGGCCTCAAAGAGGTGCAAATATCCACTTGTACACTTTACAAACAGAGTGGTTCCAAACTGCTCTATGAACAGAAAGGTTAAACTCTGTGAGCTGAACGCACACATCACAAAGTAGTTTCTGAGAATGATTCTGCCTAGTTTTTATATAAAGATATTTCCTTTTCTAACATTGGCCTCAAATCGCTTGAAATATCCAATTGCAATTTCCACAAAAAGAGAGTTTCAAATCTCCTCTGTCCAAAGAAAGGTTCAACTCTGTGAGCTGAATACACACAACACAAAGAAGTTACTGAAAATTCTTCTGTCTAGCATTATATGAAGAAATCCCATTTCCAACGAAGTCCTCAAAGAGGTCCAAATATCCACTTGCAGACTTTACAAACAGAGTGTTTCCAAACTGCTCTATGAACAGAAAGGTTAAACTCTGTGAGCTGAAGGCACACATCACAAAGTAGTTTCTGCGAATGATTCTGTCTAGTTTTTATACGAAGATATTTCCTTTTCTACCATTGACTTCAAATCGCTTGAAATCTCAAATTTCAAATTCCAGAAAAAGACAGTTTCAAACCTGCAGTGGGTAAGGAAAGATTCAAATATGTGAGTTGAAAACACACAACACAAAGAAGTTACTGAGAATTCTTCTGTCTAGCATTAAATGAAGAAATACCGTTTCCAACGAAGGCCTCAAAGAGGTGCAAATATCCACTTGTAGACTTTACAAACAGAGTGTTTCCAAACTGCTCTATGAACAGAAAGGTTAAACTCTGTGAGCTGAATGCACACATCACATAGTAGTTTCTGAGAATGATTCTGTCTAGTTTCTTAACAAGATATTTCCTTTTCTAACATTGGCCTAAAATCGCTTGAAATCTCGAAATGCAATTTCCACAAAAAGAGAGTTTCAAATCTGCTCTGTCCAAAGAAGTGTTCAACTCTGTGAGCTGAATACACACAACACAAAGAAGTTACTGAAAATTCTTCTGTCTAGCATTATATGAAGAAATACCGTTTCCAACGAAGTCCTCAAATAGCTCCAAATATCCACTTGCACACTTTCAAACAGAGTGTTTCCAAACTGCTCTACGAACAGAAAGGTTAAACTCTGTGAGCTGAATGCACACATCACATAGTAGTTTCTGAAAATGATTCTGTCTGGTTTTTATACCAAGATATTTCCTTTTCTAACATTGGCCTAAAATCGCTTGAAATCTCCAATTGCAATTTCGACAAAAAGAGAGTTTCAAATTTTTCTGCCAAAAGAAAGGTTCAACTCTGTGAGCTGAATACACACAACACAAAGAAGTTACTGAGAATTCTTCTGTCTAGCATTATATTAAGAAATACCGTTGCCAACCAACTCCTCAAAGAGGTCCAAGTATCCACTTGCAGACTTAACAAACAGAGGGTTTCAAAACTGCTCTATGAACAGAAAGGTTAAACTCTGTGAGCTGAACGCACACATCACAAAGTAGTTTCTGAGAATGATTCTGTCTAGTTTTTATACGAAGATATTTCCTTTTCTAACATTGGCCTCAAATCGCTTAAAATCTCCAATTGCAAATACCAGAAAAAGACAGTTTCAAACTTGCAGTGTGCAAGGAAAGGTTCAAATCTGTGAGTTGAATACACACAACACAAAGAAGTTACTGAGAATTCTTCTGTCTAGCATTATATGAAGAAATCCCGTTTCCAACGAAGTCCTCAAAGAGGTCCAAATATCCACTTGCAGACTTTACAAACAGAGTGTTTCCAAACTGCTCTATGAACAGAAAGGTTAAACTCTGTGAGCTGAACGCACACATCACAAAGTAGTTTCTGAGAATGATTCTGTCTAGTTTTTATACGAAGATATTTCCTTTTCTACCATTGACCTCAAATCGCTTGAAATCTCAAATTGCAAATTCCAGAAAAAGACAGTTTCAAACCTGCAGTGTGTAAGGAAAAGTTCAAATCTGTGAGTTGAATACACACAACACAAAGAAGTTACTGAGAATTCTTCTGTCTAGCATTAAATGAAGAAATCCCGTTTCCAACGAAGGCCTCAAAAGGTGCAAATATCCACTTGTAGACTTTACAAACAGAGTGTTTCCAAACTGCTCTATGAACAGAAAGGTTAAACTCTGTGAGCTGAATGCACACATCACATAGTAGTTTCTGAGAATGATTCTGTCTAGTTTTTTAACAAGATATTTCCTTTTCTAATATTGGCGTAAAATCGCTTGAAATCTCCAATTGCAATTTCCAGAAAAAGAGTTTCAAATCTGCTCTGTCCAAAGAAAGGTTCAACTCTGTGAGCTGAATACACACAACACAAAGAAGTTACTGGGAATTCTTCTGTCTAGCATTATATGAAGAAATCCCGTTTCCAACGAAGTCCTCAAAGAGGTCCAAATATCCACTTGCAGACTTTACAAACAGAGTGTTTCCAAACTGCTCTAGAACAGAAAGGTTCAACTCTGTGCGCTGAATGCACACATCACATAGTAGTTTCTGAGAATGATTCTGTCTAGTTTTTATACCAAGATATTTCCTTTTCTAACATTGGCCTAAAATTGCTTGAAATCTCCAATTGCAATTTCGACAGAAAGAGAGTTTCAAATCTGCTCTGTCCAAAGAAATGTTCAACTCTGTGAGCTGAATACACATAACACAAAGTTACTGAAAATTCTTCTGTCTAGCATTATATGAAGAAATCCCGTTTCCAACGAAGTCCTCAAAGAGGTCCAAATATCCACTTGCAGACATTTCAAACAGAGTGTTTCCAAACTGCTCTATGAACAGAAAGGTTAAACTCTGTGAGCTGAACGCACACATCACAAAGTAGTTTCTGACAATGATTCTGTCTAGTTTTTATACGAAGATATTTCCTTTTCTACCATTGGCCTCAAATCGCTTGAAATCTCAAACTGCAAATTCAAGAAAAAGACAGTTTCAAACCTGCAGTGTGTAAGGAAAGGTTCAAATCTGTGAGTTGAATACACACAACACAAAGAAGTTATTGAGAATTCTTCTGTCTAGCATTATATGAAGAAATCCCGTTTCCAACGAAGGCCTCAAAGAGGTCCAAATAAACACTTGTAGACTTTACAAACAGAGTGTTTCCACACTGCTCTATGAACAGAAAGGTTAAACTCTGTGAGCTGAATGCACACATCACATAGTAATTTCTGAGAATGATTCTGTCTAGTTTTTATACCAAGATATTTCCTTTTCTAACATTGGCCTAAAATCGCTTGAAATCTCCAATTGCAATTTCGACAAAAAGAGAGTTTCAAATTTCTCTGCCCAAAGAAACGTTCAACTCTGTGAGCTGAATACACACAACACAAAGAATTTACTGAAAATTCTTCTGTCTAGCATTATATGAAGGAATCCCGTTTCCAACGAAGTCCTCAAAGAGGTCCAAATATCCACTTGCAGACTTTAGAAACAGAGTGTTTCCAATCTGCTCTATGAACAGAAAGGTTAAACTCTGTGAGCTGAATGCCCACATCACATAGTAGTTTCTGAGAATGATTCTGTCTAGTTTTTTTACCAAGATATTTCCTTTTCTAACATTGGCGTAAAATCGCATGTAATCTCCAATTGCAATTTCCAGAAAAAGAGAGTTTCAAATCTGCTCTGTCCAAAGAAATGTTCAACTCTGTGAGCTGAATACACACAACACAAAGAAGTTACTGAGAATTCTTCTGTCTAGCATTATATTAAGAAATACCATTTCCAACGAAGTCCTCAAAGAGGTCCAAGTATCCACTTGCAGACTTAACAAACAGAGAGTTTCAAAACTGCTCTATGAACAGAAAGGTTAAACTCTGTGAGCTGAACGCACACATCACAAAGTAGTTTCTGAGAATGATTCTGTCTAGTTTTTATACGAAGATATTTAATTTTCTAACATTTTCCTCAAATCGCTTAAAATCTCCAATTGCAAATTCCAGAAAAAGAGAGTTTCAAACCTGCAGTGTGTAAGGAAAGGTTCAAATCTGTGAGTTGAATACACACAACACAAAGAAGTTACTGAGAATTCTTCTGCCTAGCATTATATGAAGAAATCCCGTTTCCAACGAAGGCCTCAAAGAGGTACAAATATCCACTTGTACACTTTACAAACAGAGTTGTTCCAAACTGCTCTATGAACAGAAAGGATAACTCTGTGAGCTGAACGGACACATCACAACGTAGTTTCTGAGAATGATTCTGCCTAGTTTTTTTATGAAGATATTTCCTTCTCTAACATTGACCTCAAATCGCTTGAAATCTCCAATTGCAATTTCCACAAAAAGAGAGTTTCAAATCTGCTCTGTCCAAAGAAAGGTTCAATTCTGTGAGCTGAATACACACAACACAAAGAAGTTACTGAAAATTCTTCTGTCTAGCATTATATGAAGAAATCCCGTTTCCAACGAAGTCCTCAAAGAGGTCCAAATATACACTTGCAGACTTTACAAACAGAGTGTTTCCAAACTGCTCTATGAACAGAAGGGTTAAACTCTGTGAGCTGAATGCACACATCACATAGTAGTTTCTGAGAATGATTCTGTCTAGTTTTTATACCAAGATATTTCCTTTTCTAACATTGGCGTAAAATCGCTTGAAATCTCCAATTGCAATTTCCAGAAAAAGAGAGTTTCAAATCTGCTCTGTCCATAGAAAGGTTCAACTCTGTGAGCTGAATACACACAACACAAAGAAGTTAGTGAGAATTCTTCTGTCTAGCATTATATGAAGGAATCCCGTTTCCAACGAAGTCCTCAAAGAGGTAAAAGTATCCACTTGCAGACTTAACAAACAGAGTGTTTCAAAACTGCTCTATGAACAGAAAGGTTAAACTCTGTGAGCTGAACGCACACATCACAAAGTAGTTTCTGAGAATGATTCTGTCTAGTTTTTATATGAAGATATTTCATTTTCTAAAATTGGCCTCAAATCGGTTAAAATCTCCAATTGCAAATACCAGAAAAAGACAGTTTCAAACCTGCAGTGTGTAAGGAAAGGTTCAAATCTGTGAGTTGAATACACACAACACAAAGAAGTTACTGAGAATTCTTCTGTCTAGCATTATATGAATAAATCCCGTTTCCAACGAAGGCCTCAAAGAGGTGCAAATATCCACTTGTACACTTTACAAACAGAGTGGTTCCAAACTGCTCTATGAACAGAAAGGTTAAACTCTGTGAGCTGAACGCACACATCACAAAGTAGTTTCTGAGAATGATTCTGCCTAGTTTTTATATAAAGATATTTCCTTTTCTAACATTGGCCTCAAATCGCTTGAAATCTCCAATTGCAATTTCCACAAAAAGAGAGTTTCAAATCTCCTCTGTCCAAAGAAAGGTTCAACTCTGTGAGCTGAATACACACAACACAAAGAAGTTACTGAAAATTCTTCTGTCTAGCATTATATGAAGAAATCCCATTTCCAACGAAGTCCTCAAAGAGGTCCAAATATCCACTTGCAGACTTTAAAACAGAGTGTTCCCAAACTGCTCTATGAACAGAAAGGTGAAACTCTGGGAGCTGAACGCACACATCACAAAGTAGTTTCTGCGAATGATTCTGTCTAGTTTTTATACGAAGATATTTCCTTTTCTACCATTGACTTCAAATCGCTTGAAATCTCAAATTGCAAATTCCAGAAAAAGACAGTTTCAAACCTGCAGTGTGTAAGGAAAGATTCAAATATGTGAGTTGAAAACACACAACACAAAGAAGTTACTGAGAATTCTTCTGTCTAGCATTAAATGAAGAAATCCCGTTTCCAACGAAGGCCTCAAAGAGGTGCAAATATCCACTTGTAGACTTTACAAACAGAGTGTTTCCAAACTGCTCTATGAACAGAAAGGTTAAACTCTGTGAGCTGAATGCACACATCACATAGTAGCTTCTGAGAATGATTCTGTCTAGTTTCTTAACAAGATATTTCCTTTTCTAACATTGGCCTAAAATCGCTTGAAATCTCGAAATGCAATTTCCACAAAAAGAGAGTTTCAAATCTGCTCTGTCCAAAGAAGTGTTCAACTCTGTGAGCTGAATACACACAACACAAGAAGTTACTGAAAATTCTTCTGTCTAGCATTATATGAAGAAATACCGTTTCCAACGAAGTCCTCAAATAGCTCCAAATATCCACTTGCAGACTTTCAAACAGAGTGTTTCCAAACTGCTCTACGAACAGAAAGGTTAAACTCTGTGAGCTGAATGCACACATCACATAGTAGTTTCTGAAAATGATTCTGTCTGGTTTTTATACCAAGATATTTCCTTTTCTAACATTGGCCTAAAATCGCTTGAAATCTCCAATTGCAATTTCGACAAAAAGAGAGTTTCAAATTTCTCTGCCCAAAGAAAGGTTCAACTCTGTGAGCTGAATACACACAACCCAAAGAAGTTACTGAGAATTCTTCTCTCTAGCATTATATTAAGAAATACCGTTACCAACCAACTCCTCAAAGAGGTCCAAGTATCCACTTGCAGACTTAACAAACAGAGGGTTTCAAAACTGCTCTATGACAGAAAGGTTAAACTCTGTGAGCTGAACGCACACATCACAAAGTAGTTTCTGAGAATGATTCTGTCTAGTTTTTATACGAAGAGATTTCCTTTTCTAACATTGGCCTCAAATCGCTTAAAATCTCCAATTGCAAATACCAGAAAAAGACAGTTTCAAACTTGCAGTGTGTAAGGAAAGGTTCAAATCTGTGAGTTGAATACACACAACACAAAGAAGTTACTGAGAATTCTTCTGTCTAGCATTAAATGAAGAAATCCCGTTTCCAACGAAGGCCTCAAAAGGTGCAAATATCCACTTGCAGACTTTACAAACAGAGTGTTTCCAAACTGCTCTATGAACAGAAAGGTTAAACTCTGTGAGCTGAATGCACACATCACATAGTAGTTTCTGAGAATGATTCTGTCTAGTTTTTTAACAAGATATTTCCTTTTCTAATATTGGCTTAAAATCGCTTGAAATCTCCAATTGCAATTTCCAGAAAAAGAGAGTTTCAAATCTGCTCTGTCCAAAGAAAGGTTCAACTCTGTGAGCTGAATACACACAACACAAAGAAGTTACTGAGAATTCTTCTGTCTAGCATTATATGAAGAAATACCGTTTCCAACGAAGTCCTCAAAGAGGTCCAAGTATCCACTTGCAGACTTTACAAACAGAGTGTTTCCAAACTGCTCTATGAACAGAAAGGTTAAACTCTGTGAGCTGAACGCACACATCACAAAGTAGTTTCTGAGAATGATTCTGTCTAGTTTTTATATGAAGATATTTCCTTTTCTAACATTGGCCTCAAATCGCTTGAAATCTCCAATTGCAAATTCCAGAAAAAGAGAGTTTCAAACCTGCTGTGTAAGGAGAGGTTCAACTCGGTGAGCAGAATACACACAACACAAAGAAGTTACTGAGAATTCTTCTGTTTAGCATTATATGAAGAAATCCCGTTTCCAACGAAGTCCTCAATGAGGTCCAAATATCCACTTGCAGACTTTACAAACAGAGTGTTTCCAAACTGCTCTATGAACAGAAAGGTTCAACTCTGTGAGCTGAATACACACAACACAAAGAAGTTACTGAGAATTCTTCTGTCTAGCATTATATGAAGAAATCCCGTTTCCAACGAAGTCCTCAAAGAGGTCCAAATATCCACTTGCAGACTTTACAAACAGAGTGTTTCCAAACTGCTCTAGAACAGAAAGGTTCAACTCTGTGCGCTGAATGCACACATCACATAGTAGTTTCTGAGAATGATTCTGTCTAGTTTTTATACCAAGATATTTCCTTTTCTAACATTGGCGTAAAATTGCTTGAAATCTCCAATTGCAATTTCGACAGAAAGAGAGTTTCAAATCTGCTCTGTCCAAAGAAATGTTCAACACTGTGAGCTGAATACACACAACACAAAGTTACTGAAAATTCTTCTGTCTAGCATTATATGAAGAAATCCCGTTTCCAACGAAGTCCTCAAAGAGGTCCAAATATCCACTTGCAGACTTTTCAAACAGAGTGTTTCCAAACTGCTCTATGAACAGAAAGGTTAAACTCTGTGAGCTGAACGCACACATCACAAAGTAGTTTCTGACAATGATTCTGTCTAGTTTTTATACGAAGATATTTCCTTTTCTACCATTGGCCTCAAATCGCTTGAAATCTCAAATTTCAAATTCAAGAAAAAGACAGTTTCAAACCTGCAGTGTGTAAGGAAAGGTTCAAATCTGTGAGTTGAATACACACAACACAAAGAAGTTATTGAGAATTCTTCTGTCTAGCATTATATGAAGAAATCCCGTTTCCAACGAAGGCCTCAAAGAGGTCCAAATAAACACTTGTAGACTTTACAAACAGAGTGTTTCCACACTGCTCTATGAACAGAAAGGTTAAACTCTGTGAGCTGAATGCACACATCACATAGTAGTTTCTGAGAATGATTCTGTCTAGTTTTTATACAAAGATATTTCCTTTTCTAACATTGGCCTAAAATCGCTTGAAATCTCCAATTGCAATTTCGACAAAAAGAGAGTTTCAAATTTCTCTGCCCAAAGAAACGTTCAACTCTGTGAGCTGAATACACACAACACAAAGAATTTACTGAAAATTCTTCTGCCTAGCATTATATGAAGAAATCCCGTTTCCAACGAAGTCCTCAAAGAGGTCCAAATATCCACTTGCAGACTTTAGAAACAGAGTGTTTCCAATCTGCTCTATGAACAGAAAGGTAAAACTCTGTGAGCTGAATGCACACATCACATAGTAGTTTCTGAGAATGATTCTGTCTAGTTTTTTTACCAAGATATTTCCTTTTCTAACATTGGCGTAAAATCGCATGTAATCTCCAATTGCAATTTCCAGAAAAAGAGAGTTTCAAATCTGCTCTGTCCAAAGAAAGGTTCAACTCTGTGAGCTGAATACACACAACACAAAGAAGTTACTGAGAATTCTTCTGTCTAGCATTATATTAAGAAATACCGTTTCCAACGAAGTCCTCAAAGAGGTCCAAGTATCCACTTGCAGACTTAACAAACAGAGAGTTTCAAAACTGCTCTATGAACAGAAAGGTTAAACTCTGTGAGCTGAACGCACACATCACAAAGTAGTTTCTGAGAATGATTCTGTCTAGTTTTTATACGAAGATATTTCCTTTTCTAACATTGGCCTCAAATCGCTTATAATCTCCAATTGCAAATTCCAGAAAAAGAGAGTTTCAAACATGCAGTGTGTAAGGAAAGGTTCAAATCTGTGAGTTGAATACACACAACACAAAGAAGTTATTGAGAATTCTTCTGTCTAGCATTATATGAAGAAATCCCGTTTCCAACGAAGGCCTCAAAGAGGTACAAATATCCACTTGTACACTTTACAAACAGAGTTGTTCCAAACTGCTCTATGAACAGAAAGGATAACTCTGTGAGCTGAACGGACACATCACAACGTAGTTTCTGAGAATGATTCTGCCTAGTTTTTTGATGAAGATATTTCCTTTTCTAACATTGGCCTCAAATCGCTTGAAATCTCCAATTGCAATTTCCACAAAAAGAGAGTTTCAAATCTGCTCTGCCCAAAGAAAGGTTCAATTCTGTGAGCTGAATACACACAACACAAAGAAGTTACTGAAAATTCTTCTGTCTAGCATTATATGAAGAAATCCCGTTTCCAACGAAGTCCTCAAAGAGGTCCAAATATCCACTTGCAGACTTTACAAACAGAGTGTTTCCAAACTGCTCTATGAACGGAAGGGTTAAACTCTGTGAGCTGAATGCACACATCACATAGTAGTTTCTGAGAATGATTCTGTCTAGTTTTTATACCAAGATATTTCCTTTTCTAACATTGGCGTAAAATCGCTTGAAATCTCCAATTGCAATTTCCAGAAAAAGAGACTTTCAAATCTGCTCTGTCCAAAGAAAGGTTCAACTCTGTGAGCTGAATACACACAACACAAAGAAGTTACTGAGAATTCTTCTGTCTAGCATTATATGAAGAAATACCGTTTCCAACGAAGTCCTCAAAGAGGTCCAAGTATCCACTTGCAGACTTTACAAACAGAGTGTTTCCAAACTGCTCTATGAACAGAAAGGTTAAACTCTGTGAGCTGAACGCACACATCACAAAGTAGTTTCTGAGAATGATTCTGTCTAGTTTTTATATGAAGATATTTCCTTTTCTAACATTGGCCTCAAATCGCTTGAAATCTCCAATTGCAAATTCCAGAAAAAGAGAGTTTCAAACCTGCTGTGTAAGGAGAGGTTCAACTCGGTGAGCAGAATACACACAACACAAAGAAGTTACTGAGAATTCTTCTGTTTAGCATTATATGAAGAAATCCCGTTTCCAACGAAGTCCTCAATGAGGTCCAAATATCCACTTGCAGACTTTACAAACAGAGTGTTTCCAAACTGCTCTATGAACAGAAAGGTTCAACTCTGTGAGCTGAATACACACAACACAAAGAAGTTACTGAGAATTCTTCTGTCTAGCATTATATGAAGAAATCCCGTTTCCAACGAAGTCCTCAAAGAGGTCCAAATATCCACTTGCAGACTTTACAAACAGAGTGTTTCCAAACTGCTCTAGAACAGAAAGGTTCAACTCTGTGCGCTGAATGCACACATCACATAGTAGTTTCTGAGAATGATTCTGTCTAGTTTTTATACCAAGATATTTCCTTTTCTAACATTGGCGTAAAATTGCTTGAAATCTCCAATTGCAATTTCGACAGAAAGAGAGTTTCAAATCTGCTCTGTCCAAAGAAATGTTCAACACTGTGAGCTGAATACACACAACACAAAGTTACTGAAAATTCTTCTGTCTAGCATTATATGAAGAAATCCCGTTTCCAACGAAGTCCTCAAAGAGGTCCAAATATCCACTTGCAGACTTTTCAAACAGAGTGTTTCCAAACTGCTCTATGAACAGAAAGGTTAAACTCTGTGAGCTGAACGCACACATCACAAAGTAGTTTCTGACAATGATTCTGTCTAGTTTTTATACGAAGATATTTCCTTTTCTACCATTGGCCTCAAATCGCTTGAAATCTCAAATTTCAAATTCAAGAAAAAGACAGTTTCAAACCTGCAGTGTGTAAGGAAAGGTTCAAATCTGTGAGTTGAATACACACAACACAAAGAAGTTATTGAGAATTCTTCTGTCTAGCATTATATGAAGAAATCCCGTTTCCAACGAAGGCCTCAAAGAGGTCCAAATAAACACTTGTAGACTTTACAAACAGAGTGTTTCCACACTGCTCTATGAACAGAAAGGTTAAACTCTGTGAGCTGAATGCACACATCACATAGTAGTTTCTGAGAATGATTCTGTCTAGTTTTTATACAAAGATATTTCCTTTTCTAACATTGGCCTAAAATCGCTTGAAATCTCCAATTGCAATTTCGACAAAAAGAGAGTTTCAAATTTCTCTGCCCAAAGAAACGTTCAACTCTGTGAGCTGAATACACACAACACAAAGAATTTACTGAAAATTCTTCTGCCTAGCATTATATGAAGAAATCCCGTTTCCAACGAAGTCCTCAAAGAGGTCCAAATATCCACTTGCAGACTTTAGAAACAGAGTGTTTCCAATCTGCTCTATGAACAGAAAGGTAAAACTCTGTGAGCTGAATGCACACATCACATAGTAGTTTCTGAGAATGATTCTGTCTAGTTTTTTTACCAAGATATTTCCTTTTCTAACATTGGCGTAAAATCGCATGTAATCTCCAATTGCAATTTCCAGAAAAAGAGAGTTTCAAATCTGCTCTGTCCAAAGAAAGGTTCAACTCTGTGAGCTGAATACACACAACACAAAGAAGTTACTGAGAATTCTTCTGTCTAGCATTATATTAAGAAATACCGTTTCCAACGAAGTCCTCAAAGAGGTCCAAGTATCCACTTGCAGACTTAACAAACAGAGAGTTTCAAAACTGCTCTATGAACAGAAAGGTTAAACTCTGTGAGCTGAACGCACACATCACAAAGTAGTTTCTGAGAATGATTCTGTCTAGTTTTTATACGAAGATATTTCCTTTTCTAACATTGGCCTCAAATCGCTTATAATCTCCAATTGCAAATTCCAGAAAAAGAGAGTTTCAAACATGCAGTGTGTAAGGAAAGGTTCAAATCTGTGAGTTGAATACACACAACACAAAGAAGTTATTGAGAATTCTTCTGTCTAGCATTATATGAAGAAATCCCGTTTCCAACGAAGGCCTCAAAGAGGTACAAATATCCACTTGTACACTTTACAAACAGAGTTGTTCCAAACTGCTCTATGAACAGAAAGGATAACTCTGTGAGCTGAACGGACACATCACAACGTAGTTTCTGAGAATGATTCTGCCTAGTTTTTTGATGAAGATATTTCCTTTTCTAACATTGGCCTCAAATCGCTTGAAATCTCCAATTGCAATTTCCACAAAAAGAGAGTTTCAAATCTGCTCTGCCCAAAGAAAGGTTCAATTCTGTGAGCTGAATACACACAACACAAAGAAGTTACTGAAAATTCTTCTGTCTAGCATTATATGAAGAAATCCCGTTTCCAACGAAGTCCTCAAAGAGGTCCAAATATCCACTTGCAGACTTTACAAACAGAGTGTTTCCAAACTGCTCTATGAACGGAAGGGTTAAACTCTGTGAGCTGAATGCACACATCACATAGTAGTTTCTGAGAATGATTCTGTCTAGTTTTTATACCAAGATATTTCCTTTTCTAACATTGGCGTAAAATCGCTTGAAATCTCCAATTGCAATTTCCAGAAAAAGAGACTTTCAAATCTGCTCTGTCCAAAGAAAGGTTCAACTCTGTGAGCTGAATACACACAACACAAAGAAGTTACTGAGAATTCTTCTGTCTAGCATTATATGAAGAAATCCCGTTTCCAACGAAGTCCTCAAAGAGGTCCAAGTATCCACTTGCAGACTTTACAAACAGAGTGTTCCCAAACTGCTCTATGAACAGAAAGGTGAAACTCTGGGAGCTGAACGCACACATCACAAAGTAGTTTCTGCGAATGATTCTGTCTAGTTTTTATACGAAGATATTTCCTTTTCTACCATTGACTTCAAATCGCTTGAAATCTCAAATTGCAAATTCCAGAAAAAGACAGTTTCAAACCTGCAGTGTGTAAGGAAAGATTCAAATATGTGAGTTGAAAACACACAACACAAAGAAGTTACTGAGAATTCTTCTGTCTAGCATTAAATGAAGAAATCCCGTTTCCAACGAAGGCCTCAAAG
The DNA here is from genome assembly GCF_028858775.2 of Pan troglodytes. Lineage (NCBI taxonomy): Eukaryota > Metazoa > Chordata > Mammalia > Primates > Hominidae > Pan > Pan troglodytes. The sequence continues at coordinate 95,610,762 of NC_086015.1, forward strand.
AGGTGCAAATATCCACTTGTAGACTTTACAAACAGAGTGTTTCCAAACTGCTCTATGAACAGAAAGGTTAAACTCTGTGAGCTGAATGCACACATCACATAGTAGCTTCTGAGAATGATTCTGTCTAGTTTCTTAACAAGATATTTCCTTTTCTAACATTGGCCTAAAATCGCTTGAAATCTCGAAATGCAATTTCCACAAAAAGAGAGTTTCAAATCTGCTCTGTCCAAAGAAGTGTTCAACTCTGTGAGCTGAATACACACAACACAAGAAGTTACTGAAAATTCTTCTGTCTAGCATTATATGAAGAAATACCGTTTCCAACGAAGTCCTCAAATAGCTCCAAATATCCACTTGCAGACTTTCAAACAGAGTGTTTCCAAACTGCTCTACGAACAGAAAGGTTAAACTCTGTGAGCTGAATGCACACATCACATAGTAGTTTCTGAAAATGATTCTGTCTGGTTTTTATACCAAGATATTTCCTTTTCTAACATTGGCCTAAAATCGCTTGAAATCTCCAATTGCAATTTCGACAAAAAGAGAGTTTCAAATTTCTCTGCCCAAAGAAAGGTTCAACTCTGTGAGCTGAATACACACAACCCAAAGAAGTTACTGAGAATTCTTCTCTCTAGCATTATATTAAGAAATACCGTTACCAACCAACTCCTCAAAGAGGTCCAAGTATCCACTTGCAGACTTAACAAACAGAGGGTTTCAAAACTGCTCTATGACAGAAAGGTTAAACTCTGTGAGCTGAACGCACACATCACAAAGTAGTTTCTGAGAATGATTCTGTCTAGTTTTTATACGAAGAGATTTCCTTTTCTAACATTGGCCTCAAATCGCTTAAAATCTCCAATTGCAAATACCAGAAAAAGACAGTTTCAAACTTGCAGTGTGTAAGGAAAGGTTCAAATCTGTGAGTTGAATACACACAACACAAAGAAGTTACTGAGAATTCTTCTGTCTAGCATTAAATGAAGAAATCCCGTTTCCAACGAAGGCCTCAAAAGGTGCAAATATCCACTTGCAGACTTTACAAACAGAGTGTTTCCAAACTGCTCTATGAACAGAAAGGTTAAACTCTGTGAGCTGAATGCACACATCACATAGTAGTTTCTGAGAATGATTCTGTCTAGTTTTTTAACAAGATATTTCCTTTTCTAATATTGGCTTAAAATCGCTTGAAATCTCCAATTGCAATTTCCAGAAAAAGAGAGTTTCAAATCTGCTCTGTCCAAAGAAAGGTTCAACTCTGTGAGCTGAATACACACAACACAAAGAAGTTACTGAGAATTCTTCTGTCTAGCATTATATGAAGAAATACCGTTTCCAACGAAGTCCTCAAAGAGGTCCAAGTATCCACTTGCAGACTTTACAAACAGAGTGTTTCCAAACTGCTCTATGAACAGAAAGGTTAAACTCTGTGAGCTGAACGCACACATCACAAAGTAGTTTCTGAGAATGATTCTGTCTAGTTTTTATATGAAGATATTTCCTTTTCTAACATTGGCCTCAAATCGCTTGAAATCTCCAATTGCAAATTCCAGAAAAAGAGAGTTTCAAACCTGCTGTGTAAGGAGAGGTTCAACTCGGTGAGCAGAATACACACAACACAAAGAAGTTACTGAGAATTCTTCTGTTTAGCATTATATGAAGAAATCCCGTTTCCAACGAAGTCCTCAATGAGGTCCAAATATCCACTTGCAGACTTTACAAACAGAGTGTTTCCAAACTGCTCTATGAACAGAAAGGTTCAACTCTGTGAGCTGAATACACACAACACAAAGAAGTTACTGAGAATTCTTCTGTCTAGCATTATATGAAGAAATCCCGTTTCCAACGAAGTCCTCAAAGAGGTCCAAATATCCACTTGCAGACTTTACAAACAGAGTGTTTCCAAACTGCTCTAGAACAGAAAGGTTCAACTCTGTGCGCTGAATGCACACATCACATAGTAGTTTCTGAGAATGATTCTGTCTAGTTTTTATACCAAGATATTTCCTTTTCTAACATTGGCGTAAAATTGCTTGAAATCTCCAATTGCAATTTCGACAGAAAGAGAGTTTCAAATCTGCTCTGTCCAAAGAAATGTTCAACACTGTGAGCTGAATACACACAACACAAAGTTACTGAAAATTCTTCTGTCTAGCATTATATGAAGAAATCCCGTTTCCAACGAAGTCCTCAAAGAGGTCCAAATATCCACTTGCAGACTTTTCAAACAGAGTGTTTCCAAACTGCTCTATGAACAGAAAGGTTAAACTCTGTGAGCTGAACGCACACATCACAAAGTAGTTTCTGACAATGATTCTGTCTAGTTTTTATACGAAGATATTTCCTTTTCTACCATTGGCCTCAAATCGCTTGAAATCTCAAATTTCAAATTCAAGAAAAAGACAGTTTCAAACCTGCAGTGTGTAAGGAAAGGTTCAAATCTGTGAGTTGAATACACACAACACAAAGAAGTTATTGAGAATTCTTCTGTCTAGCATTATATGAAGAAATCCCGTTTCCAACGAAGGCCTCAAAGAGGTCCAAATAAACACTTGTAGACTTTACAAACAGAGTGTTTCCACACTGCTCTATGAACAGAAAGGTTAAACTCTGTGAGCTGAATGCACACATCACATAGTAGTTTCTGAGAATGATTCTGTCTAGTTTTTATACAAAGATATTTCCTTTTCTAACATTGGCCTAAAATCGCTTGAAATCTCCAATTGCAATTTCGACAAAAAGAGAGTTTCAAATTTCTCTGCCCAAAGAAACGTTCAACTCTGTGAGCTGAATACACACAACACAAAGAATTTACTGAAAATTCTTCTGCCTAGCATTATATGAAGAAATCCCGTTTCCAACGAAGTCCTCAAAGAGGTCCAAATATCCACTTGCAGACTTTAGAAACAGAGTGTTTCCAATCTGCTCTATGAACAGAAAGGTAAAACTCTGTGAGCTGAATGCACACATCACATAGTAGTTTCTGAGAATGATTCTGTCTAGTTTTTTTACCAAGATATTTCCTTTTCTAACATTGGCGTAAAATCGCATGTAATCTCCAATTGCAATTTCCAGAAAAAGAGAGTTTCAAATCTGCTCTGTCCAAAGAAAGGTTCAACTCTGTGAGCTGAATACACACAACACAAAGAAGTTACTGAGAATTCTTCTGTCTAGCATTATATTAAGAAATACCGTTTCCAACGAAGTCCTCAAAGAGGTCCAAGTATCCACTTGCAGACTTAACAAACAGAGAGTTTCAAAACTGCTCTATGAACAGAAAGGTTAAACTCTGTGAGCTGAACGCACACATCACAAAGTAGTTTCTGAGAATGATTCTGTCTAGTTTTTATACGAAGATATTTCCTTTTCTAACATTGGCCTCAAATCGCTTATAATCTCCAATTGCAAATTCCAGAAAAAGAGAGTTTCAAACATGCAGTGTGTAAGGAAAGGTTCAAATCTGTGAGTTGAATACACACAACACAAAGAAGTTATTGAGAATTCTTCTGTCTAGCATTATATGAAGAAATCCCGTTTCCAACGAAGGCCTCAAAGAGGTACAAATATCCACTTGTACACTTTACAAACAGAGTTGTTCCAAACTGCTCTATGAACAGAAAGGATAACTCTGTGAGCTGAACGGACACATGACAACGTAGTTTCTGAGAATGATTCTGCCTAGTTTTTTGATGAAGATATTTCCTTTTCTAACATTGGCCTCAAATCGCTTGAAATCTCCAATTGCAATTTCCACAAAAAGAGAGTTTCAAATCTGCTCTGCCCAAAGAAAGGTTCAATTCTGTGAGCTGAATACACACAACACAAAGAAGTTACTGAAAATTCTTCTGTCTAGCATTATATGAAGAAATCCCGTTTCCAACGAAGTCCTCAAAGAGGTCCAAATATCCACTTGCAGACTTTACAAACAGAGTGTTTCCAAACTGCTCTATGAACGGAAGGGTTAAACTCTGTGAGCTGAATGCACACATCACATAGTAGTTTCTGAGAATGATTCTGTCTAGTTTTTATACCAAGATATTTCCTTTTCTAACATTGGCGTAAAATCGCTTGAAATCTCCAATTGCAATTTCCAGAAAAAGAGACTTTCAAATCTGCTCTGTCCAAAGAAAGGTTCAACTCTGTGAGCTGAATACACACAACACAAAGAAGTTACTGAGAATTCTTCTGTCTAGCATTATATGAAGAAATCCCGTTTCCAACGAAGTCCTCAAAGAGGTCCAAGTATCCACTTGCAGACTTTACAAACAGAGTGTTTCAAAACTGCTCTATGAACAGAAAGGTTAAACTCTGTGAGCTGAACGCACACATCACAAAGTAGTTTCTGAGAATGATTCTGTCTAGTTTTTATACGAAGATATATAATTTTCTAACATTGGCCTCAAATCGCTTAAAATCTCCAATTGCAAATTCCAGAAAAAGACAGTTTCAAACCTGCAGTGTGTAAGGAAAGGTTCAAATCTGTGAGTTGAATACACACAACACAAAGAAGTTACTGAGAATTCTTCTGCCTAGCATTATATGAAGAAATCCCGTTTCCAACGAAGGCCTCAAAGAGGTACAAATATCCACTTGTACACTTTACAAACAGAGTTGTTCCAAACTGCTCTATGAACAGAAAGGATAACTCTGTGAGCTGAACGGACACATCACAACGTAGTTTCTGAGAATGATTCTGCCTAGTTTTTTTATGAAGATATTTCCTTCTCTAACATTGACCTCAAATCGCTTGAAATCTCCAATTGCAATTTCCACAAAAAGAGAGTTTCAAATCTGCTCTCTCCAAAGAAAGGTTCAATTCTGTGAGCTGAATACACACAACACAAAGAAGTTACTGAAAATTCTTCTGTCTAGCATTATATGAAGAAATCCCGTTTCCAACGAAGTCCTCAAAGAGGTCCAAATATCCACTTGCAGACTTTACAAACAGAGTGTTTCCAAACTGCTCTATGAACAGAAGGGTTAAACTCTGTGAGCTGAATGCACACATCACATAGTAGTTTCTGAGAATGATTCTGTCTAGTTTTTATACCAAGATATATCCTTTTCTAACATTGGCGTAAAATCGCTTGAAATCTCCAATTGCAATTTCCAGAAAAAGAGACTTTCAAATCTGCTCTGTCCATAGAAAGGTTCAACTCTGTGAGCTGAATACACACAACACAAAGAAGTTAGTGAGAATTCTTCTGTCTAGCATTATATGAAGGAATCCCGTTTCCAACGAAGTCCTCAAAGATTTAAAAGTATCCACTTGCAGACTTAACAAACAGAGTGTTTCAAAACTGCTCTTTGAACAGAAAGGTTAAACTCTGTGAGCTGAACGCACACATCACAAAGTAGTTTCTGAGAATGATTCTGTCTAGTTTTTATACGAAGATATTACATTTTCTAACATTGGCCTCAAATCGCTTAAAATCTCCAATTGCAAATACCAGAAAAAGACAGTTTCAAACCTGCAGTGTGTAAGGAAAGGTTCAAATCTGTGAGTTGAATACACACAACACAAAGAAGTTACTGAGAATTCTTCTGTCTAGCATTATATGAATAAATGCCGTTTCCAACGAAGGCCTCAAAGAGGTGCAAATATCCACTTGTACACTTTACAAACAGAGTGGTTCCAAACTGCTCTATGAACAGAAAGGTTAAACTCTGTGAGCTGAACGCACACATCACAAAGTAGTTTCTGAGAATGATTCTGCCTAGTTTTTATATAAAGATATTTCCTTTTCTAACATTGGCCTCAAATCGCTTGAAATCTCCAATTGCAATTTCCACAAAAAGAGAGTTTCAAATCTCCTCTGTCCAAAGAAAGGTTCAACTCTGTGAGCTGAATACACACAACACAAAGAAGTTACTGAAAATTCTTCTGTCTAGCATTATATGAAGAAATCCCATTACCAACGAAGTCCTCCAAGAGGTCCAAATATCCACTTGCAGACTTTACAAACAGAGTGTTCCCAAACTGCTCCATGAACAGAAAGGTGAAACTCTGTGAGCTGAACGCACACATCACAAAGTAGTTTCTGCGAATGATTCTGTCTAGTTTTTATACGAAGATATTTCCTTTTCTACCATTGACTTCAAATCGCTTGAAATCTCAAATTGCAAATTCCAGAAAAAGACAGTTTCAAACCTGCAGTGTGTAACGAAAGATTCAAATATGTGAGTTGAAAACACACAACACAAAGAAGTTACTGAGAATTCTTCTGTCTAGCATTAAATGAAGAAATCCCGTTTCCAACGAAGGCCTCAAAGAGGTGCAAATATCCACTTGTAGACTTTACAAACAGAGTGTTTCCAAACTGCTCTATGAACAGAAAGGTTAAACTCTGTGAGCTGAATGCACACATCACACAGTAGTTTCTGAGAATGATTCTGTCTAGTTTCTTAACAAGATATTTCCTTTTCTAACATTGGCCTAAAATCGCTTGAAATCTCGAAATGCAATTTCCACAAAAAGAGAGTTTCAAATCTGCTCTGTCCAAAGAAGTGTTCAACTCTGTGAGCTGAATACACACAACACAAAGAAGTTACTGAAAATTCTTCTGTCTAGCATTATATGAAGAAATACCGTTTCCAACGAAGTCCTCAAATAGCTCCAAATATCCACTTGCAGACTTTCAAACAGAGTGTTTCCAAACTGCTCTACGAACAGAAAGGTTAAACTCCCTGAGCTGAATGCACACATCACATAGTAGTTTCTGAAAATGATTCTGTCTGGTTTTTATACCAAGATATTTCCTTTTCTAACATTGGCCTAAAATCGCTTGAAATCTCCAATTGCAATTTCGACAAAAAGAGAGTTTCAAATTTCTCTGCCCAAAGAAAGGTTCAACTCTCTGAGCTGAATACACACAACCCAAAGAAGTTACTGAGAATTCTTCTGTCTAGCATTATATTAAGAAATACCGTTTCCAACCAAGTCCTCAAAGAGGTCCAAGTATCCACTTGCAGACTTAACAAACAGAGGGCTTCAAAACTGCTCTATGAACAGAAAGGTTAAACTCTGTGAGCTGAACGCACACATCACAAAGTAGTTTCTGAGAATGATTCTGTCTAGTTTTTATACGAAGATATTTCCTTTTCTAACATTGGCCTCAAATCGCTTAAAATCTCCAATTGCAAATACCAGAAAAAGACAGTTTCAAACCTGCAGTGTGTAAGGAAAGGTTCAAATCTGTGAGTTGAATACACACAACACAAAGAAGTTACTGAGAATTCTTCTGTCTAGCATTATATGAAGAAATCCCGTTTCCAACGAAGTCCTCAAAGAGGTCCAAATATCCACTTGCAGACTTACAAACAGAGTGTTTCCAAACTGCTCTATGAACAGAAAGGTTAAACTCTGTGAGCTGAACGCACACATCACAAAGTAGTTTCTGAGAAGGATTCTGTCTTGTTTTTATACGAAGATATTTCCTTTTCTACCATTGACCTCAAATCGCTTGAAATCTCAAATTGCAAATTCCAGAAAAAGACAGTTTCAAACCTGCAGTGTGTAAGGAAAAGTTCAAATCTGTGAGTTGAATACACACAACACAAAGAAGTTACTGAGAATTCTTCTGTCTAGCATTAAATGAAGAAATCCCGTTTCCAACGAAGGCCTCAAAGAGGTGCAAATATCCACTTGTACACTTTACAAACAGAGTGTTTCCAAACTGCTCTATGAACAGAAAGGTTAAACTCTGTGAGCTGAATGCACACATCACATAGTAGTTTCTGAGAATGATTCTGTCTAGTTTTTTAACAAGATATTTCCTTTTCTAATATTGGCGTAAAATCGCTTGAAATCTCCAATTGCAATTTCCACAAAAAGAGAGTTTCAAATCTGCTCTGTCCAAAGAAAGGTTCAACTCTGTGAGCTGAATACACACAACACAAAGAAGTTACTGAGAATTCTTCTGTCTAGCATTATATGAAGAAATACCGTTTCCAACGAAGTCCTCAAAGAGGTCCAAGTATCCACTTGCAGACTTTACAAACAGAGTGTTTCCAAACTGCTCTATGAACAGAAAGGTTAAACTCTGTGAGCTGAACGCACACATCACAAAGTAGTTTCTGAGAATGATTCTGTCTAGTTTTTATATGAAGATATTTCCTTTTCTAACATTGGCCTCAAATCGCTTGAAAACTCCAATTGCAAATTCCAGAAAAAGAGAGTTTCAAACCTGCTGTGTAAGGAGAGGTTCAACTCGGTGAGCTGAATACACACAACACAAAGAAGTTACTGAGAATTCTTCTGTCTAGCATTATATGAAGAAAACCCGTTTCCAACGAAGTCCTCAATGAGGTCCAAATATCCACTTGCAGACTTTACAAACAGAGTGTTTCCAAACTGCTCTATGAACAGAAAGGTTCAACTCTGTGAGCTGAATACACACAACACAAAGAAGTTACTGAGAATTCTTCTGTCTAGCATTATATGAAGAAATCCCGTTTCCAACGAAGTCCTCAAAGAGGTCCAAATATTCACTTGCAGACTTTACAAACAGAGTGTTTCAAAACTGCTCTATGAACAGAAATGTTAAACTCTGTGAGCTGAATGCACACATCACATAGTAGATTCTGAGAATGATTCTGTCTAGTTTTTATACCAAGATATTTCCTTTTCTAACATTGTCGTAAAATCGCTTGTAATCTCCAATTGCAATTTCCAGTAAAAGAGAGTTTCAAATCTGCTCTGTCCAAAGAAAGGTTCAACTCTGTGAGCTGAATACACACAACACAAAGAAGTCTGAAAATTCTTCTGTCTAGCATTATATAAAGAAATACAGTTTCCAACGAAGTCCTCAAAGAGGTCCAAGTATCCACTTGCAGACTTAACAAACAGAGTGTTTCCAAACTGCTCTATGAACAGAAAGGTTAAACTCTGTGAGCTGAACGCACACATCACAAAGTAGTTTCTGAGAATGATTCTGTCTAGTTTTTATACGAAGATATTTCCTTTTCTAACATTGGCCTCAAATCGCTTGAAATCTCAAATTGCAAATTCCAGTAAAAGACAGTTTCAAACCTGCAGTGTGTAAGGAAAGGTTCAAATCTGTGAGTTGAATACACACAACACAAAGATGTTAGTGAGAATTCTTCTGTCTAGCATTATATGAAGAAATCCCGTTTCCAACGAAGGCCTCAAAGAGGTGCAAATATCCACTTGTAGACTTTACAAACAGAGTGTTTCCAAACTGCTCTATGAACAGAAAGGTTAAACACTGTGAGCTGAACGCACACATCACAAAGTAGTTTCTGAGAATGATTCTGTCTAGTTTTTATATGAAGATATTTCCTTTTCTAACATTGGCGTAAAATCGCTTGAAATCTCCATTTGCAAATTCCAGAAAAAGAGAGTTTCAAATCTGCTCTGTCCAAAGAAAGGTTCAACTCTGTGAGCTGAATACACACAACACAAAGAAGTTACTGAAAACTCTTCTCGCTAGCAGTATTTGAAGAAATCTCGTTTCCAAAGAAGTCCTCAAAGAGGTCCAAATATCCACTTGCAGACTTTACAAACAGAGTGTTTCCAAACTGCTCTATGAACAGAAAGGTTAAACTATGTGAGCTGAGCGCACACATCACAAGGTAGTTTCTGAGAATGAATCTGTCTAGTTTTTATATGAAGATATTTCCTTTTCTAATATTGGCCTCAAATCGCTTGAAATCTCGAATTGAAAATTCCAGAAAAAGACAGTTTCAAACCTGCAGTGTGTAAGGAAAGGTTCAAATCTGTGAGTTGAATACACACAACACAAAGAAGTTACTGAGAATTCTTCTGTCTAGCATTATATGAAGAAATCTTGTTTCCAACGAAGGCATCAATGAGGAGCAAATATCCACTTGCAGACTTTACAAACAGAGTGTTTCCAAACTGCTCTATGAAAAGAAAGGTTAAACGCTGTGAGCTGAACGCACACATCACAAAGTAGTTTCTGAGAATGATTCTGTCTAGTTTTTATACGTAGATATTACCTTTTCTACCTTTGGCCTCATATTGCTTGAAATCTCCAATTGCAATTTCGACAAAAAGAGAGTTTCAAATCTGCTCTGTCCCGGGAAAGTTTCAACTCTGTGAGCTGAATACACACAACACAAAGAAGTTACTGAGAGTTGTTCTCTCTAGCATTATATGAAGAAATCCCGTTTCCAACGAAGGCCCCAAAGAGGTGCAAATATCCACTTCTAGACTTTGCAAACAGAGTGTTTCCAAACTGCTCTATTAACAGAAGGGTTAAACTCTGTGAGCTGAATGCAAAGATCACAAAGTAGTTTCTGAGAATGATTCTGTCGAGTTTTTATACGAAGATATTTCTTTTTCTAACACTGGCCTCAAATCGCTGGAAATCTCCAATTACAATTTCCAAAAAAAGAGAGTTTCAAATCTGCTCTGTCCAAAGAAAGATTCAACCCTGTGAGCTGAATACACAGAACACAAAGCAGTTACTGAAAATTCTTCTGTCCAGCATTACATGAAGAAATCCCGTTTCCAAAGAAGGCCTCTCAGAGGTGCATATATCCACTTCTAGACTTGCAAACAGAGTGTTTCCAAACTGCTCTATGAACAGAAACTTTGAACTCTGTGAGCTGAATGCACACATCACAAAGTAGTTTCTGAGAATGATTCTGTCGAGTTTTCATACCAAGGTATTTCCTTTTCTAATATTGGCCTCAAATCGCTTGAAATCTCAAATAGCAATTTCCAGATAAAGAGAGTTTCAAACCTGCAGTGTGTAAGGAAAGGTTCAAATCTGTGAGTAGAATACACACAACACAAAGAATTTACTGAGAATTCTTCTGTCTAGCATTATATGAAGAAATCCCGTTTCCAACGAAGGCCTCAAAGAGGTGCAAATATCGACTTGTAGACTTTACAAACAGAGTGTTTCCAAACTGCTCTATGAACAGAAAGGTTAAACTCTGTTAGCTAAACGCACACATCACAAAGTAGTTTCTGAAAATGATTCTTTCTAGTTATTATATGAAGATATTTCCTTTTCTAACATTGGCCTAAAATCGCTTGAAATCTCCAATTGCAAATTCCTGAAAAAGAGAGTTTCAAACCTGCTGTGTGTAAGGAAAGGTTCAACTCTGTGTGCTGAATACACACAACACAAAGAAGTTACTTAGAATTCTTCTCTCCAGCATTATGAGAAGAAATCCCGTTTCCAACGAAGGCCTCAAAGAGGTGCAAATATCCACTTGTAGACTTTACAAACAGAGTGTTTCCAAACTGCTCTATGAACAGAAAGGTTAAACACTGTGAGCTGAACGCACACATCACAAAGTAGTTTCTGAGAATGATTCTGTCTAGTTTTTATATGAAGATATTTCCTTTTCTAACATTGGCGTAAAATCGCTTCAAATCTCCAATTGCAAATTCCAGAAAAAGAGAGTTTCAAATCTGCTCTGTCCAAAGAAAGGTTCAACTCTGTGAGCTGAATACACACAACACAAAGAAGTTACTGAAAACTCTTCTCGCTAGCAGTATTTGAAGAAATCTCGTTTCCAAAGAAGTCCTCAAAGAGGTCCAAATATCCACTTGCAGACTTTACAAACAGAGTGTTTCCAAACTGCTCTATGAACAGAAAGGTTAAACTATGTGAGCTGAGCGCACACATCACAAGGTAGTTTCTGAGAATGAATCTGTCTAGTTTTTATATGAAGATATTTCCTTTTCTAATATTGGCCTCAAATTGCTTGAAATCTCCAATTGAAAATTCCAGAAAAAGACAGTTTCAAACCTGCAGTGTGTAAGGAAAGGTTCAAATCTGTGAGTTGAATACACACAACACAAAGAAGTTACTGAGAATTCTTCTGTCTAGCATTATATGAAGAAATCCCGTTTCCAACGAAGTCCTCAAAGAGGTCCAAATATCCACTTGCAGACTATACAAACAGAGTGTTTCCAAACTGCTCTATGAACAGAAAGGTTAAAATCTGTGAGCTGAACGCACACATCACAAAGTAGTTTCTGAGAATGATTCTGTCTAGTTTTTATAACAAGATGTTTCCTTTTCTAACATTGGCCTCAAATCGCTTGAAATCTCCAATTGCAATTTCCACAAATACAGAGTGTCAAATCTGCTCTGTCCAAAGAAAGGTTCAACTCTGTGAGCTGAATACACACAACACAAAAAGTTACTGAAAATTCTTCTGTCTAGCATTATATGAAGAAATCCCGTTTCCAACGAAGTCCTCAAAGAGGTCCAAGTATCCACTTGCCGACTTTACAGACAGAGTGTTTCCAAACTGCTCTATGAACAGAAAGGTTCAACTCTGTGAGCTGAATGCGCACATCATATTGTAGTTTCTGAGAAAGATTCTGTCTAGTTTTTATACCAAGATATTTCCTTTTCTAACATTGGCCTAAAATTGCTTGAAATCTCCAATTGCAATTTCGACAAAAAGAGAGTTTCAAATCTGCTCTGTCCAAAGAAAGGTTCAACTCAGTGAGCTGAATACACACAACACAAGGAAGTTAATGACAATTCTTCTGTCTAGCATTATATGAAGAAATCCCGTTTCCAACGAAGTCCTCAAAGAGGTCCAAATATCCACTTGCAGGCTTTACAGACAGAGTGTTTCAAAACTCCTCTATGAACAGAAAGGTTAAACTCCGTGAGCTGAATGCACACATCACAAAGTAGTTTCTGAGAATGATTCTGTCTAGTTTTTATATGAAGATATTTCCTTTTCTAACATTGGCCTCAAATCGCTTGAAATCTCCAATTGCAAATTCCAGAAAAAGAGAGTTTCAAATCTGCTCTGTCCAAAGAAAGGTTCAACACTGTGAGCTGAATACACACAACACAAAGAAGTTACTGAAAACTCTTCTCGCTAGCATTATTTGAAGAAATCTCGTGTCCAAAGAAGTCCTCAAGGAGGTCCAAATATCCACTTGCAGACTTTACAAACAGAGTGTTTCCAAACTGCTCTATGAACAGAAAGGTTAAACTATGTGAGCTGAGCGCACACATCACAAGGTAGTTTCTGAGAATGAATCTGTCTAGTTTTTATATGAAGATATTTCCTTTACTAACATTGGCCACAAATCGCTTGAAATGTCCAATTGCAAATTCCAGAAAAAGAGAGTTTCAAACCTGCTGTGTGTAAGGAAAGTTTCAACTCTGTGAGCTGAATACACACCACACAAAGAAGTTACTGAGAATTCTTCTGTCTAGCATTGTATGAAGAAATGCCGTTTCCAACGAAATCCTCAAAGAGGACCAAATATCCATTTGCAGACTTTAAAAACAGAGTGTTTCCAAACTGCTCTATGAAAAGAAAGGTTAAACGCTCTGAGCTGAACGCACACATCACAAAGTAGTTTCTGAGAATGATTCTGTCTAGTTTTTATACGAAGATATTTCCTTTTCTACCTTTGGCCTCAAATCGCTTGAAATCTCCAATTGCAATTTCGACAAAAAGAGATTTTCAAATCTGCTCTGTCCAAGGAAGGTTCAAATCTGTGAGTTGAATACACACAACACAAAGAAGTTAGTGAGAATTCTTCTGTCTAGCATTATATGAAGAAATCCCGTTTCCAACGAAGGCCTCAAAGAGGTGCAAATATCCACTTGTAGACTTTACAAACAGAGTGTTTCCAAATTGCTCTATGAACAGAAAGGTTAAAAACTGTGAGCTGAACGCACACATCACAAAGTAGTTTCTGAGAATGATTCTGTCTAGTTTTTATATGAAGATATTTCCTTTTCTAACATTGGCCTCAAATCGCTTGAAATCTCCAATTGCAAATTCCAGAAAAAGAGAGTTTCAAATCTGCTCTGTCCAAAGAAAGGTTCAACTCTGTGAGCTGAATACACACAACACAAAGAAGTTACTGAAAACTCTTCTCGCTAGCATTATTTGAAGAAATCTCGTTTCCAAAGAAGTCCTCAAAGAGGTCCAAATATCCACTTGCAGACTTTACAAACAGAGTGTTTCCAAACTGCTCTATGAACAGAAAGGTTAAACTATGTGAGCTGAGCGCACACATCACAAGGTAGTTTCTGAGAATGAATCTGTCTAGTTTTTCTACGAAGATATTTCCTTTGCTAACATGGGCCACAAATCGCTTGAAATGTCCAATTGCAAATTCCAGAAAAAGAGAGTTTCAAACCTGCTGTGTGTAAGGAAAGTTTCAACTCTCTGAGCTGAATACACACCAAACAAAGAAGTTACTGAGAATTCTTCTGTCTAGCATTGTATGAAGAAATGCCGTTGCCAACGAAATCCTCAAAGAGGACTAAATATCCACTTGCAGACTTTAAAAACAGAGTGTTTCCAAACTGCTCTATGAAAAGAAAGGTTAAACGCTGTGAGCTGAACGCACACATCACAAACTAGCTTCTGAGAATGATTCTGTCTAGATTTTATACGAAGATATTTCCTTTTCTACCATTGGCCTCAAATCGCTTGAAATCTCCAATTGCAATTTCCACAAAAAGAGAGTTTCTAATCTGCTCTGCCCAAAGAAAGGTTCAACTCTGTGAGCTGAATACACACAACACAAAGAAGTTACTGAGAATTCTTCTTTCTAGCATTATATGAAGAAATCCCTTTTCCAAGGAAGGCCTCAAAGAGGTAAAAATATCCACTTGTAGACTTTACAAAGAGAGTGTGTGCAAACTGCTCTATGAACAGAAAGGTTAAACTCTGTGAGCTGAATGCACACATCACATAGTAGTTTCCGAGAATGATTCTGTCTAGTTTTTATAACAAGATGTTTCCTTTTCTAACATTGTCCTGAAATCGCTTGAAATCTCCAATTGCAATTTCCACAAATAGAGAGTGTCAAATCTGCTCTGTCCAAAGAAAGGTTCAACTCTGTGAGCTGAAAACACACAACACAAAAAGTTACTGAAAATTCTTCTGTCTAGCATTATATGAAGAAATCCCGTTTCCAACGAAGTCCTCAAAGAGGTCCAAGTATCCACTTGCCGACTTTACAGACAGAGTGTTTCCAAACTGCTCTATGAACAGAAAGGTTAAACTCTGTGAGCTGAATGTGCACATCATATAGTAGTTTCTGAGAATGATTCTGTCTAGTTTTTATACCAAGATATTTCCTTTTCTAACATTGTCCTGAAATCGCTTGAAATCTCCAATTGCAATTTCCACAAATAGAGAGTGTCAAATCTGCTCTGTCCAAAGAAAGGTTCAACTCAGTGAGCTGAATACACACAACACAAAGAAGTTACTGAAAATTCTTCTGTCTAGCATTATATGAAGAAATCCCGTTTCCAACGAATTCCTCAAAGAGGTCCAAATATCCACTTGCAGACTTTACAAACAGAGTGTTTCCAAACTGCTCTATGAACAGAAAGGTTAAACTCTGTGAGCTGAACGCACACATCACAAAGTAGTTACTGAGAATGATTCTGTCTAGTTTTTATACGAAGATATTTCCTTTTCTACCATTGACCTCAAATCGCTTGAAATCTCAAATTGCAAATTCCAGAAAAAGACAGTTTCAATCCTGCAGTGTGTAAGGAAAGGTTCAAATCTGTGAGTTGAATACACACAACACAAGGAAGTTAGTGACAATTCTTCTGTCTCGCATTATATGAAGAAATCCCGTTTCCAATGAAGTCCTCAAAGAGGTCCAAATATCCACTTGCAGACATTACAGACAGAATGTTTCAAAATTCCTCTATGAACACAAAGGTTAAACTCTGTGAGCTGAATGCACACATCACATAGTAGTTTCTGAGAATGATTCTGTCTAGTTTTTATACCAAGATATTTCCTTTTCTAACATTGGCCAAAAATCGCTTGAAATCTCCAATTGCAATTTCGACAAAAAGAGAGTTTCAAATTTCTCTGCCCAAACAAAGGTTCAACACTGTGAGCTGAATACACACAACACAAAGAAGTTACTGAAAATTCTTCTGTCTAGCATTATATGAAGAAATCCCGTTTCCAACGAAGTCCTCAAAGAGGTCCAAATATCCACTTGCAGACTTTAGAAACAGAGTGTTTCCAATCTGCTCTATGAACAGAAAAGTTAAACTCTGTGAGCTGAATGCACACATCACATAGTAGTTTCTGAGAATGATTCTGTCTAGTTTTTTTACCAAGATATTTCCTTTTCTAACATTGGCCTAAAATCGCTTGAAATCTCCAATTGCAATTTCCACAGAAAGAGAGTTTCAAATCTGCTCTGTCCAAAGAAAGGTTCAACTCTGTGAGCTGAATACACACAACACAAAGAAGTTACTGAAAATTCTTCTGTCTAGCATTATATGAAGAAATCCCGTTTCCAACGAAGTCCTCAAAGAGGTCCAAATATCCACTTGCAGACTTTACAAACAGAGTGTTTCAAAACTGCTCTATGAACAGAAATGTTAAACTCTGTGAGCTGAATGCACACATCACATAGTAGTTTCTGAGAATGATTCTGTCTAGTTTTTATGCCAAAATATTTCCTTTTCTAACATTGGCGTAAAATGGCTTGTAATCTCCAATTGCAATTTCCAGTAAAAGAGAATTTCAAATCTGCTCTGTCCAAAGAAAAGTTCAACTCTGTGAGCAGAATACACACAACACAAAGAAGTTACTGAGAATTCTTCTGTCTAGCATTATATAAAGAAATACCGTTTCCAACGATGTCCTCAAAGAGGTCCAAGTATCCACTTGCAGACTTTACAAACAGAGTGTTTCCAAACTGCTCTATGAACAGAAAGGTTAAACTCTGTGAACTGAACGCACACATCAAAAAGTAGTTTCTGAGAATGATTCTGTCTAGTTTTTATACGAAGATATTTCCTTTTCTACCATTGGCCTCAAATCGCTTGAAATCTCAAATTGCAAATTCCAGGAAAAGACAGATTCAAACCTGCAGTGTGTAAGGAAAGGTTCAAATCTGTGAGTTGAATACACACAACACAAAGAAGTTAGTGAGAATTCTTCTGTCAAGCATTATATGAAGAAATCCCGTTTCCAACGAAGGCCTCAAAGAGGTGCAAATATCCACTTGTAGACTTTACAAACAGAGTGTTTCCAAACTGCTCTATGAACAGAAAGGTTAAACACTGTGAGCTGAACGCACACATCACAAAGTAGTTTCTGAGAATGATTCTGTCTAGTTTTTATATGAAGATATTTCCTTTTCTAACATTGGCCTCAAATCGCTTGAAATCTCCAATTGCAAATTCCAGAAAAAGAGAGTTTCAAATCTGCTCTGTCCAAAGAAAGGTTCAACATTGTGAGCTGAATACACACAACACAAAGAAGTTACTGAAAACTCTTCTCGCTAGCATTATTTGAAGAAATCTCGTTTCCAACGAAGTCCTCAAGGAGGTCCAAATATCCACTTGCAGGCTTTACAAACAGAGTGTTTCCAAACTGCTCTATGAACAGAAAGGTTAAACTATGTGAGCTGAGCGCACACATCACAAGGTAGTTTCTGAGAATGAATCTGTCTAGTTTTTATATGAAGATATTTCCTTTACTAACATTGGCCACAAATCGCTTGAAATGTCCAATTGCAAATTCCAGAAAAAGAGAGTTTCAAACCTGCTGTGTGTAAGGAAAGTTTCAACTCTGTGAGCTGAATACACACCACACAAAGAAGTTACTGAGAATTCTTCTGTCTAGCATTGTATGAAGAAATGCCGTTTCCAACGAAATCCTCAAAGAGGACCAAACATCCACTTGCAGACTTTAAAAACAGAGTGTTTCCAAACTGCTCTATGAAAAGAAAGGTTAAACGCTGTGAGCTGAACGCACACATCACAAAGTAGTTTCTGAGAATGATTCTCTCTAGTTTTTATACGCAGATATTTCCTTTTCTACCTTTGGCCTCAAATCGCTTGAAATCTCCAATTGCAATTTCGACAAAAAGAGAGTTTCAAATCTGCTCTGTCCAAGGAAGGTTCAAATCTGTGAGTTGAATACACACAACACAAAGAAGTTACTGAGAGTTGTTCTCTCTAGCATTATATGAAGAAATCCCGTTTCCAACGAAGGCCCCAAAGAGGTGCAAATATCCACTTCTAGACTTTGCAAACAGAGTGTTTCCAAACTGCTCTATTAACAGAAGGGTTAAACTCTGTGAGCTGAATGCACAGATCACAAAGTAGTTTCTGAGAATGATTCTGTCGAGTTTTTATACGAAGATATTTCTTTTTCAACACTGGCCTCAAATCGCTTGAAATCTCCAATTACAATTTCCAAAAAAAGAGAGTTTCAAATCTGCTCTGTCCAAAGAAAGATTCAACCCTGTGAGCTGAATACACAGAACACAAAGCAGTTACTGAAAATTCTTCTGTCCAGCATTACATGAAGAAATCCCGTTTCCAACGAAGGCCTCTCAGAGGTGCATATATCCACTTCTAGACTTGCAAACAGAGTGTTTCCAAACTGCTCTATGAACAGAAACTTTGAACTCTGTGAGCTGAATGCACACATCACAAAGTAGTTTCTGAGAATGATTCTGTCGAGTTTTCATACGAAGATATTTCCTTTTCTAATATTGGCCTCAAATCGCTTGAAATCTCAAATAGCAATTTCCAGATAAAGAGAGTTTCAAACCTGCAGTGTGTAAGGAAAGGTTCAAATCTGTGAGTTGAATACACACAACACAAAGAATTTACTGAGAATTCTTCTGTCTAGCATTATATGAAGAAATCCCGTTTCCAACGAAGGCCTCAAAGAGGTGCAAATATCCACTTGTAGACTTTACAAACAGAGTGTTTCCAAACTGCTCTATGAACAGAAAGGTTAAATTCTGTGAGCTGAATGCACACATCACAAACTAGCTTCTGAGAATGATTCTGTCTAGTTTTTATACGAAGATATTTCCTTTTCTACCATTGGCCTCAAATCGCTTGAAATCTCCAATTGCAATTTCCACAAAAATAGAGTTTCAAATTGCTCTGTCCAAAGAATGGTTCATCTCGGTGAGCTGAATACACACAACACAAAGAAGTTACTGAAAATTCTTCTGTCTAGCATTATATGAAGAAATCCTGTTTCCAACGAAGTCCTCAAAGTGGTCCAAATATCCACTTGCACACTTTACAAACAGAGTGTTTCCAAACTCCTCTATGAACAGAAACGGTAAACTCTGTGAGCTGAATGCACACATCACATAGTAGTTTCTGAGAATGATTCTGTCTAGTTTTTATACCAAGATATTTCCTTTTCTAAGATTGCCGTAAAATCGCTTGTAATCTCCAATTGCAATTTCCACAAAAAGAGAGTTTCAAATCTGCTCTGTCCAAAGAAAGGTTCAACTCTGTGAGCTGAATACACACAACACAAAGAAGTTACTGAGAATTCTTCTGTCTAGCATTATATGAAGAAATCCCGTTTCCAACGAAGTCCTCAAAGAGGTGCAAATATCCACTTGTACACTTTACAAACAGAGTGTTTCCAAACTGCTCTATGAACAGAAAGGTTAAACTCTTTGAGCTGATCGCACACATCACAAAGTAGTTTCTGAGAATGATTCTGTCTAGTTTTTATATGAAGATATTTCCTTTTCTAACATTGGCCTCAAAGCGCTTGAAATCTCCAATTGCAATTCCCACAAAAAGAGAGTTTCAAATCTGCTCTGTCCAAAGAAAGGTTCAACTCTGTGAGCTGAATACACACAACACAAAGAAGTTACCGAAAATTCTTCTGTCTAGCATTATATGAAGAAATCCCTTTTCCAACGAAGTCCTCAAAGAGGTCCAAATATCCACTTGCAGACTTTACAAACAGAGTGTTTCCAAACTGCTCTATGAACAGAAAGGTTCAACTCTGTGAGCTGAATACACACAACACAAGGAAGTTACTGAGAATTCTTCTGTCTAGCATTATATGAAGAAATCCCGTTTCCAACGAAGTCCTCAAAGAGGTCCAAATATCCACTTGCAGACTTTACAGAGTGTTTCCAAACTGCTCTATGAACAGAAAGGTTAAACTCTGTGAGCTGAATGCACACATCACATAGTAGTTTCTGAGAATGATTCTGTCTAGTTTTTATACCAAGATATTTCCTTTTCTAACATTGGCGTAAAATCGCTTGAAATCTCCAATTGCAATTTCCAAAAAAAGAGAGTTTTAAACCTGCTCTGTCCAAAGAAAGGTTCAACTCTGTGAGCTGAATACACACAACACAAAGAAGTTACTGTGAATTCTTCTGTCTAGCATTATATGAAGAAATACCGTTTCCAACGAAGTCCTCAAAGAGGTCCAAGTATCCACTTGCAGACTTTACAAACAGAGTGTTTCCAAACTGTTCTATGAACAGAAAGGTTAAACTCTGTGAGCTGAACGCACACATCACAAAGTAGTTTCTGAGAATGATTCTGTCTAGTTTTTATACGAAGATATTATTTTTTCTAACATTGGCCTCAAATCGCTTGAAATCTCAAATTGCAAATTCCAGAAAAAGACAGTTTCAAACCTGCAGTGTGTAAGTAAAGGTTCAAATCTGTGAGTTGAATACACACAACACAAAGAAGTTAGTGAGAATTCTTCTGTCTAGAATTATATGAAGAAATCCCGTTTCCAACGAAGTCCTCAAAGAGGTCCAAATATCCACTTGCAGACTTTACAAACAGAGTGTTTCCAAACTGCTCTTTGAACAGAATGGTTAAACTCTGTGAGCTGAATGCACACATCACATAGTAGTTTCTGAGAATGATTCTGTCTAGTTTTTTTACCAAGATATTTTCTTTTCTAACATTGGCCTAAAATCGCTTGAAATCTCCAATTGCAATTTCCACAAAAAGAGAGTTTCAAATCTGCTCTGTCCAAAGAAAGGTTCAACTGTGTGAGCTGAATACACACAACACAAAGAAGTTACTGAAAATTCTTCTGTCTAGCATTATATGAAGAAGTCCCTTTTCCAACGAAGTCCTCAAAGAGGTCCAAATATCCACTTGCAGACTTTACAAACAGAGTGTTTCAAAACTGTTCTATGAACAGAAAGGTTAGAATTCTTCTGTCTAGCATTATATTAAGAAAAACCGTTTCCAACGAAGTCCTCAAAGAGGTCCAAGTATCCACTTGCAGACTTAACAAATAGAGTGTTTCAAAACTGCTCTATGAAGAGAAAGGTTAAACTCTGTGAGCTGAACGCACACATCACAAAGTAGTTTCTGAGAATGATTCTGTCTAGTTTTTATACGAAGATATTTCCTTTTCTAACATTGGCCTCAAATCGCTTGAAATCGCAAATTGCAAATTCCAGAAAAAGACAGTTTCAAACCTGCAGTGTGTAAGGAAAGGTTCAAATCCGTGAGTTGAATACACACAACACAAAGAAGTTAGTGAGAATTCTTCTGTCTAGCATTATATGAAGAAATCCCGTTTCCAACGAAGTACTGAAAGAGGTGCAAATATCCACTTGTACACTTTACAAACAGAGTGTTTCCAAACTGCTGTATGAACAGAAAGGTTAAACTCTTTGAGCTGAACGCACACATCACAAAGTAGTTTCTGAGAATGATTCTGTCTAGTTTTTATATGAAGATATTTCCTTTTCTAACATTGGCCTCAAAGCGCTTGAAATCTCCAATTGCAATTTCCACAAAAAGAGAGTTTCAAATCTGCTCTGTCCAAAGAAAGGTTCAACTCTGTGAGCTGAATACACACAACACAAAGAAGTTACTGAAAATTCTTCTGTCTAGCATTATATGAAGAAATCACATTTCCAACGAAGTCCTCAAAGAGGTCCAAATATCCACTTGCAGACTTTACAAACAGAGTGTTTCAAAACTGTTCTATGAACAGAAAGGTTAGAATTCTTCTGTCTAGCATTATATTAAGAAAAACCGTTTCCAACGAAGTCCTCAAAGAGGTCCAAGTATCCACTTGCAGACTTAACAAATAGAGTGTTTCAAAACTGCTCTATGAACAGAAAGGTTAAACTCTGTGAGCTGAACGCACACATCACAAAGTAGTTTCTGAGAATGATTCTGTCTAGTTTTTATACGAAGATATTTCCTTTTCTAACATTGGCCTCAAATCGCTTGAAATCTCAAATTGCAAATTCCAGAAAAAGACAGTTTCAAACCTGCAGTGTGTAAGGAAATGTTCAAATCTGTGAGTTGAATACACACAACACAAAGAAGTTAGTGAGAATTCTTCTGTCTAGCATTATATGAAGAAATCCCGTTTCCAACGAAGTCCTCAAAGAGGTGCAAATATCCACTTGTACACTTTACAAACAGAGTGTTTCCAAACTGCTCTATGAACAGAAAGGTTAAACTCTTTGAGCTGATCGCACACATCACAAAGTAGTTTCTGAGAATGATTCTGTCTAGTTTTTATATGAAGATATTTCCTTTTCTAACATTGGCCTCAAAGCGCTTGAAATCTCCAATTGCAATTCCCACAAAAAGAGAGTTTCAAATCTGCTCTGTCCAAAGAAAGGTTCAACTCTGTGAGCTGAATACACACAACACAAAGAAGTTACCGAAAATTCTTCTGTCTAGCATTATATGAAGAAATCCCTTTTCCAACGAAGTCCTCAAAGAGGTCCAAATATCCACTTGCAGACTTTACAAACAGAGTGTTTCCAAACTGCTCTATGAACAGAAAGGTTCAACTCTGTGAGCTGAATACACACAACACAAGGAAGTTACTGAGAATTCTTCTGTCTAGCATTATATGAAGAAATCCCGTTTCCAACGAAGTCCTCAAAGAGGTCCAAATATCCACTTGCAGACTTTACAGAGTGTTTCCAAACTGCTCTATGAACAGAAAGGTTAAACTCTGTGAGCTGAATGCACACATCACATAGTAGTTTCTGAGAATGATTCTGTCTAGTTTTTATACCAAGATATTTCCTTTTCTAACATTGGCGTAAAATCGCTTGAAATCTCCAATTGCAATTTCCAAAAAAAGAGAGTTTTAAACCTCCTCTGTCCAAAGAAAGGTTCAACTCTGTGAGCTGAATACACACAACACAAAGAAGTTACTGTGAATTCTTCTGTCTAGCATTATATGAAGAAATACCGTTTCCAACGAAGTCCTCAAAGAGGTCCAAGTATCCACTTGCAGACTTTACAAACAGAGTGTTTCCAAACTGTTCTATGAACAGAAAGGTTAAACTCTGTGAGCTGAACGCACACATCACAAAGTAGTTTCTGAGAATGATTCTGTCTAGTTTTTATACGAAGATATTATTTTTTCTAACATTGGCCTCAAATCGCTTGAAATCTCAAATTGCAAATTCCAGAAAAAGACAGTTTCAAACCTGCAGTGTGTAAGTAAAGGTTCAAATCTGTGAGTTGAATACACACAACACAAAGAAGTTAGTGAGAATTCTTCTGTCTAGAATTATATGAAGAAATCCCGTTTCCAACGAAGTCCTCAAAGAGGTCCAAATATCCACTTGCAGACTTTACAAACAGAGTGTTTCCAAACTGCTCTTTGAACAGAATGGTTAAACTCTGTGAGCTGAATGCACACATCACATAGTAGTTTCTGAGAATGATTCTGTCTAGTTTTTTTACCAAGATATTTTCTTTTCTAACATTGGCCTAAAATCGCTTGAAATCTCCAATTGCAATTTCCACAAAAAGAGAGTTTCAAATCTGCTCTGTCCAAAGAAAGGTTCAACTGTGTGAGCTGAATACACACAACACAAAGAAGTTACTGAAAATTCTTCTGTCTAGCATTATATGAAGAAGTCCCTTTTCCAACGAAGTCCTCAAAGAGGTCCAAATATCCACTTGCAGACTTTACAAACAGAGTGTTTCAAAACTGTTCTATGAACAGAAAGGTTAGAATTCTTCTGTCTAGCATTATATTAAGAAAAACCGTTTCCAACGAAGTCCTCAAAGAGGTCCAAGTATCCACTTGCAGACTTAACAAATAGAGTGTTTCAAAACTGCTCTATGAAGAGAAAGGTTAAACTCTGTGAGCTGAACGCACACATCACAAAGTAGTTTCTGAGAATGATTCTGTCTAGTTTTTATACGAAGATATTTCCTTTTCTAACATTGGCCTCAAATCGCTTGAAATCTCAAATT
Source organism: Pan troglodytes (assembly GCF_028858775.2). Taxonomy (NCBI): domain Eukaryota; kingdom Metazoa; phylum Chordata; class Mammalia; order Primates; family Hominidae; genus Pan; species Pan troglodytes. The sequence continues at coordinate 95,634,746 of NC_086015.1, forward strand.
GCAAATTCCAGAAAAAGACAGTTTCAAACCTGCAGTGTGTAAGGAAAGATTCAAATCCGTGAGTTGAATACACACAACACAAAGAAGTTAGTGAGAATTCTTCTGTCTAGCATTATATGAAGAAATCCCGTTTCCAACGAAGTACTGAAAGAGGTGCAAATATCCACTTGTACACTTTACAAACAGAGTGTTTCCAAACTGCTGTATGAACAGAAAGGTTAAACTCTTTGAGCTGAACGCACACATCACAAAGTAGTTTCTGAGAATGATTCTGTCTAGTTTTTATATGAAGATATTTCCTTTTCTAACATTGGCCTCAAAGCGCTTGAAATCTCCAATTGCAATTTCCACAAAAAGAGAGTTTCAAATCTGCTCTGTCCAAAGAAAGGTTCAACTCTGTGAGCTGAATACACACAACACAAAGAAGTTACTGAAAATTCTTCTGTCTAGCATTATATGAAGAAATCACATTTCCAACGAAGTCCTCAAAGAGGTCCAAATATCCACTTGCAGACTTTACAAACAGAGTGTTTCAAAACTGTTCTATGAACAGAAAGGTTAGAATTCTTCTGTCTAGCATTATATTAAGAAAAACCGTTTCCAACGAAGTCCTCAAAGAGGTCCAAGTATCCACTTGCAGACTTAACAAATAGAGTGTTTCAAAACTGCTCTATGAACAGAAAGGTTAAACTCTGTGAGCTGAACGCACACATCACAAAGTAGTTTCTGAGAATGATTCTGTCTAGTTTTTATACGAAGATATTTCCTTTTCTAACATTGGCCTCAAATCGCTTGAAATCTCAAATTGCAAATTCCAGAAAAAGACAGTTTCAAACCTGCAGTGTGTAAGGAAATGTTCAAATCTGTGAGTTGAATACACACAACACAAAGAAGTTAGTGAGAATTCTTCTGTCTAGCATTATATGAAGAAATCCCGTTTCCAACGAAGTCCTCAAAGAGGTGCAAATATCCACTTGTACACTTTACAAACAGAGTGTTTCCAAACTGCTCTATGAACAGAAAGGTTAAACTCTTTAAGCTGATCGCACACATCACAAAGTAGTTTCTGAGAATGATTCTGTCTAGTTTTTATATGAAGATATTTCCTTTTCTAACATTGGCCTCAAAGCGCTTGAAATCTCCAATTGCAATTCCCACAAAAAGAGAGTTTCAAATCTGCTCTGTCCAAAGAAAGGTTCAACTCTGTGAGCTGAATACACACAACACAAAGAAGTTACCGAAAATTCTTCTGTCTAGCATTATATGAAGAAATCCCTTTTCCAACGAAGTCCTCAAAGAGGTCCAAATATCCACTTGCAGACTTTACAAACAGAGTGTTTCCAAACTGCTCTATGAACAGAAAGGTTCAACTCTGTGAGCTGAATACACACAACACAAGGAAGTTACTGAGAATTCTTCTGTCTAGCATTATATGAAGAAATCCCGTTTCCAACGAAGTCCTCAAAGAGGTCCAAATATCCACTTGCAGACTTTACAGAGTGTTTCCAAACTGCTCTATGAACAGAAAGGTTAAACTCTGTGAGCTGAATGCACACATCACATAGTAGTTTCTGAGAATGATTCTGTCTAGTTTTTATACCAAGATATTTCCTTTTCTAACATTGGCGTAAAATCGCTTGAAATCTCCAATTGCAATTTCCAAAAAAAGAGAGTTTTAAACCTGCTCTGTCCAAAGAAAGGTTCAACTCTGTGAGCTGAATACACACAACACAAAGAAGTTACTGTGAATTCTTCTGTCTAGCATTATATGAAGAAATACCGTTTCCAACGAAGTCCTCAAAGAGGTCCAAGTATCCACTTGCAGACTTTACAAACAGAGTGTTTCCAAACTGTTCTATGAACAGAAAGGTTAAACTCTGTGAGCTGAACGCACACATCACAAAGTAGTTTCTGAGAATGATTCTGTCTAGTTTTTATACGAAGATATTATTTTTTCTAACATTGGCCTCAAATCGCTTGAAATCTCAAATTGCAAATTCCAGAAAAAGACAGTTTCAAACCTGCAGTGTGTAAGTAAAGGTTCAAATCTGTGAGTTGAATACACACAACACAAAGAAGTTAGTGAGAATTCTTCTGTCTAGAATTATATGAAGAAATCCCGTTTCCAACGAAGTCCTCAAAGAGGTCCAAATATCCACTTGCAGACTTTACAAACAGAGTGTTTCCAAACTGCTCTTTGAACAGAATGGTTAAACTCTGTGAGCTGAATGCACACATCACATAGTAGTTTCTGAGAATGATTCTGTCTAGTTTTTTTACCAAGATATTTTCTTTTCTAACATTGGCCTAAAATCGCTTGAAATCTCCAATTGCAATTTCCACAAAAAGAGAGTTTCAAATCTGCTCTGTCCAAAGAAAGGTTCAACTGTGTGAGCTGAATACACACAACACAAAGAAGTTACTGAAAATTCTTCTGTCTAGCATTATATGAAGAAGTCCCTTTTCCAACGAAGTCCTCAAAGAGGTCCAAATATCCACTTGCAGACTTTACAAACAGAGTGTTTCAAAACTGTTCTATGAACAGAAAGGTTAGAATTCTTCTGTCTAGCATTATATTAAGAAAAACCGTTTCCAACGAAGTCCTCAAAGAGGTCCAAGTATCCACTTGCAGACTTAACAAATAGAGTGTTTCAAAACTGCTCTATGAAGAGAAAGGTTAAACTCTGTGAGCTGAACGCACACATCACAAAGTAGTTTCTGAGAATGATTCTGTCTAGTTTTTATACGAAGATATTTCCTTTTCTAACATTGGCCTCAAATCGCTTGAAATCTCAAATTGCAAATTCCAGAAAAAGACAGTTTCAAACCTGCAGTGTGTAAGGAAAGGTTCAAATCCGTGAGTTGAATACACACAACACAAAGAAGTTAGTGAGAATTCTTCTGTCTAGCATTATATGAAGAAATCCCGTTTCCAACGAAGTCCTCAAAGAGGTGCAAATATCCACTTGTACACTTTACAAACAGAGTGTTTCCAAACTGCTGTATGAACAGAAAGGTTAAACTCTTTGAGCTGAACGCACACATCACAAAGTAGTTTCTGAGAATGATTCTGTCTAGTTTTTATATGAAGATATTTCCTTTTCTAACATTGGCCTCAAAGCGCTTGAAATCTCCAATTGCAATTCCCACAAAAAGAGAGTTTCAAATCTGCTCTGTCCAAAGAAAGGTTCAACTCTGTGAGCTGAATACACACAACACAAAGAAGTGACCGAAAATTCTTCTGTCTAGCATTATATGAAGAAATCCGTTTTCTAACGAAGTCCTCAAAGAGGTCCAAATATCCACTTGCAGACTTTACAAACAGAGTGTTTCCAAACTGCTCTATGAACAGAAAGGTTCAACTCTGTGAGCAGAATACACACAACACAAAGAAGTTACTGAGAATTCTTCTGTCTAGCATTATATGAAGAAAGCCCGTTTCCAACGATGTCCTCAAAGAGGTCCAAATATCCACTTGCAGACTTTACAAACAGAGTGTTTCCAAACTGCTCTGTGAACAGAAAGGTTCAACTCTGTGAGCTAAATGCGCACATCACATAGTAGTTTCTGAGAATGATTCTGTCTAGTTTTTATACGAAGATATTTCCTTTTCTAACATTGGCCTAAAATTGCTTGAAATCTCGAATTGCAATTTCGACAAAAAGAGAGTTTCAAATCTGCTCTGTCCAAAGAAAGGTTCAACTCTGTGAGCTGAATACACACAACACGAAGAAGTTACTGAAAATTCTTCTGTCTAGCATTATATGAAGAAATCCCGTTTCCAACGAAGTCCTCAAAGAGGTCCTAATATCCACTTGCAGACTTTACAAACAGAGTGTTTCCAAACTGCTCTATGAACAGAAAGGTTAAACTCTGTGAGCTGAACGCACACATCACAAAGTAGTTTCTGAGAATGATTCTGTCTAGTTTTTATACGAAGATATTTCCTTTTCTACCATTGACCTCAAATCGCTTGAAATCTCAAATTGCAAATTCCAGAAAAAGACAGTTTCAAACCTGCAGTGTGTAAGGAAAGGTTCAAATCTGTGAGTTGAATACACACAACACAAAGTAGTTAGTGAGAATTCTTCTCTCTAGAATTATATGAAGAAATCCCGTTTCCAACGAAGTCCTCAAAGAGGTCCAAATATCCACTTGCAGACTTTACAAACAGAGTGTTTCCAAACTCCTCTATGAACAGAAAGGTTAAACTCTGTGAGCTGAAGGCACACATCACAAAGTAGTTTCTGAGAATGATTCTGTCTAGTTTTTATACGAAGATATTTCCTTGTGTAACATTGGCCTCAAATCGCTTGAAATCTCCAATTGCAAATTCCAGAAAAAGAGGGTTTCAAACCTGCTGTGTAAGGAGAGTTTCAACTCCGTGAGCTGAATACACACAACACAAAGAAGTTACTGAGAATTCTTCTGTCTAGCATTATAAGAAGAATTCCCGTTTCCAACGAAGTCCTCAATGAGGTCCAAATATCCACTTGCAGACTTTACAAACAGAGTGTTTCCAAACTGCTCTATGAACAGAAATGTTAAACTCTGTGAGCTGAAGACACACATCACAAAGTAGTTTCTGAGAATGATTCTGTCTAGTTTTCATACGAAGATATTTCCTTTTCTAACATTGGCCTAAAATCGCTTGAAATCGCCAATTGCAATTTCCAGAAAAAGAGAGTTTCAAACCTGCTGTGTGTAAGGAAAGGTTCAACTCTGTGAGCTGAATACACACAACACAAAGAAGTTACTGAGAATTCTTCTGTCTAGCATTATATGAAGAAATCCCATTTCCAAAGAAGTCCTCAAAGAGGTCCAAATATCCACTTGCAGACTTTACAAACAGAGTGTTTCCAATCTGCTCTATGAACAGAAAGGTTAAACTCGGTGAGCTGAATGCACACATCACATAGTAGTTTCTGAGAATGATTCTGTCTAGTTTTTTTACCAACATATTTCCTTTTCTAACATTGGCCTAAAATCGCTTGAAATCTCCAATTGCAATTTCCACAAAAAGAGAGTTTCAAATCTGCTCTGTCCTAAGAAAGGTTCAACTCTGTGAGCTGAATACACACAACACAAAGAAGTTACTGAAAATTCTTCTGTCTAGCATTATATGAAGAAATCCCGTTTCCAACGAAGTCCTCAAAGAGGTCCAAATATCCACTTGCAGACTTTACAGAGTGTTTCCAAACTGCTCTATGAACAGAAAGGTTAAACTCTGTGAGCTGAATGCACACATCACATAGTAGTTTCTGAGAATGATTCTGTCTAGTTTTTATACCAAGATATTTCCTTTTCTAACATTGGCGTAAAATCGCTTGAAATCTCCAATTGCAATTTCCAAAAAAAGAGAGTTTTAAATCTGCTCTGTCCAAAGAAAGTTTCAACTCTGTGAGCTGAATACACACAACACAAAGAAGTTACTGTGAATTCTTCTGTCTAGCATTATATGAAGAAATACCGTTTCCAACGAAGTCCTCAAAGAGGTCCAAATATCCACTTGCAGACTTTACAAACAGAGTGTTTCCAAACTGCTCTATGAACAGAAAGGTTAAACTCTGTGAGCTGAACGCACACATCACAAAGTAGTTTCTGAGAATGATTCTGTCTAGTTTTTATACGAAGATATTATTTTTTCTAACATTGGCCTCAAATCGCTGGAAATCTCCAATTGCAAATTCCAGAAAAAGAGAGTTTCAAACCTGCTGTGTAAGGAGAGGTTCAACTCCGTGAGCTGAATTCACACAACACAAAGAAGTTACTGTGAATTCTTCTGTCTAGCATTGTATGAAGAAATACCGTTTCCAACGAAGTCCTCAAAGAGGTCCAAATATCCACTTGCAGACTTTACAAACAGAGTGTTTCCAAACTGCTCTATGAACAGAAAGCTTAAACTCTGTGAGCTGAATGCACACATCACATAGTAGTTTCTGAGAATGATTCTGTCTAGTTTTTTTACCAAGATATTTTATTTTCTAACATTGGCCTAAAATCGCTTGAAATCTCCAATTGCAATTTCCACAAAAAGAGAGTTTAAAATCTGCTCTGTCCAAAGAAAGGTTCAACTGTGTGAGCTGAATACACACAACACAAAGAAGTTACTGAAAATTCTTCTGTCTAGCATTATATGAAGAAATCACATTTCCAACGAAGTCCTCAAAGAGGTCCAAATATCCACTTGCAGACTTTACAAACAGAGTGTTTCAAAACTGTTCTATGAACAGAAAGGTTAGAATTCTTCTGTCTAGCATTATATTAAGAAAAACCGTTTCCAACGAAGTCCTCAAAGAGGTCCAAGTATCCACTTGCAGACTTAACAAATAGAGTGTTTCAAAACTGCTCTATGAACAGAAAGGTTAAACTCTGTGAGCTGAACGCACACATCACAAAGTAGTTTCTGAGAATGATTCTGTCTAGTTTTTATACGAAGATATTTCCTTTTCTAACATTGGCCACAAATCGCTTGAAATCTCAAATTGCAAATTCCAGAAAAAGACAGTTTCAAACCTGCAGTGTGTAAGGAAATGTTCAAATCTGTGAGTTGAATACACACAACACAAAGAAGTTAGTGAGAATTCTTCTGTCTAGCATTATATGAAGAAATCCCGTTTCCAACGAAGTCCTCAAAGAGGTGCAAATATCCACTTGTACACTTTACAAACAGAGTGTTTCCAAGCTGCTGTATGAACAGAAAGGTTAAACTCTTTGAGCTGATCGCACACATAACAAAGTAGTTTCTGAGAATGATTCTGTCTAGTTTTTATATGAAGATATTTCCTTTTCTAACATTGGCCTCAAAGCGCTTGAAATCTCCAATTGCAATTCCCACAAAAAGAGAGTTTCAAATCTGCTCTGTCCAAAGAAAGGTTCAACTCTGTGAGCTGAATACACACAACACAAAGAAGTTACCGAAAATTCTTCTGTCTAGCATTATATGAAGAAATCCCTTTTCCAACGAAGTCCTCAAAGAGGTCCAAATATCCACTTGCAGACTTTACAAACAGAGTGTTTCCAAACTGCTCTATGAACAGAAAGGTTTAACTCTGTGAGCTGAATACACACAACACAAGGAAGTTACTGAGAATTCTTCTGTCTAGCATTATATGAAGAAATCCCGTTTCCAACGAAGTCCTCAAAGAGGTCCAAATATCCACTTGCAGACTTTACAGAGTGTTTCCAAACTGCTCTATGAACAGAAAGGTTAAACTCTGTGAGCTGAATGCACACATCACATAGTAGTTTCTGAGAATGATTCTGTCTAGTTTTTATACCAAGATATTTCCTTTTCTAACATTGGCGTAAAATCGCTTGAAATCTCCAATTGCAATTTCCAAAAAAAGAGAGTTTTAAACCTGCTCTGTCCAAAGAATGGTTCAACTCTGTGAGCTGAATACACACAACACAAAGAAGTTACTGTGAATTCTTCTGTCTAGCATTATATGAAGAAATACCGTTTCCAACGAAGTCCTCAAAGAGGTCCAAGTATCCACTTGCAGACTTTACAAACAGAGTGTTTCCAAACTGCTCTATGAACAGAAAGGTTAAACTCTGTGAGCTGAACGCACACATCACAAAGTAGTTTCTGAGAATGATTCTGTCTAGTTTTTATACGAAGATATTATTTTTTCTAACATTGGCCTCAAATCGCTTGAAATCTCCAATTGCAAATTCCAGAAAAAGAGAGTTTCAAACCTGCTGTGTAAGGAGAGGTTCAACTCCGTGAGCTGAATTCACACAACACAAAGAAGTTACTGTGAATTCTTCTGTCTAGCATTATAAGAAGAATTCCCGTTTCCAACGAAGTCCTCAATGAGGTCCAAATATCCACTTGCAGACTTTACAAACAGAGTGTTTCCAAACTGCTCTATGAACAGAAATGTTAAACTCTGTGAGCTGAAGACACACATCACAAAGTAGTTTCTGAGAATGATTCTGTCTAGTTTTCATACGAAGATATTTCCTTTTCTAACATTGGCCTCAAATCGTTTGAAATCGCCAATTGCAAATTCCAGAAAAAGAGAGTTTCAAACCTGCTGTGTGTAAGGAAAGGTTCAACTCTGTGAGCTGAATACACACAACACAAAGAAGTTACTGAGAATTCTTCTGTCTAGCATTATATGAAGAAATCCCATTTCCAACGAAGTCCTCAAAGAGGTCCAAATATCCACTTGCAGACTTTAGAAACAGAGTGTTTCCAATGTGCTCTATGAACAGAAAGGTTAAAGTCTGTGAGCTGAATGCACACATCACATAGTAGTTTCTGAGAATGATTCTGTCTAGTTTTTTTACCAAGATATTTCCTTTTCTAACATTGGCCTAAAATCGCTTGAAATCTCCAATTGCAATTTCCACAAAAAGAGAGTTTCAAATCTGCTCTGTCCTAAGAAAGGTTCAACTCTGTGAGCTGAATACACACAACACAAAGAAGTTACTGAAAATTCTTCTGTCTAGCATTATATGAAGAAATCCCGTTTCCAACGAAGTCCTCAAAGAGGTCCAAATATCCACTTGCAGACTTTACAGAGTGTTTCCAAACTGCTCTATGAACAGAAAGGTTAAACTCTGTGAGCTGAATGCACACATCACATAGTAGTTTCTGAGAATGATTCTGTCTAGTTTTTATACCAAGATATTTCCTTTTCTAACATTGGCGTAAAATCGCTTGAAATCTCCAATTGCAATTTCCAAAAAAAGAGAGTTTTAAATCTGCTCTGTCCAAAGAAAGGTTCAACTCTGTGAGCTGAATACACACAAAACAAAGAAGTTACTGTGAATTCTTCTGTCTAGCATTATATGAAGAAATCCCGTTTCCAACGAAGTCCTCAAAGAGGTCCAAGTATCCACTTGCAGACTTTACAAACAGAGTGTTTCCAAACTGCTCTATGAACAGAAAGGTTAAACTCTGTGAGCTGAACGCACACATCACAAAGTAGTTTCTGAGAATGATTCTGTCTAGTTTTTATACGAACATATTATTTTTTCTAACATTGGCCTCAAATCGCTTGAAATCTCCAATTGCAAATTCCAGAAAAAGAGAGTTTCAAACCTGCTGTGTAAGGAGAGGTTCAACTCCGTGAGCTGAATTCACACAACACAAAGAAGTTACTGTGAATTCTTCTGTCTAGCATTATATGAAGAAATACCGTTTCCAACGAAGTCCTCAAAGAGGTCCAAATATCCACTTGCAGACTTTACAAACAGAGTGTTTCCAAACTGCTCTATGAACAGAAAGCTTAAACTCTGTGAGCTGAATGCACACATCACATAGTTGTTTCTGAGAATGATTCTGTCTAGTTTTTTTACCAAGATATTTTATTTTCTAACATTGACCTAAAATCGCTTGAAATCTCCAATTGCAATTTCCACAAAAAGAGAGTTTAAAACCTGCTCTGTCCAAAGAAAGGTTCAACTGTGTGAGCTGAATACACACAACACAAAGAAGTTACTGAAAATTCTTCTGTCTAGCATTATATGAAGAAATCACATTTCCAACGAAGTCCTCAAAGAGGTCCAAATATCCACTTGCGGACTTTACAAACAGAGTGTTTCAAAACTGTTCTATGAACAGAAAGGTTAGAATTCTTCTGTCTAGCATTATATTAAGAAAAACCGTTTCCAACGAAGTCCTCAAAGAGGTCCAAGTATCCACTTGCAGACTTAACAAATAGAGTGTTTCAAAACTGCTCTATGAACAGAAAGGTTAAACTCTGTGAGCTGAACGCACACATCACAAAGTAGTTTCTGAGAATGATTCTGTCTAGTTTTTATACGAAGATATTTCCTTTTCTAACATTGGCCTCAAATCGCTTGAAATCTCAAATTGCAAATTCCAGAAAAAGACAGTTTCAAACCTGCAGTGTGTAAGGAAATGTTCAAATCTGTGAGTTGATTACAAACAACACAAAGAAGTTAGTGAGAATTCTTCTGTCTAGCATTATATGAAGAAATCCCGTTTCCAACGAAGTCCTCAAAGAGGTGCAAATATCCACTTGTACACTTTACAAACAGAGTGTTTCCAAACTGCTCTATGAACAGAAAGGTTAAAATCTTTGAGCTGATCGCACACATCACAAAGTAGTTTCTGAGAATGATTCTGTCTAGTTTTTATATGAAGATATTTCCTTTTCTAACTTTGGCCTCAAAGCGCTTGAAATCTCCAATTGCAATTCCCACAAAAAGAGAGTTTCAAATCTGCTCTGTCCAAAGAAAGGTTCAACTCTGTGAGCTGAATACACACAACACAAAGAAGTTACCGAAAATTCTTCTGTCTAGCATTATATGAAGAAATCCCTTTTCCAACGAAGTCCTCAAAGAGGTCCAAATATCCACTTGCAGACTTTACAAACAGAGTGTTTCCAAACTGCTCTATGAACAGAAAGGTTAAACTCTGTGAGCTGAACGCACACATCACAAAGTAGTTTCTGAGAATGATTCTGTCTAGTTTTTATACGAAGATATTTCCTTTTCTAATATTGGCCTCAAATCGCTTGAAATCTCCAATTGCAAATTCCAGAAAAAGAGAGTTTCAAACCTGCTGTGTAAGGAGAGCTTCAACTCCGTGAGCTGAATACACACAACACAAAGAAGTTACTGAGAATTCTTCTGTCTAGCATTATAAGAAGAATTCCCGTTTCCAACGAAGTCCTCAATGAGGTGAAAATATCCACTTGCAGACTTTACAAACAGAGTGTTTCCAAACTGCTCTATGAACAGAAAGGTTAAACTCTGTGAGCTGAAGGCACACATCACAAAGTAGTTTCTGAGAATGATTCTGTCTAGTTTTCATACGAAGATATTTCCTTTTCTAACATTGGCCTCAAATCGCTTGAAATCGCCAATTGCAAATTCCAGAAAAAGAGAGTTTCAAACCTGCTGTGTGTAAGGAAAGGTTCAACTCTGTGAGCTGAATACACACAACACAAAGAAGTTACTGAGAATTCTTCTGTCTAGCATTATATGAAGAAATCCCATTTCCAAAGAAGTCCTCAAAGAGGTCCAAATATCCACTTGCAGACTTTAGAAACAGAGTGTTTCCAATCTGCTCTATGAACAGAAAGGTTAATGTCTGTGAGCTGAACGCACACATCACATAGTAGTTTCTGAGAATGATTCTGTCTAGTTTTTTTACCAAGATATTTCCTTTTCTAACATTGGCCTAAAATCGCTTGAAATCTCCAATTGCAATTTCCACAAAAAGAGAGTTTCAAATCTGCTCTGTCCAAAGAAAGGTTCAACTCTGTGAGCTGAATACACACAACAGAAAGAAGTTACTGAAAATTCTTCTGTCTAGCATTATATGAAGGAATCCCGTTTCCAACGAAGTCCTCAAAGAGGTCCAAATATCCACTAGCAGACTTTACAGAGTGTTTCCAAACTGCTCTATGAACAGAAAGGTTAAACTCTGTGAGCTGAATGCACACATCACATAGTAGTTTCTGAGAATGATTCTGTCTAGTTTTTATACCAAGATATTTCCTTTTCTAACATTGGCGTAAAATCGCTTGTAATCTCCAATTGCAATTTCCAGAAAAAGACAGTTTCAAACCTGCAGTGTGTAAGGAAAGGTTCAAATCCGTGAGTTGAATACACACAACACAAAGAAGTTAGTGAGAATTCTTCTGTCTAGCATTATATGAAGAAATCCCGTTTCCAACGAAGTCCTCAAAGAGGTGCAAATATCCACTTGTACACTTTACAAACAGAGTGTTTCCAAACTGCTCTATGAACAGAAAGGTTAAACTCTGTGAGCTGAACGCACACATCACAAAGTAGTTTCTGAGAATGATTCTGTCTAGTTTTTATATGAAGATATTTCCCTTTCTAACATTGGCCTCAAAGCGCTTGAAATCTCCAATTGCAATTCCCACAAAAAGAGAGTTTCAAATCTGCTCTGTCCAAAGAAAGGTTCAACTCTGTGAGCTGAATACACACAACACAAACAAGTTACCGAAAATTCTTCTGTCTAGCATTATATGAAGAAATCCCGGTTCCAACGAAGTCCTCAAAGAGGTCCAAATATCCACTTGCAGACTTTACAAACAGAGTGTTTCCAAACTGCTCTATGAACAGACAGGTTCAACTCTGTGAGCTGAATGCGCACATCACATAGTAGTTTCTCAGAATGATTCTGTCTAGTTTTTATACGAAGATATTTCCTTTTCTAACATTGGCCTAAAATCGCTTGAAATCTCCAATTGCAATTTCGACAAAAAGAGAGTTTCAAATCTGCTCTGTCCAAAGAAAGGTTCAACTCTGTGAGCTGAATACACACAACACAAAGAAGTTACTGAAAATTCTTCTGTCTAGCATTATATGAAGAAATCCCGTTTCCAACGAAGTCCTCAAAGAGGTCCAAATATCCACTTGCAGACTTTACAAAGAGAGTGTTTCCAAACTGCTCTATGAACAGAAAGGTTAAACTCTGTGAGCTGAACGCACACATCACAAAGTAGTTTCTGAGAATGATTCTGTCTTGTTTTTATACGAAGATATTTCCTTTTCTAACATTGGATTGAAATCGCTTGAAATCTCAAATTGCAAATTCCAGAAAAAGAGAGTTTCAAACCTGCTGTGTAAGGAGAGGTTCAACTCCGTGAGCTGAATACACACAACACAAAGAAGTTACTGAGAATTCTTCTGTCTAGCATTATAAGAAGAATTCCCGTTTCCAACGAAGTCCTCAAAGAGGTCCAAATATCCACTTGCAGACTTTACAAACAGAGTGTTTCCAAACTGCTCTATGAACAGAAAGGTTGAACTCTGTGAGCTGAAGGCACACATCACAAAGTAGTTTCTGAGAATGATTCTGTCTAGTTTTCATACGAAGATATTTCCTTTTCTAACATTGGCCTCAAATCGCTTGAAATCGCCAATTGCAAATTCCAGAAAAAGAGAGTTTCAAACCTGCTGTGTGTAAGGAAAGTTTCAACTCTGTGAGCTGAATACACACAACACAAAGAAGTTAGTGAGAATTCTTCTGTCTAGCATTATATGAAGAAATCCCGTTTTCAAAGAAGTCCTCAAAGAGGTCCAAATATCCACTTGCAGATTTTAGAAACAGAGTGTTTCCAATCTGCTCTATGAACAGAAAGGTTAAAGTTTGTGAGCTGAATGCACACATCACATAGTAGTTTCTGAGAATGATTCTGTCTAGTTTTTTTAGCAAGATATTTCCTTTTCTAACATTGGCCTAAAATCGCTTGAAATCTCCAATTGCAATTTCAACAAAAAGAGAGTTTCAAATCTTCTCTGTCCAAAGAAAGGTTCAACTCTGTGAGCTGAATACACACAACACAAAGAAGTTACTGAAAATTCTTCTGTCTAGCATTATATGAAGAAATACCGTTTCCAACGAAGTCCTCAAAGAGGTCCAAGTATCCAGTTGCAGACTTTACAAACAGAGTGTTTCCAAACTGCTCTATGAAGAGAAAGGTTAAACTCTGTGAGCTGAACGCACACATCACAAAGTAGTTTCTGAGAATGATTCTGTCTAGTTTTTATACGAAGATATTATTTTTTCTAACATTGGCCTCAAATCGCTTGAAATCTCCAATTGCAAATTCCAGAAAAAGAGAGTTTCAAACCTGCTGTGTAAGGAGAGGTTCAACTCCGTGAGCTGAATACACACAACACAAAGAAGTTACTGTGAATTCTTCTGTCTAGCATTATATGAAGAAATACCGTTTCCAACAAAGTCCTCAAAGAGGTCCAAATATCCACTTGCAGACTTTACAAACAGAGTGTTTCCAAACTGCTCTATGAACAGAAAGGTTAAACTCTGTGAGCTGAATGCAAACATCACATAGTAGTTTCTGAGAATGATTCTGTCTAGTTTTTTTACCAAGATATTTTCTTTTCTAACATTGGCCTAAAATCGCTTGAAATCTCCAATTGCAATTTCCTCAAAAAGAGAGTTTAAAATCTGCTCTGTCCAAAAAAAGGTTCAACTGTGTGAGCTGAATACACACAACACAAAGAAGTTACTGAAAATTCTTCTGTCTAGCATTATATGAAGAAATCCCATTTCCAACGAAGTCCTCAAAGAGGTCCAAATATCCACTTGCAGACTTTACAAACAGAGTGTTTCCAAACTGCTCTATGAACAGAAAGGTTCAACTCGGTGTGCTGAATACGCACATCACATAGTAGTTTCTGAGAATGATTCTGTCTAGTTTTTATACGAAGATATTTCCTTTTCTAACATTGGCCTAAAATTGCTTGAAATCTCCAATTGCAATTTCGACAAAAAGAGAGTAACATATCTGCTCTGTCCAAAGAAAGGTTCAACTCTGTGAGCTGAATACACACAACACAAAGACGTTACTGAAAATTCTTCTGTCTAGCATTATATGAAGAAATCCCGTTTCCAACGAAGTCCTCAAAGAGGTCCAAATATCCACTTGCAGACTTCACAAACAGAATGTTTCCAAACTGCTATATGAACAGAAAGGTTAAACTCTGTGAGCTGAACGCACACATCACAAAGTAGTTTCTGAGAATGATTCTGTCTAGTTTTTATACGAAGATATTTCCTTTTCTACCATTGACCTCAAATCGCTTGAAATCTCAAATTGCAAATTCCAGAAAAAGACAGTTTCAAACATGCAGTGTGTAAGGAAAGGTTCAAATCTGTGAGTTGAATACACACAACACAAAGAAGTTAGTGAGAATTCTTCTGTCTAGAATTATATGAAGAAATCCCGTTTCCAACGAAGTCCTCAAAGAGGTCCAAATATCCACTTGCAGACTTTACAAACAGAGTGTTTCCAAACTGCTCTATGAACAGAAAGGTTAAACTCTGTGAGCTGAATGCACACATCACATAGTAGTTTCTGAGAATGATTCTGTCTAGTTTTTATACCAAGATATTTCCTTTTCTAACATTGGCGTAAAATCGCTTGAAATCTCCAATTGCAATTTCCAGAAAAAGAGAGTTTCAAATCTGCTCTGTCCAAAGAAAGGTTCAACTCTGTGAGCTGAATACACACAACACCAAGAAGTTACTGAGAATTCTTCTGTCTAGCATTATATGAAGAAATCCCGTTTCCAACGAAGTCCTCAAAGAGGTCCAAATATCCACTTGCAGACTTTACAAACAGAGTGTTTCCAAACTGCTCTATGAACAGAAAGGTTCAACTCTGTGTGCTGAATGCGCACATCACATAGTAGTTTCTGAGAATGAATCTGTCTAGTTTTTATACGAAGATATTTCTTTTTCTAACATTGGCCTAAAATTGCTTGAAATCTCCAATTGCAATTTCGACAAAAAGAGATTTTCAAATCTGCTCTGTCCAAAGAAAGTTCAACTCTGTGAGCTGAATACACACAACACAAAGAAGTTACTGAAAATTCTTCTGTCTAGCATTATATGAAGAAATCCCGTTTCCAACGAAGTCCTCAAAGAGGTCCAAATATCCACTTGCAGACTTTACAAACAGAGTGTTTCCAAACTGCTCTATGAACAGAAAGGTTAAACTCTGTGAGCAGAACGCACACATCACAAAGTAGTTTCTGACAATGATTCTGTCTAGTTTTTATACGAAGATATTTCCTTTTCTACCATTGACCTCAAATCGCTTGAAATCTCAAATTGCAAATTCCAGAAAAAGACAGTTTCAAACCTGCAGTGTGTAAGGAAAGGTTCAAATCTGTGAGTTGAATACACACAACACAAAGAAGTTAGTGAGAATTCTTCTGTCTAGAATTGTATGAAGAAATCCCGTTTGCAACGAAGTCCTCAAAGAGGTCCAAATATCCACTTGCAGACTTTACAAACAGAGTGTTTCCAAACTGCTCTATGAACAGAAAGGTTAAACTCTGTGAGCTGAAGGCACACATCACAAAGTAGTTTCTGAGAATGATTCTGTCTAGTTTTTATACGAAGATATTTCCTTGTCTAACATTGGCCTCAAATCGCTTGAAATCGCCAAATGCAAATTCCAGATAAAGAGAGTTTCAAACCTGCTGTGTGTAAGGAAAGGTTCAACTCTGTGAGCTGAATACACACAACACAAAGAAGTTACTGAGAATTCTTCTGTCTAACATTATATGAAGAAATCCCGTTTCCAACGAAGTCCTCAAAGAGGTCCAAATATCCACTTGCAGACTTTACAAACAGAGTATTTCCAAACTGCTCTATGAACAGAAAGGTTAAACTCTGTGAGCTGAACGCACACATCACAAAGTAGTTTCTGAGAATGATTCTGTCTTGTTTCTATACGAAGATATTTCCTTTTCTACCATTGGACTAAAATCGCTAGAAATCTCCAATTGCAATTTCGACAAAAAGAGAGTTTCAAATTTCTCTGCCCAAAGAAAGGTTCAACTCTGTGAGCTGCATACACACAACAGAAAGAAGTTACTGAAAATTCTTCTGTCTAACATTATATGAACAAATCCCGTTTCCAACGAAGTCCTCAAAGAGGTCCAAATATCCACTTGCAGACTTTACAAACAGAGTGTTTCCAATCTGCTCTATGAACAGAAAGGTTAAACTCTGTGAGCTGAATGCACACATCACATAGTAGTTTCTGAGAATGATTCTGTCTAGTTTTTTTACCAAGATATTTTATTTTCTAACATTGGCCTAAAATCGCTTGAAATCTCCAATTGCAATTTCCACAAAAAGAGAGTTTAAAATCTGCTCTGTCCAAAGAAAGGTTCAACTGTGTGAGCTGAATACACACAACACAAAGAAGTTACTGCAAATTCTTCTGTCTAGCATTATATGAAGAAATCCCATTTCCAACGAAGTCCTCAAAGAGGTCCAAATATCCACTTGCAGACTTTACAAACAGAGTGTTTCAAAACTGTTCTATGAACAGAAAGGTTAGAATTCTTCTGTCTAGCATTATATTAGGAAAAACCTTTTCCAACGAAGTCCTCAAAGAGGTCCAAGTATCCACTTGCAGACTTAACAAATAGAGTGTTTCAAAACTGCTCTATGAAGAGAAAGGTTAAACTCTGTGAGCTGAACGCACACATCACAAAGTAGTTTCTGAGAATGATTCTGTCTAGTTTTTATACGAAGATATTTCCTTTTCTAACATTGGCCTCAAATCGCTTGAAATCTCAAATTGCAAATTCCAGAAAAAGACAGTTTCAAACCTGCAGTGTGTAAGGAAAGGTTCAAATCTGTGAGTTGAATACACACAACACAAAGAAGTTAGTGAGAATTCTTCTGTCTAGCATTATATGAAGAAATCCCGTTTCCAACGAAGTCCTCAAAGAGGTGCAAATATCCACTTGTACACTTTACAAACAGAGTGTTTCCAAACTGCTCTATGACCAGAAAGGTTAAACTCTTTGAGCTGAACGCACACATCACAAAGTAGTTTCTGAGAATGATTCTGTCTAGTTTTTATATGAAGATATTTCCTTTTCCAACATTGGCCTCAAAGCGCTTGAAATCTCCAATTGCAATTCCCACAAAAAGAGAGTTTCAAATCTGCTCTGTCCGAAGAAAGGTTCAACTCTGTGAGCTGAATACACACAACACAAAGAAGTTACCGAAAATTCTTCTGTCTAGCACTATATGAAGAAAACCCGTTTCAAACGAAGTCCTCAAAGAGGTCCAAATATCCACTTGCAGACTTTACAAACACAGTGTTTCGCAACTGCTCTATGAACAGAAAGGTTCAACTCTGTGAGCTGAATACACACAACACAAAGACGTTACTGAGAATTCTTCTGTCTAGCATTATATGAAGAAATCCCGTTTCCAACGAAGTCCTCAAAGAGGTCCAAATATCCACTTGCAGACTTTACAAACAGAGTGTTTCCAAACTGGTCTATGAACAGAAAGGTTAAACTCTGTGAGCTGAACGCACACATCACAAAGTAGTTTCTGAGAATTATTCTGTCTAGTTTTTATAGGAAGATATTTCCTTTTCTACCATTGACCTCAAATCGCTTGAAATCTCAAACTGCAAATTCCAGAAAAAGACAGTTTCAAACCTGCAGTGTGTAAGGAAAGGTTCAACTCTGTGAGCTGAATACACACAACACAAAGAAGTTACTGAGAATTCTTCTGTCTAGCATTATATGAAGAAATCCCGTTTCCAAAGAAGTCCTCAAAGAGGTCCAAATATCCACTTGCAGACTTTAGAAACAGAGTGTTTCCAATCTGCTCTATGAACAGAAAGGTTAAAATCTGTGAGCTGAATGCACACATCACATAGTAGTTTCTGAGAATGATTCTGTCTAGTTTTTATACCAAGATATTTCTTTTTCTAACATTGGCATAAAATCGCTTGAAATCTCCAATTGCAATTTCCAGAAAAAGAGAGTTTCAAATCTGCTCTGTCCAAAGAAAGGTTCAACTCTGTGAGCTGAATACACACAACACAAAGAAGTTACTGTGAATTCTTCTGTCTAGCATTATATGAAGAAATACCGTTTCCAACGAAGTCCTCAAAGAGGTCCAAGTATCCACTTGCAGACTTTACAAACAGAGTGTTTCCAAACTGCTCTATGAACAGAAAGGTTAAACTCTGTGAGCTGAACGCACACATCACAAAGTAGTTTCTGAGAATGATTCTGTCTTGTTTTTATACGAAGATATTTCCTTTTCTAACATTGGCCTAAAATCGCTTGAAATCTCCAATTGCAATTTCGACAAAAAGAGAGTTTCAAATTTCTCTGCCCAAAGAAAGGTTCAACTCTGTGAGCTGAATACACACAACAGAAAGAAGTTACTGAAAATTCTTCTGTCTAACATTATATGAAGAAATCCCGTTTCCAACGAAGTCCTCAAAGAGGTCCAAATATCCACTTGCAGACTTTACAAACAGAGTGTTTCCAATCTGCTCTATGAACAGAAAGGTTAAACTCTGTGAGCTGAATGCACACATCACATAGTAGTTTCTGAGAATGATTCTGTCTAGTTTTTTTACCAAGATATTTTCTTTTCTAACATTGGCCTAAAATCGCTTGAAATCTCCAATTGCAATTTCCACAAAAAGAGAGTTTAAAATCTGCTCTGTCCAAAGAAAGGTTCAACTGTGTGAGCTGAATACACACAACACAAAGAAGTTACTGAAAATTCTTCTGTCTAGCATTATATGAAGAAATCCCATTTCCAACGAAGTCCTCAAAGACGTCCAAATATCCACTTGCAGACTTTACAAACAGAGTGTTTCAAAACTGTTCTATGAACAGAAAGGTTAGAATTCTTCTGTCTAGCATTATATTAGGAAAAACCTTTTCCAACGAAGTCCTCAAAGAGGTCCAAGTATCCACTTGCAGACTTAACAAATAGAGTGTTTCAAAACTGCTCTATGAAGAGAAAGGTTAAACTCTGTGAGCTGAACGCACACATCACAAAGTAGTTTCTGAGAATGATTCTGTCTAGTTTTTATACGAAGATATTTCCTTTTCTAACATTGGCCTCAAATCGCTTGAAATCTCAAATTGCAAATTCCAGAAAAAGACAGTTTCAAACCTGCAGTGTGTAAGGAAAGTTCAAATCTGTGAGTTGAATACACACAACACAAAGAAGTTAGTGAGAATTCTTCTGTCTAGCATTATATGAAGAAATCCCGTTTCCAACGAAGTCCTCAAAGAGGTGCAAATATCCACTTGTACAGTTTACAAACAGAGTGTTTCCAAACTGATCTATGACCAGAAAGGTTAAACTCTTTGAGCTGAACGCACACATCACAAAGTAGTTTCTGAGAATGATTCTGTCTAGTTTTTATATGAAGATATTTCCTTTTCCAACATTGGCCTCAAAGCGCTTGAAATCTCCAATTGCAATTCCCACAAAAAGAGAGTTTCAAATCTGCTCTGTCCAAAGAAAAGTTCAACTCTGTGAGCTGAATACACACAACACAAAGAAGTTACCGAAAATTCTTCTGTCTAGCACTATATGAGGAAAACCCGTTTCAAACGAAGTCCTCAAAGAGGTCCAAATATCCACTTGCAGACTTTACAAACACAGTGTTTCGCAACTGCTCTATGAACAGAAAGGTTCAACTCTGTGAGCTGAATACACACAACACAAAGAAGTTACTGAGAATTCTTCTGTCTAGCATTATATGAAGAAATCCCGTTTCCAACGAAGTCCTCAAAGAGGTCCAAATATCCACTTGCAGACTTTACACACAGAGTGTTTCCAAACTGGTCTATGAACAGAAAGGTTCAACTCTGTGAGCTGAACGCACACATCACAAAGTAGTTTCTGAGAATGATTCTGTCTAGTTTTTATACGAAGATATTTCCTTTTCTACCATTGACCTCAAATCGCTTGAAATCTCAAATTGCAAATTCCAGAAAAAGACAGTTTCAAACCTGCAGTGTGTAAGGAAAGGTTCAAATCTGTGAGTTGAATACACACAACACAAAGAAGTTAGTGAGAATTCTCCTGTCTAGAATTATATGAAGAAATCCCGTTTCCAACGAAGTCCTCAAAGAGGTCCAAATATCCACTTGCAGACTTTACAAACAGAGTGTTTCAAAACTGTTCTATGAACAGAAAGGTTAGAATTCTTCTGTCTAGCATTATATTAAGAAAAACCGTTTCCAACGAAGTCCTCAAAGAGGTCCAAATATCCACTTGCAGACTTTACAAACAGAGTGCTTCCAAACTGCTCTATGAACAGAAAGGTTAAACTCTGTGAGCTGAAGGCACACATCACAAAGTAGTTTCTGAGAATGATTCTGTCTAGTTTTTATACGAAGATATTACCTTTTCTAACATTGGCCTCAAATCGCTTGAAATCCCCAATTGCAAATTCCAGATAAAGGGAGTTTCAAACCTGCTGTCTGTAAGGAAAGGTTCAACTCTGTGAGCTGAATACACACTACACAAAGAAGTTACTAAAAATTCTTCTGTCTTGCATTATATGAAGAAATCCCATTTCCAACCAAGTCCTCAAAGAGGTCCAAATATCCACTTGCAGACTTTACAAACAGAGTGTTTCAAAACTGTTCTATGAACAGAAAGGTTAAACTCTGTGAGCTGAATGCACACGTCACATAGTAGTTTCTGAGAATGATTCTGTCTAGTTTTTATACCAAGATATTTCCTTTTCTAACATTGGCGTAAAATCGCTTGTAATCTCCAATTGCAATTTCCAGAAAAAGAGAGTTTCAAATCTGCTCTGTCCAAAGAAAGGTTCAACTCTGTGAGCTGAATACACACAACACAAAGAAGTTACTGAAAATTCTTCTGTCTAGCATTATATGAAGAAATTCCGTTTCCAACGAAGTCCTCAAAGAGGTCCAAGTATCCACTTGCAGACTTAACAAATAGAGTGTTTCAAAACTGCTCTATGAACAGAAAGGTTAAACTCTGTGAGCTGAACGCACACATCACAAAGTAGTTTCTGAGAATGATTCTGTCTAGTTTTTATACGAAGATATTTCCTTTTCTAACATTGGCCTCAAATCGCTTGAAATCTCAAATTGCAAATTCCAGAAAAAGTTTCAAACCTGCAGTGTGTAAGGAAAGGTTCAAATCTGTGAGTTGAATACACACAACACAAAGAAGTTAGTGAGAATTCTTCTGTCTAGCATTATATGAAGAAATCCCGTTTCCAACGAAGTCCTCAAAGAGGTGCAAATATCCACTTGTACACTTTACAAACAGAGTGTTTCCAAACTGCTCTATGAACAGAAAGGTTAAACTCTGTGAGATGAACGCACACATCACAAAGTAGTTTCTGAGAATGATTCTGTCTAGTTTTTGTATGAAGATATTTCCTTTTCTAACATTGGCCTCAAAGTGCTTGAAATCTCCAATTGCAATTCCCACAAAAAGAGAGTTTCAAATCTGCTCTGTCCAAAGAAATGTTCAACTCTGTGAGCTGAATACACACAACACAAAGAAGTTACGGAAAATTCTTCTGTCTAGCATTATATGAAGAAATTCCGTTTCCAACGAAGTCCTCAAAGAGGTCCAAATATCCACTTGCAGACTTTACAAACAGAGTGTTTCCAAACTGCTCTATGAACAGAAAGGTTCAACTCTGTGAGCTGAATACACACAACACAAGGAAGTTACTGAGAATTCTTCTGTCTAGCATTATATGAAGAAATCCCGTTTCCAACGAAGTCCCCAAAGAGGTCCAAATATCCACTTGCAGACTTTACAGAGTGTTTCCAAACTGCTCTATGAACAGAAAGGTTAAACTCTGTGAGCTGAATGCACACATCACATAGTAGTTTCTGAGAATGATTCTGTCTAGTTTTTATACCAAGATATTTCCTTTTCTAACATTGGCGTAAAATCCCTTGAAATCTCCAATTGCAATTTCCAGAAAAAGAGATTTTCAAATCTGCTCTGTCCAAAGAAAGGTTCAACTCTGTGAGCTGAATACACACAACACAAAGAAGTTACCGAAAATTCTTCTGTCTAGCATAATATGAAGAAATCCCTTTTCCAACGAAGTCCTCAAAGAGGTCCAAATGTCCACTTGCAGACTTTACAAACAGAGTGTTTCCAAACTGCTCTATGAACAGAAAGGTTCAACTCTGTGAGCTGAATGCGCACATCACATAGTAGTTTCTGAGAATGATTCTGTCTAGTTTTTATACGAAGATATTTCCTTTTCTAACATTGGCCTAAAATTGCTTGAAATCTCCAATTGCAATTTCGACAAAAAGAGAGTTTCAAATCTGCTCTGTCCAAAGAAAGGTTCAATTCTGTGAGCTGAATACACACAACACAAAGAAGTTACTGAAAATTCTTCTGTCTAGCATTATATGAAAAAATCCCGTTTCCAACGAAGTCTTCAAAGAGGTCCAAATATCCACTTGCAGACTTTACAAACAGAGTGTTTCCAAACTGCTCTATGAACAGAAAGGTTAAACTCTGTGAGCTGAACGCACACATCACAAAGTAGTTTCTGAGAATGATTCTGTCTAGTTTTTATACGAAGATATTTCCTTTTCTACCATTGACCTCAAATCGCTTGAAATCTCAAATTGCAAATTCCAGAAAAAGACAGTTTCAAACCTGCAGTGTGTAAGGAAAGGTTCAACTCTGTGAGCTGAATACACACAACACAAAGAAGTTACTGAGAATTCTTCTGTCTAGCATTATATGAAGAAATCCCGTTTCCAAAGAAGTCCTCAAAGAGGTCCAAATATCCACTTGCAGACTTTAGAAACAGAGTGTTTCCAATCTGCTCTATGAACAGAAAGGTTAAAATCTGTGAGCTGAATGCACACATCACATAGTAGTTTCTGAGAATGATTCTGTCTAGTTTTTATACCAAGATATTTCCTTTTCTAACATTGGCGTAAAATCGCTTGAAATCTCCAATTGCAATTTCCAGAAAAAGAGAGTTTCAAATCTGCTCTGTCCAAGGAAAGGTTCAACTCTGTGAGCTGAATACACACAACACAAGGAAGTTACTGTGAATTCTTCTGTCTAGCATTATATGAAGAAATACCGTTTCCAACGAAGTCCTCAAAGAGGTCCAAGTATCCACTTGCAGACTTTACAAACAGAATGTTTCCAAACTGCTCTATGAACAGAAAGGTTAAACTCTGTGAGCTGAACGCACACATCACAAAGTAGTTTCTGAGAATGATTCTGTCTAGTTTTTATACGAAGATATTACCTTTTCTAACATTGGCCTCAAATCGCTTGAAATCTCCAATTGCAAAATCTAGAAAAAGAGAGTTTCAAACCTGCTGTGTAAGGAGAGGTTCAACTCCGTGAGCTGAATACACACAACACAAAGAAGTTACTCTGAATTCTTCTGTCTAGCATTATATGAAGAAATCCCGTTTCCAACGAAGTCCTCAAAGAAGTCCAAATATCCACTTGCAGACTTTACAAACAGAGTGTTTCCAAACTGCTCTATGAACAGAAAGGTTAAACTCTGTGAGCTGAACGCACACATCACAAAGTAGTTTCTGAGAATGATTCTGTCTTGTTTTTATATGAAGATATTTCCTTTTCTACCATTGGCCTAAAATCGCTTGAAATCTCCAATTGCAATTTCGACAAAAAGAGAGTTTCAAATTTCTCTGCCCAAAGAAAGGTTCAACTCTGTGAGCTGAATACACACAACAGAAAGAAGTTACTGAAAATTCTTCTGTCTAACATTATATGAAGAAATCCCGTTTCCAACGAAGTCCTCAAAGAGGTCCAAATATCCACTTGCAGACTTTACAAACAGAGTGTTTCCAATCTGCTCTATGAACAGAAAGGTTAAACTCTGTGAGCTGAATGCACACATCACATAGTAGTTTCTGAGAATGATTCTGTCTAGTTTTTTTACCAAGATATTTTCTTTTCTAACATTGGCCTAAAATCGCTTGAAATCTCCAATTGCAATTTCCACAAAAAGAGAGTTTAAAGTCTGCTCTGTCCAAAGAAAGGTTCAACTGTGTGAGCTGAATACACACAACACAAAGAAGTTACTGAAAATTCTTCTGTCTAGCATTATATGAAGAAATCCCATTTCCAACGAAGTCCTCAAAGAGGTCCAAATATCCACTTGCAGACTTTACAGAGTGTTTCAAAACTGTTCTATGAACAGAAAGGTTAGAATTCTTCTGTCTAGCATTATATTAAGAAAAACCGTTTCCAACAAAGTCCTCAAAGAGGTCCAAATATCCACTTGCAGACTTTACAAACAGAGTGCTTCCAAACTGCTCTATGAACAGAAAGGTTAAACTCTGTGAGCTGAAGGCACACATCACAAAGTAGTTTCTGAGAATGATTCTGTCTAGTTTTTATACGAAGATATTACCTTTTCTAACATTGGCCTCAAATCGCTTGAAATCCCCAATTGCAAATTCCAGATAAAGGGAGTTTCAAACCTGCTGTCTGTAAGGAAAGGTTCAACTCTGTGAGCTGAATACACACTACACAAAGAAGTTACTAAAAATTCTTCTGTCTAGCATTATATGAAGAAATCCCATTTCCAACCAAGTCCTCAAAGAGGTCCAAATATCCACTTGCAGACTTTACAAACAGAGTGTTTCAAAACTGTTCTATGAACAGAAAGGTTAAACTGTGTGAGCTGAATGCACACGTCACATAGTAGTTTCTGAGAATGATTCTGTCTAGTTTTTATACCAAGATATTTCCTTTTCTAACATTGGCGTAAAATCGCTTGTAATCTCCAATTGCAATTTCCAGAAAAAGAGAGTTTCAAATCTGCTCTGTCCAAAGAAAGGTTCAACTCTGTGAGCTGAATACACACAACACAAAGAAGTTACTGAAAATTCTTCTGTCTAGCATTATATGAAGAAATTCCGTTTCCAACGAAGTCCTCAAAGAGGTCCAAGTATCCACTTGCAGACTTAACAAATAGAGTGTTTCAAAACTGCTCTATGAACAGAAAGGTTAAACTCTGTGAGCTGAACGCACACATCACAAAGTAGTTTCTGAGAATGATTCTGTCTAGTTTTTATACGAAGATATTTCCTTTTCTAACATTGGCCTCAAATCGCTTGAAATCTCAAATTGCAAATTCCAGAAAAAGTTTCAAACCTGCAGTGTGTAAGGAAAGGTTCAAATCTGTGAGTTGAATACACACAACACAAAGAAGTTAGTGAGAATTCTTCTGTCTAGCATTATATGAAGAAATCCCGTTTCCAACGAAGTCCTCAAAGAGGTGCAAATATCCACTTGTACACTTTACAAACAGAGTGTTTCCAAACTGCTCTATGAACAGAAAGGTTAAACTCTGTGAGATGAACGCACACATCACAAAGTAGTTTCTGAGAATGATTCTGTCTAGTTTTTGTATGAAGATATTTCCTTTTCTAACATTGGCCTCAAAGTGCTTGAAATCTCCAATTGCAATTCCCACAAAAAGAGAGTTTCAAATCTGCTCTGTCCAAAGAAATGTTCAACTCTGTGAGCTGAATACACACAACACAAAGAAGTTACGGAAAATTCTTCTGTCTAGCATTATATGAAGAAATTCCATTTCCAACGAAGTCCTCAAAGAGGTCCAAATATCCACTTGCAGACTTTACAAACAGAGTGTTTCCAAACTGCTCTATGAACAGAAAGGTTCAACTCTGTGAGCTGAATACACACAACACAAGGAAGTTACTGAGAATTCTTCTGTCTAGCATTATATGAAGAAATCCCGTTTCCAACGAAGTCCTCAAAGAGGTCCAAATATCCACTTGCAGACTTTACAGAGTGTTTCCAAACTGCTCTATGAACAGAAAGGTTAAACTCTGTGAGCTGAATGCACACATCACATAGTAGTTTCTGAGAATGATTCTGTCTAGTTTTTATACCAAGATATTTCCTTTTCTAACATTGGCGTAAAATCCCTTGAAATCTCCAATTGCAATTTCCAGAAAAAGAGATTTTCAAATCTGCTCTGTCCAAAGAAAGGTTCAACTCTGTGAGCTGAATACACACAACACAAAGAAGTTACCGAAAATTCTTCTGTCTAGCATAATATGAAGAAATCCCTTTTCCAACGAAGTCCTCAAAGAGGTCCAAATGTCCACTTGCAGACTTTACAAACAGAGTGTTTCCAAACTGCTCTATGAACAGAAAGGTTCAACTCTGTGAGCTGAATACACACAACACAAGGAAGTTACTGAGAATTCTTCTGTCTAGCATTATATGAAGAAATCCCGTTTCCAACGAAGTCCTCAAAGAGGTCCAAATATCCACTTGCAGACTTTACAAACAGAGTGTTTCCAAACTGCTCTATGAACAGAAAGGTTCAACTCTGTGAGCTGAATGCGCACATCACATAGTAGTTTCTGAGAATGATTCTGTCTAGTTTTTATACGAAGATATTTCCTTTTCTAACATTGGCCTAAAATTGCTTGAAATCTCCAATTGCAATTTCGACAAAAAGAGAGTTTCAAATCTGCTCTGTCCAAAGAAAGGTTCAACTCTGTGAGCTGAATACACACAACACAAAGAAGTTACTGAAAATTCTTCTGTCTAGCATTATATGAAGAAATCCCTTTTCCAACGAAGTCTTCAAAGAGGTCCAAATATCCACTTGCAGACTTTACAAACAGAGTGTTTCCAAACTGCTCTATGAACAGAAAGGTTAAACTCTGTGAGCTGAACGCACACATCACAAAGTAGTTTCTGAGAATGATTCTGTCTAGTTTTTATACGAAGATATTTCCTTTTCTACCATTGACCTCAAATCGCTTGAAATCTCAAATTGCAAATTCCAGAAAAAGACAGTTTCAAACCTGCAGTGTGTAAGGAAAGGTTCAACTCTGTGAGCTGAATACACACAACACAAAGAAGTTACTAAGAATTCTTCTGTCTAGCATTATATGAAGAAATCCCGTTTCCAAAGAAGTCCTCAAAGAGGTCCAAATATCCACTTACAGACTTTAGAAACAGAGTGTTTCCAATCTGCTCTATGAACAGAAAGGTTAAAATCTGTGAGCTGAATGCACACATCACATAGTAGTTTCTGAGAATGATTCTGTCTAGTTTTTATACCAAGATATTTCCTTTTCTAACATTGGCGTAAAATCGCTTGAAATCTCCAATTGCAATTTCCAGAAAAAGAGAGTTTCAAATCTGCTCTGTCCAAAGAAAGGTTCAACTCTGTGAGCTGAATACACACAACACAAAGAAGTTACTGTGAATTCTTCTGTCTAGCATTATATGAAGAAATACCGTTTCCAACGAAGTCCTCAAAGAGGTCCAAGTATCCACTTGCAGTCTTTACAAACAGAATGTTTCCAAACTGCTCTATGAACAGAAAGGTTAAACTCTGTGAGCTAAACGCACACATCACAAAGTAGTTTCTGAGAATGATTCTGTCTAGTTTTTATACGAAGATATTACCTTTTCTAACATTGGCCTCAAATCGCTTGAAATCTCCAATTGCAAAATCTAGAAAAAGAGAGTTTCAAACCTGCTGTGTAAGGAGAGGTTCAACTCCGTGAGCTGAATACACACAACACAAAGAAGTTACTCTGAATTCTTCTGTCTAGCATTATATGAAGAAATCCCGTTTCCAACGAAGTCCTCAAAGAAGTCCAAATATCCACTTGCAGACTTTACAAACAGAGTGTTTCCAAACTGCTCTATGAACAGAAAGGTTAAACTCTGTGAGCTGAACGCACACATCACAAAGTAGTTTCTGAGAATGATTCTGTCTTGTTTTTATATGAAGATATTTCCTTTTCTACCATTGGCCTAAAATCGCTTGAAATCTCCAATTGCAATTTCGACAAAAAGAGAGTTTCAAATTTCTCTGCCCAAAGAAAGGTTCAACTCTGTGAGCTGAATACACACAACAGAAAGAAGTTACTGAAAATTCTTCTGTCTAACATTATATGAAGAAATCCCGTTTCCAACGAAGTCCTCAAAGAGGTCCAAATATCCACTTGCAGACTTTACAAACAGAGTGTTTCCAATCTGCTCTATGAACAGAAAGGTTAAACTCTGTGAGCTGAATGCACACATCACATAGTAGTTTCTGAGAATGATTCTGTGTAGTTTTTTACCAAGATATTTTCTTTTCTAACATTGGCCTAAAATCGCTTGAAATCTCCAATTGCAATTTCCACAAAAAGAGAGTTTAAAATCTGCTCTGTCCAAAGAAAGGTTCAACTGTGTGAGCTGAATACACACAACACAAAGAAGTTACTGAAAATTCTTCTGTCTAGCATTATATGAAGAAATCCCATTTCCAACGAAGTCCTCAAAGAGGTCCAAATATCCACTTGCAGACTTTACAAACAGAGTGTTTCAAAACTGTTCTATGAACAGAAAGGTTAGAATTCTTCTGTCTAGCATTTTATTAGGAAAAACCTTTTCCAACGAAGTCCTCAAAGAGGTCCAAGTATCCACTTGCAGACTTTACAAACAGAGTGTTTCCAAACTGCTCTATGAACAGAAAGGTTCAACTCTGTGAGCTGAATACACACAACACAAGGAAGTTACTGAGAATTCTTCTGTCTAGCATTATATGAAGAAATCCCGTTTCCAACGAAGTCCTCAAAGAGGTCCAAATATCCACTTGCAGACTTTACAGAGTGTTTCCAAACTGCTCTATGAACAGAAAGGTTAAACTCTGTGAGCTGAATGCACACATCACATAGTAGTTTCTGAGAATGATTCTGTCTAGTTTTTATACCAAGATATTTCCTTTTCTAACATTGGCGTAAAATCCCTTGAAATCTCCAATTGCAATTTCCAGAAAAAGAGATTTTCAAATCTGCTCTGTCCAAAGAAAGGTTCAACTCTGTGAGCTGAATACACACAACACAAAGAAGTTACCGAAAATTCTTCTGTCTAGCATAATATGAAGAAATCCCTTTTCCAACGAAGTCCTCAAAGAGGTCCAAATATCCACTTGCAGAATTTACAAACAGAGTGTTTCCAAACTGCTTTATGAACAGAAAGGTTCAACTCTGTGAGCTGAATACACACAACACAAGGAAGTTACTGAGAATTCTTCTGTCTAGCATTATATGAAGAAATCCCGTTTCCAACGAAGTCCTCAAAGAGGTCCAAATATCCACTTGCAGACTTTACAAACAGAGTGTTTCCAAACTGCTCTATGAACAGAAAGGTTCAACTCTGTGAGCTGAATGCGCACATCACATAGTAGTTTCTGAGAATGATTCTGTCTAGTTTTTATACGAAGATATTTCCTTTTCTAACATTGGCCTAAAATTGCTTGAAATTTCCAATTGCAATTTCGACAAAAAGAGAGTTTCAAATCTGCTCTGTCCAAAGAAAGGTTCAACTCTGTGAGCTGAATACACACAACACAAAGAAGTTACTGAAAATTCTTCTGTCTAGCATTATATGAAGAAATCCCGTTTCCAACGAAGTCTTCAAAGAGGTCAAAATATCCACTTCAAGACTTTACAAACAGAGTGTTTCCAAACTGCTCTATGAACAGAAAGGTTAAACTCTGTGAGCTGAACGCACACATCACAAAGTAGTTTCTGAGAATGATTCTGTCTAGTTTTTATACGAAGATATTTCCTTTTCTACCATTGACCTCAAATCGCTTGAAATCTCAAATTGCAAATTCCAGAAAAAGACAGTTTCAAACCTGCAGTGTGTAAGGAAAGGTTCAACTCTGTGAGCTGAATACACACAACACAAAGAAGTTACTGAGAATTCTTCTGTCTAGCATTATATGAAGAAATCCCGTTTCCAAAGAAGTCCTCAAAGAGGTCCAAATATCCACTTGCAGACTTTAGAAACAGA
Source organism: Pan troglodytes (assembly GCF_028858775.2). Classification (NCBI taxonomy): domain Eukaryota; kingdom Metazoa; phylum Chordata; class Mammalia; order Primates; family Hominidae; genus Pan; species Pan troglodytes. Next base: position 95,664,897 of record NC_086015.1, read on the forward strand.
GTGTTTCCAATCTGCTCTATGAAGAGAAAGGTTAAAATCAGTGAGCTGAATGCACACATCACATAGTAGTTTCTGAGAATGATTCTGTCTAGTTTTTATACCAAGATATTTCCTTTTCTAACATTGGCGTAAAATCGCTTGAAATCTCCAATTGCAATTTCCAGAAAAAGAGAGTTTCAAATCTGCTCTGTCCAAAGAAAGGTTCAACTCTGTGAGCTGAATACACACAACACAAAGAAGTTACTGTGAATTCTTCTGTCTAGCATTATATGAAGAAATACCGTTTCCAACGAAGTCCTCAAAGAGGTCCAAGTATCCACTTGCAGACTTTACAAACAGAATGTTTCCAAACTACTCTATGAACAGAAAGGTTAAACTCTGTGAGCTGAACGCACACATCACAAAGTAGTTTCTGAGAATGATTCTGTCTAGTTTTTATACGAAGATATTACCTTTTCTAACATTGGCCTCAAATCTCTTGAAATCTCCAATTGCAAAATCTAGAAAAAGAGAGTTTCAAACCTGCTGTGTAAGGAGAGGTTCAACTCCGTGAGCTGAATACACACAACACAAAGAAGTTACTCTGAATTCTTCTGTCTAGCATTATATGAAGAAATCCCGTTTCCAACGAAGTCCTCAAAGAAGTCCAAATATCCACTTGCAGACTTTACAAACAGAGTGTTTCCAAACTGCTCTATGAACAGAAAGGTTAAACTCTGTGAGCTGAACGCACACATCACAAAGTAGTTTCTGAGAATGATTCTGTCTTGTTTTTATATGAAGATATTTCCTTTTCTACCATTGGCCTAAAATCGCTTGAAATCTCCAATTGCAATTTCGACAAAAAGAGAGTTTCAAATTTCTCTGCCCAAAGGAAGGTTCAACTCTGTGAGCTGAATACACACAACAGAAAGAAGTTACTGAAAATTCTTCTGTCTAACATTATATGAAGAAATCCCGTTTCCAACGAAGTCCTCAAAGAGGTCCAAATATCCACTTGCAGACTTTACAAACAGAGTGTTTCCAATCTGCTCTATGAACAGAAAGGTTAAACTCTGTGAGCTGAATGCACACATCACATAGTAGTTTCTGAGAATGATTCTGTCTAGTTTTTTTACCAAGATATTTTCTTTTCTAATATTGGCCTAAAATCGCTTGAAATCTCCAATTGCAATTTCCACAAAAAGAGAGTTTAAAATCTGCTCTGTCCAAAGAAAGGTTCAACTGTGTGAGCTGAATACACACAACACAAAGAAGTTACTGAAAATTCTTCTGTCTAGCATTATATGAAGAAATCCCATTTCCAACGAAGTCCTCAAAGAGGTCCAAATATCCACTTGCAGACTTTACAAACAGAGTGTTTCAAAACTGTTCTATGAACAGAAAGGTTAGAATTCTTCTGTCTAGCATTATATTAGGAAAAACCTTTTCCGACGAAGTCCTCAAAGAGGTCCAAGTATCCACTTGCAGACTTAACAAATAGAGTGTTTCAAAACTGCTCTATGAAGAGAAAGGTTAAACTCTGTGAGCTGAACGCACACATCACAAAGTAGTTTCTGAGAATGATTCTGTCTAGTTTTTATACGAAGATATTTCCTTTTCTAACATTGGCCTCAAATCGCTTGAAATCTCAAATTGCAAATTCCAGAAAAAGACAGTTTCAAACCTGCAGTGTGTAAGGAAAGGTTCAAATCTGTGAGTTGAATACACACAACACAAAGAAGTTAGTGAGAATTCTTCTGTCTAGCATTATATGAAGAAATCCCGTTTCCAACGAAGTCCTCAAAGAGGTGCAAATATCCACTTGTACACTTTACAAACAGAGTGTTTCCAAACTGCTCTATGACCAGAAAGGTTAAACTCTTTGAGCTGAACGCACACATCACAAAGTAGTTTCTGAGAATGATTCTGTCTAGTTTTTATATGAAGATATTTCCTTTTCCAAAATTGGCCTCAAAGCGCTTGAAATCTCCAATTGCAATTCCCACAAAAAGAGAGTTTCAAATCTGCTCTGTCCAAAGAAAGGTTCAACTCTGTGAGCTGAATACACACAACACAAAGAAGTTACTGAAAATTCTTCTGTCTAGCATTATATGAAGAAATCCCGTTTCCAACGAAGTCCTCAAAGAGGTCCAAGTATCCACTTGCAGACTTAACAAATAGAGTGTTTCAAAACTGCTCTATGAACAGAAAGGTTAAACTCTGTGAGCTGAACGCACACATCACAAAGTAGTTTCTGAGAATGATTCTGTCTAGTTTTTATACGAAGATATTTCCTTTTCTAACATTGGCCTCAAATCGCTTGAAATCTCAAATTGCAAATTCCAGAAAAAGTTTCAAATCTGCAGTGTGTAAGGAAAGGTTCAAATCTGTGAGTTGAATACACACAACACAAAGAAGGTAGTGAGAATTCTTCTGTCTAGCATTATATGAAGAAATCCCGTTTCCAACGAAGTCCTCAAAGAGGTGCAAATATCCACTTGTACACTTTACAAACAGAGTGTTTCCAAACTGCTCTATGAACAGAAAGGTTAAACTCTGTGAGCTGAACGCACACATCACAAAGTAGTTTCTGAGAATGATTCTGTCTAGTTTTTGTATGAAGATATTTCCTTTTCTAACATTGGCCTCAAAGTGCTTGAAATCTCCAATTGCAATTCCCACAAAAAGAGAGTTTCAAATCTGCTCTGTCCAAAGAAATGTTCAACTCTGTGAGCTGAATACACACAACACAAAGAAGTTACTGAAAATTCTTCTGTCTAGCATTATATGAAGAAATTCCGTTTCCAACGAAGTCCTCAAAGAGGTCCAAATATCCACTTGCAGACTTTGCAAACAGTGTGTTTCCAAACTGCTCTATGAACAGAAAGGTTCAACTCTGTGAGCTGAATACACACAACACAAGGAAGTTACTGAGAATTCTTCTGTCTAGCATTGTATGAAGAAACCCGTTTCCAACGAAGTCCTCAAAGAGGTCCAAATATCCACTTGCAGACTTTACAAACAGAGTGTTTCCAAACTGCTCTATGAACAGAAAGGTTCAACTCTGTGAGCTGAATGCGCACATCACATAGTAGTTTCTGAGAATGATTCTGTCTAGTTTTTATACGAAGATATTTCCTTTTCTAACATTGGCCTAAAATTGCTTGAAATCTCCAATTGCAATTTCGACAAAAAGAGAGTTTCAAATCTGCTCTGTCCAAAGAAAGGTTCAACTCTGTGAGCTGAATACACACAACACAAAGAAGTTACTGAAAATTCTTCTGTCTAGCATTATATGAAGAAATCCCGTTTCCAACGAAGTCTTCAAAGAGGTCCAAATATCCACTTGCAGACTTTACAAACAGAGTGTTTCCAAACTGCTCTATGAACAGAAAGGTTCAACTCTGTGAGCTGAATACACACAACACAAGGAAGTTACTGAGAATTCTTCTGTCTAGCATTGTATGAAGAAACCCGTTTCCAACGAAGTCCTCAAAGAGGTCCAAATATCCACTTGCAGACTTTACAAACAGAGTGTTTCCAAACTGCTCTATGAACAGAAAGGTTCAACTCTGTGAGCTGAATGCGCACATCACATAGTAGTTTCTGAGAATGATTCTGTCTAGTTTGTATACGAAGATATTTCCTTTTCTAACATTGGCCTAAAATTGCTTGAAATCTCCAATTGCAATTTCGACAAAAAGAGAGTTTCAAATCTGCTCTGTCCAAAGAAAGGTTCAACTCTGTGAGCTGAATACACACAACACAAAGAAGTTACTGAGAATTCTTCTGTCTAGCATTATATGAAGAAATCCCATTTCCAACGAAGTCCTCAAAGAGGTCCAAATATCCACTTGCAGACTTTACAAACAGAGTGTTTCAAAACTGTTCTATGAACAGAAAGGTTAGAATTCTTCTGTCTAGCATTATATTAAGAAAAACCGTTTCCAACGAAGTCCTCAAAGAGGTCCAAATATCCACTTGCAGACTTTACAAACAGAGTGCTTCCAAACTGCTCTATGAACAGAAAGGTTAAACTCTGTGAGCTGAAGGCACACATCACAAAGTAGTTTCTGAGAATGATTCTGTCTAGTTTTTATACGAAGATATTACCTTTTCTAACATTGGCCTCAAATCGCTTGAAATCCCCAATTGCAAATTCCAGATAAAGGGAGTTTCAAACATGCTGTGTGTAAGGAAAGGTTCAACTCTGTGAGCTGAATACACACTACACAAAGAAGTTACTAAAAATTCTTCTGTCTAGCATTATATGAAGAAATCCCATTTCCAACGAAGTCCTCAAAGAGGTCCAAATGTCCACTTGCAGACTTTACAAACAGAGTGTTTCAAAACTGTTCTATGAACAGAAAGGTTAAACTCTGTGAGCTGAATGCACACATCACATAGCAGTTTCTGAGAATGATTCTGTCTAGTTTTTATACCAACATATTTCCTTTTCTAACATTGGCGTAAAATCGCTTGTAATCTCCAATTGCAATTTCCAGAAAAAGAGAGTTTCAAATCTGCTCTGTCCAAAGAAAGGTTCAACTCTGTGAGCTGAATACACACAACACAAAGAAGTTACTGAAAATTCTTCTGTCTAGCATTATATGAAGAAATTCCGTTTCCAACGAAGTCCTCAAAGAGGTCCAAGTATCCACTTGCAGACTTAACAAATAGAGTGTTTCAAAACTGCTCTATGAACAGAAAGGTTAAACTCTGTGAGCTGAACGCACACATCACAAAGTAGTTTCTGAGAATGATTCTGTCTAGTTTTTATACGAAGATATTTCCCTTTCTAACATTGGCCTCAAATCGCTTGAAATCTCAAATTGCAAATTCCAGAAAAAGTTTCAAACCTGCAGTGTGTAAGGAAAGGTTCAAATCTGTGAGTTGAATACACACAACACAAAGAAGTTAGTGAGAATTCTTCTGTCTAGCATTATATGAAGAAATCCCGTTTCCAACGAAGTCCTCAAAGAGGTGCAAATATCCACTTGTACACTTTACAAACAGAGTGTTTCCAAACTGCTCTATGAACAGAAAGGTTAAACTCTGTGAGCTGAACGCACACATCACAAAGTAGTTTCTGAGAATGACTCTGTCTAGTTTTTGTATGAAGATATTTCCTTTTCTAACATTGGCCTCAAAGTGCTTGAAATCTCCAATTGCAATTCCCACAAAAAGAGAGTTTCAAATCTGCTCTGTCCAAAGAAATGTTCAACTCTGTGAGCTGAATACACACAACACAAAGAAGTTACGGAAAATTCTTCTGTCTAGCATTATATGAAGAAATTCCGTTTCCAACGAAGTCCTCAAAGAGGTCCAAATATCCACTTGCAGACTTTACAAACAGAGTGTTTCCAAACTGCTCTATGAACAGAAAGGTTCAACTCTGTGAGCTGAATACACACAACACAAAGAAGTTACTGAGATTTCTTCTGTCTAGCATTATATGAAGAAATCCCGTTTCCAACGAAGTCCTCAAAGAGGTCCAAATATCCACTTGCAGACTTTACAGAGTGTTTCCAAACTTCTCTATGAACAGAAAGGTTAAGCTCTGTGAGCTGAATGCACACATCACATAGTAGTTTCTGAGAATGATTCTGTCTAGTTTTTATACCAAGATATTTCCTTTTCTAACATTGGCGTAAAATCCCTTGAAATCTCCAATTGCAATTTCCAGAAAAAGAGAGTTTCAAATCTGCTCTGTCCAAAGAAAGGTTCAACTCTGTGAGCTGAATACACACAACACAAAGAAGTTACCGAAAATTCTTCTGTCTAGCATAATATGAAGAAATCCCTTTTCCAACGAAGTCCTCAAAGAGGTCCAAATATCCACTTGCAGACTTTACAAACAGAGTGTTTCCAAACTGCTCTATGAACAGAAAGGTTCAACTCTGTGAGCTGAATACACACAACACAAGGAAGTTACTGAGTATTCTTCTGTCTAGCATTATATGAAGAAATCCCGTTTCCAACGAAGTCCTCAAAGAGGTCCAAATATCCACTTGCAGACTTTACAAACAGAGTGTTTCCAAACTGCTCTATGAACAGAAAGGTTCAACTCTGTGAGCTGAATGCGCACATCACATAGTAGTTTCTGAGAATGATTCTGTCTAGTTTTTATACGAAGATATTTCCTTTTCTAACATTGGCCTAAAATTGCTTGAAATCTCCAATTGCAATTTCGACAAAAAGAGAGTTTCAAATCTGCTCTGTCCAAAGAAAGGTTCAACTCTGTGAGCTGAATACACACAACACAAAGAAGTTACTGAAAATTCTTCTGTCTAGCATTATATGAAGAAATCCCGTTTCCAACGAACTCTTCAAAGAGGTCCAAATATCCACTTGCAGACTTTACAAACAGAGTGTTTCCAAACTGCTCTATGAACAGAAAGGTTAAACTCTGTGAGCTGAACGCACACATCACAAAGTAGTTTCTGAGAATGATTCTGTCTAGTTTTTATACGAAGATATTTCCTTTTCTACCATTGACCTCAAATCGCTTGAAATCTCAAATTGCAAATTCCAGAAAAAGACAGTTTCAAACCTGCAGTGCGTAAGTAAAGGTTCAAATCTGTGAGTTGAATACACACAACACAAAGAAGTTAGTGAGAATTCTTCTGTCTAGAATTATATGAAGAAATCCCGTTTCCAACGAAGTCCTCAAAGAGGTCCAAATATCCACTTGCAGACTTTACAAACAGAGTGTTTCCAAACTGCTCTATGAACAGAAAGGTTAAACTCTGTGAGCTGAAGGCACACATCACAAAGTAGTTTCTCAGAATGATTCTGTCTAGTTTTTATACGAAGATATTACCTTTTCTAACATTGGCCTCAAATCGCTTGAAATCTCCAATTGCAAATTCCAGAAAAAGAGAGTTTCAAACCTGCTGTGTAAGAAGAGGTTCAACTCCGTGAGCTGAATACACACAACAGAAAGAAGTTACTGAGAATTCTTCTGTCTAGCATTATATGAAGAAATCCCGTTTCCAACGAAGTCCTCAAAGAGGTCCAAATATCCACTTGCAGACTTTACAAACAGAGTTTTTCCAATCTGCTCTATGAACAGAAAGGTTAAACTCTGTGAGCTGAATGCACACATCACATAGTAGTTTCTGAGAATGATTCTGTCTAGTTTTTTTACCAAGATATTTTCTTTTCTAACATTGGCCTTAATTCGCTTGAAATCTCCAATTGCAATTTCCACAAAAAGAGAGTTTAAAGTCTGCTCTGTCCAAAGAAAGGTTCAACTGTGTGAGCTGAATACACACAACACAAAGAAGTTACTGAAAATTCTTCTGTCTAGCATTATATGAAGAAATCCCATTTCCAACGAAGTCCTCAAAGAGGTCCAAATATCCACTTGCAGACTTTACAAACAGAGTGTTTCAAAACTGTTCTATGAACAGAAAGGTTAGAATTCTTCTGTCTAGCATTATATTAAGAAAAACCGTTTCCAACGAAGTCCTCAAAGAGGTCCAAATATCCACTTGCAGACTTTACAAACAGAGTGCTTCCAAACTGCTCTATGAACAGAAAGGTTAAACTCTGTGAGCTGAAGGCACACATCACAAAGTAGTTTCTGAGAATGATTCTGTCTAGTTTTTATACGAAGATATTACCTTTTCTAACATTGGCCTCAAATCGCTTGAAATCCCCAATTGCAAATTCCAGATAAAGGGAGTTTCAAACATGCTGTGTGTAAGGAAAGGTTCAACTCTGTGAGCTGAATACACACTACACAAAGAAGTTACTAAAAATTCTTCTGTCTAGCACTATATGAAGAAATCCCTTTTCCAACGAATTCCCCAAAGAGGTCCAAATATCCACTTGCAGACTTTACAAACAGAGTGTTTCCAATCTCCTCTATGAACCGAAAGTTTAAACTCTGTGTGCTGAATGCACACATCACATAGTAGTTTCTGAGAATGATTCTGTCTAGTTTTTTTACCAAGATATTTTCTTTTCTAACATTGGCCTAAAATCGCTTGAAATCTCCAATTGCAATTTCCACAAAAAGAGAGTTTCAAATCTGCTCTGTCCAAAGAAAGGTTCAACTCTGTGAGCTGAATACACACAACACAAAGAAGTTACTGTGTATTCTTCTGTCTAGCATTATATGAAGAAATACCGTTTCCAACGAAGTCCTCAAAGAGGTCCAAGTATCCACTTGCAGACTTTACAAACAGAGTGTTTCCAAACTGCTCTATGAACAGAAAGGTTAAGCTCTGTGAGCTAAACGCACACATCACAAAGTAGTTTCTGAGAATGATTCTGTCTAGTTTTTATACCAAGATATTTCCTTTTCTAACATTGGCTTGAAATCGCTTGAAATCTCCAATTGCAAATTCCAGAAAAAGAGAGTTTCAAACCTGCTGTGTAAGGAGAGGTTCAACTCCGTGAGCTGAATACACACAACACAAAGAAGTTACTGAGAATTCTTCTGTCTAGCATTATAAGAAGAATTCCCGTTTCCAACGAAGTCCTCTATGAGGTCCAAATATCCACTTGCAGACTTTACAAACGGAGTGTTCCCAAACTTATCTATGAAAAGAAAGGTTAAACTCTGTGAGCTGAACGCACACCTCACAAACTACATTCTGAGAATGATTCTGTCTAGTTTTTATACGAAGATATTTCCATTTCCACCGTTGGCCTCAAATCGCTTGAAATCTCCAATTGCAATTTCCACAAAAAGAGAGTTTCAAGTCTGCTCTCCCCAAAGAAAGGTTCAACTCTGTGAGCTGAATTCACACATCACATAATGGTTTCTGAGAATGATTCTGTCTAGTTTTTATACCAAGATATTTCCTTTTCTATCATTGGCCTAAAATCGCTTGAAATCTCCAATTGCAATTTCCACAAAAAGAGAGTTTCAAATCTGCTCTGTCCAAAGAAAGTTTCAACTCTGTGAGCTGAATACACACAACACAAAGAAGTTACTGAAAATTCTTCTGTCTAGCATTATATGAAGAAATCCCGTTTCAAACGAAGTCCTCAAAGAGGTCCAAATATCCACTTGCAGACTTTACAGAGTGTTTCCAAACTGCTCTATGAACAGAAAGGTTAAACTCTGTGAGCTGAACGCACACATCACAAAGTAGTTTCAGAGAATGATTCTGTCTAGTTTTTATACGAAGATATTATTTTTTCTAACATTGGCCTCAAATCGCTTGAAATCTCCAATTGCAAATTCCAGAAAAAGAGAGTTTCAAACCTGCTGTGTAAGGAGAGGTTCAACTCCGTGGGCTGAATACACACAACACAAAGAAGTCACTGTGAATTCTTCTGTCTAGCATTATATGAAGAAATACCGTTTCCAACGAAGTCCCCAAAGAGGTCCAAATATCCACTTGCAGACTTTACAAACAGAGTGTTTCCAAACTGCTCTATGAACAGAAAGCTTAAACTCTGTGAGCTGAATGCACTCATCACATAGTAGTTTCTGAGAATGATTCTGTCTAGTTTTTTTACCAAGATATTTTGTTTTCTAACATTGGCCTAAAATCGCTTGAAATCTCCAATTGCAATTTCCACAAAAAGAGAGTTTAAAATCTGCTCTGTCCAAAGAAATGTTCAACTGTGTGAGCTGAATACACACAACACAAAGAAGTTACTGAAAATTCTTCTGTCTAGCATTATATGAAGAAATCCCATTTCCAACGAAGTCCTCAAAGAGGTCCAAATATCCACTTGCAGACTTTACAAACAGAGTGTTTCAAAACTGTTCTATGAACAGAAAGGTTAGAATTCTTCTGTCTAGCATTATATTAAGAAAAACCGTTTCCAACGAAGTCCTCAAAGAGGTCCAAGTATCCACTTGCAGACTTAACAAATAGAGTGTTTCAAAACTGTTCTATGAAGAGAAAGGTTAAACTCTGTGAGCTGAACGCACACATCACAAAGTAGTTTCTGAGAATGATTCTGTCTAGTTTTTATACGAAGATATTTCCTTTTCTAACATTGGCTTCAAATCGCTTGAAATCTCAAATTGCAAATTCCAGAAAAAGACAGTTTCAAACCTGCAGTGTGTAAGGAAAGGTTCAAATCTGTGAGTTGAATACACACAACACAAAGAAGTTAGTGAGAATTCTTCTGTCTAGCATTATATGAAGAAATCCCGTTTCCAACGAAGTCCTCAAAGAGGTGCAAATATCCACTTGTACACTTTACAAACAGAGTGTTTCCAAACTGCTCTATGAACAGAAAGGTTAAACTCTTTGAGCTGAACGCACACATCACAAAGTAGTTTCTGAGAATGATTCTGTCTAGATTTTATATGAAGATATTTCCTTTTCTAACATTGGCCTCAAAGCGCTTGAAATCTCCAATTGCAATTCCCACAAAAAGAGAGTTTCAAATCTGCTCTGTCCAAAGAAAGGTTCAACTCTGTGAGCTGAATACACACAACACAAAGAAGTTACCGAAAATTCTTCTGTCTAGCATTATATGAAGAAATCCCTTTTCCAACGAAGTCCTCAAAGAGGTCCAAATATCCACTTGCAGACTTTACAAACAGAGTGTTTCCAAACTGCTCTATGAACAGAAAGGTTCAACTCTGTGAGCTGAATACACACAACACACAGAAGTTACTGAGAATTCTTCTGTCTAGCATTATATGAAGAAATCCCGTTTCCAACGAAGTTCTCAAAGAGGTCCAAATATCCACTTGCAGACTTTACAAACAGAGTGTTTCCAAACTGCTCTATGAACAGAAAGGTTAAACTCTGTGAGCTGAAGGCACACATCACAAAGTAGTTTCTGAGAATGATTCTGTCTAGTTTTTATACGAAGATATTTCCTTTTGTAACATTGGCCTCAAATCGCTTGAAATCTCCAATTGCAAATTCCAGAAAAAGAGAGTTTCAAACCTGCTGTGTAAGGAGAGGTTCAACTCCGTGAGCTGAATACACACAACACAAAGAAGTTACTGAGAATTCTTCTGTCTAGCATTATAAGAAGAATTCCCGTTTCCAACGAAGTCCTCAATGAGGTCCAAATATCCACTTGCAGACTTTACAAACAGAGTGTTTCCAAACTGCTCTATGAACAGAAAGGTTAAACTCTGTGAGCTGAAGACACACATCACAAAGTAGTTTCTGAGAATGATTCTGTCTAGTTTTCATACGAAGATATTTCCTTTTCTAACATTGGCCTCAAATCGCTTGAAATCGCCAATTGCAAATTCCAGAAAAAGAGAGTTTCACACCTGCTGTGTGTAAGGAAAGGTTCAACTCTGTGAGCTGAATACACACAACAGAAAGAAGTTACTGAGAATTCTTCTGTCTTGCATTATATGAAGACATCCCATTTCCAAAGAAGTCCTCAAAGAGGTCCAAATATCCACTTGCAGACTTTAGAAACAGAGTGTTTCCAATCTGCTCTATGAACACAAAGGTTAAAGTCTGTGAGCTGAATGCACACATCACATAGTAGTTTCTGAGAATGATTCTGTCTAGTTTTTTTAGCAAGATATTTCCTTTTCTAACATTGGCCTAAAACCGCTTGAAATCTCCAATTGCAATTTCCACAAAAAGAGAGTTTCAAATCTGCTGTTTCCTAAGAAAGGTTCAACTCTGTGAGCTGAATACACACAACACAAAGAAGTTACTGAAAATTCTTCTGTCTAGCATTATATGAAGAAAACCCGTTTCCAACGAAGTCCTCAAAGAGGTCCAAATATCCACTTGCAGACTTTACAGAGTGTTTCCAAACTGCTCTATGAACAGAAAGGTTAAACTCTGTGAGCTGAATGCACACATCACATAGTAGTTTCTGAGAATGATTCTGTCTAGTTTTTATACCAAGATATTTCCTTTTCTAACATTGGCGTAAAATCGCTTGAAATCTCCAATTGCAATTTCCAAAAAAAGAGAGTTTCAAATCTGCTCTGTCCAAAGAAAGGTTCAACTCTGTGAGCTGAATACACACAACACAAAGAAGTTACTGAAAATTCTTCTGTCTAGCATTATATGAAGAAAACCCGTTTCCAACGAAGTCCTCAAAGAGGTCCAAATATCCACTTGCAGACTTTACAGAGTGTTTCCAAACTGCTCTATGAACAGAAAGGTTAAACTCTGTGAGCTGAACGCACACATCACAAAGTAGTTTCAGAGAATGATTCTGTCTAGTTTTTATACGAAGATATTATTTTTTCTAACATTGGCCTCAAATCGCTTGAAATCTCCAATTGCAAATTCCAGAAAAAGAGAGTTTCAAACCTGCTGTGTAAGGAGAGGTTCAACTCCGTGAGCTGAATACACACAACACAAAGAAGTTACTGTGAATTCTTCTGTCTAGCATTATATGAAGAAATACCGTTTCCAACGAAGTCCCCAAAGAGGTCCAAATATCCACTTGCAGACTTTACAAACAGAGTGTTTCCAAACTGCTCTATGAACAGAAAGCTTAAACTCTGTGAGCTGAATGCACTCATCACATAGTAGTTTCTTAGAATGATTCTGTCTAGTTTTTTTACCAAGATATTTTGTTTTCTAACATTGGCCTAAAATCGCTTGAAATCTCCAATTGCAATTTCCACAAAAAGAGAGTTTAAAATCTGCTCTGTCCAAAGAAATGTTCAACTGTGTGAGCTGAATACACACAACACAAAGAAGTTACTGAAAATTCTTCTGTCTAGCATTATATGAAGAAATCCCATTTCCAACGAAGTCCTCAAAGAGGTCCAAATATCCACTTGCAGACTTTACAAACAGAGTGTTTCAAAACTGTTCTATGAACACAAAGGTTAGAATTCTTCTGTCTAGCATTATATTAAGAAAAACCGTTTCCAACGAAGTCCTCAAAGAGGTCCAAGTATCCACTTGCAGACTTAACAAATAGAGTGTTTCAAAACTGTTCTATGAAGAGAAAGGTTAAACTCTGTGAGCTGAACGCACACATCACAAAGTAGTTTCTGAGAATGATTCTGTCTAGTTTTTATACGAAGATATTTCCTTTTGTAACATTGGCCTCAAATCGCTTGAAATCTCAAATTGCAAATTCCAGAAAAAGACAGTTTCAAACCTGCAGTGTGTAAGGAAAGGTTCAAATCTGTGAGTTGAATACACACAACACAAAGAAGTTAGTGAGAATTCTTCTGTCTAGCATTATATGAAGAAATCCCGTTTCCAACGAAGTCCTCAAAGAGGTGCAAATATCCACTTGTACACTTTACAAACAGAGTGTTTCCAAACTGCTCTATGAACAGAAAGGTTAAACTCTTTGAGCTGAACGCACACATCACAAAGTAGTTTCTGAGAATGATTCTGTCTAGATTTTATATGAAGATATTTCCTTTTATAACATTGGCCTCAAAGCGCTTGAAATCTCCAATTGCAATTCCCACAAAAAGAGAGTTTCAAATCTCCTCTGTCCAAAGAAAGGTTCAAATCTGTGAGCTGAATACACACAACACAAAGAAGTTACCGAAAATTCTTCTGTCTAGCATTATATGAAGAAATCCCTTTTCCAACGAAGTCCTCAAAGAGGTCCAAATATCCACTTGCAGACTTTACAAACAGAGTGTTTCCAAACTGCTCTATGAACAGAAAGGTTCAACTCTGTGAGCTGAATACACACAACACACAGAAGTTACTGAGAATTCTTCTGTCTAGCATTATATGAAGAAATCCCGTTTCCAACGAAGTCCTCAAAGAGGTCCAAATATCCACTTGCAGACTTTACAAACAGAGTGTTTCCAAACTGCTCTATGAACAGAAAGGTTAAACTCTGTGAGCTGAAGGCACACATCACAAAGTAGTTTCTGAGAATGATTCTGTCTAGTTTTTATACGAAGATATTTCCTTTTGTAACATTGGCTTCAAATCGCTTGAAATCTCCAATTGCAAATTCCAGAAAAAGAGAGTTTCAAACCTGCTGTGTAAGGAGAGGTTCAACTCCGTGAGCTGAATACACACAACACAAAGAAGTTACTGAGAATTCTTCTGTCTAGCATTATAAGAAGAATTCCCGTTTCCAACGAAGTCCTCAATGAGGTCCAAATATCCACATGCAGACTTTACAAACAGAGTGTTTCCAAACTGCTCTATGAACAGAAAGGTTAAACTCTGTGAGCTGAAGACACACATCACAAAGTAGTTTCTGAGAATGATTCTGTCTAGTTTTCATACGAAGATATTTCCTTTTCTAACATTGGCCTCAAATCGCTTGAAATCGCCAATTGCAAATTCCAGAAAAAGAGAGTTTCAAACCTGCTGTGTGTAAGGAAAGGTTCAACTCTGTGAGCTGAATACACACAACAGAAAGAAGTTACTGAGAATTCTTCTGTCTTGCATTATATGAAGAAATCCCATTTCCAAAGAAGTCCTCAAAGAGGTCCAAATATCCACTTGCAGACTTTAGAAACAGAGTGTTTCCAATCTGCTCTATGAACAGAAAGGTTAAAGTCTGTGAGCTGAATGCACACATCACATAGCAGTTTCTGAGAATGATTCTGTCTAGTTTTTTTACCAAGATATTTCCTTTTCTAACATTGGCCTAAAATCGCTTGAAATCTCCAATTGCAATTTCCACAAAAAGAGAGTTTCAAATCTGCTCTGTCCTAAGAAAGGTTCAACTCTGTGAGCTGAATACACACAACACAAAGAAGTTACTGAAAATTCTTCTGTCTAGCATTATATGAAGAAATCCCGTTTCCAACGAAGTCCTCAAAGAGGTCCAAATATCCACTTGCAGACTTTACAGAGTGTTTCCAAACTGCTCTATGAACACAAAGGTTAAACTCTGTGAGCTGAATGCACACATCACATAGTAGTTTCTGAGAATGATTCTGTCTAGTTTTTATACCAAGATATTTCCTTTTCTAACATTGGCGTAAAATCGCTTGAAATCTCCAATTGCAATTTCCAAAAAAAGAGAGTTTCAAATGTGCTCTGTCCAAAGAAAGGTTCAACTCTGTGAGCTGAATACACACAACACAAAGAAGTTACTGTGAATTCTTCTGTCTAGCATTATATGAAGAAATACCGTTTCCAAAGAAGTCCTCAAAGAGGTCCAAGTATCCACTTGCAGACTTTACAAACAGAGTGTTTCCAAACTGCTCTATGAACAGAAAGGTTAAACTCTGTGAGCTGAACGCACACATCACAAAGTAGTTTCAGAGAATGATTCTGTCTAATTTTTATACGAAGATATTATTTTTTCTAACATTGGCCTCAAATCGCTTGAAATCTCCAATTGCAAATTCCAGAAAAAGAGAGTTTCAAACCTGCTGTGTAAGGAGAGGTTCAACTCCGTGAGCTGAATACACACAACACAAAGAAGTTACTGTGAATTCTTCTGTCTAGCATTATATGAAGAAATACCGTTTCCAACGAAGTCCCCAAAGAGGTCCAAATATCCACTTGCAGACTTTACAAACAGAGTGTTTCCAAACTGCTCTATGAACAGAAAGCTTAAACTCTGTGAGCTGAATGCACTCATCACATAGTAGTTTCTTAGAATGATTCTGTCTAGTTTTTTTACCAAGATATTTTGTTTTCTAACATTGGCCTAAAATCGCTTGAAATCTCCAATTGCAATTTCCACAAAAAGAGAGTTTAAAGTCTGCTCTGTCCAAAGAAATGTTCAACTGTGTGAGCTGAATACACACAACACAAAGAAGTTACTGAAAATTCTTCTGTCTAGCATTATATGAAGAAATCCCATTTCCAACGAAGTCCTCAAAGAGGTCCAAATATCCACTTGCAGACTTTACAAACAGAGTGTTTCAAAACTGTTCTATGAACAGAAAGGTTAGAATTCTTCTGTCTAGCATTATATTAAGAAAAACCGTTTCCAACGAAGTCCTCAAAGAGGTCCAAGTATCCACTTGCAGACTTAACAAATAGAGTGTTTCAAAACTGTTCTATGAAGAGAAAGATTAAACTCTGTGAGCTGAACGCACACATCACAAAGTAGTTTCTGAGAATGATTCTGTCTAGTTTTTATACGAAGATATTTCCTTTTCTAACATTGGCCTCAAATCGCTTGAAATCTCAAATTGCAAATTCCAGAAAAAGACAGTTTCAAACCTGCAGTGTGTAAGGAAAGGTTCAAATCTGTGAGTTGAATACACACAACACAAAGAAGTTAGTGAGAATTCTTCTGTCTAGCATTATATGAAGAAATCCCGTTTCCAACGAAGTCCTCAAAGAGGTGCAAATATCCACTTGTACACTTTACAAACAGAGTGTTTCCAAACTGCTCTATGAACAGAAAGGTTAAACTCTTTGAGCTGAACGCACACATCACAAAGTAGTTTCTGAGAATGATTCTGTCTAGATTTTATATGAAGATATTTCCTTTTCTAACATTGGCCTCAAAGCGCTTGAAATCTCCAATTGCAATTCCCACAAAAAGAGAGTTTCAAATCTGCTCTGTCCAAAGAAAGGTTCAACTCTGTGAGCTGAATACACACAACACAAAGAAGTTACCGAAAATTCTTCTGTCTAGCATTATATGAAGAAATCCCTTTTCCAACGAAGTCCTCAAAGAGGTCCAAATATCCACTTGCAGACTTTACAAACAGAGTGTTTCCAAACTGCTCTATGAACAGAAAGGTTCAACTCTGTGAGCTGAATACACACAACACACAGAAGTTACTGAGAATTCTTCTGTCTAGCATTATATGAAGAAATCCCGTTTCCAACGAAGTCCTCAAAGAGGTCCAAATATCCACTTGCAGACTTTACAAACAGAGTGTTTCCAAACTGCTCTATGAACAGAAAGGTTAAACTCTGTGAGCTGAAGGCACACATCACAAAGTAGTTTCTGAGAATGATTCTGTCTAGTTTTCATACGAAGATATTTCCTTTTCTAACATTGGCCTCAAATCGCTTGAAATCGCCAATTGCAAATTCCAGAAAAAGAGAGTTTCAAACCTGCTGTGTGTAAGGAAAGGTTCAACTCTGTGAGCTGAATACACACAACAGAAAGAAGTTACTGAGAATTCTTCTGTCTTGCATTATATGAAGAAATCCCATTTCCAAAGAAGTCCTCAAAGAGGTCCAAATATCCACTTGCAGACTTTAGAAACAGAGTGTTTCCAATCTGCTCTATGAACAGAAAGGTTAAAGTCTGTGAGCTGAATGCAC
This sequence comes from Pan troglodytes, assembly GCF_028858775.2. Classification (NCBI taxonomy): domain Eukaryota; kingdom Metazoa; phylum Chordata; class Mammalia; order Primates; family Hominidae; genus Pan; species Pan troglodytes. Next base: position 95,681,981 of record NC_086015.1, read on the forward strand.
ACATCACATAGCAGTTTCTGAGAATGATTCTGTCTAGTTTTTTTACCAAGATATTTCCTTTTCTAACATTGGCCTAAAATCGCTTGAAATCTCCAATTGCAATTTCCACAAAAAGAGAGTTTCAAATCTGCTCTGTCCTAAGAAAGGTTCAACTCTGTGAGCTGAATACACACAACACAAAGAAGTTACTGAAAATTCTTCTGTCTAGCATTATATGAAGAAATCCCGTTTCCAACGAAGTCCTCAAAGAGGTCCAAATATCCACTTGCAGACTTTACAGAGTGTTTCCAAACTGCTCTATGAACACAAAGGTTAAACTCTGTGAGCTGAATGCACACATCACATAGTAGTTTCTGAGAATGATTCTGTCTAGTTTTTATACCAAGATATTTCCTTTTCTAACATTGGCGTAAAATCGCTTGAAATCTCCAATTGCAATTTCCAAAAAAAGAGAGTTTCAAATGTGCTCTGTCCAAAGAAAGGTTCAACTCTGTGAGCTGAATACACACAACACAAAGAAGTTACTGTGAATTCTTCTGTCTAGCATTATATGAAGAAATACCGTTTCCAAAGAAGTCCTCAAAGAGGTCCAAGTATCCACTTGCAGACTTTACAAACAGAGTGTTTCCAAACTGCTCTATGAACAGAAAGGTTAAACTCTGTGAGCTGAACGCACACATCACAAAGTAGTTTCAGAGAATGATTCTGTCTAATTTTTATACGAAGATATTATTTTTTCTAACATTGGCCTCAAATCGCTTGAAATCTCCAATTGCAAATTCCAGAAAAAGAGAGTTTCAAACCTGCTGTGTAAGGAGAGGTTCAACTCCGTGAGCTGAATACACACAACACAAAGAAGTTACTGTGAATTCTTCTGTCTAGCATTATATGAAGAAATACCGTTTCCAACGAAGTCCCCAAAGAGGTCCAAATATCCACTTGCAGACTTTACAAACAGAGTGTTTCCAAACTGCTCTATGAACAGAAAGCTTAAACTCTGTGAGCTGAATGCACTCATCACATAGTAGTTTCTTAGAATGATTCTGTCTAGTTTTTTTACCAAGATATTTTGTTTTCTAACATTGGCCTAAAATCGCTTGAAATCTCCAATTGCAATTTCCACAAAAAGAGAGTTTAAAGTCTGCTCTGTCCAAAGAAATGTTCAACTGTGTGAGCTGAATACACACAACACAAAGAAGTTACTGAAAATTCTTCTGTCTAGCATTATATGAAGAAATCCCATTTCCAACGAAGTCCTCAAAGAGGTCCAAATATCCACTTGCAGACTTTACAAACAGAGTGTTTCAAAACTGTTCTATGAACAGAAAGGTTAGAATTCTTCTGTCTAGCATTATATTAAGAAAAACCGTTTCCAACGAAGTCCTCAAAGAGGTCCAAGTATCCACTTGCAGACTTAACAAATAGAGTGTTTCAAAACTGTTCTATGAAGAGAAAGATTAAACTCTGTGAGCTGAACGCACACATCACAAAGTAGTTTCTGAGAATGATTCTGTCTAGTTTTTATACGAAGATATTTCCTTTTCTAACATTGGCCTCAAATCGCTTGAAATCTCAAATTGCAAATTCCAGAAAAAGACAGTTTCAAACCTGCAGTGTGTAAGGAAAGGTTCAAATCTGTGAGTTGAATACACACAACACAAAGAAGTTAGTGAGAATTCTTCTGTCTAGCATTATATGAAGAAATCCCGTTTCCAACGAAGTCCTCAAAGAGGTGCAAATATCCACTTGTACACTTTACAAACAGAGTGTTTCCAAACTGCTCTATGAACAGAAAGGTTAAACTCTTTGAGCTGAACGCACACATCACAAAGTAGTTTCTGAGAATGATTCTGTCTAGATTTTATATGAAGATATTTCCTTTTCTAACATTGGCCTCAAAGCGCTTGAAATCTCCAATTGCAATTCCCACAAAAAGAGAGTTTCAAATCTGCTCTGTCCAAAGAAAGGTTCAACTCTGTGAGCTGAATACACACAACACAAAGAAGTTACCGAAAATTCTTCTGTCTAGCATTATATGAAGAAATCCCTTTTCCAACGAAGTCCTCAAAGAGGTCCAAATATCCACTTGCAGACTTTACAAACAGAGTGTTTCCAAACTGCTCTATGAACAGAAAGGTTCAACTCTGTGAGCTGAATACACACAACACACAGAAGTTACTGAGAATTCTTCTGTCTAGCATTATATGAAGAAATCCCGTTTCCAACGAAGTCCTCAAAGAGGTCCAAATATCCACTTGCAGACTTTACAAACAGAGTGTTTCCAAACTGCTCTATGAACAGAAAGGTTAAACTCTGTGAGCTGAAGGCACACATCACAAAGTAGTTTCTGAGAATGATTCTGTCTAGTTTTTATACGAAGATATTTCCTTTTGTAACATTGGCCTCAAATCGCTTGAAATCTCCAATTGCAAATTCCAGAAAAAGAGAGTTTCAAACCTGCTGTGTAAGGAGAGGTTCAACTCCGTGAGCTGAATGCACACAACACAAAGAAGTTACTGAGAATTCTTCTGTCTAGCATTATAAGAAGAATTCCCGTTTCCAACGAAGTCCTCAATAAGGTCCAAATATCCACTTGCAGACTTTACAAACAGAGTGTTTCCAAACTGCTCTATGAACAGAAAGGTTAAACTCTGTGAGCTGAAGACACACATCACAAAGTAGTTTCTGAGAATGATTCTGTCTAGTTTTCATACGAAGATATTTCCTTTTCTAACATTGGCCTCAAATTGCTTGAAATCGCCAATTGCAAATTCCAGAAAAAGAGAGTTTCAAACCTGCTGTGTGTAAGGAAAGGTTCAACTCTGTGAGCTGAATACACACAACAGAAAGAAGTTACTGAGAATTCTTCTGTCTTGCATTATATGAAGAAATCCCATTTCCAAAGAAGTCCTCAAAGAGGTCCAAATATCCACTTGCAGACTTTAGAAACAGAGTGTTTCCAATCTGCTCTATGAACAGAAAGGTTAAAGTCTGTGAGCTGAATGCACACATCACATAGCAGTTTCTGAGAATGATTCTGTCTAGTTTTTTTACCAAGATATTTCCTTTTCTAACATTGGCCTAAAATCGCTTGAAATCTCCAATTGCAATTTCCACAAAAAGAGAGTTTCAAATCTGCTCTGTCCTAAGAAAGGTTCAACTCTGTGAGCTGAATACACACAACACAAAGAAGTTACTGAAAATTCTTCTGTCTAGCATTATATGAAGAAATCCCGTTTCCAACGAAGTCCTCAAAGAGGTCCAAATATCCACTTGCAGACTTTACAGAGTGTTTCCAAACTGCTCTATGAACAGAAAGGTTAAACTCTGTGAGCTGAATGCACACATCACATAGTAGTTTCTGAGAATGATTCTGTCTAGTTTTTATACCAAGATATTTCCTTTTCTAACATTGGCGTAAAATCGCTTGAAATCTCCAATTGCAATTTCCAAAAAAAGAGAGTTTCAAATCTGCTCTGTCCAAAGAAAGGTTCAACTCTGTGAGCTGAATACACACAACACAAAGAAGTTACTGTGAATTCTTCTGTCTAGCATTATATGAAGAAATACCGTTTCCAACGAAGTCCTCAAAGAGGTCCAAGTATCCACTTGCAGACTTTACAAACAGAGTGTTTCCAAACTGCTCTATGAACAGAAAGGTTAAACTCTGTGAGCTGAACGCACACATCACAAAGTAGTTTCAGAGAATGATTCTGTCTAATTTTTATACGAAGATATTATTTTTTCTAACATTGGCCTCAAATCGCTTGAAATCTCCAATTGCAAATTCCAGAAAAAGAGAGTTTCAAACCTGCTGTGTAAGGAGAGGTTCAACTCCGTGAGCTGAATACACACAACACAAAGAAGTTACTGTGAATTCTTCTGTCTAGCATTATATGAAGAAATACCGTTTCCAACGAAGTCCCCAAAGAGGTCCAAATATCCACTTGCAGACTTTACAAACAGAGTGTTTCCAAACTGCTCTATGAACAGAAAGCTTAAACTCTGTGAGCTGAATGCACTCATCACATAGTAGTTTCTGAGAATGATTCTGTCTAGTTTTTTTACCAAGATATTTTGTTTTCTAACATTGGCCTAAAATCGCTTGAAATCTCCAATTGCAATTTCCACAAAAAGAGAGTTTCAAATCTGCTCTGTCCAAAGAAATGTTCAACTGTGTGAGCTGAATACACACAACACAAAGAAGTTACTGAAAATTCTTCTGTCTAGCATTATATGAAGAAATCCCATTTCCAACGAAGTCCTCAAAGAGGTCCAAATATCCACTTGCAGACTTTACAAACAGAGTGTTTCAAAACTGTTCTATGAACAGAAAGGTTAGAATTCTTCTGTCTAGCATTATATTAAGAAAAACCGTTTCCAACGAAGTCCTCAAAGAGGTCCAAGTATCCACTTGCAGACTTAACAAATAGAGTGTTTCAAAAGTGTTCTATGAAGAGAAAGGTTAAACTCTGTGAGCTGAACGCACACATCACAAAGTAGTTTCTGAGAATGATTCTGTCTAGTTTTTATACGAAGATATTTCCTTTTCTAACATTGGCCTCAAATCGCTTGAAATCTCAAATTGCAAATTCCAGAAAAAGACAGTTTCAAACCTGCAGTGTGTAAGGAAAGGTTCAAATCTGTGAGTTGAATACACACAACACAAAGAAGTTAGTGAGAATTCTTCTGTCTAGCATTATATGAAGAAATCCCGTTTCCAACGAAGTCCTCAAAGAGGTGCAAATATCCACTTGTACACTTTACAAACAGAGTGTTTCCAAACTGCTCTATGAACAGAAAGGTTAAACTCTTTGAGCTGAACGCACACATCACAAAGTAGTTTCTGAGAATGATTCTGTCTAGATTTTATATGAAGATATTTCCTTTTCTAACATTGGCCTCAAAGCGCTTGAAATCTCCAATTGCAATTCCCACAAAAAGAGAGTTTCAAATCTGCTCTGTCCAAAGAAAGGTTCAACTCTGTGAGCTGAATACACACAACACAAAGAAGTTACCGAAAATTCTTCTGTCTAGCATTATATGAAGAAATCCCTTTTCCAACGAAGTCCTCAAAGAGGTCCAAATATCCACTTGCAGACTTTACAAACAGAGTGTTTCCAAACTGCTCTATGAACAGAAAGGTTCAACTCTGTGAGCTGAATACACACAACACACAGAAGTTACTGAGAATTCTTCTGTCTAGCATTATATGAAGAAATCCCGTTTCCAACGAAGTCCTCAAAGAGGTCCAAATATCCACTTGCAGACTTTACAAACAGAGTGTTTCCAAACTGCTCTATGAACAGAAAGGTTAAACTCTGTGAGCTGAAGGCACACATCACAAAGTAGTTTCTGAGAATGATTCTGTCTTGTTTTTATACGAAGATATTTCCTTTTCCACCATTGGCCTAAAATCGCTTGATATCTCCAATTGCAATTTCGACAAAAAGAGAGTTTCAAATTTCTCTGCCCAAAGAAAGGTTCAACTCTGTGAGCTGAATACTCACAACAGAAAGAAGTTACTGAAAATTCTTCTGTCTAGCATTATATGAAGAAATCCCGTTTCCAACGAAGTCCACAAAGAGGTCCAAATATCCACTTGGAGACTTTAGAAACAGAGTGTTTCCAATCTGCTCTATGAACCGAAAGGTTAAACTCTGTGTGCTGAATGCACACATCACCTAGTAGTTTCTGAGAATGATTCTGTCTAGTTTTTTTACCAAGATATTTTCTTTTCTAACATTGGCCTAAAATCGCTTGAAATCTCCAATTGCAATTTCCAGAAAAAGAGAGTTTCAAATCTGCTCTGTCCAAAGAAAGGTTCAACTCTGTGAGCTGAATACACACAACACAAAGAAGTTACTGTGTATTCTTCTCTCTAGCATTATATGAAGAAATACCGTTTCCAACGAAGTCTTCAAAGAGGTCCAAGTATCCACTTGCAGACTTTACAAACAGAGTGTTTCCAAACTGCTCTATGAACAGAAAGGTTAAACTCTGTGAGCTGAAGGCACACATCACAATGTAGTTTCTGAGAATGATTCTGTGTAGTTTTTATACGAAGATATTTCCTTTTCTAACATTGGCCTCAAATCGCTTGAAATCTCCAATTGCAAATTCCAGAAAAAGAGAGTTTCAAACCTGATGTGTAAGGAGAGGTTCAACTCCGTGAGCTGAATACACACAACACAAAGAAGTTACTGAGAATTCTTCTGTCTAGCATTATAAGAAGAAATCCCGTTTCCAACGAAGTCGTCAATGAGGTCCAAATATCCACTTGCGGACTTTACAAACAGAGAGTTTCCAAACTGCTCTATGAACAGAAAGGTTAAACTCTGTGAGCTGAAGGCACACATCACAAAGTAGTTTCTGAGAATGATTCTGTCTAGTTTTCATACGAAGATACTTCCTTTTCTAACATTGGCCTCAAATCGGTTGAAATCGCCAATTGCAAATTCCAGAAAAAGAGAGTTTCAAACCTGCTGTGTGTAAGGAAAGGTTCAACTCTGTGAGCTGAATACACACAACACAAAGAAGTTACTGAGAATTCTTCTGTCTAGCATTATATGAAGAAATCCCGTTTCCAATAAGTCCTCAAAGAGGTCCAAATATCCACTTGCAGACTTTAGAAACAGAGTGTTTCCAATCTGCTCTATGAACAGAAAGGTTAAAGTCTGTGAGATGAATGCACACATCACATAGTAGTTTCTGAGAATGATTCTGTCTAGTTTTTTTACCAAGATATTTCCTTTTCTAACATTGGCCTAAAATCGCTTGAAATCTCCAATTGCAATTTCCACCAAAAGAGAGTTTAAAATCTGCTCTGTCCAAAGAAATGTTCAACTGTGTGAGCTGAATACACACAACACAAAGAAGTTACTGAAAATTCTTCTGTCTAGCATTATATGAAGAAATCCCTTTTCCAACGAAGTCCTCAAAGAGGTCCAAATATCCACTTGCAGACTTTACAGAGTGTTTCCAAACTGCTCTATGAACAGAAAGGTTAAACTCTGTGAGCTGAATGCACACATCACATAGTAGTTTCTGAGAATGACTCTGTCTAGTTTTTATACCAAGATATTTCCTTTTCTAACATTGGCGTAAAATCCCTTGAAATCTCCAATTGCAATTTCCAGAAAAAGAGAGTTTCAAATCTGCTCTGTCCAAAGAAAGGTTCAACTCTGTGAGCTGAATACACACAACACAAAGAAGTTACTGTGAATTCTTCTGTCTAGCATTGTATGAAGAAATACAGTTTCCAACGAAGTCCTCAAAGAGGTCCAAGTATCCACTTGCAGACTTTACATACAGAGTGTTTCCAAACTGCTGTATGAACAGAAAGGTTAAACTCTGTGAGCTGAACGCACACATCACAAAGTAGTTTCTGAGAATGATTCTGTCTAGTTTTTATACGAAGATATTACCTTTTCTAACATTGGCCTCAAATCGCATGAAATCTCCAATTGCAAATTCCAGAAAAAGAGAGTTTCAAACCTGCTGTGTAAGGAGAGGTTCAACTCCGTGAGCTGAATACACACAACACAAAGAAGTTACTGAGAATTCTTCTGTCTAGCATTATATGAAGAAATCCCGTTTCCAACGAAGTCCTCAAAGAGGTCCAAATATCCACTTGCAGACTTTACAAACAGAGTGTTTCCAAACTGCTCTATGAACAGAAAGGTTAAACTCTGTGAGCTGAACGCACACATCACAAAGTAGTTTCTGAGAATGATTCTGTCTTGTTTTTATACGAAGATATTTCCTTTTCTACCATTGGCCAAAAATCGCTTGAAATCTCCAATTGCAATTTCGACAAAAAGAGAGTTTCAAATTTCTCTGCCCAAAGAAAGGTTCAACTCTGTGAGCTGAATACACACAACACAAAGAAGTTACTGAAAAGTCTTCTGTCTAACATTATATGAAGAAATCCCGTTTCCAACGAAGTCCTCAAAGAGGTCCAAATATCCACTTGCAGACTTTACAAACAGAATGTTTCCAATCTGCTCTATGAACAGAAAGGTTAAACTCTGTGAGCTGAATGCACACATCACATAGTAGTTTCTGAGAATGATTCTGTCTAGTTTTTTTACCAAGATATTTCCTTTTCTAACATTGGCCTAAAATCGCTTGAAATCTCCAATTGCAATTTCCACAAAAAGAGAGTTTAAAATCTGCTCTGTCCAAAGAAAGGTTCAACTGTGTGAGCTGTATACACACAACACAAAGAAGTTACTGAAAATTCTTCTGTCTAGCATTATATGAAGAAATCCCATTTCCAACGAAGTCCTCAAAGAGGTCCAAATATCCACTTGCAGACTTTACAAACAGAGTGTTTCAAAACTGTTCTATGAACAGAAAGGTTAGAATTCTTCTGTCTAGCATTATATTAGGAAAAACCGTTTCCAACGAAGTCCTCAAAGAGGTCCAAGTATCCACTTGCAGACTTAACAAATAGAGTGTTTCAAAACTGCTCTATGAACAGAAAGGTTAAACTCTGTGAGCTGAACGCACACATCACAAAGTAGTTTCTGAGAATGATTCTGTCTAGTTTTTATACGAAGATATTTCCTTTTCTAACATTGGCCTCAAATCGCTTGAAATCTCAAATTTCAAATTCCAGAAAAAGACAGTTTCAAACCTGCAGTGTGTAAGGAAATGTTCAAATCTGTGAGTTGAATACACACAACACAAAGAAGTTAGTGAGAATTCTTCTGTCTAGCATTATATGAAGAAATCCCGTTTCCAACGAAGTCCTCAAAGAGGTGCAAATATCCACTTGTACACTGTACAAACAGAGTGTTTCCAAACTGCTCTATGACCAGAAAGGTTAAACTCTTTGAGCTGAACGCACACATCACAAAGTAGTTTCTGAGAATGATTCTGTCTAGTTTTTATATGAAGATATTTCCTTTTCCAACATTGGCCTAAAATTGCTTGAAATCTCCAATTGCAATTTCGACAAAAAGAGAGTTTCAAATCTGCTCTGTCCAAAGAAAGGTTCAACTCTGTGAGCTGAATACACACAACACAAATAAGTTATTGAAAATTCTTCTGTCTAGCATTATATGAAGAAATCCCGTTTCCAACGAAGTCCTCAAAGAGGTCCAAATATCCACTTGCAGACTTTACAAACAGAGTGTTTCCAAACTGCTCTATGAACAGAAAGGTTAAACTCTGTGAGCTGAACGCACACATCACAAAGTAGTTTCTGAGAATGATTCTGTCTAGTTTTTATACGAAGATATTTCCTTTTCTACCATTGACCTCAAATCGCTTGAAATCTCAAATTGCAAATTCCAGAAAAAGACAGTTTCAAACCTGCAGTGTGTAAGGAAAGGTTCAAATCTGTGAGTTGAATACACACAACACAAAGAAGTTAGTGAGAATTCTTCTGTCTAGAATTATATGAAGAAATCCCGTTTCCAACGAAGTCCTCAAAGAGGTCCAAATATCCACTTGCAGACTTTACAAACAGAGTGTTTCCAAACTGCTCTATGAACAGAAAGGTTAAACTCTGTGAGCTGAAGGCACACATCACAAAGTAGTTTCTGAGAATGATTCTGTCTAGTTTTTATACGAAGATATTTCCTTGTCTAACATTGGCCTCAAATCGCTTGAAATCGCCAAATGCAAATTCCAGATAAAGAGAGTTTCAAACCTGCTGTGTGTAAGGAAAGGTTCAACTCTGTGAGCTGAATACACACAACACAAAGAAGTTACTGAGAATTCTTCTGTCTAGCATTATATGAAGAAATCCCGTTTCCAACGAAGTCCTCAAAGAGGTCCAAATATCCACTTGCAGACTTTACAAACAGAGTGTTTCCAATCTGCTCTATGAACAGAAAGGTTAACCCCTGTGAGCTGAATGCACACATCACATAGTAGTTTCTGAGAATGATTCTGTCTAGTTTTTTTACCAAGATATTTTCTTTTCTAACATTGGCCTAAAATCGCTTGAAATCTCCAATTGCAATTTCCACAAAAAGAGAGTTTCAAATGTGCTCTGTCCAAAGAAAGGTTCAACTGTGTGAGCTGAATACACACAACACAAAGAAGTTACTGAAAATTCTTCTGTCTAGCATTATATGAAGAAATCCCATTTCCAACGAAGTCCTCAAAGAGGTCCAAATATCCACTTGCAGACTTTACAAACAGAGTGTTTCAAAACTGTTCTATGAACAGAAAGGTTAGAATTCTTCTGTCTAGCATTATATTAGGAAAAACCGTTTCCAGCGAAGTCCTCAAAGAGGTCCAAGTATCCACTTGCAGACTTAACAAATAGAGTGTTTCAAAACTGCTCTATGAACAGAAAGGTTAAACTCTGTGAGCTGAACGCACACATCACAAAGTAGTTTCTGAGAATGATTCTGTCTAGTTTTTATACGAAGATATTTCCTTTTCTAACATTGGCCTCAAATCGCTTGAAATCTCAAATTTCAAATTCCAGAAAAAGACAGTTTCAAACCTGCAGTGTGTAAGGAAATGTTCAAATCTGTGAGTTGAATACACACAACACAAAGAAGTTAGTGAGAATTCTTCTGTCTAGCATTATATGAAGAAATCCCGTTTCCAACGAAGTCCTCAAAGAGGTGCAAATATCCACTTGTACACTGTACAAACAGAGTGTTTCCAAACTGCTCTATGACCAGAAAGGTTAAACTCTTTGAGCTGAACGCACACATCACAAAGTAGTTTCTGAGAATGATTCTGTCTAGTTTTTATATGAAGATATTTCCTTTTCCAACATTGGCCTAAAATTGCTTGAAATCTCCAATTGCAATTTCGACAAAAAGAGAGTTTCAAATCTGCTCTGTCCAAAGAAAGGTTCAACTCTGTGAGCTGAATACACACAACACAAAGAAGTTACTGAAAATTCTTCTGTCTAGCATTATATGAAGAAATCCCGTTTCCAACGAAGTCCTCAAAGAGGTCCAAATATCCACTTGCAGACTTTACAAACAGAGTGTTTCCAAACTGCTCTATGAACAGAAAGGTTAAACTCTGTGAGCTGAACGCACACATCACAAAGTAGTTTCTGAGAATGATTCTGTCTAGTTTTTATACGAAGATATTTCCTTTTCTACCATTGACCTCAAATCGCTTGAAATCTCAAATTGCAAATTCCAGAAAAAGACAGTTTCAAACCTGCAGTGTGTAAGGAAAGGTTCAAATCTGTGAGTTGAATACACACAACACAAAGAAGTTAGTGAGAATTCTTCTGTCTAGAATTATATGAAGAAATCTAATTTCCAACGAAGTCCTCAAAGAGGTCCAAATATCCACTTGCAGACTTTACAAACAGAGTGTTTCCAAACTGCTCTATGAACAGAAAGGTTAAACTCTGTGAGCTGAAGGCACACATCACAAAGTAGTTTCTGAGAATGATTCTGTCTAGTTTTTATACGAAGATATTTCCTTGTCTAACATTGGCCTCAAATCGCTTGAAATCGCCAAATGCAAATTCCAGATAAAGAGAGTTTCAAACCTGCTGTGTGTAAGGAAAGGTTCAACTCTGTGAGCTGAATACACACAACACAAAGAAGTTACTGAGAATTCTTCTGTCTAGCATTATATGAAGAAATCCCGTTTCCAACGAAGTCCTCAAAGAGGTCCAAATATCCACTTGCAGACTTTACAAACAGAGTGTTTCCAATCTGCTCTATGAACAGAAAGGTTAACCCCTGTGAGCTGAATGCACACATCACATAGTAGTTTCTGAGAATGATTCTGTCTAGTTTTTTTACCAAGATATTTTCTTTTCTAACATTGGCCTAAAATCGCTTGAAATCTCCAATTGCAATTTCCACAAAAAGAGAGTTTCAAATGTGCTCTGTCCAAAGAAAGGTTCAACTGTGTGAGCTGAATACACACAACACAAAGAAGTTACTGAAAATTCTTCTGTCTAGCATTATATGAAGAAATCCCATTTCCAACGAAGTCCTCAAAGAGGTCCAAATATCCACTTGCAGACTTTACAAACAGAGTGTTTCAAAACTGTTCTATGAACAGAAAGGTTAGAATTCTTCTGTCTAGCATTATATTAGGAAAAACCGTTTCCAGCGAAGTCCTCAAAGAGGTCCAAGTATCCACTTGCAGACTTAACAAATAGAGTGTTTCAAAACTGCTCTATGAACAGAAAGGTTAAACTCTGTGAGCTGAACGCACACATCACAAAGTAGTTTCTGAGAATGATTCTGTCTAGTTTTTATACGAAGATATTTCCTTTTCTAACATTGGCCTCAAATCGCTTGAAATCTCAAATTTCAAATTCCAGAAAAAGACAGTTTCAAACCTGCAGTGTGTAAGGAAATGTTCAAATCTGTGAGTTGAATACACACAACACAAAGAAGTTAGTGAGAATTCTTCTGTCTAGCATTATATGAAGAAATCCCGTTTCCAACGAAGTCCTCAAAGAGGTGCAAATATCCACTTGTACACTGTACAAACAGAGTGTTTCCAAACTGCTCTATGACCAGAAAGGTTAAACTCTTTGAGCTGAACGCACACATCACAAAGTAGTTTCTGAGAATGATTCTGTCTAGTTTTTATATGAAGATATTTCCTTTTCCAACATTGGCCTAAAATTGCTTGAAATCTCCAATTGCAATTTCGACAAAAAGAGAGTTTCAAATCTGCTCTGTCCAAAGAAAGTTTCAACTCTGTGAGCTGAATACACACAACACAAAGAAGTTACTGAAAATTCTTCTGTCTAGCATTATATGAAGAAATCCCGTTTCCAACGAAGTCCTCAAAGAGGTCCAAATATAAACTTGCAGACTTTACAAACAGAGTGTTTCCAAACTGCTCTATGAACAGAAAGGTTCAACTCTGTGAGCTGAACGCACACATCACAAAGTAGTTTCTGAGAATGATTCTGTCTAGTTTTTATACGAAGATATTTCCTTTTCTACCATTGACCTCAAATCGCTTGAAATCTCAAATTGCAAATTCCAGAAAAAGACAGTTTCAAACCTGCAGTGTGTAAGGAAAGGTTCAAATCTGTGAGTTGAATACACACAACACAAAGAAGTTAGTGAGAATTCTTCTGTCTAGAATTATATGAAGAAATCCCGTTTCCAACGAAGTCCTCAAAGAGGTCCAAATATCCACTTGCAGACTTTACAAACAGAGTGTTTCCAAACTGTTCTATGAACAGAAAGGTTAAACTCTGTGAGCTGAAGGCACACATCACAAAGTAGTTTCTGAGAATGATTCTGTCTAGTTTTTATACGAAGATATTTCCTTGTCTAACATTGGCCTCAAATCGCTTGAAATCGCCAAATGCAAATTCCAGATAAAGAGAGTTTCAAACCTGCTGTGTGTAAGGAAAGGTTCAACTCTGTGAGCTGAATACACACAACACAAAGAAGTTACTGAGAATTCTTCTGTCTAGCATTATATGAAGAAATCCCGTTTCCAACGAAGTCCTCAAAGAGGTCCAAATATCCACTTGCAGACTTTACAAACAGAGTGTTTCCAATCTGCTCTATGAACAGAAAGGTTAACCCCTGTGAGCTGAATGCACACATCACATAGTAGTTTCTGAGAATGATTCTGTCTAGTTTTTTTACCAAGATATTTTCTTTTCTAACATTGGCCTAAAATCGCTTGAAATCTCCAATTGCAATTTCCACAAAAAGAGAGTTTCAAATGTGCTCTGTCAAAAGAAAGTTTCAACTGTGTGAGCTGAATACACACAACACAAAGAAGTTACGGAAAACTCTTCTGTCTAGCATTATATGAAGAAATTCCGTTTCCAACGAAGTCCTCAAAGAGGTCCAAATATCCACTTGCAGACTTTACAAACAGAGTGTTTCCAAACTGCTCTATGAACAGAAAGGTTCAACTCTGTGAGCTGAATACACACAACACAAAGAAGTTACTGAGATTTCTTCTGTCTAGCATTATATGAAGAAATCCCGTTTCCAACGAAGTCCTCAAAGAGGTCCAAATATCCACTTGCAGACTTTACAGAGTGTTTCCAAACTGCTCTATGAACAGAAAGGTTAAACTCTGTGAGCTGAATGCACACATCACATAGTAGTTTCTGAGAATGATTCTGTCTAGTTTTTATATCAAGATATTTCCTTTTCTAACATTGGCGTAAAATCCCTTGAAATCTCCAATTGCAATTTCCAGAAAAAGACAGTTTCAAATCTGCTCTCTCCAAAGAAAGGTTCAACTCTGTGAGCTGAATACACACAACACAAAGAAGTTACTTTGAATTCTTCTGTCTAGCATTGTATAAAGAAATACAGTTTCCAACGAAGTCCTCAAAGAGGTCCAAGTATCCACTTGCAGACTTTACATACAGAGTGTTTCCAAACTGCTCTATGAACAGAAAGGTTAAACTCTGTGAGCTGAACGCACACATCACAAAGTAGTTTCTGAGAATGATTCTGTCTAGTTTTTATACGAAGATATTACCTTTTCTAACATTGGCCTCAAATCGCTTGAAATCTCCAATTGCAAATTCCAGAAAAAGAGAGTTTCAAACCTGCTGTGTAAGGAGAGGTTCAACTCCGTGAGCTGAATACACACAACACAAAGAAGTTACTGAGAATTCTTCTGTCTAGCATTGTAAGAAGAATTCCCGTTTCCAACGAAGTCCTCAATGAGGTCCAAATATCCACTTGCAGACTTTACAAACAGAGTGTTTCCAAACTGCTCTATGAACAGAAAGGTTAAACTCTGTGAGCTGAAGGCACACATCACAAAGTAGTTTCTGAGAATGATTCTGTCTAGTTTTCATACGAAGATATTTCCTTTTCTAACATTGGCCTCAAATCGCTTGAAATCGCCAATTGCAAATTCCAGAAAAAGAGAGTTTCAAACCTGCTGTGTGTAAGGAAAGGTTCAACTCTGTGAGCTGAATACACACAACACAAAGAAGTTACTGAGAATTCTTCTGTCTAGCATTATATGAAGAAATCCCGTTTCCAACGAAGTCCTCAAAGAGGTCCAAATATCCACTTGCAGACTTTACAGAGTGTTTCCAAACTGCTCTATGAACAGAAAGGTTAAACTCTGTGAGCTGAATGCACACATCACATAGTAGTTTCTGAGAATGATTCTGTCTAGTTTTTATACCAAGATATTTCCTTTTCTAACATTGGCGTATAATCCCTTGAAATCTCCAATTGCAATTTCCAGAAAAAGAGAGTTTCAAATCTGCTCTGTCCAAAGAAAGGTTCAACTCTGTGAGCTGAATACACACAACACAAAGAAGTTACTGAAAACTCTTCTGTCTAACATTATATGAAGAATTCCCATTTCCAACGAAGTCCTCAAAGAGGTCCAAATATCCACTTGCAGACTTTACATACAGAGTGTTTCAAAACTGTTCTATGAACAGAAAGGTTAAACTCTGTGAGCTGAATGCACACATCACATAGTAGTTTCTGAGAATGATTCTGTCTAGTTTTTATACCAAGATATTTCCTTTTCTAACATTGGCGTAAAATCGCTTGTAATCTCCAATTGCAATTTCCAGAAAAAGAGAGTTTCAAATCTGCTCTGTCCAAAGAAAGGTTCAACTCTGTGAGCTGAATACACACAACACAAAGAAGTTACTGAAAATTCTTCTGTCTAGCATTATATGAAGAAATCCCGTTTCCAACGACGTCCTCAAGGAGGTCCAAGTATCCACTTGCAGACTTAACAAATAGAGTGTTTCAAAACTGCTCTATGAACAGAAAGGTTAAACTCTGTGAGCTGAACGCACACATCACAAAGTAGTTTCTGAGAATGATTCTGTCAAGTTTTTATACGAAGATATTTCCTTTTCTAACATTGGCCTCAAATCGCTTGAAATCTCAAACTGCAAATTCCAGAAAAAGTTTCAAACCTGCAGTGTGTAAGGAAAGGTTCAAATCTGTGAGTTGAATACACACAACACAAAGAAGTTAGTGAGAATTCTTCTGTCTAGAATTATATGAAGAAATCCCGTTTCCAACGAAGTCCTCAAAGAGGTGCAAATATCCACTTGTACACTTTACAAACAGAGTGTTTCCAAACTGCTCCATGAACAGAAAGGTTAAACTCTGTGAGCTGAACGCACACATCACACAGTAGTTTCTGAGAATGATTCTGTCTAGTTTTTATATGAAGATATTTCCTTTTCTAACATTGGCCTCAAAGTGCTTGAAATCTCCAATTGCAATTCCCACAAAAAGAGAGTTTCAAATCTGCTCTGTCCAAACAAATGTTCAACTCTGTGAGCTGAATACACACAACACAAAGAAGTTACGGAAAATTCTTCTGTCAAGCATTATATGAAGAAATTCCGTTTCCAACGAAGTCCTCAAAGAGGTCCAAATATCCACTTGCAGACTTTACAAACAGAGTGTTTCCAAACTGCTCTATGAACAGAAAGGTTCAACTCTGTTAGCTGAATACACACAACACAAAGAAGTTACTGAGAATTCTTCTGTCTAGCATTATATGAAGAAATCCCGTTTCCAACGAAGTCCTCAAAGAGGTCCATATATCCACTTGCAGACTTTACAAACAGAGTGTTTCCAAACTGCTCTATGAACAGAAAGGTTAAACTCTGTGAGCTGAAGGCACACATCACAAAGTAGTTTCTGAGAATGATTCTGTCTAGTTTTCATACGAAGATATTTCCTTGTCTAATATTGGCCTCAAATCGCTTGAAATCGCCAATTGCAAATTCCAGATAACGAGAGTTTCAAACCTGCTGTTTGTAAGGAAAGGTTCAACTCTGTGAGCTGAATACACACAACACAAAGAAGTTACTAAAAATTCTTCTGTCTAGCACTATATGAAGAAATCCCGTTTCCAACGAATTCCTCAAAGAGGTCCAAATATCCACTTGCAGACTTTACAAACAGAGTGTTTCCAATCTGCTCTATGGACCGAAAGGTTAAACTCTGTGTGCTGAATGCACACATCACATAGTAGATTCTGAGAATGATTCTCTCTAGTTTTTTTAGCAAGATATTTCTTTTTTTTAACATTGGCCTAAAATCGCTTGATTTCTCCAATTGCAATTTCCACAAAAAGAGAGTTTCAAATCTGCTCTGTCCAAAGAAAGGTTCAACTCTGTGAGCTGAATACACACAACACAAAGAAGTTACTGTGTATTCTTCTGTCTAGCATTATATGAAGAAATCCCGTTTCCAACTAAGTCCTCAAAGAGGTCCAAGTATCCACTTGCAGACTTTACAAACAGAGTGTTTCCAAACTGCTCTATGAACAGAAAGGTTAAGCTCTGTGAGCTGAACGCACACATCACAAAGTAGTTTCTGAGAATGATTCTGTCTAGTTTTCATACGAAGATATTTCCTTTTCTAACATTGGCCTCAAATCGCTTGAAATCGCCAATTGCAAATTCCAAAAAAAGAGAGTATCAAACCTGCTGTGTGTAAGGAAAGGTTCAACTCTGTGAGCTGAATACACACAACACAAAGAAGTTATTGAGAATTCTTCTGTCTAGCATTATATGAAGAAATCCAGTTTCCAAAGAAGTCCTCAAAGAGGTCCAAATATCCACTTGCAGACTTTAGAAACAGAGTGTTTAAAATCTGCTCTATGAACAGAAAGGTTAAAGTCTGTGAGCTGAATGCACACATCACATAGTAGTTTCTGAGAATGATTCTCTCTAGTTTTTTTAGCAAGATATTTCCTTTTCTAACATTGGCCTAAAATCGCTTGATTTCTCCAATTGCAATTTCCACAAAAAGAGAGTTTCAAATCTGCTCTGTCCAAAGAAAGGTTCAAATCTGTGAGCTGAGTACACACAACACAAAGAAGATACTGAAAATTCTTCTGTCTAGCATTATATGAAGAAATCCCGTTTCCAACGAAGTCCTCAAAGAGGTCCAAATATCCACTTTCAGACTTTACAGAGTGTTTCCAAACTGCTCTATGAACAGAAAGGTTAAACTCTGTGAGCTAAACGCACACATCACAAAGTAGTTTCTGAGAATGATTCTGTCTAGTTTTTATATGAAGATATTTCCTTTTCTAACATTGGCCTCAAAGTGCTTGAAATCTCCAATTGCAATTCCCACAAAAAGAGAGTTTCAAATCTGCTCTGTCCAAAGAAATGTTCAACTCTGTGAGCTGAATACACACAACACAAAGAAGTTACGGAAAATTCTTCTGTCTAGCATTATATGAAGAAATCCCGTTTCCAACGAAGTCCTCAATGAGGTCCAAATATCCACTTGCAGACTTTACAAACAGAGTGTTTCCAAACTGCTCTATGAACAGAAAGGTTAAACTCTGTGAGCTGAATACACCCAACACAAAGAAGTTACTGAGAATTCTTCTGTCTAGCATTATATGAAGAAATCCCGTTTCCAACGATGTCCTCAAAGAGGTCCAAATATCCACTTGCAGACTTTACAGAGTGTTTCCAAAATGCTCTATGAACAGAAAGGTTTAACTCTGT
Source organism: Pan troglodytes (assembly GCF_028858775.2). Lineage (NCBI taxonomy): Eukaryota > Metazoa > Chordata > Mammalia > Primates > Hominidae > Pan > Pan troglodytes. The sequence goes on from NC_086015.1 coordinate 95,700,402, forward strand.
GAGCTGAATGCACACATCACATAGTAGTTTCTGAGAATGATTCTGTCTAGTTTTTATACCAAGATATTTCCATTTCTAACATTGGCGTAAAATCCCTTGAAATCTCCAATTGCAATTTCCAGAAAAAGAGAGTTTCAAACCTGCTCTGTCCAAAGAAAGGTTCAAATCTGTGAGCTGAATACACACAACACAAAGAAGTTACTGTGAATTCTTCTGTCTAGCATTATATGAAGAAATACCGTTTCCAACGAAGTCCTCAAAGAGGTCAAAGTATCCACTTGCAGACTTTACAAACAGAGTGTTTCCAAACTGCTCTATGAACAGAAAGGTTAAACTCTGTGAGCTGAACGCACACATCACAAAGTAGTTTCTGAGAATGATTCTGTCTAGTTTTTATACGAAGATATTACCTTTTCTAACATTGGCCTCAAATCGCTTGAAATCTCTAATTGCAAATTCCAGAAAAAGAGAGTTTCAAACCTGCTGTGTAAGGAGAGGTTCAACTCCGTGAGCTGAATACACACAACACAAAGAAGTTACTGAGAATTCTTCTGTCTAGCATTATATGAAGAAATCCCGTTTCCAACGAAGTCCTCAAAGAGGTGCAAATATCCACTTGCAGACTTTACAAACACAGTGTTTCCAAACTGCTCTATGAACAGAAAGGTTAAACTCTGTGAGCTGAACGCACACATCACAAAGTAGTTTCTGAGAATGATTCTGTCTTCTTTTTATACGAAGATATTTCCTTTTCTACCACTGGCCTAAAATCGCTTGAAATCTCCAATTGCAATTTCGACAAAAAGAGAGTTTCAAATTTCTCTGCCCAAAGAAAGGTTCAACTCTGTGAGCTGAATACACACAACACAAAGAAGTTACTGAGAATTCTTCTGTCTAGCATTATATGAAGAAATCCCGTTTCCAACGAAGTCCTCAAAGAGGTCCAAATATCCACTTGCAGTCTTTACAAACAGAGTGTTTCAAAACTGTTCTATGAACAGAAAGGTTAAACTCTGTGAGCTGAATGCACACATCACATAGTAGTTTCTGAGAATGATTCTGTCTAGTTTTTATACCAAGATATTTCCTTTTCTAACATTGGCGTAAAATCGCTTGTAATCTCCAATTGCAATTTCCAGAAAAAGAGAGTTTCAAATCTGCTCTGTCCAAAGAAAGGTTCAACTCTGTGAGCTGAATACACACAACACAAAGAAGTTACTGAAAATTCTTCTGTCTAGCATTATATGAAGAAATCCCGTTTCCAACGAAGTCCTCAAAGAGGTCCAAGTATCCACTTGCAGACTTAACAAATAGAGTGTTTCAAAACTGCTCTATGAACAGAAAGGTTAAACTCTGTGAGCTGAACGCACACATCACAAAGTAGTTTCTGAGAATGATTCTGTCTAGTTTTTATACGAAGATATTTCCTTTTCTAACATTGGCCTAAAATCGCTTGAAATCTCAAATTGCAATTTCCAGAAAAAGTTTCAAACCTGCAGTGTGTAAGGAAAGGTTCAAATCTGTGAGTTGAATACACACAACACAAAGAAGTTAGTGAGAATTCTTCTGTCTAGCATTATATGAAGAAATCCCGTTTCCAACGAAGTCCTCAAAGAGGTGCAAATATCCACTTGTACACTTTACAAACAGAGTGTTTCCAAACTGCTCTATGAACAGAAAGGTTAAACTCTGTGAGCTGAACGCACACATCACAAAGTAGTTTCTGAGAATGATTCTGTCTAGTTTTTATATGAAGATATTTCCTTTTCTAACATTGGACTCAAAGTGCTTGAAATCTCCAAATGCAATTCCCACAAAAAGAGAGTTTCAAATCTGCTCTGTCCAAAGAAATGTTCAACTCTGTGAGCTGAATACACACAACACAAAGAAGTTACGGAAAATTCTTCTGTCTAGCATTATATGAAGAAATTCCGTTTCCAACGAAGTCCTCAAAGAGGTCCAAATATCCACTTGCAGACTTTACAAACAGAGTGTTTCCAAACTGCTCTGTGAACAGAAAGGTTCAACTCTGTGAGCTGAATACACACAACACAAAGAAGTTACTGAGAATTCTTCTGTCTAGCATTATATGAAGAAATCACGTTTGCAACGAAGTCCACAAAGAGGTCCAAATATCCACTTGCAGACTTTACAGAGTGTTTCCAAACTGCTCTATGAACAGAAAGGTTAAACTCTGTGAGCTGAATGCACACATCACAAAGTAGTTTCTGAGAATGATTCTGTCTAGATTTTATATGAAGATATTTCCTTTTCTAACATTGGCCTCAAAGTGCTTGAAATCTCCAAATGCAATTCCCACAAAAAGAGAGTTTCAAATCTGCTCTGTCCAAAGAAATGTTCAACTCTGTGAGCTGAATACACACAACACAAAGAAGTTACGGAAAATTCTTCTGTATAGCATTATATGAAGAAATTCCGTTTCCAACGAAGTCCTCAAAGAGGTCCAAATATCCACTTGCAGACTTTACAAACAGAGTGTTTCCAAACTGCTCTGTGAACAGAAAGGTTCAACTCTGTGAGCTGAATACACACAACACAAAGAAGTTACTGAGAATTCTTCTGTCTAGCATTATATGAAGAAATCCCGTTTGCAACGAAGTCCTCAAAGAGGTCCAAATATCCACTTGCAGACTTTACAGAGTGTTTCCAAACTGCTCTATGAACAGAAAGGTTAAACTCTGTGAGCTGAATGCACACATCACATAGTAGTTTCTGAGAATGATTCTGTCTAGTTTTTATACCAAGATATTTCCTTTTCTAACATTGGCGTAAAATCCCTTGAAATCTCCAATTGCAATTTCCAGAAAAAGAGAGTTTCAAATCTGCTCTGTCCAAAGAAAGGTTCAACTCTGTGAGCTGAATACACACAACACGAAGAAGTTACTGAAAATTCTTCTGTCTAGCATTATATGAAGAAATCCCGTTTCCAACGAAGTCCTCAAAGAGGTCCAAATATCCACTTGCAGACTATACAAACAGAATGTTTCCAAACTGCTCTATGAACAGAAAGGTTAAACTCTGTGAGCTGAACGCACACATCACAAAGTAGTTTCTGAGAATGATTCTGTCTAGTTTTTATACGAAGATATTTCCTTTTCTACCATTGACCTCAAATCGCTTGAAATCTCAAATTGCAAATTCCAGAAAAAGACAGTTTCAAACCTGCAGTGTGTAAGGAAAGGTTCAAATCTGTGAGTTGAATACACACAACACAAAGAAGTTAGTGAGAATTCTTCTGTCTAGAATTATATGAAGAAATCCCGTTTCCAACGAAGTCCTCAAAGAGGTCCAAATATCCACTTGCAGACTTTACAAACAGAGTGTTTCCAAACTGCTCTATGAACAGAAACGTTAAACTCTGTGAGCTGAAGGCACACATCACAAAGTAGTTTCTGAGAATGATTCTGTCTAGTTTTTATACGAAGATATTTCCTTGTCTAACATTGGCCTCAAATCGCTTGAAATCGCCAAATGCAAATTCCAGATAAAGAAATTTTCAAACCTGCTGTGTGTAAGGAAAGGTTCAACTCTGTGAGCTGAATACACACAACACAAAGAAGTTACTGAGAATTCTTCTGTCTAGCATTATATGAAGAAATCCCGTTTCCAACGAAGTCCTCAAAGAGGTCCAAATATCCACTTGCAGACTTTACAAACAGAGTGTTTCCAATCTGCTCTATGAACAGAAAGGTTAAACTCTGTGAGCTGAATGCACACATCACATAGTAGTTTCTGAGAATGATTCTGTCTAGTTTTTTTACCAAGATATTTTCTTTTCTAACATTGGCCTAAAATCGCTTGAAATCTCCAATTGCAATTTCCACAAAAAGAGAGTTTAAAATCTGCTCTGTCAAAAGAAAGGTTCAACTGTGTGAGCTGAATACACACAACACAAAGAAGTTACTGAAATTTCTTCTGTCTAGCATTATATGAAGAAATCCCGTTTCCAACGAAGTCCTCAAAGAGGTCCAAATATCCACTTGCAGACTTTACAAACAGAGTGTTTCCAAACTGCTCTATGAACAGAAAGGTTAAACTCTGTGAGCTGAAGGCACACATCACAAAGTAGTTTCTGAGAATGATTCTGTCCAGTTTTTATACGAAGATATTTCCTTGTCTAACATTGGCCTCAAATCGCTTGAAATCGCCAATTGCAAATTCCAGATAAAGAGAGTTTCAAACCTGCTGTTTGTAAGGAAAGGTTCAACTCTGTGAGCTGAATACACACAACACAAAGAAGTTTCTGAAAATTCTTCTGTCTAGCACTATATGAAGAAATCCCGTTTCCAACGAATTCCTCAAAGAGGTCCAAATATCCACTTGCAGACTTTACAAACAGAGTGTTTCCAATCTGCTCTATGGACCGAAAGGTTAAACTCTGTGTGCTGAATGCACACATCACATAGTAGATTCTGAGAATGATTCTGTCTAGTTTTTTTACCAAGATATTTTCTTTTCTAACATTGGCCTAAAATCTCTTGAAATCTCCAATTGCAATTTCCACAAAAAGAGAGTTTAAAATCTGCTCTGTCCAAAGAAAGGTTCAACTCTGTGAGCTGAATACACACAACACAAAGAAGTTACTGTGTATTCTTCTGTCTAGCATTATATGAAGAAATCCCGTTTCCAACGAAGTCCTCAAAGAGGTCCAAGTATCCACTTGCAGACTTTACAAACAGAGTGTTTCCAAACTGCTCTATGAACAGAAAGGTTAAGCTCTGTGAGCTGAACGCACACATCACAAAGTAGTTTCTGAGAATGATTCTGTCTAGTTTTCATACGAAGATATTTCCTTTTCTAACATTGGCCTCAAATCGCTTGAAATCGCCAATTGCAAATTCCAGAAAAAGAGAGTTTCAAACCTGCTGTGTGTAAGGAAAGGTTCAACTCTGTGAGCTGAATACACACAACACAAAGAAGTTACTGAGAATTCTTCTGTCTAGCATTATATGAAGAAATCCCCTTTCCAAAGAAGTCCTCAAAGAGGTCCAAATATCCACTTGCAGACTTTAGAAACAGAGTGTTTAAAATCTGCTCTATGAACAGAAAGGTTAAAGTCTGTGAGCTGAATGCACACATCACATAGTAGTTTCTGAGAATGATTCTCTCTAGTTTTTTTAGCAAGATATTTCCTTTTCTAACATTGGCCTAAAATCGCTTGATTTCTCCAATTGCAATTTCCACAAAAAGAGAGTTTCAAATCTGCTCTGTCCAAAGAAAGGTTCAACTCTGTGAGCTGAATACACACAACACAAAGAAGTTACTGAAAATTCTTCTGTCCAGCATTATATGAAGAAATCCCGTTTCCAACGAAGTCCTCAAAGAGGTCCAAATATCCACTTGCAGAGTTTACAGAGTGTTTCCAAACTGCTCTATTAACAGAAAGGTTAAACTCTGTGAGCTGAATGCACACATCACATAGTAGTTTCTGAGAATGATTCTGTCTAGTTTTTATACCAAGATATTTCCTTTTCTAACATTGGCGTAAAATCGCTTGTAATCTCCAATTGCAATTTCCAGAAAAAGAGAGTTTCAAATCTGCTCTGTCCAAAGAAAGGTTCAACTCTGTGAGCTGAATACACACAACACAAAGAAGTTACGGAAAATTCTTCTGTCTAGCATTATATGAAGAAATTCCGTTTCCAACGAAGTCCTCAAAGAGGTCCAAGTATCCACTTGCAGACTTAACAAATAGAGTGTTTCAAAACTGGTCTATGAACAGAAAGGTTAAACTCTGTGAGCTGAACGCACACATCACAAAGTAGTTTCTGAGAATGATTCTGTCTAGTTTTTATACGAAGATATTTCCTTTTCTAACATTGGCCTCAAATCGCTTGAAATCTCCAATTGCAAATTCCAGAAAAAGAGTTTCAAACCTGCTGTGTAAGGAGAGGTTCAACTCCGTGAGCTGAATACACACAACACAAAGAAGTTACTGAGAATTCTTCTGTCTAGCATTATATGAAGAAATCCCGTTTCCAACGAAGTCCTCAAAGAGGTCCAAATATCCACTTGCAGACTTTACAAACAGAGTGTTTCCAAACTGCTCTATGAACAGAAAGGTTAAACTCTGTGAGCTGAACGCACACATCACAAAGTAGTTTCTGAGAATGATTCTGTCTTGTTTTTATACGAAGATATTTCCTTTTCTACCATTGGCCTAAAATCGCTTGAAATCTCCAATTGCAATTTCGACAAAAAGAGAGTTTCAAATTTCTCTGCCCAAAGAAAGGTTCAACTCTGTGAGCTGAATACACACAACACAAAGAAGTTACTGAAAAGTCTTCTGTCTAACATTATATGAAGAAATCCCGTTTCCAACGAAGTCCTCAAAGAGGTCCAAATATCCACTTGCAGACTTTACAAACAGAGTGTTTCCAATCTGCTCTATGAAGAGAAAGGTTAAACTCTGTGAGCTGAATGCACACATCACATAGTAGTTTCTGAGAATGATTCTGTCTAGTTTTTTTACCAAGATATTTTCTTTTCTATCATTGGCCAAAAATCGCTTGAAATCTCCAATTGCAATTTCCACAAAAAGAGAGTTTAAAATCTGCTCTGTCAAAAGAAATGTTCAACTGTGTGAGCTGAATACACACAACACAAAGAAGTTACTGAAAACTCTTCTGTCTAGCATTATATGAAGAAATCCCATTTCCAACGAAGTCCTCAAAGAGGTCCAAATATCCACTTGCAGACTTTACAAACAGAGTCTTTCCAAACTGTTCTATGAACAGAAAGGTTAAACTCTGTGAGCTGAATGCACACATCACATAGTACTTTCTGAGAAAGATTCTGTCTAGTTTTTATACCAAGATATTTCCTTTTCTAACATTGGCGTAAAATCGCTTGTAATCTCCAATTGCAATTTCCAGAAAAAGAGAGTTTCAAACTGCTCTGTCCAAAGAAAGGTTCAACTCTGTGAGCTGAATACACACAACACAAAGAAGTTACTGAAAATTCTTCTGTCTAGCATTATATGAAGAAATCCCGTTTCCAACGAAGTCCTCAAAGAGGTCCAAGTATCCACTTGCAGACTTAACAAATAGAGTGTTTCAAAACTGCTCTATGAGCAGAAAGGTTAAACTCTGTGAGCTGAACGCACACATCACAAAGTAGTTTCTGAGAATGATTCTGTCTAGTTTTTATACGAAGATATTTCTTTTTCTAACATTGGCCTCAAATCGCTTGAAATCACAAATTGCAAATTCCAGAAAAAGTTTCAAACCTGCAGTGTGTAAGGAAAGGTTCAAATCTGTGAGTTGAATACACACAACACAAAGAAGTTAGTGAGAATTCTTCTGTCTAGCATTATATGAAGAAATCCCGTTTCCAACGAAGTCCTCAAAGAGGTGGAAATATCCACTTGTACACTTTACAAACAGAGTGTTTCCAAACTGCTCTATGAACAGAAAGGTTAAACTCTGTGAGCTGAACGCACACATCACAAAGTAGTTTCTGAGAATGATTCTGTCAAGTTTTTATATGAAGATATTTCCTTTTCTAACATTGGCCTCAAAGTGTTTGAAATCTCCAATTGCAATTCCCACAAAAAGAGAGTTTCAAATCTGCTCTGCCCAAAGAAATGTTCAACTCTGTGAGCTGAATACACACAACACAAAGAAGTTACGGAAAATTCTTCTGTCTAGCATTATATGAAGAAATTCCGTTTCCAACGAAGTCCTCAAAGAGGTCCAAATATCCACTTGCAGACTTTACAAACAGAGTGTTTCCAAACTGCTCTATGAACAGAAAGGTTCAACTCTCTGAGCTGAATACACATAACACAAAGAAGTTACTGAGAATTCTTCTGTCTAGCATTATATGAAGAAATCCCGTTTCCAACGAAGTCCTCAAAGAGGTCCAAATATCCACTTGCAGACTTTACAAACAGAGTGTTTCCAAACTGCTCTATGAACAGAAAGGTTCAACTCTGTGAGCTGAATGCGCACATCACATAGTAGTTTCTGAGAATGATTCTGTCTAGTTTTTATACGAAGATATTTCTTTTTCTAACATTGGCCTAAAATTGCTTGAAATCTCCAATTGCAATTTCGACAAAAAGAGAGTTTCAAATCTGCTCTGTCCAAAGAAAGGTTCAACTCTGTGAGCTGAATACACACAACACAAAGAAGTTACTGAAAATTCTTCTGTCTAGCATTATATGAAGAAATCCCATTTCCAACGAAGTCCTCAAAGAGGTCCAAATATCCACTTGCAGACTTTACAAACAGAGTGTTTCAAAACTGTTCTATGAACAGAAAGGTTAAACTCCGTGAGCTGAATGCACACATCACATAGTAGTTTCTGAGAATGATTCTGTCTAGTTTTTATACCAAGATATTTCCTTTTCTAACATTGGCGTAAAATCGCTTGTAATCTCCAATTGCAATTTCCAGAAAAAGAGAGTTTCAAATCTGCTCTGTCCAAAGAAAGGTTCAACTCTGTGAGCTGAATACACACAACACAAAGAAGTTACTGAAAATTCTTCTGTCTAGCATTATATGAAGAAATCCCGTTTCCAACGAAGTCCTCAAAGAGGTCCAAGTATCCACTTGCAGACTTAACAAATAGAGTGTTTCAAAACTGCTCTATGAACAGAAAGGTTAAACTCTGTGAGCTGAACGCACACATCACAAAGTAGTTTCTGAGAATGATTCTGTCTAGTTTTTATACGAAGATATTTCCTTTTCTAACATTGGCCTCAAATCGCTTGAAATCTCAAATTGCAAATTCCAGAAAAAGTTTCAAACATGCAGTGTGTAAGGAAAGGTTCAAATCTGTGAGTTGAATACACACAACACAAAGAAGTTAGTGAGAATTCTTCTGTCTAGCATTATATGAAGAAATCCCGTTTCCAACGAAGTCCTCAAAGAGGTGGAAATATCCACTTGTACACTTTACAAACAGAGTGTTTCCAAACTGCTCTATGAACAGAAAGGTTAAACTCTGTGAGCTGAACGCACACATCACAAAGTAGTTTCTGAGAATGATTCTGTCTAGTTTTTATATGAAGATATTTCCTTTTCTAACATTGGCCTCAAAGTGCTTGAAATCTCCAAATGCAATTCCCACAAAAAGAGAGTTTCAAATCTGCTCTGTCCAAAGAAATGTTCAACTCTGTGAGCTGAATACACACAACACAAAGAAGTTACGGAAAATTCTTCTGTCTAGCATTATATGAAGAAATTCCGTTTCCAACGAAGTCCTCAAAGAGGTCCAAATATCCACTTGCAGACTTTACAAACAGAGTGTTTCCAAACTGCTCTGTGAACATAAAGGTTCAACTCTGTGAGCTGAATACACACAACACAAAGAAGTTACTGAGAATTCTTCTGTCTAGCATTATATGAAGAAATCCCGTTTGCAACGAAGTCCTCAAAGAGGTCCAAATATCCACTTGCAGACTTTACAGAGTGTTTCCAAACTGCTCTATGAACAGAAAGGTTAAACTCTGTGAGCTGAATGCACACATCACATAGTAGTTTCTGAGAATGATTCTGTCTAGTTTTTATACCAAGATATTTCCTTTTCTAACATTGGCGTAAAATCCCTTGAAATCTCCAATTGCAATTTCCAGAAAAAGAGAGTTTCAAATCTCCTCTGTCCAAAGAAAGGTTCAACTCTGTGAGCTGAATACACACAACACGAAGAAGTTACTGAAAATTCTTCTGTCTAGCATTACATGAAGAAATCCCGTTTCCAACGAAGTCCTCAAAGAGGTCCAAATATCCACTTGCAGACTTTACAAACAGAGTGTTTCCAAACTGCTCTATGAACAGAAAGGTTAAACTCTGTGAGCTGAAGGCACACATCACAAAGTAGTTTCTGAGAATGATTCTGTCTAGTTTTTATCCGAAGATATTTCCTTGTCTAACATTGGCCTCAAATCGCTTGAAATCGCCAATTGCAAATTCCAGATAAAGAGAGTTTCAAACCTGCTGTTTGTAAGGAAAGGTTCAACTCTGTGACCTTAATACACACAACACAAAGAAGTTACTGAAAATTCTTCTGTCTAGCACTATATGAAGAAATCCCGTTTCCAACGAATTGTCAAAGAGGTCCAAATATCCACTTGCAGACTTTACAAACAGAGTGTTTCCAATCTGCTCTATGGACCGAAAGGTTAAACTCTGTGTGCTGAATGCACACATCACATAGTAGATTCTGAGAATGATTCTGTCTAGTTTTTTTACCAAGATATTTTCTTTTCTAACATTGGCCTAAAATCTCTTGAAATCTCCAATTGCAATTTCCACAAAAAGAGAGTTTAAAATCTGCTCTGTCCAAAGAAAGGTTCAACTCTGTGAGCTGAATACACACAACACAAAGAAGTTACTGTGTATTCTTCTGTCTAGCATTATATGAAGAAATCCCGTTTCCAACGAAGTCCTCAAAGAGGTCCAAGTATCCACTTGCAGACTTTACAAACAGAGTGTTTCCAAACTGCTCTATGAACAGAAGGGTTAAGCTCTGTGAGCTGAACGCACACATCACAACGTAGTTTCTGAGAATGATTCTGTCTAGTTTTCATACGAAGATATTTCCTTTTCTAACATTGGCCTCAAATCGCTTGAAATCGCCAATTGCAAATTCCAGAAAAAGAGAGTTTCAAACCTGCTGTGTGTAAGGAAAGGTTCAACTCTGTGAGCTGAATACACACAACACAAAGAAGTTACTGAGAATTCTTCTGTCTAGCATTATATGAAGAAATCCCCTTTCCAAAGAAGTCCTCAAAGAGGTCCAAATATCCACTTGCAGACTTTAGAAACAGAGTGTTTAAAATCTGCTCTATGAACAGAAAGGTTAAAGTCTGTGAGCTGAATGCACACATCACATAGTAGTTTCTGAGAATGATTCTCTCTAGTTTTTTTAGCAAGATATTTCCTTTTCTAACATTGGCCTAAAATCGCTTGATTTCTCCAATTGCAATTTCCACAAAAAGAGAGTTTCAAATCTGCTCTGTCCAAAGAAAGGTTCAACTCTGTGAGCTGAATACACACAACACAAAGAAGTTACTGAAAATTCTTCTGTCCAGCATTATATGAAGAAATCCCGTTTCCAACGAAGTCCTCAAAGAGGTCCAAATATCCACTTGCAGAGTTTACAGAGTGTTTCCAAACTGCTCTATTAACAGAAAGGTTAAACTCTGTGAGCTGAATGCACACATCACATAGTAGTTTCTGAGAATGATTCTGTCTAGTTTTTATACCAAGATATTTCCTTTTCTAACATTGGCGTAAAATCGCTTGTAATCTCCAATTGCAATTTCCAGAAAAAGAGAGTTTCAAATCTGCTCTGTCCAAAGAAAGGTTCAACTCTGTGAGCTGAATACACACAACACAAAGAAGTTACGGAAAATTCTTCTGTCTAGCATTATATGAAGAAATCCCGTTTCCAACGAAGTCCTCAAAGAGGTCCAAGTATCCACTTGCAGACTTAACAAATAGAGTGTTTCAAAACTGGTCTATGAACAGAAAGGTTAAACTCTGTGAGCTGAACGCACACATCACAAAGTAGTTTCTGAGAATGATTCTGTCTAGTTTTTATACGAAGATATTTCCTTTTCTAACATTGGCCTCAAATCGCTTGAAATCTCCAATTGCAAATTCCAGAAAAAGAGTTTCAAACCTGCTGTGTAAGGAGAGGTTCAACTCCGTGAGCTGAATACACACAACACAAAGAAGTTACTGAGAATTCTTCTGTCTAGCATTATATGAAGAAATCCCGTTTCCAACGAAGTCCTCAAAGAGGTCCAAATATCCACTTGCAGACTTTACAAACAGAGTGTTTCCAAACTGCTCTATGAACAGAAAGGTTAAACTCTGTGAGCTGAACGCACACATCACAAAGTAGTTTCTGAGAATGATTCTGTCTTGTTTTTATACGAAGATATTTCCTTTTCTACCATTGGCCTAAAATCGCTTGAAATCTCCAATTGCAATTTCGACAAAAAGAGAGTTTCAAATTTCTCTGCCCAAAGAAAGGTTCAACTCTGTGAGCTGAATACACACAACACAAAGAAGTTACTGAAAAGTCTTCTGTCTAACATTATATGAAGAAATCCCGTTTCCAACGAAGTCCTCAAAGAGGTCCAAATATCCACTTGCAGACTTTACAAACAGAGTGTTTCCAATCTGCTCTATGAAGAGAAAGGTTAAACTCTGTGAGCTGAATGCACACATCACATAGTAGTTTCTGAGAATGATTCTGTCTAGTTTTTTTACCAAGATATTTTCTTTTCTATCATTGGCCTAAAATCGCTTGAAATCTCCAATTGCAATTTCCACAAAAAGAGAGTTTAAAATCTGCTCTGTCAAAAGAAATGTTCAACTGTGTGAGCTGAATACACAAAACACAAAGAAGTTACTGAAAACTCTTCTGTCTAGCATTATATGAAGAAATCCCATTTCCAACGAAGTCCTCAAAGAGGTCCAAATATCCACTTGCAGACTTTACAAACAGAGTCTTTCCAAACTGTTCTATGAACAGAAAGGTTAAACTCTGTGAGCTGAATGCACACATCATATAGTAGTTTCTGAGAAAGATTCTGTCTAGTTTTTATACCAAGATATTTCCTTTTCTAACATTGGCGTAAAATCGCTTGTAATCTCCAATTGCAATTTCCAGAAAAAGAGAGTTTCAAACTGCTCTGTCCAAGGAAAGGTTCAACTCTGTGAGCTGAATACACACAACACAAAGAAGTTACTGAAAATTCTTCTGCCTAGCATTATATGAAGAAAAACCGTTTCCAACGAAGTCCTCAAAGAGGTCCAAGTATCCACTTGCAGACTTAACAAATAGAGTGTTTCAAAACTGCTCTATGAGCAGAAAGGTTAAACTCTGTGATCTGAACGCACACATCACAAAGTAGTTTCTGAGAATGATTCTGTCTAGTTTTTATACGAAGATATTTCCTTTTCTAACATTGGCCTCAAATCGCTTGAAATCTCAAATTGCAAATTCCAGAAAAAGACAGTTTCAAACCTGGAGTGTGTAAGGAAAGGTTCCAATCTGTGAGTTCAATACACACAACACAAAGAAGTTAGTGAGAATTCTTCTGTCTAGCATTATATGAAGAAATCCCGTTTCCAACGAAGTCCTCAAAGAGGTGCAAATATCCACTTGTACACTATACAAACAGAGTGTTTCCAAACTGCTCTATGAACAGAAAGGTTAAACTCTGTGAGCTGAACGCACACATCACAAAGTAGTTTCTGAGAATGATTCTGTCTAGTTTTTATATGAAGATATTTCCTTTTCTAACATTGGCCTCAAAGCGCTTGAAATCTCCAATTGCAATTCCCACAAAAAGAGAGTTTCAAATCTGCTCTGTCCAAAGAAAGGTTCAACTCTGTGAGCTGAATACACACAACACAAAGAAGTTACCGAAAATTCTTCTGTCTAGCATTATATGAAGAAATCCCGTTTCCAACGAAGTCCTCAAAGAGGTCCAAATATCCACTTGCAGACTTTACAAACAGAGTGTTTCCAAACTGCTCTATGAAAAGAAAGGTTCAACTCTGTGAGCTGAATGCGCACATCACATAGTAGTTTCTGAGAATGATTCTGTATAGTTTTTATACGAAGATATTTCCTTTTCTAACATTGGCCTAAAATTGCTTGAAATCTCCAATTGCAATTTTGACAAAAAGAGAGTTTCAAATCTGCTCTGTCCAAAGAAAGGTTCAACTCTGTGAGCTGAATACACACATCACAAACAAGTTACTGAAAATTCTTCTGTCTAGCATTATATGAAGAAATCCCTTTTCCAACGAAGTCCTCAAAGAGGTCCAAATATCCACTTGCAGACTTTACAAACAGAGTGTTTCCAAACTGCTCTATGAACAGAAAGGTTAAACTCTGTGAGCTGAAGGCACACATCACAAAGTAGTTTCTGAGAATGATTCTGTCTAGTTTTTATACGAAGATATTTCCTTTTCTACCATTGACCTCAAATCGCTTGAAATCTCAAATTGCAAATTCCAGAAAAAGACAGTTTCAAACCCGCAGTGTGTAAGGAAAGGTTCAACTCTGTGAGTTGAATACACACAACACAAAGAAGTTAGTGAGAATTCTTCTGTCTAGAATTATATGAAGAAATCCCGTTTCCAACGAAGTCCTCAAAGAGGTCCAAATATCCACTTGCAGACTTTACAAACAGAGTGTTTCCAAACTGCTCTATGAACAGAAAGGTTAAACTCTGTGAGCTGAACGCACACATCACAAAGTAGTTTCTGGGAATGATTCTGTCTAGTTTTTATACGAAGATATTTCCTTGTCTAACATTGGCCTCAAATCGCTTGAAATCGCCAATTGCAAATTCCAGATAAAGAGAGTTACAAACCTGCTGTGTGTAAGGAAATGTTCAACTCTGTGAGCTGAATACACACAACACAAAGAAGTTACTGAGAATTCTTCTGTCTAGCATTATATGAAGAAATCCCGTTTCCAACGAAGTCCTCAAAGAGGTCCAAATATCCACTTGCAGACTTTACAAACAGAGTGTTTCCAAACTGCTCTATGAACAGAAAGGTTAATCTCTGTGAGCTGAACGCACACATCACAAAGTAGTTTCTCAGAATGATTCTGTCTTGTTTTTATACGAAGATATTTCCTTTTCCACCATTGGCCTAAAATCGCTTGATATCTCCAATTGCAATTTCGACAAAAAGAGAGTTTCAAATTTCTCTGCCCAAAGAAAGGTTCAACTCTGTGAGCTGAATACACACAACAGAAAGAAGTTACTGAAAATTCTTCTGTCTAGCATTATATGAAGAAATCCCGTTTCCAACGAATTCCTCAAAGAGGTCCAAATATCCACTTGCAGACTTTACAAACAGAGTGTTTCCAATCTGCTCTATGGACCGAAAGGTTAAACTCTGTGTGCTGAATGCACACATCACATAGTAGATTCTGAGAATGATTCTGTCTAGTTTTTTTACCAAGATAATTTCTTTTCTAACATTGGCCTAAAATCTCTTGAAATCTCCAATTGCAATTTCCACAAAAAGAGAGTTTAAAATCTGCTCTGTCCAAAGAAAGGTTCAACTCTGTGAGCTGAATACACACAACACAAAGAAGTTACTGTGTATTCTTTTGTCTAGCATTATATGAAGAAATCCCGTTTCCAACGAAGTCCTCAAAGAGGTCCAAGTATCCACTTGCAGACTTTACAAACAGAGTGTTTCCAAACTGCTCTATGAACAGAAAGGTTAAGCTCTGTGAGCTGAACGCACACATCACAAAGTAGTTTCTGAGAATGATTCTGTCTAGTTTTCATACGAAGATATTTCCTTTTCTAACATTGGCCTCAAATCGCTTGAAATCGCCAATTGCAAATTCCAGAAAAAGAGAGTTTCAAACCTGCTGTGTGTAAGGAAAGGTTCAACTCTGTGAGCTGAATACACACAACACAAAGAAGTTACTGAGAATTCTTCTGTCTAACATTATATGAAGAAACACCGTTTCCAAAGAAGTCCTCAAAGAGGTCCAAATATCCACTTGCAGACTTTAGAAACAGAGTGTTTAAAATCTGCTCTATGAACAGAAAGGTTAAAGTCTGTGAGCTGAATGCACACATCACATAGTAGTTTCTGAGAATGATTCTCTCTAGTTTTTTTAGCAAGATATTTCCTTTTCTAACATTGGCCTAAAATCGCTTGATTTCTCCAATTGCAATTTCCACAAAAAGAGAGTTTCAAATCTGCTCTGTCCAAAGAAAGGTTCAACTCTGTGAGCTGAATACACACAACACAAAGAAGTTACTGAAAATTCTTCTGTCTAGCATTATATGAAGAAATCCCGTTTCCAACGAAGTCCTCAAAGAGGTCCAAATATCCACTTGCAGACTTTACAGAGTGTTTCCAAACTGCTCTATGAACAGAAAGGTTAAACTCTGTGAGCTGAATGCACACATCACATAGTAGTTTCTGAGAATGATTCTGTCTAGTTTTTATACCAAGATATTTCCTTTTCTAACATTGGCCTAAAATCGCTTGATTTCTCCAATTGCAATTTCCAGAAAAACAGAGTTTCAAATCTGCTCTGTCCAAAGAAAGGTTCAACTCTGTGAGCTGAATACACACAACAGAAAGAAGTTACTGAAAATTCTTCTGTCTAACATTATATGAAGAAATCCCGTTTCCAACGAAGTCCTCAAAGAGGTCCAAATATCCACTTGCAGACTTTACAAACAGAGTGTTTCCAATCTGCTCTATGAACAGAAAGGTTAAACTCTGTGAGTTGAATGCACACATCACATAGTAGTTTCTGAGAATGATTCTGTCTAGTTTTTATACCAAGATATTTCCTTTTCTAACATTGGCGTAAAATCGCTTGTAATCTCCAATTGCAATTTCCAGAAAAAGAGAGTTTCAAATCTGCTCTGTCCAAGGAAAGGTTCAACTCTGTGAGCTGAATACACACAACACAAAGAAGTTACTGAGAATTCTTCTGTCTAGCATTATATGAAGAAAAACCGTTTCCAACGAAGTCCTCAAAGAGGTCCAAGTATCCACTTGCAGACTTAACAAATAGACTGTTTCAAAACTGCTCTATGAACAGAAAGGTTAAACTCTGTGATCTGAACGCACACATCACAAAGTAGTTTCTGAGAATGATTCTGTCTAGTTTTTATACGAAGATATTTCCTTTTCTAACATTGGCCTCAAATCGCTTGAAATCTCAAATTGCAAATTCCAGAAAAAGACAGTTTCAAACCTGGAGTGTGTAAGGAAAGGTTCCAATCTGTGAGTTGAATACACACAACACAAAGAAGTTAGTGAGAATTCTTCTGTCTAGCATTATATGAAGAAATCCCGTTTCCAACGAAGTCCTCAAAGAGGTGTAAATATCCACTTGTACACTATACAAACAGAGTGTTTCCAAACTGCTCTATGAACAGAAAGGTTAAACTCTGTGAGCTGAACGCACACATCACAAAGTAGTTTCTGAGAATGATTCTGTCTAGTTTTTATATGAAGATATTTCCTTTTCTAACATTGGCCTCAAAGCGCTTGAAATCTCCAATTGCAATTCCCACAAAAAGAGAGTTTCAAATCTGCTCTGTCCAAAGAAAGGTTCAACTCTGTGAGCTGAATACACACAACACAAAGAAGTTACCGAAAATTCTTCTGTCTAGCATTATATGAAGAAATCCCGTTTCCAACGAAGTCCTCAAAGAGGTCCAAATATCCACTTGCAGACTTTACAAACAGAGTGTTTCCAAACTGCTCTATGAAAAGAAAGGTTCAACTCTGTGAGCTGAATGCGCACATCACATAGTAGTTTCTGAGAATGATTCTGTATAGTTTTTATACGAAGATATTTCCTTTTCTAACATTGGCCTAAAATTGCTTGAAATCTCCAATTGCAATTTTGACAAAAAGAGAGTTTCAAATCTGCTCTGTCCAAAGAAAGGTTCAACTCTGTGAGCTGAATACACACATCACAAACAAGTTACTGAAAATTCTTCTGTCTAGCATTATATGAAGAAATCCCTTTTCCAACGAAGTCCTCAAAGAGGTCCAAATATCCACTTGCAGACTTTACAAACAGAGTGTTTCCAAACTGCTCTATGAACAGAAAGGTTAAACTCTGTGAGCTGAAGGCACACATCACAAAGTAGTTTCTGAGAATGATTCTGTCTAGTTTTTATACGAAGATATTTCCTTTTCTACCATTGACCTCAAATCGCTTGAAATCTCAAATTGCAAATTCCAGAAAAAGACAGTTTCAAACCCGCAGTGTGTAAGGAAAGGTTCAAGTCTGTGAGTTGAATACACACAACACAAAGAAGTTAGTGAGAATTCTTCTGTCTAGAATTATATGAAGAAATCCCGTTTCCAACGAAGTCCTCAAAGAGGTCCAAATATCCACTTGCAGACTTTACAAACAGAGTGTTTCCAAACTGCTCTATGAACAGAAAGGTTAAACTCTGTGAGCTGAACGCACACATCACAAAGTAGTTTCTGAGAATGATTCTGTCTAGTTTTTATACGAAGATATTTCCTTGTCTAACATTGGCCTCAAATCGCTTGAAATCGCCAATTGCAAATTCCAGATAAAGAGAGTTACAAACCTGCTGTGTGTAAGGAAATGTTCAACTCTGTGAGCTGAATACACACAACACACAGAATTTACTGAGAATTCTTCTGTCTAGCATTATATTAAGAAATCCCGTTTCCAACGAAGTCCTCAAAGAGGTCCAAATATCCACTTGCAGACTTTACAAACAGAGTGTTTCCAAACTGCTCTATGAACAGAAAGGTTAATCTCTGTGAGCTGAACGCACACATCACAAAGTAGTTTCTCAGAATGATTCTGTCTTGTTTTTATACGAAGATATTTCCTTTTCCACCATTGGCCTAAAATCGCTTGATATCTCCAATTGCAATTTCGACAAAAAGAGAGTTTCAAATTTCTCTGCCCAAAGAAAGGTTCAACTCTGTGAGCTGAATACACACAACACAAAGAAGTTACTGAGAATTCTTCTGTCTAGCATTATATGAAGAAATCCCGTTTCCAACGAAGTCCTCAAAGAGGTCCAAATATCCACTTGCAGACTTTACAAACAGAGTGTTTCCAAACTGCTCTATGAACAGAAAGGTTAAACTCTGTGAGCTGAACGCACACATCACAAAGTAGTTTCTGAGAATGATTCTGTCTTGTTTTTATACCAAGATATTTCCTTTTCTACCATTGGCCTAAAATCGCTTGAAATCTCCAATTGCAATTTTGACAAAAAGAGAGTTTCAAATTTCTCTGCCCAAAGAAAGGTTCAACTCTGTGAGCTGAATACACACAACACAAAGAAGTTACTGAAAATTCTTCTGTCTAACATTATATGAAGAAATCCCGTTTCCAACGAAGTCCTCAAAGAGGTCCAAATATCCACTTGCAGACTTTACAAACAGAGTGTTTCCAATCTGCTCTATGGACCGAAAGGTTAAACTCTGTGTGCTGAATGCACACATCACATAGTAGATTCTGAGAATGATTCTGTCTAGTTTTTTTACCAAGATATTTTCTTTCCTAACATTGGCCTAAAATCTCTTGAAATCTCCAATTGCAATTTCCACAAAAAGAGAGTTTAAAATCTGCTCTGTCCAAAGAAAGGTTCAACTCTGTGAGCTGAATACACACAACACAAAGAAGTTACTGTGTATTCTTTTGTCTAGCATTATATGAAGAAATCCCGTTTCCAACGAAGTCCTCAAAGAGGTCCAAGTATCCACTTGCAGACTTTACAAACAGAGTGTATCCAAACTGCTCTATGAACAGAAAGGTTAAGCTCTGTGAGCTGAACGCACACATCACAAAGTAGTTTCTGAGAATGATTCTGTCTAGTTTTCATACGAAGATATTTCCTTTTCTAACATTAGCCTCAAATCGCTTGAAATCGCCAATTGCAAATTCCAGAAAAAGAGAGTTTCAAACCTGCTGTGTGTAAGGAAAGGTTCAACTCTGTGAGCTGAATACACACAACACAAAGAAGTTACTGAGAATTCTTCTGTCTAGCATTATATGAAGAAACACCGTTTCCAAAGAAGTCCTCAAAGAGGTCCAAATATCCACTTGCAGACTTTAGAAACAGAGTGTTTAAAATCTGCTCTATGAACAGAAAGATTAAAGTCTGTGAGCTGAATGCACACATCACATAGTAGTTTCTGAGAATGATTCTCTCTAGTTTTTTTAGCGAGATATTTCCTTTTCTAACATTGGCCTAAAATCGCTTGATTTCTCCAATTGCAATTTCCACAAAAAGAGAGTTTCAAATATGCTCTGTCCAAAGAAAGGTTCAACTCTGTGAGCTGAATACACACAACACAAAGAAGTTACTGAAAATTCTTCTGTCTAGCATTATATGAAGAAATCCCGTTTCCTACGAAGTCCTCAAAGAGGTCCAAATATCCACTTGCAGACTTTACAGAGTGTTTCCAAACTGCTCTATGAACAGAAAGGTTAAACTCTGTGAGCTGAATGCACACATCACATAGTAGTTTCTGAGAATGATTCTGTCTAGTTTTTATACCAAGATATTTCCTTTTCTAACATTGGCCTAAAATCGCTTGAGATCTCAAATTGCAAATTCCAGAAAAAGACAGATTCAAACCTGCAGTGTGTAAGGAAAGGTTCAAATCTGTGAGTTGAATACACACAACACAAAGAAGTTACTGAGAATTCTTCTGTCTAGAATTATATGAAGAAATCCCGTTTCCAACGAAGTCCTCAAAGAGGTCCAAATATCCACTTGCAGACTTTACAAACAGAGTGTTTCCAAACTGCTCTATGAACAGAAAGGTTAAACTCTGTGAGCTGAAGGCACACATCACAAAGTAGTTTCTGAGAATGATTCTGTCTAGTTTTTCTACGAAGATATTTCCTTGTCTAACATTGGCCTCAAATCGCTTGAAATCGCCAATTGCAAATTCCAGATAAAGAGAGTTTCAAACCTGCTGTGTGTAAGGAAAGGTTCAACTCTGTGAGCTGAATACACACAACACAAAGAAGTTACTGAGAATTCTTCTGTCTAGCATTATATGAAGAAATCCCGTTTCCAACGAAGTCCTCAAAGAGGTCCAAATATCCACTTGCAGACTTTACAAACAGAGTGTTTCCAAACTGCTCTATGAACAGAAAGGTTCAACTCTGTGAGCTGAATGCGCACATCACATAGTTGTTTCCGAGAATGATTCTGTCTAGTTTTTATAGGAAGATATTTCCTTTTCTAACATTGGCCTAAAATTGCTTGAAATCTCCAATTGCAATTTCGACAAAAAGAGAGTTTCAAACCTGCTGTGTGTAAGGAAAGTTTCAACTCTGTGAGCTGAATACACACAACACAAAGAAGTTACTGAAAATTCTTCTGTCTAGCATTATATGAAGAAATCCCGTTTCCAACGAAGTCCTCAAAGAGGTCCAAATATCCACTTGCAGACTTTACAGAGTGTTTCCAAACTGCTCTATGAACAGAAAGGTTAAACTCTGTGAGCTGAATGCACACATCACATAGTAGTTTCTGAGAATGATTCTGTCTAGTTTTTATACCAAGATATTTCCTTTTCTAACATTGGCCTAAAATCGCTTGATTTCTCCAATTGCAATTTCCAGAAAAACAGAGTTTCAAATCTGCTCTGTCCAAAGAAAGGTTCAACTCTGTGAGCTGAATACACACAACACAAAGAAGTTACTGAAAATTCTTCTGTCTAACATTATATGAAGAAATCCCGTTTCCAACGAAGTCCTCAAAGAGGTCCAAATATCCACTTGCAGACTTTACAAACAGAGTGTTTCCAATCTGCTCTATGAACAGAAAGGTTAAACTCTGTGAGTTGAATGCACACATCACATAGTAGTTTCTGAGAATGATTCTGTCTAGTTTTTATACCAAGATATTTCCTTTTCTAACATTGGCGTAAAATCGCTTGTAATCTCCAATTGCAATTTCCAGAAAAAGAGAGTTTCAAATCTGCTCTGTCCAAGGAAAGGTTCAACTCTGTGAGCTGAATACACACAACACAAAGAAGTTACTGAGAATTCTTCTGTCTAGCATTATATGAAGAAAAACCGTTTCCAACGAAGTCCTCAAAGAGGTCCAAGTATCCACTTGCAGACTTAACAAATAGACTGTTTCAAAACTGCTCTATGAACAGAAAGGTTAAACTCTGTGATCTGAACGCACACATCACAAAGTAGTTTCTGAGAATGATTCTGTCTAGTTTTTATACGAAGATATTTCCTTTTCTAACATTGGCCTCAAATCGCTTGAAATCTCAAATTGCAAATTCCAGAAAAAGACAGTTTCAAACCTGGAGTGTGTAAGGAAAGGTTCCAATCTGTGAGTTGAATACACACAACACAAAGAAGTTAGTGAGAATTCTTCTGTCTAGCATTATATGAAGAAATCCCGTTTCCAACGAAGTCCTCAAAGAGGTGCAAATATCCACTTGTACACTATACAAACAGAGTGTTTCCAAACTGCTCTATGAACAGAAAGGTTAAACTCTGTGAGCTGAACGCACACATCACAAAGTAGTTTCTGAGAATGATTCTGTCTAGTTTTTATATGAAGATATTTCCTTTTCTAACATTGGCCTCAAAGCGCTTGAAATCTCCAATTGCAATTCCCACAAAAAGAGAGTTTCAAATCTGCTCTGTCCAAAGAAAGGTTCAACTCTGTGAGCTGAATACACACAACACAAAGAAGTTACCGAAAATTCTTCTGTCTAGCATTATATGAAGAAATCCCGTTTCCAACGAAGTCCTCAAAGAGGTCCAAATATCCACTTGCAGACTTTACAAACAGAGTGTTTCCAAACTGCTCTATGAAAAGAAAGGTTCAACTCTGTGAGCTGAATGCGCACATCACATAGTAGTTTCTGAGAATGATTCTGTATAGTTTTTATACGAAGATATTTCCTTTTCTAACATTGGCCTAAAATTGCTTGAAATCTCCAATTGCAATTTTGACAAAAAGAGAGTTTCAAATCTGCTCTGTCCAAAGAAAGGTTCAACTCTGTGAGCTGAATACACACATCACAAACAAGTTACTGAAAATTCTTCTGTCTAGCATTATATGAAGAAATCCCTTTTCCAACGAAGTCCTCAAAGAGGTCCAAATATCCACTTGCAGACTTTACAAACAGAGTGTTTCCAAACTGCTCTATGAACAGAAAGGTTAAACTCTGTGAGCTGAAGGCACACATCACAAAGTTGTTTCTGAGAATGATTCTGTCTAGTTTTTATACGAAGATATTTCCTTTTCTACCATTGACCTCAAATCGCTTGAAATCTCAAATTGCAAATTCCAGAAAAAGACAGTTTCAAACCCGCAGTGTGTAAGGAAAGGTTCAAGTCTGTGAGTTGAATACACACAACACAAAGAAGTTAGTGAGAATTCTTCTGTCTAGAATTATATGAAGAAATCCCGTTTCCAACGAAGTCCTCAAAGAGGTCCAAATATCCACTTGCAGACTTTACAAACAGAGTGTTTCCAAACTGCTCTATGAACAGAAAGGTTAAACTCTGTGAGCTGAACGCACACATCACAAAGTAGTTTCTGAGAATGATTCTGTCTAGTTTTTATACGAAGATATTTCCTTGTCTAACATTGGCCTCAAATCGCTTGAAATCGCCAATTGCAAATTCCAGATAAAGAGAGTTACAAACCTGCTGTGTGTAAGGAAATGTTCAACTCTGTGAGCTGAATACACACAACACACAGAATTTACTGAGAATTCTTCTGTCTAGCATTATATTAAGAAATCCCGTTTCCAACGAAGTCCTCAAAGAGGTCCAAATATCCACTTGCAGACTTTACAAACAGAGTGTTTCCAAACTGCTCTATGAACAGAAAGGTTAATCTCTGTGAGCTGAACGCACACATCACAAAGTAGTTTCTCAGAATGATTCTGTCTTGTTTTTATACGAAGATATTTCCTTTTCCACCATTGGCCTAAAATCGCTTAATATCTCCAATTGCAATTTCGACAAAAAGAGAGTTTCAAATTTCTCTGCCCAAAGAAAGGTTCAACTCTGTGAGCTGAATACACACAACACAAAGAAGTTACTGAGAATTCTTCTGTCTAGCATTATATGAAGAAATCCCGTTTCCAACGAAGTCCTCAAAGAGGTCCAAATATCCACTTGCAGACTTTACAAACAGAGTGTTTCCAAACTGCTCTATGAACAGAAAGGTTAAACTCTGTGAGCTGAACGCACACATCACAAAGTAGTTTCTGAGAATGATTCTGTCTTGTTTTTATACCAAGATATTTCCTTTTCTACCATTGGCCTAAAATCGCTTGAAATCTCCAATTGCAATTTTGACAAAAAGAGAGTTTCAAATTTCTCTGCCCAAAGAAAGGTTCAACTCTGTGAGCTGAATACACACAACACAAAGAAGTTACTGAAAATTCTTCTGTCTAACATTATATGAAGAAATCCCGTTTCCAACGAAGTCCTCAAAGAGGTCCAAATATCCACTTGCAGACTTTACAAACAGAGTGTTTCCAATCTGCTCTATGGACCGAAAGGTTAAACTCTGTGTGCTGAATGCACACATCACATAGTAGATTCTGAGAATGATTCTGTCTAGTTTTTTTACCAAGATATTTTCTTTCCTAACATTGGCCTAAAATCTCTTGAAATCTCCAATTGCAATTTCCACAAAAAGAGAGTTTAAAATCTGCTCTGTCCAAAGAAAGGTTCAACTCTGTGAGCTGAATACACACAACACAAAGAAGTTACTGTGTATTCTTTTGTCTAGCATTATATGAAGAAATCCCGTTTCCAACGAAGTCCTCAAAGAGGTCCAAGTATCCACTTGCAGACTTTACAAACAGAGTGTATCCAAACTGCTCTATGAACAGAAAGGTTAAGCTCTGTGAGCTGAACGCACACATCACAAAGTAGTTTCTGAGAATGATTCTGTCTAGTTTTCATACGAAGATATTTCCTTTTCTAACATTGGCCTCAAATCGCTTGAAATCGCCAATTGCAAATTCCAGAAAAAGAGAGTTTCAAACCTGCTGTGTGTAAGGAAAGGTTCAACTCTGTGAGCTGAATACACACAACACAAAGAAGTTACTGAGAATTCTTCTGTCTAGCATTATATGAAGAAACACCGTTTCCAAAGAAGTCCTCAAAGAGGTCCAAATATCCACTTGCAGACTTTAGAAACAGAGTGTTTAAAATCTGCTCTATGAACAGAAAGATTAAAGTCTGTGAGCTGAATGCACACATCACATAGTAGTTTCTGAGAATGATTCTCTCTAGTTTTTTTAGCGAGATATTTCCTTTTCTAACATTGGCCTAAAATCGCTTGATTTCTCCAATTGCAATTTCCACAAAAAGAGAGTTTCAAATATGCTCTGTCCAAAGAAAGGTTCAACTCTGTGAGCTGAATACACACAACACAAAGAAGTTACTGAAAATTCTTCTGTCTAGCATTATATGAAGAAATCCCGTTTCCTACGAAGTCCTCAAAGAGGTCCAAATATCCACTTGCAGACTTTACAGAGTGTTTCCAAACTGCTCTATGAACAGAAAGGTTAAACTCTGTGAGCTGAATGCACACATCACATAGTAGTTTCTGAGAATGATTCTGTCTAGTTTTTATACCAAGATATTTCCTTTTCTAACATTGGCCTAAAATCGCTTGAGATCTCAAATTGCAAATTCCAGAAAAAGACAGATTCAAACCTGCAGTGTGTAAGGAAAGGTTCAAATCTGTGAGTTGAATACACACAACACAAAGAAGTTACTGAGAATTCTTCTGTCTAGAATTATATGAAGAAATCCCGTTTCCAACGAAGTCCTCAAAGAGGTCCAAATATCCACTTGCAGACTTTACAAACAGAGTGTTTCCAAACTGCTCTATGAACAGAAAGGTTAAACTCTGTGAGCTGAAGGCACACATCACAAAGTAGTTTCTGAGAATGATTCTGTCTAGTTTTTATACGAAGATATTTCCTTGTCTAACATTGGCCTCAAATCGCTTGAAATCGCCAATTGCAAATTCCAGATAAAGAGAGTTTCAAACCTGCTGTGTGTAAGGAAAGGTTCAACTCTGTGAGCTGAATACACACAACACAAAGAAGTTACTGAGAATTCTTCTGTCTAGCATTATATGAAGAAATCCCGTTTCCAACGAAGTCCTCAAAGAGGTCCAAATATCCACTTGCAGACTTTACAAACAGAGTGTTTCCAAACTGCTCTATGAACAGAAAGGTTCAACTCTGTGAGCTGAATGCGCACATCACATAGTTGTTTCCGAGAATGATTCTGTCTAGTTTTTATAGGAAGATATTTCCTTTTCTAACATTGGCCTAAAATTGCTTGAAATCTCCAATTGCAATTTCGACAAAAAGAGAGTTTCAAACCTGCTGTGTGTAAGGAAAGTTTCAACTCTGTGAGCTGAATACACACAACACAAAGAAGTTACTGAAAATTCTTCTGTCTAGCATTATATGAAGAAAACCCATTTCCAACGAAGTCCTCAAAGAGGTCCAAATATCCACTTGCAGACTTTACAAACAGAGTGTTTCAAAACTGTTCTAAGAACAGAAAGGTTAAACTCTGTGAGCTGAATGCACACATCACATAGTAGTTTCTGAGAATGATTCTGTCTAGTTTTTATACCAAGATATTTTCTTTTCTAACATTGGCCTAAAATCTCTTGAAATCTCCAATTGCAATTTCCACAAAAAGAGAGTTTAAAATCTGCTCTGTCCAAAAAAAGGTTCAACTCTGTGAGCTGAATACACACAACACAAAGAAGTTAGTGAGAATTCTTCTGTCTAGCATTATATGAAGAAATCCCGTTTCCAACTAAGTCCTCAAAGAGGTCCAAGTATCCATTTGCAGACTTTACAAACAGAGTGTTTCCAAACTGCTCTATGAACAGAAAGGTTAAGCTCTGTGAGCTGAACGCACACATCACAAAGTAGTTTCTGAGAATGATTCTGTCTAGTTTTCATACGAAGATATTTCCTTTTCTAACATTGGCCTCAAATCGCTTGAAATCGCCAATTGCAAATTCCAGAAAAAGAGAGTTTCAAACCTGCTGTGTGTAAGGAAAGGTTCAACTCTGTGAGCTGAATACACACAACACAAAGAAGTTATTGAGAATTCTTCTGTCTAGCATTATATGAAGAAATCCCGTTTCCAAAGAAGTCCTCAAAGAGGTCCAAATATCCACTTGCAGACTTTAGAAACAGAGTGTTTAAAATCTGCTCTATGAACAGAAAGGTTAAAGTCTGTGAGCTGAATGCACACATCACATAGTAGTTTCTGAGAATGATTCTGTCTAGTTTTTATACCAAGATATTTCCTTTTCTAACATTGGCGTAAAATCGCTTGTAATCTCCAATTGCAATTTCCAGAAAAAGAGAGTTTCAAATCTGCTCTGTCCAAAGAAAGGTTCAACTCTGTGAGCTGAATACACACAACACAAAGAAGTTACGGAAAATTCTTCTGTCTAGCATTATATGAAGAAATCCCGTTTCCAACGAAGTCCTCAAAGAGGTCCAAGTATCCACTTGCAGACTTAACAAATAGAGTGTTTCAAAACTGGTCTATGAACAGAAAGGTTAAACTCTGTGAGCTGAACGCACACATCACAAAGTAGTTTCTGAGAAGGATTCTGTCTAGTTTTTATACGAAGATATTTCCTTTTCTAACATTGGCCTCAAATCGCTTGAAATCTCCAATTGCAAATTCCAGAAAAATAGTTTCAAACCTGCTGTGTAAGGAGAGGTTCAACTCCGTGAGCTGAATACACACAACACAAAGAAGTTACTGAGAATTCTTCTGTCTAGCATTATATGAAGAAATCCCGTTTCCAACGAAGTCCTCAAAGAGGTCCAAATATCCACTTGCAGACTTTACAAACAGAGAGTTTCAAATCTGCTCTGTCCAAAGAAAGGTTCAACTCTGTGAGCTGAATACACACAACACGAAGAAGTTACTGAAAATTCTTCTGTCTAGCATTATATGAAGAAATCCCGTTTCCAACGAAGTCCTCAAAGAGGTCCAAATATCCACTTGCAGACTATACAAACAGAATGTTTCCAAACTGCTCTATGAACAGAAAGGTTAAACTCTGTGAGCTGAACGCACACATCACAAAGTAGTTTCTGAGAATGATTCTGTCTAGTTTTTATACGAAGATATTTCCTTTTCTACCATTGACCTCAAATCGCTTGAAATCTCAAATTGCAGATTCCAGAAAAAGACAGTTTCAAACCTGCAGTGTGTAAGGAAAGGTTCAAATCTGTGAGTTGAATACACACAACACAAAGAAGTTAGTGAGAATTCTTCTGTCTAGAATTATATGAAGAAATCCCGTTTCCAACGAAGTCCTCAAAGAGGTCCAAATATCCACTTGCAGACTTTACAAACAGAGTGTTTCCAAACTGCTCTATGAACAGAAAGGTTAAACTCTGTGAGCTGAAGGCACACATCACAAAGTAGTTTCTGAGAATGATTCTGTCTAGTTTTTATACGAAGATATTTCCTTGTCTAACATTGGCCTCAAATCGCTTGAAATCGCCAAATGCAAATTCCAGATAAAGAAATTTTCAAACCTGCTGTGTGTAAGGAAAGGTTCAACTCTGTGAGCTGAATACACACAACACAAAGAAGTTACTGAGAATTCTTCTGTCTAGCATTATATGAAGAAATCCCGTTTCCAACGAAGTCCTCAAAGAGGTCCAAATATCCACTTGCAGACTTTACAAACAGAGTGTTTCCAATCTGCTCTATGAACAGAAAGGTTAAACTCTGTGAGCTGAATGCACACATCACATGGTAGTTTCTGAGAATGATTCTGTCTAGTTTTTTTACCAAGATATTTTCTTTTCTAACATTGGCCTAAAATCGCTTGAAATCTCCAATTGCAATTTCCACAAAAAGAGAGTTTAAAATCTGCTCTGTCAAAAGAAAGGTTCAACTGTGTGAGCTGAATACACACAACACAAAGAAGTTACTGAAAATTCTTCTGTCTAGCATTATATGAAGAAATCCCGTTTCCAACGAAGTCCTCAAAGAGGTCCAAATATCCACTTGCAGACTTTACAAACAGAGTGTTTCCAAACTGCTCTATGAACAGAAAGGTTAAACTCTGTGAGCTGAAGGCACACATCACAAAGTAGTTTCTGAGAATGATTCTGTCTAGTGTTTATACGAAGATATTTCCTAGTCTAACATTGGCCTCAAATCGCTTGAAATCGCCAATTGCAAATTCCAGATAAAGAGTTTCAAACCTGCTGTTTGTAAGGAAAGGTTCAACCCTGTGAGCTGAATACACACAACACAAAGAAGTTACTGAAAATTCTTCTGTCTAGCACTATATGAAGAAATCCCGTTTCCAACGAATTCCTCAAAGAGGTCCAAATATCCACTTGCAGACTTTACAAACAGAGTGTTTCCAAACTGCTCTATGAACAGAAAGGTTAAACTCTGTGAGCTGAACGCACACATCACAAAGTAGTTTCTGAGAATGATTCTGTCTTGTTTTTATACCAAGATATTTCCTTTTCTACCATTGGCCTAAAATCGCTTGAAATCTCCAATTGCAATTTCGACAAAAAGAGAGTTTCAAATTTCTCTGCCCAAAGAAAGGTTCAACTCTGTGAGCTGAATACACACAACAGAAAGAAGTTACTGAAAATTCTTCTGTCTAACATTATATGAAGAAATCCCGTTTCCAACGAAGTCCTCAAAGAGGTCCAAATATCCACTTGCAGACTTTACAAACAGAGTGTTTCCAATCTGCTCTATGGACCGAAAGGTTAAACTCTGTGTGCTGAATGCACACATCACATAGTAGATTCTGAGAATGATTCTGTCTAGTTTTTTTACCAAGATATTTTCTTTCCTAACATTGGCCTAAAATCTCTTGAAATCTCCAATTGCAATTTCCACAAAAAGAGAGTTTAAAATCTGCTCTGTCCAAAGAAAGGTTCAACTCTGTGAGCTGAATACACACAACACAAAGAAGTTACTGTGTATTCTTTTGTCTAGCATTATATGAAGAAATCCCGTTTCCAACGAAGTCCTCAAAGAGGTCCAAGTATCCACTTGCAGACTTTACAAACAGAGTGTTTCCAAACTGCTCTATGAACAGAAAGGTTAAGCTCTGTGAGCTGAACGCACACATCACAAAGTAGTTTCTGAGAATGATTCTGTCTAGTTTTCATACGAAGATATTTCCTTTTCTAACATTGGCCTCAAATCGCTTGAAATCGCCAATTGCAAATTCCAGAAAAAGAGAGTTTCAAACCTGCTGTGTGTAAGGAAAGGTTCAACTCTGTGAGCTGAATACACACAACACAAAGAAGTTACTGAGAATTCTTCTGTCTAGCATTATATGAAGAAACACCGTTTCCAAAGAAGTCCTCAAAGAGGTCCAAATATCCACTTGCAGACTTTAGAAACAGAGTGTTTAAAATCTGCTCTATGAACAGAAAGATTAAAGTCTGTGAGCTGAATGCACACATCACATAGTAGTTTCTGAGAATGATTCTGTCTAGTTTTTATACCAAGATATTTCCTTTTCTAACATTGGCCTAAAATCGCTTGAGATCTCAAATTGCAAATTCCAGAAAAAGACAGATTCAAACCTGCAGTGTGTAAGGAAAGGTTCAAATCTGTGAGTTGAATACACACAACACAAAGAAGTTACTGAGAATTCTTCTGTCTAGAATTATATGAAGAAATCCCGTTTCCAACGAAGTCCTCAAAGAGGTCCAAATATCCACTTGCAGACTTTACAAACAGAGTGTTTCCAAACTGCTCTATGAACAGAAAGGTTAAACTCTGTGAGCTGAAGGCACACATCACAAAGTAGTTTCTGAGAATGATTCTGTCTAGTTTTTATACGAAGATATTTCCTTGTCTAACATTGGCCTCAAATCGCTTGAAATCGCCAATTGCAAATTCCAGATAAAGAGAGTTTCAAACCTGCTGTGTGTAAGGAAAGGTTCAACTCTGTGAGCTGAATACACACAACACAAAGAAGTTACTGAGAATTCTTCTGTCTAGCATTATATGAAGAAATCCCGTTTCCAACGAAGTCCTCAAAGAGGTCCAAATATCCACTTGCAGACTTTACAAACAGAGTGTTTCCAAACTGCTCTATGAACAGAAAGGTTCAACTCTGTGAGCTGAATGCGCACATCACATAGTTGTTTCCGAGAATGATTCTGTCTAGTTTTTATAGGAAGATATTTCCTTTTCTAACATTGGCCTAAAATTGCTTGAAATCTCCAATTGCAATTTCGACAAAAAGAGAGTTTCAAACCTGCTGTGTGTAAGGAAAGTTTCAACTCTGTGAGCTGAATACACACAACACAAAGAAGTTACTGAAAATTCTTCTGTCTAGCATTATATGAAGAAATCCCATTTCCAACGAAGTCCTCAAAGAGGTCCAAATATCCACTTGCAGACTTTACAAACAGAGTGTTTCAAAACTGTTCTAAGAACAGAAAGGTTAAACTCTGTGAGCTGAATGCACACATCACATAGTAGTTTCTGAGAATGATTCTGTCTAGTTTTTATACCAAGATATTTTCTTTTCTAACATTGGCCTAAAATCTCTTGAAATCTCCAATTGCAATTTCCACAAAAAGAGAGTTTAAAATCTGCTCTGTCCAAAAAAAGGTTCAACTCTGTGAGCTGAATACACACAACACAAAGAAGTTAGTGAGAATTCTTCTGTCTAGCATTATATGAAGAAATCCCGTTTCCAACTAAGTCCTCAAAGAGGTCCAAGTATCCACTTGCAGACTTTACAAACAGAGTGTTTCCAAACTGCTCTATGAACAGAAAGGTTAAGCTCTGTGAGCTGAACGCACACATCACAAAGTAGTTTCTGAGAATGATTCTGTCTAGTTTTCATACGAAGATATTTCCTTTTCTAACATTGGCCTCAAATCGCTTGAAATCGCCAATTGCAAATTCCAGAAAAAGAGAGTTTCAAACCTGCTGTGTGTAAGGAAAGGTTCAACTCTGTGAGCTGAATACACACAACACAAAGAAGTTATTGAGAATTCTTCTGTCTAGCATTATATGAAGAAATCCCGTTTCCAAAGAAGTCCTCAAAGAGGTCCAAATATCCACTTGCAGACTTTAGAAACAGAGTGTTTAAAATCTGCTCTATGAACAGAAAGGTTAAAGTCTGTGAGCTGAATGCACACATCACATAGTAGTTTCTGAGAATGATTCTCTCTAGTTTTTTTAGCAAGATATTTCCTTTTCTAACATTGGCCTAAAATCGCTTGATTTCTCCAATTGCAATTTCCACAAAAAGAGAGTTTCAAATCTGCTCTGTCCAAAGAAAGGTTCAACTCTGTGAGCTGAATACACACAACACAAAGAAGTTACTGTGTATTCTTCTGTCTAGCATTATATGAAGAAATCCCGTTTCCAACTAAGTCCTCAAAGAGGTCCAAGTATCCACTTGCAGACTTTACAAACAGAGTGTTTCCAAACTGCTCTATGAACAGAAAGGTTAAGCTCTGTGAGCTGAACGCACACATCACAAAGTAGTTTCTGAGAATGATTCTGTCTAGTTTTCATACGAAGATATTTCCTTTTCTAACATTTGCCTCAAATCGCTTGAAATCGCCAATTGCAAATTCCAGAAAAAGAGAGTTTCAAACCTGCTGTGTGTAAGGAAAGGTTCAACTCTGTAAGCTGAATACACACAACACAAAGAAGTTACTGAAAATTCTTCTGTCTAGCATTATATGAAGAAATCCCGTTTCCAACGAAGTCCTCAAAGAGGTCCAAATATCCACTTGCAGACTTTACAGAGTGTTTCCAAACTGCTCTATGAACAGAAAGGTTAGACTCTGTGAGCTGAATGCACACATCACATAGTAGTTTCTGAGAATGATTC
This sequence comes from Pan troglodytes, assembly GCF_028858775.2. Lineage (NCBI taxonomy): Eukaryota > Metazoa > Chordata > Mammalia > Primates > Hominidae > Pan > Pan troglodytes. The sequence goes on from NC_086015.1 coordinate 95,732,830, forward strand.
TGTCTAGTTTTTATACCAAGATACTTCCTTTTCTAACATTGGCGTAAAATCCCTTCAAATCACCAATTGCAATTTCCAGAAAAAGTTTCAAACCTGCAGTGTGTAAGGAAAGGTTCAAATCTGTGAGTTGAATACACACAACACAAAGAAGTTAGTGAGAATTCTTCTGTCTAGCATTATATGAAGAAATCCCGTTTCCAACGAAGTCCTCAAAGAGGTGCAAATATCCACTTGTACACTTTACAAACAGAGTGTTTCCAAACTGCTCCATGAACAGAAAGGTTAAACTCTGTGAGCTGAACGCACACATCACAAAGTAGTTTATGAGAATGATTCTGTCTAGTTTTTATATGAAGATATTTCCTTTTCTAACATTGGCCTCAAAGTGCTTGAAATCTCCAATTGCAATTCCCACAAAAAGAGAGTTTCAAATCTGCTCTGTCCAAAGAAATGTTCAACTCTGTGAGCTGAATACACACAACACAAAGAAGTTACGGAAAATTCTTCTGTCTAGCATTATATGAAGAAATTCCGTTTCCAACGAAGTCCTCAAAGAGGTCCAAATATCCACTTGCAGACTTTACAAACAGAGTGTTTCCAAACTGCTCTATGAACAGAAAGGTTCAACTCTGTGAGCTGAATACACACAACACAAAGAAGTTACTGAGAATTCTTCTGTCTAGCATTATATGAAGAAATCCCGTTTCCAACGAAGTCCTCAAAGAGGTCCAAATATCCACTTGCAGACTTTACAAACAGAGTGTTTCCAAACTGCTCTATGAACAGAAAGGTTAAACTCTGTGAGCTGAAGGCACACATCACAAAGTAGTTTCTGAGAATGATTCTGTCTAGTTTTTATACGAAGATATTTCCTTGTCTAACATTGGCCTCAAATCGCTTGAAATCGCCAATTGCAAATTCCAGATAAAGAGAGTTTCAAACCTGCTGTTTGTAAGGAAAGGTTCAACTCTGTGAGCTGAATACACACAACACAAAGAAGTTACTGAAAATTCTTCTGTCTAGCACTATATGAAGAAATCCCGTTTCCAACGAATTCCTCAAAGAGGTCCAAATATCCACTTGCAGACTTTACAAACAGAGTGTTTCCAATCTGCTCTATGGACCGAAAGGTTAAACTCTGTGTGCTGAATGCACACATCACATAGTAGATTCTGAGAATGATTCTGTCTAGTTTTTTTACCAAGATATTTTCTTTTCTAACATTGGCCTAAAATCTCTTGAAATCTCCAATTGCAATTTCCACAAAAAGAGAGTTTAAAATCTGCTCTGTCCAAAGAAAGGTTCAACTCTGTGAGCTGAATACACACAACACAAAGAAGTTACTGTGTATTCTTCTGTCTAGCATTATATGAAGAAATCCCGTTTCCAACGAAGTCCTCAAAGAGGTCCAAGTATCCACTTGCAGACTTTACAAACAGAGTGTTTCCAAACTGCTCTATGAACAGAAAGGTTAAGCTCTGTGAGCTGAACGCACACATCACAAAGTAGTTTCTGAGAATGATTCTGTCTAGTTTTCATACGAAGATATTTCCTTTTCTAACATTGGCCTCAAATCGCTTGAAATCGCCAATTGCAAATTCCAGAAAAAGAGAGTTTCAAACCTGCTGTGTGTAAGGAAAGGTTCAACTCTGTGAGCTGAATACACACAACACAAAGAAGTTACTGAGAATTCTTCTGTCTAGCATTATATGAAGAAATCCCGTTTCCAAAGAAGTCCTCAAAGAGGTCCAAATATCCACTTGCAGACTTTAGAAACAGAGTGTTTAAAATCTGCTCTATGAACAGAAAGGTTAAAGTCTGTGAGCTGAATGCACACATCACATAGTAGTTTCTGAGAATGATTCTCTCTAGTTTTTTTAGCAAGATATTTCCTTTTCTAACATTGGCCTAAAATCGCTTGATTTCTCCAATTGCAAATTCCACAAAAAGAGAGTTTCAAATCTGCTCTGTCCAAAGAAAGGTTCAACTCTGTGAGCTGAATACACACAACACAAAGAAGTTACTGAAAATTCTTCTGTCCAGCATTATATGAAGAAATCCCGTTTCCAACGAAGTCCTCAAAGAGGTCCAAATATCCACTTGCAGAGTTTACAGAGTGTTTCCAAACTGCTCTATTAACAGAAAGGTTAAACTCTGTGAGCTGAATGCACACATCACATAGTAGTTTCTGAGAATGATTCTGTCTAGTTTTTATACCAAGATATTTCCTTTTCTAACATTGGCGTAAAATCGCTTGTAATCTCCAATTGCAATTTCCAGAAAAAGAGAGTTTCAAATCTGCTCTGTCCAAAGAAAGGTTCAACTCTGTGAGCTGAATACACACAACAGAAAGAAGTTACTGAAAATTCTTCTGTCTAACATTATATGAAGAAATCCCGTTTCCAACGAAGTCCTCAAAGAGGTCCAAATATCCACTTGCAGACTTTACAAACAGAGTGTTTCCAATCTGCTCTATGGACCGAAAGGTTAAACTCTGTGTGCTGAATGCACACATCACATAGTAGATTCTGAGAATGATTCTGTCTAGTTTTTTTACCAAGATATTTTCTTTCCTAACATTGGCCTAAAATCTCTTGAAATCTCCAATTGCAATTTCCACAAAAAGAGAGTTTAAAATCTGCTCTGTCCAAAGAAAGGTTCAACTCTGTGAGCTGAATACACACAACACAAAGAAGTTACTGTGTATTCTTTTGTCTAGCATTATATGAAGAAATCCCGTTTCCAACGAAGTCCTCAAAGAGGTCCAAGTATCCACTTGCAGACTTTACAAACAGAGTGTTTCCAAACTGCTCTATGAACAGAAAGGTTAAGCTCTGTGAGCTGAACGCACACATCACAAAGTAGTTTCTGAGAATGATTCTGTCTAGTTTTCATACGAAGATATTTCCTTTTCTAACATTGGCCTCAAATCGCTTGAAATCGCCAATTGCAAATTCCAGAAAAAGAGAGTTTCAAACCTGCTGTGTGTAAGGAAAGGTTCAACTCTGTGAGCTGAATACACACAACACAAAGAAGTTACTGAGAATTCTTCTGTCTAGCATTATATGAAGAAACACCGTTTCCAAAGAAGTCCTCAAAGAGGTCCAAATATCCACTTGCAGACTTTAGAAACAGAGTGTTTAAAATCTGCTCTATGAACAGAAAGATTAAAGTCTGTGAGCTGAATGCACACATCACATAGTAGTTTCTGAGAATGATTCTGTCTAGTTTTTATACCAAGATATTTCCTTTTCTAACATTGGCCTAAAATCGCTTGAGATCTCAAATTGCAAATTCCAGAAAAAGACAGATTCAAACCTGCAGTGTGTAAGGAAAGGTTCAAATCTGTGAGTTGAATACACACAACACAAAGAAGTTACTGAGAATTCTTCTGTCTAGAATTATATGAAGAAATCCCGTTTCCAACGAAGTCCTCAAAGAGGTCCAAATATCCACTTGCAGACTTTACAAACAGAGTGTTTCCAAACTGCTCTATGAACAGAAAGGTTAAACTCTGTGAGCTGAAGGCACACATCACAAAGTAGTTTCTGAGAATGATTCTGTCTAGTTTTTATACGAAGATATTTCCTTGTCTAACATTGGCCTCAAATCGCTTGAAATCGCCAATTGCAAATTCCAGATAAAGAGAGTTTCAAACCTGCTGTGTGTAAGGAAAGGTTCAACTCTGTGAGCTGAATACACACAACACAAAGAAGTTACTGAGAATTCTTCTGTCTAGCATTATATGAAGAAATCCCGTTTCCAACGAAGTCCTCAAAGAGGTCCAAATATCCACTTGCAGACTTTACAAACAGAGTGTTTCCAAACTGCTCTATGAACAGAAAGGTTCAACTCTGTGAGCTGAATGCGCACATCACATAGTTGTTTCCGAGAATGATTCTGTCTAGTTTTTATAGGAAGATATTTCCTTTTCTAACATTGGCCTAAAATTGCTTGAAATCTCCAATTGCAATTTCGACAAAAAGAGAGTTTCAAACCTGCTGTGTGTAAGGAAAGTTTCAACTCTGTGAGCTGAATACACACAACACAAAGAAGTTACTGAAAATTCTTCTGTCTAGCATTATATGAAGAAATCCCATTTCCAACGAAGTCCTCAAAGAGGTCCAAATATCCACTTGCAGACTTTACAAACAGAGTGTTTCAAAACTGTTCTAAGAACAGAAAGGTTAAACTCTGTGAGCTGAATGCACACATCACATAGTAGTTTCTGAGAATGATTCTGTCTAGTTTTTATACCAAGATATTTTCTTTTCTAACATTGGCCTAAAATCTCTTGAAATCTCCAATTGCAATTTCCACAAAAAGAGAGTTTAAAATCTGCTCTGTCCAAAAAAAGGTTCAACTCTGTGAGCTGAATACACACAACACAAAGAAGTTAGTGAGAATTCTTCTGTCTAGCATTATATGAAGAAATCCCGTTTCCAACTAAGTCCTCAAAGAGGTCCAAGTATCCACTTGCAGACTTTACAAACAGAGTGTTTCCAAACTGCTCTATGAACAGAAAGGTTAAGCTCTGTGAGCTGAACGCACACATCACAAAGTAGTTTCTGAGAATGATTCTGTCTAGTTTTCATACGAAGATATTTCCTTTTCTAACATTGGCCTCAAATCGCTTGAAATCGCCAATTGCAAATTCCAGAAAAAGAGAGTTTCAAACCTGCTGTGTGTAAGGAAAGGTTCAACTCTGTGAGCTGAATACACACAACACAAAGAAGTTATTGAGAATTCTTCTGTCTAGCATTATATGAAGAAATCCCGTTTCCAAAGAAGTCCTCAAAGAGGTCCAAATATCCACTTGCAGACTTTAGAAACAGAGTGTTTAAAATCTGCTCTATGAACAGAAAGGTTAAAGTCTGTGAGCTGAATGCACACATCACATAGTAGTTTCTGAGAATGATTCTCTCTAGTTTTTTTAGCAAGATATTTCCTTTTCTAACATTGGCCTAAAATCGCTTGATTTCTCCAATTGCAATTTCCACAAAAAGAGAGTTTCAAATCTGCTCTGTCCAAAGAAAGGTTCAACTCTGTGAGCTGAATACACACAACACAAAGAAGTTACTGTGTATTCTTCTGTCTAGCATTATATGAAGAAATCCCGTTTCCAACTAAGTCCTCAAAGAGGTCCAAGTATCCACTTGCAGACTTTACAAACAGAGTGTTTCCAAACTGCTCTATGAACAGAAAGGTTAAGCTCTGTGAGCTGAACGCACACATCACAAAGTAGTTTCTGAGAATGATTCTGTCTAGTTTTCATACGAAGATATTTCCTTTTCTAACATTTGCCTCAAATCGCTTGAAATCGCCAATTGCAAATTCCAGAAAAAGAGAGTTTCAAACCTGCTGTGTGTAAGGAAAGGTTCAACTCTGTGAGCTGAATACACACAACACAAAGAAGTTACTGAAAATTCTTCTGTCTAGCATTATATGAAGAAATCCCGTTTCCAACGAAGTCCTCAAAGAGGTCCAAATATCCACTTGCAGACTTTACAGAGTGTTTCCAAACTGCTCTATGAACAGAAAGGTTAGACTCTGTGAGCTGAATGCACACATCACATAGTAGTTTCTGAGAATGATTCTGTCTAGTTTTTATACCAAGATACTTCCTTTTCTAACATTGGCGTAAAATCCCTTCAAATCACCAATTGCAATTTCCAGAAAAAGTTTCAAACCTGCAGTGTGTAAGGAAAGGTTCAAATCTGTGAGTTGAATACACACAACACAAAGAAGTTAGTGAGAATTCTTCTGTCTAGCATTATATGAAGAAATCCCGTTTCCAACGAAGTCCTCAAAGAGGTGCAAATATCCACTTGTACACTTTACAAACAGAGTGTTTCCAAACTGCTCCATGAACAGAAAGGTTAAACTCTGTGAGCTGAACGCACACATCACAAAGTAGTTTATGAGAATGATTCTGTCTAGTTTTTATATGAAGATATTTCCTTTTCTAACATTGGCCTCAAAGTGCTTGAAATCTCCAATTGCAATTCCCACAAAAAGAGAGTTTCAAATCTGCTCTGTCCAAAGAAATGTTCAACTCTGTGAGCTGAATACACACAACACAAAGAAGTTACGGAAAATTCTTCTGTCTAGCATTATATGAAGAAATTCCGTTTCCAACGAAGTCCTCAAAGAGGTCCAAATATCCACTTGCAGACTTTACAAACAGAGTGTTTCCAAACTGCTCTATGAACAGAAAGGTTCAACTCTGTGAGCTGAATACACACAACACAAAGAAGTTACTGAGAATTCTTCTGTCTAGCATTATATGAAGAAATCCCGTTTCCAACGAAGTCCTCAAAGAGGTCCAAATATCCACTTGCAGACTTTACAAACAGAGTGTTTCCAAACTGCTCTATGAACAGAAAGGTTAAACTCTGTGAGCTGAACGCACACATCACAAAGTAGTTTCTGAGAATGATTCTGTCTAGTTTTTATACGAAGATATTTCCTTGTCTAACATTGGCCTCAAATCGCTTGAAATCGCCAATTGCAAATTCCAGATAAAGAGAGTTTCAAACCTGCTGTTTGTAAGGAAAGGTTCAACTCTGTGAGCTGAATACACACAACACAAAGAAGTTACTGAAAATTCTTCTGTCTAGCACTATATGAAGAAATCCCGTTTCCAACGAATTCCTCAAAGAGGTCCAAATATCCACTTGCAGACTTTACAAACAGAGTGTTTCCAATCTGCTCTATGGACCGAAAGGTTAAACTCTGTGTGCTGAATGCACACATCACATAGTAGATTCTGAGAATGATTCTGTCTAGTTTTTTTACCAAGATATTTTCTTTTCTAACATTGGCCTAAAATCTCTTGAAATCTCCAATTGCAATTTCCACAAAAAGAGAGTTTAAAATCTGCTCTGTCCAAAGAAAGGTTCAACTCTGTGAGCTGAATACACACAACACAAAGAAGTTACTGTGTATTCTTCTGTCTAGCATTATATGAAGAAATCCCGTTTCCAACGAAGTCCTCAAAGAGGTCCAAGTATCCACTTGCAGACTTTACAAACAGAGTGTTTCCAAACTGCTCTATGAACAGAAAGGTTAAGCTCTGTGAGCTGAACGCACACATCACAAAGTAGTTTCTGAGAATGATTCTGTCTAGTTTTCATACGAAGATATTTCCTTTTCTAACATTGGCCTCAAATCGCTTGAAATCGCCAATTGCAAATTCCAGAAAAAGAGAGTTTCAAACCTGCTGTGTGTAAGGAAAGGTTCAACTCTGTGAGCTGAATACACACAACACAAAGAAGTTACTGAGAATTCTTCTGTCTAGCATTATATGAAGAAATCCCGTTTCCAAAGAAGTCCTCAAAGAGGTCCAAATATCCACTTGCAGACTTTAGAAACAGAGTGTTTAAAATCTGCTCTATGAACAGAAAGGTTAAAGTCTGTGAGCTGAATGCACACATCACATAGTAGTTTCTGAGAATGATTCTCTCTAGTTTTTTTAGCAAGATATTTCCTTTTCTAACATTGGCCTAAAATCGCTTGATTTCTCCAATTGCAATTTCCACAAAAAGAGAGTTTCAAATCTGCTCTGTCCAAAGAAAGGTTCAACTCTGTGAGCTGAATACACACAACACAAAGAAGTTACTGAAAATTCTTCTGTCCAGCATTATATGAAGAAATCCCGTTTCCAACGAAGTCCTCAAAGAGGTCCAAATATCCACTTGCAGAGTTTACAGAGTGTTTCCAAACTGCTCTATTAACAGAAAGGTTAAACTCTGTGAGCTGAATGCACACATCACATAGTAGTTTCTGAGAATGATTCTGTCTAGTTTTTATACCAAGATATTTCCTTTTCTAACATTGGCGTAAAATCGCTTGTAATCTCCAATTGCAATTTCCAGAAAAAGAGAGTTTCAAATCTGCTCTGTCCAAAGAAAGGTTCAACTCTGTGAGCTGAATACACACAACACAAAGAAGTTACGGAAAATTCTTCTGTCTAGCATTATATGAAGAAATCCCGTTTCCAACGAAGTCCTCAAAGAGGTCCAAGTATCCACTTGCAGACTTAACAAATAGAGTGTTTCAAAACTGGTCTATGAACAGAAAGGTTAAACTCTGTGAGCTGAACGCACACATCACAAAGTAGTTTCTGAGAATGATTCTGTCTAGTTTTTATACGAAGATATTTCCTTTTCTAACATTGGCCTCAAATCGCTTGAAATCTCCAATTGCAAATTCCAGAAAAAGAGTTTCAAACCTGCTGTGTAAGGAGAGGTTCAACTCCGTGAGCTGAATACACACAACACAAAGAAGTTACTGAGAATTCTTCTGTCTAGCATTATATGAAGAAATCCCGTTTCCAACGAAGTCCTCAAAGAGGTCCAAATATCCACTTGCAGACTTTACAAACAGAGAGTTTCAAATCTGCTCTGTCCAAAGAAAGGTTCAACTCTGTGAGCTGAATACACACAACACGAAGAAGTTACTGAAAATTCTTCTGTCTAGCATTATATGAAGAAATCCCGTTTCCAACGAAGTCCTCAAAGAGGTCCAAATATCCACTTGCAGACTATACAAACAGAATGTTTCCAAACTGCTCTATGAACAGAAAGGTTAAACTCTGTGAGCTGAACGCACACATCACAAAGTAGTTTCTGAGAATGATTCTGTCTAGTTTTTATACGAAGATATTTCCTTTTCTACCATTGACCTCAAATCGCTTGAAATCTCAAATTGCAGATTCCAGAAAAAGACAGTTTCAAACCTGCAGTGTGTAAGGAAAGGTTCAAATCTGTGAGTTGAATACACACAACACAAAGAAGTTAGTGAGAATTCTTCTGTCTAGAATTATATGAAGAAATCCCGTTTCCAACGAAGTCCTCAAAGAGGTCCAAATATCCACTTGCAGACTTTACAAACAGAGTGTTTCCAAACTGCTCTATGAACAGAAAGGTTAAACTCTGTGAGCTGAAGGCACACATCACAAAGTAGTTTCTGAGAATGATTCTGTCTAGTTTTTATACGAAGATATTTCCTTGTCTAACATTGGCCTCAAATCGCTTGAAATCGCCAAATGCAAATTCCAGATAAAGAAATTTTCAAACCTGCTGTGTGTAAGGAAAGGTTCAACTCTGTGAGCTGAATACACACAACACAAAGAAGTTACTGAGAATTCTTCTGTCTAGCATTATATGAAGAAATCCCGTTTCCAACGAAGTCCTCAAAGAGGTCCAAATATCCACTTGCAGACTTTACAAACAGAGTGTTTCCAATCTGCTCTATGAACAGAAAGGTTAAACTCTGTGAGCTGAATGCACACATCACATGGTAGTTTCTGAGAATGATTCTGTCTAGTTTTTTTACCAAGATATTTTCTTTTCTAACATTGGCCTAAAATCGCTTGAAATCTCCAATTGCAATTTCCACAAAAAGAGAGTTTAAAATCTGCTCTGTCAAAAGAAAGGTTCAACTGTGTGAGCTGAATACACACAACACAAAGAAGTTACTGAAAATTCTTCTGTCTAGCATTATATGAAGAAATCCCGTTTCCAACGAAGTCCTCAAAGAGGTCCAAATATCCACTTGCAGACTTTACAAACAGAGTGTTTCCAAACTGCTCTATGAACAGAAAGGTTAAACTCTGTGAGCTGAAGGCACACATCACAAAGTAGTTTCTGAGAATGATTCTGTCTAGTTTTTATACGAAGATATATCCTTGTCTAACATTGGCCTCAAATCGCTTGAAATCGCCAATTGCAAATTCCAGATAAAGAGAGTTTCAAACCTGCTGTTTGTAAGGAAAGGTTCAACTCTGTGAGCTGAATACACACAACACGAAGAAGTTACTGAAAATTCTTCTGTCTAGCACTATATGAAGAAATCCCGTTTCCAACGAATTCCTCAAAGAGGTCCAAATATCCACTTGCAGACTTTACAAACAGAGTGTTTCCAATCTGCTCTATGGACCGAAAGGTTAAACTCTGTGTGCTGAATGCACACATCACATAGTAGATTCTGAGAATGATTCTGTCTAGTTTTTTTACCAAGATATTTTCTTTTCTAACATTGGCCTAAAATCTCTTGAAATCTCCAATTGCAATTTCCACAAAAAGAGAGTTTAAAATCTGCTCTGTCCAAAGAAAGGTTCAACTCTGTGAGCTGAATACACACAACACAAAGAAGTTACTGTGTATTCTTCTGTCTAGCATTATATGAAGAAATCCCGTTTCCAACGAAGTCCTCAAAGAGGTCCAAGTATCCACTTGCAGACTTTACAAACAGAGTGTTTCCAAACTGCTCTATGAACAGAAAGGTTAAGCTCTGTGAGCTGAACGCACACATCACAAAGTAGTTTCTGAGAATGATTCTGTCTAGTTTTCATACGAAGATATTTCCTTTTCTAACATTGGCCTCAAATAGCTTGAAATCGCCAATTGCAAATTCCAGAAAAAGAGAGTTTCAAACCTGCTGTGTGTAAGGAAAGGTTCAACTCTGTGAGCTGAATACACACAACACAAAGAAGTTACAGAGAATTCTTCTGTCTAGCATTATATGAAGAAATCCCGTTTCCAAAGAAGTCCTCAAAGAGGTCCAAATATCCACTTGCAGACTTTAGAAACAGAGTGTTTAAAATCTGCTCTATGAACAGAAAGGTTAAAGTCTGTGAGCTGAATGCACACATCACATAGTAGTTTCTGAGAATGATTCTCTCTAGTTTTTTTAGCAAGATATTTCCTTTTCTAACATTGGCCTAAAATCTCTTGAAATCTCCAATTGCAATTCCCACAAAAAGAGAGTTTCAAATCTGCTCTGTCCAAAGAAAGGTTCAACTCTGTGAGCTGAATACACACAACACAAAGAAGTTACCGAAAATTCTTCTGTCTAGCATTATATGAAGAAATCCCGTTTCCAACGAAGTCCTCAAAGAGGTCCAAATATCCACTTGCAGACTTTACAAACAGAGTGTTTCCAAACTGCTCTATGAAAAGAAAGGTTCAACTCTGTGAGCTGAATGCGCACATCACATAGTAGTTTCTGAGAATGATTCTGTATAGTTTTTATACGAAGATATTTCCTTTTCTAACATTGGCCTAAAATTGCTTGAAATCTCCAATTGCAATTTTGACAAAAAGAGAGTTTCAAATCTGCTCTGTCCAAAGAAAGGTTCAACTCTGTGAGCTGAATACACACATCACAAACAAGTTACTGAAAATTCTTCTGTCTAGCATTATATGAAGAAATCCCTTTTCCAACGAAGTCCTCAAAGAGGTCCAAATATCCACTTGCAGACTTTACAAACAGAGTGTTTCCAAACTGCTCTATGAACAGAAAGGTTAAACTCTGTGAGCTGAAGGCACACATCACAAAGTAGTTTCTGAGAATGATTCTGTCTAGTTTTTATAAGAAGATATTTCCTTTTCTACCATTGACCTCAAATCGCTTGAAATCTCAAATTGCAAATTCCAGAAAAAGACAGTTTCAAACCCGCAGTGTGTAAGGAAAGGTTCAAGTCTGTGAGTTGAATACACACAACACAAAGAAGTTAGTGAGAATTCTTCTGTCTAGAATTATATGAAGAAATCCCGTTTCCAACGAAGTCCTCAAAGAGGTCCAAATATCCACTTGCAGACTTTAGAAACAGAGTGTTTCCAAACTGCTCTATGAACAGAAAGGTTAAACTCTGTGAGCTGAACGCACACATCACAAAGTAGTTTCTGAGAATGATTCTGTCTAGTTTTTATACGAAGATATTTCCTTGTCTAACATTGGCCTCAAATCGCTTGAAATCGCCAATTGCAAATTCCAGATAAAGAGAGTTACAAACCTGCTGTGTGTAAGGAAATGTTCAACTCTGTGAGCTGAATACACACAACACAAAGAATTTACTGAGAATTCTTCTGTCTAGCATTATATGAAGAAATCCCGTTTCCAACGAAGTCCTCAAAGAGGTCCAAATATCCACGTGCAGAATTTACAAACAGAGTGTTTCCAAACTGCTCTATGAACAGAAAGGTTCAACTCTGTGAGCTGAATGCGCACATCACATAGTAGTTTCTGAGAATGATTCTGTCTAGTTTTTATACGAAGATATTTCCTTTTCTAACATTGGCCTAAAATTGCTTGAAATCTCCAATTGCAATTTCGACAAAAAGAGAGTTTAAAATCTGCTCTGTCCAAAGAAAGGTTCAACTCTGTGAGCTGAATACACACAACACAAAGAAGTTACTGAAAATTCTTCTGTCTTGCATTATATGAAGAAATTCCGTTTCCAACGAAGTCCTCAAAGAGGTCCAATTATCCTCTTGCAGACTTTACAAACAGAGTGTTTCCAAACTGCTCTATGAACAGAAAGGTTAAACTCTCTGAGCTGAACGCACACATCGCAAAGTAGTTTCTGAGAATGATTCTGTCTAGTTTTTATATGAAGATATTTCCTTTTCTAACATTGGCCTCAAAGTGCTTGAAATCTCCAATTGCAATTCCCACAAAAAGAGAGTTTCAAATCTGCTCTGTCCAAAGAAAGGTTCAACTCTGTGAGCTGAATACACACAACACAAAGAAGTTACTGAAAATTCTTCTGTCTAGCATTATATGAAGAAATCCCGTATCCTACGAAGTCCTCAAAGAGGTCCAAATATCCACTTGCAGACTTTACAGAGTGTTTCCAAACTGCTCTATGAACAGAAAGGTTAAACTCTGTGAGCTGAATGCACACATCACATAGTAGTTTATGAGAATGATTCTGTCTAGTTTTTATACCAAGATATTTCCTTTTCTAACATTGGCCTAAAATCGCTTGATTTCTCCAATTGCAATTTCCAGAAAAACAGAGTTTCAAATCTGCTCTGTCCAAAGAAAGGTTCAACTCTGTGAGCTGAATACACACAACACAAAGAAGTTACCGAAAATTCTTCTGTCTAGCATTATATGAAGAAATCCCGTTTCCAACGAAGTCCTCAAAGAGGTGCAAATATCCACGTGCAGAATTTACAAACAGAGTGTTTCCAAACTGCTCTATGAACAGAAAGGTTCAACTCTGTGAGCTGAATGCGCACATCACATAGTAGTTTCTGAGAATGATTCTGTCTAGTTTTTATACGAAGATATTTCCTTTTCTAACATTGGCCTAAAATTGCTTGAAATCTCCAATTGCAATTTCGACAAAAAGAGAGTTTCAAATCTGCTCTGTCCAAAGAAAGGTTCAACTCTGTGAGCTGAATACACACAACACAAAGAAGTTACTGAAAATTCTTCTGTCTAGCATTATATGAAGAAATCCCGTTTCCAACGAAGTCCTCAAAGAGGTCCAAATATCCACTTGCAGACTTTACAAACAGAGTGTTTCCAAACTGCTCTATGAACAGAAAGGTTAAACTCTGTGAGCTGAACGCACACATCACAAAGTAATTTCTGAGAATGATTCTGTCTAGTTTTTATACGAAGATATTTCCTTTTCTACCATTGACCTCAAATCGCTTGAAATCTCAAATTGCAAATTCCAGAAAAAGACAGATTCAAACCTGCAGTGTGTAAGGAAAGGTTCAAATCTGTGAGTTGAATACACACAACACAAAGAAGTTACTGAGAATTCTTCTGTCTAGAATTATATGAAGAAATTCCGTTTCCAACGAAGTCCTCAAAGAGGTCCAAATATCCACTTGCAGACTTTACAAACAGAGTGTTTCCAAACTGCTCTATGAACAGAAAGGTTAAACTCTGTGAGCTGAAGGCACACATCACAAAGTAGTTTCTGAGAATGATTCTGTCTAGTTTTTATACGAAGATATTTCCTTGTCTAACATTGGCCTCAAATCGCTTGAAATCGCCAATTGCAAATTCCAGATAAAGAGAGTTTCAAACCTGCTGTGTGTAAGGAAAGGTTCAACTCTGTGAGCTGAATACACACAACACAAAGAAGTTATTGAGAATTCTTCTGTCTAGCATTATATGAAGAAATCCCGTTTCCAAAGAAGTCCTCAAAGAGGTCCAAATATCCACTTTCAGACTTTAGAAACAGAGTGTTTAAAATCTGCTCTATGAACAGAAAGGTTAAAGTCTGTGAGCTGAATGCACACATCACATAGTAGTTTCTGAGAATGATTCTCTCTAGTGTTTTTAGCAAGATATTTCCTTTTCTAACATTGGCCTAAAATCGCTTGATTTCTCCAATTGCAATTTCCAAAAAAAGAGAGTTTCAAATCTGCTCTGTCCAAAGAAAGGTTCAACTCTGTGAGCTGAATACACACAACACAAAGAAGTTACTGTGTATTCTTCTGTCTAGCATTATATGAAGAAATCCCGTTTCCAACTAAGTCCTCAAAGAGGTCCAAGTATCCACTTGCAGACTTTACAAACAGAGTGTTTCCAAACTGCTCTATGAACAGAAAGGTTAAGCTCTGTGAGCTGAACGCACACATCACAAAGTAGTTTCTGAGAATGATTCTGTCTAGTTTTCATACGAAGATATTTCCTTTTCTAACATTTGCCTCAAATCGCTTGAAATCGCCAATTGCAAATTCCAGAAAAAGAGAGTTTCAAACCTGCTGTGTGTAAGGAAAGGTTCAACTCTGTGAGCTGAATACACACAACACAAAGAAGTTACTGAAAATTCTTCCGTCTAGCATTATATGAAGAAATCCCGTTTCCAACGAAGTCCTCAAAGAGGTCCAAATATCCACTTGCAGACTTTACAGAGTGTTTCCAAACTGCTCTATGAACAGAAAGGTTAAACTCTGTGAGCTGAATGCACACATAACATAGTAGTTTCTGAGAATGATTCTGTCTAGTTTTTATACCAAGATACTTCCTTTTCTAACATTGGCGTAAAATCCCTTGAAATCACCAATTGCAATTTCCAGAAAAAGTTTCAAACCTGCAGTGTGTAAGGAAAGGTTCAAATCTGTGAGTTGAATACACACAACACAAAGAAGTTAGTGAGAATTCTTCTGTCTAGCATTATATGAAGAAATCCCGTTTCCAACGAAGTCCTCAAAGAGGTGCAAATATCCACTTGTACACTTTACAAACAGAGTGTTTCCAAACTGCTCCATGAACAGAAAGGTTAAACTCTGTGAGCTGAACGCACACATCACAAAGTAGTTTATGAGAATGATTCTGTCTAGTTTTTATATGAAGATATTTCCTTTTCTAACATTGGCCTCAAAGTGCTTGAAATCTCCAATTGCAATTCCCACAAAAAGAGAGTTTCAAATCTGCTCTGTCCAAAGAAATGTTCAACTCTGTGAGCTGAATACACACAACACAAAGAAGTTACGGAAAATTCTTCTGTCTAGCATTATATGAAGAAATTCCGTTTCCAACGAAGTCCTCAAAGAGGTCCAAATATCCACTTGCAGACTTTACAAACAGAGTGTTTCCAAACTGCTCTATGAACAGAAAGGTTCAACTCTGTGAGCTGAATACACACAACACAAAGAAGTTACTGAGAATTCTTCTGTCTAGCATTATATGAAGAAATCCCGTTTCCAACGAAGTCCTCAAAGAGGTCCAAATATCCACTTGCAGACTTTACAAACAGAGTGTTTCCAAACTGCTCTATGAACAGAAAGGTTAAACTCTGTGAGCTGAAGGCACACATCACAAAGTAGTTTCTGAGAATGATTCTGTCTAGTTTTTATACGAAGATATATCCTTGTCTAACATTGGCCTCAAATCGCTTGAAATCGCCAATTGCAAATTCCAGATAAAGAGAGTTTCAAACCTGCTGTTTGTAAGGAAAGGTTCAACTCTGTGAGCTGAATACACACAACACAAAGAAGTTACTGAAAATTCTTCAGTCTAGCACTATATGAAGAAATCCCGTTTCCAACGAATTCCTCAAAGAGGTCCAAATATCCACTTGCAGACTTTACAAACAGAGTGTTTCCAATCTGCTCTATGGACCGAAAGGTTAAACTCTGTGTGCTGAATGCACACATCACATAGTAGATTCTGAGAATGATTCTGTCTAGTTTTTTTACCAAGATATTTTCTTTTCTAACATTGGCCTAAAATCTCTTGAAATCTCCAATTGCAATTTCCACAAAAAGAGAGTTTAAAATCTGCTCTGTCCATAGAAAGGTTCAACTCTGTGAGCTGAATACACACAACACAAAGAAGTTACTGTGTATTCTTCTGTCTAGCATTATATGAAGAAATCCCGTTTCCAACGAAGTCCTCAAAGAGGTCCAAGTATCCACTTGCAGACTTTACAAACAGAGTGTTTCCAAACTGCTCTATGAACAGAAAGGTTAAGCTCTGTGAGCTGAACGCACACATCACAAAGTAGTTTCTGAGAATGATTCTGTCTAGTTTTCATACGAAGATATTTCCTTTTCTAACATTGGCCTCAAATCGCTTGAAATCGCCAATTGCAAATTCCAGAAAAAGAGAGTTTCAAACCTGCTGTGTGTAAGGAAAGGTTCAACTCTGTGAGCTGAATACACACAACACAAAGAAGTTACTGAGAATTCTTCTGTCTAGCATTATATGAAGAAATCCCGTTTCCAAAGAAGTCCTCAAAGAGGTCCAAATATCCACTTGCAGACTTTAGAAACAGAGTGTTTAAAATCTGCTCTATGAACAGAAAGGTTAAAGTCAGTGAGCTGAATGCACACATCACATAGTAGTTTCTGAGAATGATTCTCTCTAGTTTTTTTAGCAAGATATTTCCTTTTCTAACATTGGCCTAAAATCGCTTGATTTCTACAATTGCAATTTCCACAAAAAGAGAGTTTCAAATCTGCTCTGTCCAAAGAAAGGTTCAACTCTGTGAGCTGAATACACACAACACAAAGAAGTTACTGAAAATTCTTCTGTCCAGCATTATATGAAGAAATCCCGTTTCCAACGAAGTCCTCAAAGAAGTCCAAATATCCACTTGCAGAGTTTACAGAGTGTTTCCAAAATGCTCTATTAACAGAAAGGTTAAACTCTGTGAGCTGAATGCACACATCACATAGTAGTTTCTGAGAATGATTCTGTCTAGTTTTTATACCAAGATATTTCCTTTTCTAACATTGGCGTAAAATCGCTTGTAATCTCCAATTGCAATTTCCAGAAAAAGAGAGTTTCAAATCTGCTCTGTCCAAAGAAAGGTTCAACTCTGTGAGCTGAATACACACAACACAAAGAAGTTACTGAAAATTCTTCTGTCTAGCATTATATGAAGAAATCCCGTTTCCAACGAAGTCCTCAAAGAGGTCCAAGTATCCACTTGCAGACTTAACAAATAGAGTGTTTCAAAACCGGTCTATGAACAGAAAGGTTAAACTCTGTGAGCTGAACGCACACATCACAAAGTAGTTTCTGAGAATGATTCTGTCTAGTTTTTATACGAAGATATTTCCTTTTCTAACATTGGCCTCAAATCGCTTGAAATCTCCAATTGCAAATTCCAGAAAAAGAGTTTCAAACCTGCTGTGTAAGGAGAGGTTCAACTCCGTGAGCTGAATACACACAACACAAAGAAGTTACTGAGAATTCTTCTGTCTAGCATTATATGAAGAAATCCCGTTTCCAACGAAGTCCTCAAAGAGGTCCAAATATCCACTTCCAGACTTTACAAACAGAGTGTTTCCAAACTGCTCTGTGAACAGAAAGGTTCAACTCTGTGAGCTGAATACACACAACACAAAGAAGTTACTGAGAATTCTTCTGTCTAGCATTATATGAAGAAATCCCGTTTGCAACGAAGTCCTCAAAGAGGTCCAAATATCCACTTGCAGACTTTACAGAGTGTTTCCAAACTGCTCTATGAACAGAAAGGTTAAACTCTGTGAGCTGAATGCATACATCACATAGTAGTTTCTGAGAATGATTCTGTCTAGTTTTTATACCAAGATATTTCCTTTTCTAACATTGGCGTAAAATCCCTTGAAATCTCCAATTGCAATTTCCAGAAAAAGAGAGTTTCAAATCTGCTCTGTCCAAAGAAAGGTTCAACTCTGTGAGCTGAATACACACAACACGAAGAAGTTACTGAAAATTCTTCTGTCTAGCATTATATGAAGAAATCCCGTTTCCAACTAAGTCCTCAAAGAGGTCCAAATATCCACTTGCAGACTATACAAACAGAATGTTTCCAAACTGCTCTATGAACAGAAAGGTTAAACTCTGTGAGCTGAACGCACACATCACAAAGTAGTTTCTGAGAATGATTCTGTCTAGTTTTTATACGAAGATATTTCCTTTTCTACCATTGACCTCAAATCGCTTGAAATCTCAAATTGCAAATTCCAGAAAAAGACAGTTTCAAACCTGCAGTGTGTAAGGAAAGGTTCAAATCTGTGAGTTGAATACACACAACACAAAGAAGTTAGTGAGAATTCTTCTGTCTAGAATTATATGAAGAAATCCCGTTTCCAACGAAGTCCTCAAAGAGGTCCAAATATCCACTTGCAGACTTTACAAACAGAGTGTTTCCAAACTGCTCTATGAACAGAAAGGTTAAACTCTGTGAGCTGAAGGCACACATCACAAAGTAGTTTCTGAGAATGATTCTGTCTAGTTTTTATACGAAGATATTTCCTTGTCTAACATTGGCCTCAAATCGCTTGAAATCGCCAAATGCAAATTCCAGATAAAGAAATTTTCAAACCTGCTGTGTGTAAGGAAAGGTTCAACTCTGTGAGCTGAATACACACAACACAAAGAAGTTACTGAAAATTCTTCTGTCTAGCACTATATGAAGAAATCCCGTTTCCAACTAAGTCCTCAAAGAGGTCCAAATATCCACTTGCAGACTTTACAAACAGAGTGTTTCCAATCTGCTCTATGGACCGAAAGGTTAAACTCTGTGTGCTGAATGCACACATCACATAGTAGATTCTGAGAATGATTCTGTCTAGTTTTTTTACCAAGATATTTTCTTTTCTAACATTGGCCTAAAATCTCTTGAAATCTCCAATTGCAATTTCCACAAAAAGAGAGTTTAAAATCTGCTCTGTCCAAAGAAAGGTTCAACTCTGTGAGCTGAATACACACAACACAAAGAAGTTACTGTGTATTCTTCTGTCTAGCATTATATGAAGAAATCCCGTTTCCAACGAAGTCCTCAAAGAGGTCCAAGTATCCACTTGCAGACTTTACAAACAGAGTGTTTCCAAACTGCTCTATGAACAGAAAGGTTAAGCTCTGTGAGCTGAACGCACACATCACAAAGTAGTTTCTGAGAATGATTCTGTCTAGTTTTCATACGAAGATATTTCCTTTTCTAACATTGGCCTCAAATAGCTTGAAATCGCCAATTGCAAATTCCAGAAAAAGAGAGTTTCAAACCTGCTGTGTGTAAGGAAAGGTTCAACTCTGTGAGCTGAATACACACAACACAAACAAGTTACAGAGAATTCTTCTGTCTAGCATTATATGAAGAAATCCCGTTTCCAAAGAAGTCCTCAAAGAGGTCCAAATATCCACTTGCAGACTTTAGAAACAGAGTGTTTAAAATCTGCTCTATGAACAGAAAGGTTAAAGTCTGTGAGCTGAATGCACACATCACATAGTAGTTTCTGAGAATGATTCTCTCTAGTTTTTTTAGCAAGATATTTCCTTTTCTAACATTGGCCTAAAATCTCTTGAAATCTCCAATTGCAATTCCCACAAAAAGAGAGTTTCAAATCTGCTCTGTCCAAAGAATGGTTCAACTCTGTGAGCTGAATACACACAACACAAAGAAGTTACCGAAAATTCTTCTGTCTAGCATTATATGAAGAAATCCCGTTTCCAACGAAGTCCTCAAAGAGGTCCAAATATCCACTTGCAGACTTTACAAACAGAGTGTTTCCAAACTGCTCTATGAAAAGAAAGGTTCAACTCTGTGAGCTGAATGCGCACATCACATAGTAGTTTCTGAGAATGATTCTGTATAGTTTTTATACGAAGATATTTCCTTTTCTAACATTGGCCTAAAATTGCTTGAAATCTCCAATTGCAATTTTGACAAAAAGAGAGTTTCAAATCTGCTCTGTCCAAAGAAAGGTTCAACTCTGTGAGCTGAATACACACATCACAAACAAGTTACTGAAAATTCTTCTGTCTAGCATTATATGAAGAAATCCCTTTTCCAACGAAGTCCTCAAAGAGGTCCAAATATCCACTTGCAGACTTTACAAACAGAGTGTTTCCAAACTGCTCTATGAACAGAAAGGTTAAACTCTGTGAGCTGAAGGCACACATCACAAAGTAGTTTCTGAGAATGATTCTGTCTAGTTTTTATAAGAAGATATTTCCTTTTCTACCATTGACCTCAAATCGCTTGAAATCTCAAATTGCAAATTCCAGAAAAAGACAGTTTCAAACCCGCAGTGTGTAAGGAAAGGTTCAAGTCTGTGAGTTGAATACACACAACACAAAGAAGTTAGTGAGAATTCTTCTGTCTAGAATTATATGAAGAAATCCCGTTTCCAACGAAGTCCTCAAAGAGGTCCAAATATCCACTTGCAGACTTTAGAAACAGAGTGTTTCCAAACTGCTCTATGAACAGAAAGGTTAAACTCTGTGAGCTGAACGCACACATCACAAAGTAGTTTCTGAGAATGATTCTGTCTAGTTTTTATACGAAGATATTTCCTTGTCTAACATTGGCCTCAAATCGCTTGAAATCGCCAATTGCAAATTCCAGATAAAGAGAGTTACAAACCTGCTGTGTGTAAGGAAATGTTCAACTCTGTGAGCTGAATACACACAACACAAAGAATTTACTGAGAATTCTTCTGTCTAGCATTATATGAAGAAATCCCGTTTCCAACGAAGTCCTCAAAGAGGTCCAAATATCCACGTGCAGAATTTACAAACAGAGTGTTTCCAAACTGCTCTATGAACAGAAAGGTTCAACTCTGTGAGCTGAATGCGCACATCACATAGTAGTTTCTGAGAATGATTCTGTCTAGTTTTTATACGAAGATATTTCCTTTTCTAACATTGGCCTAAAATTGCTTGAAATCTCCAATTGCAATTTCGACAAAAAGAGAGTTTAAAATCTGCTCTGTCCAAAGAAAGGTTCAACTCTGTGAGCTGAATACACACAACACAAAGAAGTTACTGAAAATTCTTCTGTCTTGCATTGTATGAAGAAATTCCGTTTCCAACGAAGTCCTCAAAGAGGTCCAATTATCCTCTTGCAGACTTTACAAACAGAGTGTTTCCAAACTGCTCTATGAACAGAAAGGTTAAACTCTCTGAGCTGAACGCACACATCGCAAAGTAGTTTCTGAGAATGATTCTGTCTAGTTTTTATATGAAGATATTTCCTTTTCTAACATTGGCCTCAAAGTGCTTGAAATCTCCAATTGCAATTCCCACAAAAAGAGAGTTTCAAATCTGCTCTGTCCAAAGAAAGGTTCAACTCTGTGAGCTGAATACACACAACACAAAGAAGTTACTGAAAATTCTTCTGTCTAGCATTATATGAAGAAATCCCGTATCCTACGAAGTCCTCAAAGAGGTCCAAATATCCACTTGCAGACTTTACAGAGTGTTTCCAAACTGCTCTATGAACAGAAAGGTTAAACTCTGTGAGCTGAATGCACACATCACATAGTAGTTTATGAGAATGATTCTGTCTAGTTTTTATACCAAGATATTTCCTTTTCTAACATTGGCCTAAAATCGCTTGATTTCTCCAATTGCAATTTCCAGAAAAACAGAGTTTCAAATCTGCTCTGTCCAAAGAAAGGTTCAACTCTGTGAGCTGAATACACACAACACAAAGAAGTTACCGAAAATTCTTCTGTCTAGCATTATATGAAGAAATCCCGTTTCCAACGAAGTCCTCAAAGAGGTGCAAATATCCACGTGCAGAATTTACAAACAGAGTGTTTCCAAACTGCTCTATGAACAGAAAGGTTCAACTCTGTGAGCTGAATGCGCACATCACATAGTAGTTTCTGAGAATGATTCTGTCTAGTTTTTATACGAAGATATTTCCTTTTCTAACATTGGCCTAAAATTGCTTGAAATCTCCAATTGCAATTTCGACAAAAAGAGAGTTTCAAATCTGCTCTGTCCAAAGAAAGGTTCAACTCTGTGAGCTGAATACACACAACACAAAGAAGTTACTGAAAATTCTTCTGTCTAGCATTATATGAAGAAATCCCGTTTCCAACGAAGTCCTCAAAGAGGTCCAAATATCCACTTGCAGACTTTACAAACAGAGTGTTTCCAAACTGCTCTATGAACAGAAAGGTTAAACTCTGTGAGCTGAACGCACACATCACAAAGTAATTTCTGAGAATGATTCTGTCTAGTTTTTATACGAAGATATTTCCTTTTCTACCATTGACCTCAAATCGCTTGAAATCTCAAATTGCAAATTCCAGAAAAAGACAGATTCAAACCTGCAGTGTGTAAGGAAAGGTTCAAATCTGTGAGTTGAATACACACAACACAAAGAAGTTACTGAGAATTCTTCTGTCTAGAATTATATGAAGAAATTCCGTTTCCAACGAAGTCCTCAAAGAGGTCCAAATATCCACTTGCAGACTTTACAAACAGAGTGTTTCCAAACTGCTCTATGAACAGAAAGGTTAAACTCTGTGAGCTGAAGGCACACATCACAAAGTAGTTTCTGAGAATGATTCTGTCTAGTTTTTATACGAAGATATTTCCTTGTCTAACATTGGCCTCAAATCGCTTGAAATCGCCAATTGCAAATTCCAGATAAAGAGAGTTTCAAACCTGCTGTGTGTAAGGAAAGGTTCAACTCTGTGAGCTGAATACACACAACACAAAGAAGTTATTGAGAATTCTTCTGTCTAGCATTATATGAAGAAATCCCGTTTCCAAAGAAGTCCTCAAAGAGGTCCAAATATCCACTTTCAGACTTTAGAAACAGAGTGTTTAAAATCTGCTCTATGAACAGAAAGGTTAAAGTCTGTGAGCTGAATGCACACATCACATAGTAGTTTCTGAGAATGATTCTCTCTAGTGTTTTTAGCAAGATATTTCCTTTTCTAACATTGGCCTAAAATCGCTTGATTTCTCCAATTGCAATTTCCAAAAAAAGAGAGTTTCAAATCTGCTCTGTCCAAAGAAAGGTTCAACTCTGTGAGCTGAATACACACAACACAAAGAAGTTACTGTGTATTCTTCTGTCTAGCATTATATGAAGAAATCCCGTTTCCAACTAAGTCCTCAAAGAGGTCCAAGTATCCACTTGCAGACTTTACAAACAGAGTGTTTCCAAACTGCTCTATGAACAGAAAGGTTAAGCTCTGTGAGCTGAACGCACACATCACAAAGTAGTTTCTGAGAATGATTCTGTCTAGTTTTCATACGAAGATATTTCCTTTTCTAACATTTGCCTCAAATCGCTTGAAATCGCCAATTGCAAATTCCAGAAAAAGAGAGTTTCAAACCTGCTGTGTGTAAGGAAAGGTTCAACTCTGTGAGCTGAATACACACAACACAAAGAAGTTACTGAAAATTCTTCCGTCTAGCATTATATGAAGAAATCCCGTTTCCAACGAAGTCCTCAAAGAGGTCCAAATATCCACTTGCAGACTTTACAGAGTGTTTCCAAACTGCTCTATGAACAGAAAGGTTAAACTCTGTGAGCTGAATGCACACATAACATAGTAGTTTCTGAGAATGATTCTGTCTAGTTTTTATACCAAGATACTTCCTTTTCTAACATTGGCGTAAAATCCCTTGAAATCACCAATTGCAATTTCCAGAAAAAGTTTCAAACCTGCAGTGTGTAAGGAAAGGTTCAAATCTGTGAGTTGAATACACACAACACAAAGAAGTTAGTGAGAATTCTTCTGTCTAGCATTATATGAAGAAATCCCGTTTCCAACGAAGTCCTCAAAGAGGTGCAAATATCCACTTGTACACTTTACAAACAGAGTGTTTCCAAACTGCTCCATGAACAGAAAGGTTAAACTCTGTGAGCTGAACGCACACATCACAAAGTAGTTTATGAGAATGATTCTGTCTAGTTTTTATATGAAGATATTTCCTTTTCTAACATTGGCCTCAAAGTGCTTGAAATCTCCAATTGCAATTCCCACAAAAAGAGAGTTTCAAATCTGCTCTGTCCAAAGAAATGTTCAACTCTGTGAGCTGAATACACACAACACAAAGAAGTTACGGAAAATTCTTCTGTCTAGCATTATATGAAGAAATTCCGTTTCCAACGAAGTCCTCAAAGAGGTCCAAATATCCACTTGCAGACTTTACAAACAGAGTGTTTCCAAACTGCTCTATGAACAGAAAGGTTCAACTCTGTGAGCTGAATACACACAACACAAAGAAGTTACTGAGAATTCTTCTGTCTAGCATTATATGAAGAAATCCCGTTTCCAACGAAGTCCTCAAAGAGGTCCAAATATCCACTTGCAGACTTTACAAACAGAGTGTTTCCAAACTGCTCTATGAACAGAAAGGTTAAACTCTGTGAGCTGAAGGCACACATCACAAAGTAGTTTCTGAGAATGATTCTGTCTAGTTTTTATACGAAGATATATCCTTGTCTAACATTGGCCTCAAATCGCTTGAAATCGCCAATTGCAAATTCCAGATAAAGAGAGTTTCAAACCTGCTGTTTGTAAGGAAAGGTTCAACTCTGTGAGCTGAATACACACAACACAAAGAAGTTACTGAAAATTCTTCAGTCTAGCACTATATGAAGAAATCCCGTTTCCAACGAATTCCTCAAAGAGGTCCAAATATCCACTTGCAGACTTTACAAACAGAGTGTTTCCAATCTGCTCTATGGACCGAAAGGTTAAACTCTGTGTGCTGAATGCACACATCACATAGTAGATTCTGAGAATGATTCTGTCTAGTTTTTTTACCAAGATATTTTCTTTTCTAACATTGGCCTAAAATCTCTTGAAATCTCCAATTGCAATTTCCACAAAAAGAGAGTTTAAAATCTGCTCTGTCCATAGAAAGGTTCAACTCTGTGAGCTGAATACACACAACACAAAGAAGTTACTGTGTATTCTTCTGTCTAGCATTATATGAAGAAATCCCGTTTCCAACGAAGTCCTCAAAGAGGTCCAAGTATCCACTTGCAGACTTTACAAACAGAGTGTTTCCAAACTGCTCTATGAACAGAAAGGTTAAGCTCTGTGAGCTGAACGCACACATCACAAAGTAGTTTCTGAGAATGATTCTGTCTAGTTTTCATACGAAGATATTTCCTTTTCTAACATTGGCCTCAAATCGCTTGAAATCGCCAATTGCAAATTCCAGAAAAAGAGAGTTTCAAACCTGCTGTGTGTAAGGAAAGGTTCAACTCTGTGAGCTGAATACACACAACACAAAGAAGTTACTGAGAATTCTTCTGTCTAGCATTATATGAAGAAATCCCGTTTCCAAAGAAGTCCTCAAAGAGGTCCAAATATCCACTTGCAGACTTTAGAAACAGAGTGTTTAAAATCTGCTCTATGAACAGAAAGGTTAAAGTCAGTGAGCTGAATGCACACATCACATAGTAGTTTCTGAGAATGATTCTCTCTAGTTTTTTTAGCAAGATATTTCCTTTTCTAACATTGGCCTAAAATCGCTTGATTTCTACAATTGCAATTTCCACAAAAAGAGAGTTTCAAATCTGCTCTGTCCAAAGAAAGGTTCAACTCTGTGAGCTGAATACACACAACACAAAGAAGTTACTGAAAATTCTTCTGTCCAGCATTATATGAAGAAATCCCGTTTCCAACGAAGTCCTCAAAGAAGTCCAAATATCCACTTGCAGAGTTTACAGAGTGTTTCCAAAATGCTCTATTAACAGAAAGGTTAAACTCTGTGAGCTGAATGCACACATCACATAGTAGTTTCTGAGAATGATTCTGTCTAGTTTTTATACCAAGATATTTCCTTTTCTAACATTGGCGTAAAATCGCTTGTAATCTCCAATTGCAATTTCCAGAAAAAGAGAGTTTCAAATCTGCTCTGTCCAAAGAAAGGTTCAACTCTGTGAGCTGAATACACACAACACAAAGAAGTTACTGAAAATTCTTCTGTCTAGCATTATATGAAGAAATCCCGTTTCCAACGAAGTCCTCAAAGAGGTCCAAGTATCCACTTGCAGACTTAACAAATAGAGTGTTTCAAAACCGGTCTATGAACAGAAAGGTTAAACTCTGTGAGCTGAACGCACACATCACAAAGTAGTTTCTGAGAATGATTCTGTCTAGTTTTTATACGAAGATATTTCCTTTTCTAACATTGGCCTCAAATCGCTTGAAATCTCCAATTGCAAATTCCAGAAAAAGAGTTTCAAACCTGCTGTGTAAGGAGAGGTTCAACTCCGTGAGCTGAATACACACAACACAAAGAAGTTACTGAGAATTCTTCTGTCTAGCATTATATGAAGAAATCCCGTTTCCAACGAAGTCCTCAAAGAGGTCCAAATATCCACTTCCAGACTTTACAAACAGAGTGTTTCCAAACTGCTCTGTGAACAGAAAGGTTCAACTCTGTGAGCTGAATACACACAACACAAAGAAGTTACTGAGAATTCTTCTGTCTAGCATTATATGAAGAAATCCCGTTTGCAACGAAGTCCTCAAAGAGGTCCAAATATCCACTTGCAGACTTTACAGAGTGTTTCCAAACTGCTCTATGAACAGAAAGGTTAAACTCTGTGAGCTGAATGCATACATCACATAGTAGTTTCTGAGAATGATTCTGTCTAGTTTTTATACCAAGATATTTCCTTTTCTAACATTGGCGTAAAATCCCTTGAAATCTCCAATTGCAATTTCCAGAAAAAGAGAGTTTCAAATCTGCTCTGTCCAAAGAAAGGTTCAACTCTGTGAGCTGAATACACACAACACGAAGAAGTTACTGAAAATTCTTCTGTCTAGCATTATATGAAGAAATCCCGTTTCCAACTAAGTCCTCAAAGAGGTCCAAATATCCACTTGCAGACTATACAAACAGAATGTTTCCAAACTGCTCTATGAACAGAAAGGTTAAACTCTGTGAGCTGAACGCACACATCACAAAGTAGTTTCTGAGAATGATTCTGTCTAGTTTTTATACGAAGATATTTCCTTTTCTACCATTGACCTCAAATCGCTTGAAATCTCAAATTGCAAATTCCAGAAAAAGACAGTTTCAAACCTGCAGTGTGTAAGGAAAGGTTCAAATCTGTGAGTTGAATACACACAACACAAAGAAGTTAGTGAGAATTCTTCTGTCTAGAATTATATGAAGAAATCCCGTTTCCAACGAAGTCCTCAAAGAGGTCCAAATATCCACTTGCAGACTTTACAAACAGAGTGTTTCCAAACTGCTCTATGAACAGAAAGGTTAAACTCTGTGAGCTGAAGGCACACATCACAAAGTAGTTTCTGAGAATGATTCTGTCTAGTTTTTATACGAAGATATTTCCTTGTCTAACATTGGCCTCAAATCGCTTGAAATCGCCAAATGCAAATTCCAGATAAAGAAATTTTCAAACCTGCTGTGTGTAAGGAAAGGTTCAACTCTGTGAGCTGAATACACACAACACAAAGAAGTTACTGAGAATTCTTCTGTCTAGCATTATATGAAGAATTCCCGTTTCCAACGAAGTCCTCAAAGAGGTCCAAATATCCACTTGCAGACTTTACAAACAGAGTGTTTCCAATCTGCTCTATGAACAGAAAGGTTAAACTCTGTGAGCTGAATGCACACATCACATAGTAGTTTCTGAGAATGATTCTGTCTAGTTTTTTTACCAAGATATTTTCTTTTCTAACATTGGCCTAAAATCGCTTGAAATCTCCAATTGCAATTTCCATAAAAAGAGAGTTTAAAATCTGCTCTGTCAAAAGAAAGGTTCAACTGTGTGAGCTGAATACACACAACACAAAGAAGTTACTGAAAATTCTTCTGTCTAGCATTATATGAAGAAATCCCGTTTCCAACGAAGTCCTCAAAGAGGTCCAAATATGCACTTGCAGACTTTACAAACAGAGTGTTTCCAAACTGCTCTATGAACAGAAAGGTTAAACTCTGTGAGCTGAAGGCACACATCACAAAGTAGTTTCTGAGAATGATTCTGTCTAGTTTTTATACGAAGATATTTCCTTGTCTAACATTGGCCTCAAATCGCTTGAAATCGCCAATTGCAAATTCCAGATAAAGAGAGTTTCAATCCTGCTGTTTGTAAGGAAAGGTTCAACTCTGTGAGCTGAATACACACAACACAAAGAAGTTACTGAAAATTCTTCTGTCTAGCACTATATGAAGAAATCCCGTTTCCAACTAAGTCCTCAAAGAGGTCCAAATATCCACTTGCAGACTTTACAAACAGAGTGTTTCCAATCTGCTCTATGGACCGAAAGGTTAAACTCTGTGTGCTGAATGCACACATCACATAGTAGATTCTGAGAATGATTCTGTCTAGTTTTTTTACCAAGATATTTTCTTTTCTAACATTGGCCTAAAATCTCTTGAAATCTCCAATTGCAATTTCCACAAAAAGAGAGTTTAAAATCTGCTCTGTCCAAAGAAAGGTTCAACTCTGTGAGCTGAATACACACAACACAAAGAAGTTACTGTGTATTCTTCTGTCTAGCATTATATGAAGAAATCCCGTTTCCAACGAAGTCCTCAAAGAGGTCCAAGTATCCACTTGCAGACTTTACAAACAGAGTGTTTCCAAACTGCT
Organism: Pan troglodytes; assembly: GCF_028858775.2. NCBI lineage: Eukaryota > Metazoa > Chordata > Mammalia > Primates > Hominidae > Pan > Pan troglodytes. The sequence continues at coordinate 95,761,412 of NC_086015.1, forward strand.
CTATGAACAGAAAGGTTAAGCTCTGTGAGCTGAACGCACACATCACAAAGTAGTTTCTGAGAATGATTCTGTCTAGTTTTCATACGAAGATATTTCCTTTTCTAACATTGGCCTCAAATCGCTTGAAATCGCCAATTGCAAATTCCAGAAAAAGAGAGTTTCAAACCTGCTGTGTGTAAGGAAAGGTTCAACTCTGTGAGCTGAATACACACAACACAAAGAAGTTACTGAGAATTCTTCTGTCTAGCATTATATGAAGAAATCCCGTTTCGAAAGAAGTCCTCAAAGAGGTCCAAATATCCACTTGCAGACTTTAGAAACAGAGTGTTTAAAATCTGCTCTATGAACAGAAAGGTTAAAGTCTGTGAGCTGAATGCACACATCACATAGTAGTTTCTGAGAATGATTCTGTCTAGTTTTCATACGAAGATATTTCCTTTTCTAACATTGGCGTAAAATCGCTTGTAATCTCCAATTGCAATTTCCAGAAAAAGAGAGTTTCAAATCTGCTCTGTCCAAAGAAAGGTTCAACTCTGTGAGCTGAATACACACAACACAAAGAAGTTACGGAAAATTCTTCTGTCCAGCATTATATGAAGAAATCCCGTTTCCAACGAAGTCCTCAAAGAGGTCCAAATATCCACTTGCAGAGTTTACAGAGTGTTTCCAAACTGCTCTATTAACAGAAAGGTTAAACTCTGTGAGCTGAATGCACACATCACATAGTAGTTTCTGAGAATGATTCTGTCTAGTTTTTATACCAAGATATTTCCTTTTCTAACATTGGCGTAAAATCGCTTGTAATCTCCAATTGCAATTTCCAGAAAAAGAGAGTTTCAAATCTGCTCTGTCCAAAGAAAGGTTCAACTCTGTGAGCTGAATACACACAACACAAAGAAGTTACGGAAAATTCTTCTGTCTAGCATTATATGAAGAAATCCCGTTTCCAACGAAGTCCTCAAAGAGGTCCAAGTATCCACTTGCAGACTTAACAAATAGAGTGTTTCAAAACTGGTCTATGAACAGAAAGGTTAAACTCTGTGAGCTGAACGCACACATCACAAAGTAGTTTCTGAGAATGATTCTGTCTAGTTTTTATACGAAGATATTTCCTTTTCTAACATTGGCCTCAAATCGCTTGAAATCTCCAATTGCAAATTCCAGAAAAAGAGTTTCAAACCTGCTGTATAAGGAGAGGTTCAACTCCGTGAGCTGAATACACACAACACAAAGAAGTTACTGAGAATTCTTCTGTCTTGCATTATATGAAGAAATCCCGTTTCCAACGAAGTCCTCAAAGAGGTCCAAATATCCACTTGCAGACTTTACAAACAGAGTGTTTCCAAACTGCTCTGTGAACAGAAAGGTTCAACTCTGTGAGCTGAATACACACAACACAAAGAAGTTACTGAGAATTCTTCTGTCTAGCATTATATGAAGAAATCCCGTTTGCAACGAAGTCCTCAAAGAGGTCCAAATATCCACTTGCAGACTTTACAGAGTGTTTCCAAACTGCTCTATGAACAGAAAGGTTAAACTCTGTGAGCTGAATGCACACATCACATAGTAGTTTCTGAGAATGATTCTGTCTAGTTTTTCTGCCAAGATATTTCCTTTTCTAACATTGGCGTAAAATCCCTTGAAATCTCCAATTGCAATTTCCAGAAAAAGAGAGTTTCAAATCTTCTCTGTCCAAAGAAAGGTTCAACTCTGTGAGCTGAATACACACAACACGAAGAAGTTACTGAAAATTCTTCTGTCTAGCATTATATGAAGAAATCCCGTTTCCAACGAAGTCCTCAAAGAGGTCCAAATATCCACTTGCAGACTATACAAACAGAATGTTTCCAAACTGCTCTATGAACAGAAAGGTTAAACTCTGTGAGCTGAACGCACACATCACAAAGTAGTTTCTGAGAATGATTCTGTCTAGTTTTTATACGAAGATATTTCCTTTTCTACCATTGACCTCAAATCGCTTGAAATCTCAAATTCCAAATTCCAGAAAAAGACAGTTTCAAACCTGCAGTGTGTAAGGAAAGGTTCAAATCTGTGAGTTGAATACACACAACACAAAGAAGTTAGTGAGAATTCTTCTGTCTAGAATTATATGAAGAAATCCCGTTTCCAACGAAGTCCTCAAAGAGGTCCAAATATCCACTTGCAGACTTTACAAACAGAGTGTTTCCAAACTGCTCTATGAACAGAAAGGTTAAACTCTGTGAGCTGAAGGCACACATCACAAAGTAGTTTCTGAGAATGATTCTGTCTAGTTTTTATACGAAGATATTTCCTTGTCTAACATTGGCCTCAAATCGCTTGAAATCGCCAAATGCAAATTCCAGATAAAGAAATTTTCAAACCTGCTGTGTGTAAGGAAAGGTTCAACTCTGTGAGCTGAATACACACAACACAAAGAAGTTACTGAGAATTCTTCTGTCTAGCATTATATGAAGAAATCCCGTTTCCAACGAAGTCCTCAAAGAGGTCCAAATATCCACTTGCAGACTTTACAAACAGAGTGTTTCCAATCTGCTCTATGAACAGAAAGGTTAAACTCTGTGAGCTGAATGCACACATCACATAGTAGTTTCTGAGAATGATTCTGTCTAGTTTTTTTACCAAGATATTTTCTTTTCTAACATTGGCCTAAAATCGCTTGAAATCTCCAATTGCAATTTCCACAAAAAGAGAGTTTAAAATCTGCTCTGTCAAAAGAAAGGTTCAACTGTGTGAGCTGAATACACACAACACAAAGAAGTTACTGAGAATTCTTCTGTCTAGCATTATATGAAGAAATCCCGTTTCCAACGAAGTCCTCAAAGAGGTCCAAATATCCACTTGCAGACTTTACAAACAGAGTGTTTCCAAACTGCTCTATGAACAGAAAGGTTAAACTCTGTGTGCTGAATGCACACATCACATAGTAGATTCTGAGAATGATTCTGTCTAGTTTTTTTACCAAGATATTTTCTTTTCTAACATTGGCCTAAAATCTCTTGAAATCTCCAATTGCAATTTCCACAAAAAGAGAGTTTAAAATCTGCTCTGTCCAAAGAAAGGTTCAACTCTGTGAGCTGAATACACACAACACAGAGAAGTTACTGTGTATTCTTCTGTCTAGCATTATATGAAGAAATCCCGTTTCCAACGAAGTCCTCAAAGAGGTCCAAGTATCCACTTGCAGACTTTACAAACAGAGTGTTTCCAAACTGCTCTATGAACAGAAAGGTTAAGCTCTGTGAGCTGAACGCACACATCACAAAGTAGTTTCTGAGAATGATTCTGTCTAGTTTTCATACGAAGATATTTCCTTTTCTAACATTGGCCTCAAATCGCTTGAAATCGCCAATTGCAAATTCCAGAACAAGAGAGTTTCAAACCTGCTGTGTGTAAGGAAAGGTTCAACTCTGTGAGCTGAATACACACAACACAAAGAAGTTACTGAGAATTCTTCTGTCTAGCATTATATGAAGAAATCCCGTTTCCAAAGAAGTCCTCAAAGAGGTCCAAATATCCACTTGCAGACTTTAGAAACAGAGTGTTTAAAATCTGCTCTATGAACAGAAAGGTTAAAGTCAGTGAGCTGAATGCACACATCACATAGTAGTTTCTGAGAATGATTCTCTCTAGTTTTTTTAGCAAGATATTTCCTTTTCTAACATTGGCCTAAAATCGCTTGATTTCTACGATTGCAATTTCCACAAAAAGAGAGTTTCAAATCTGCTCTGTCCAAAGAAAGGTTCAACTCTGTGAGCTGAATACACACAACACAAAGAAGTTACTGAAAATTCTTCTGTCCAGCATTATATGAAGAAATCCCGTTTCCAACGAAGTCCTCAAAGAAGTCCAAATATCCACTTGCAGAGTTTACAGAGTGTTTCCAAAATGCTCTATTAACAGAAAGGTTAAACTCTGTGAGCTGAATGCACACATCACATAGTAGTTTCTGAGAATGATTCTGTCTAGTTTTTATACCAAGATATTTCCTTTTCTAACATTGGCGTAAAATCGCTTGTAATCTCCAATTGCAATTTCCAGAAAAAGAGAGTTTCAAATCTGCTCTGTCCAAAGAAAGGTTCAACTCTGTGAGCTGAATACACACAACACAAAGAAGTTACTGAAAATTCTTCTGTCTAGCATTATATGAAGAAATCCCGTTTCCAACGAAGTCCTCAAAGAGGTCCAAGTATCCACTTGCAGACTTAACAAATAGAGTGTTTCAAAACCGGTCTATGAACAGAAAGGTTAAACTCTGTGAGCTGAACGCACACATCACAAAGTAGTTTCTGAGAATGATTCTGTCTAGTTTTTATACGAAGATATTTCCTTTTCTAACATTGGCCTCAAATCGCTTGAAATCTCCAATTGCAAATTCCAGAAAAAGAGTTTCAAACCTGCTGTGTAAGGAGAGGTTCAACTCCGTGAGCTGAATACACACAACACAAAGAAGTTACTGAGAATTCTTCTGTCTAGCATTATATGAAGAAATCCCGTTTCCAACGAAGTCCTCAAAGAGGTCCAAATATCCACTTCCAGACTTTACAAACAGAGTGTTTCCAAACTGCTCTGTGAACAGAAAGGTTCAACTCTGTGAGCTGAATACACACAACACAAAGAAGTTACTGAGAATTCTTCTGTCTAGCATTATATGAAGAAATCCCGTTTGCAACGAAGTCCTCAAAGAGGTCCAAATATCCACTTGCAGACTTTACAGAGTGTTTCCAAACTGCTCTATGAACAGAAAGGTTAAACTCTGTGAGCTGAATGCATACATCACATAGTAGTTTCTGAGAATGATTCTGTCTAGTTTTTATACCAAGATATTTCCTTTTCTAACATTGGCGTAAAATCCCTTGAAATCTCCAATTGCAATTTCCAGAAAAAGAGAGTTTCAAATCTGCTCTGTCCAAAGAAAGGTTCAACTCTGTGAGCTGAATACACACAACACGAAGAAGTTACTGAAAATTCTTCTGTCTAGCATTATATGAAGAAATCCCGTTTCCAACGAAGTCCTCAAAGAGGTCCAAATATCCACTTGCAGACTATACAAACAGAATGTTTCCAAACTGCTCTATGAACAGAAAGGTTAAACTCTGTGAGCTGAACGCACACATCACAAAGTAGTTTCTGAGAATGATTCTGTCTAGTTTTTATACGAAGATATTTCCTTTTCTACCATTGACCTCAAATCGCTTGAAATCTCAAATTGCAAATTCCAGAAAAAGACAGTTTCAAACCTGCAGTGTGTAAGGAAAGGTTCAAATCTGTGAGTTGAATACACACAACACAAAGAAGTTAGTGAGAATTCTTCTGTCTAGAATTATATGAAGAAATCCCGTTTCCAACGAAGTCCTCAAAGAGGTCCAAATATCCACTTGCAGACTTTACAAACAGAGTGTTTCCAAACTGCTCTATGAACAGAAAGGTTAAACTCTGTGAGCTGAAGGCACACATCACAAAGTAGTTTCTGAGAATGATTCTGTCTAGTTTTTATACGAAGATATTTCCTTGTCTAACATTGGCCTCAAATCGCTTGAAATCGCCAAATGCAAATTCCAGATAAAGAAATTTTCAAACCTGCTGTGTGTAAGGAAAGGTTCAACTCTGTGAGCTGAATACACACAACACAAAGAAGTTACTGAGAATTCTTCTGTCTAGCATTATATGAAGAATTCCCGTTTCCAACGAAGTCCTCAAAGAGGTCCAAATATCCACTTGCAGACTTTACAAACAGAGTGTTTCCAATCTGCTCCATGAACAGAAAGGTTAAACTCTGTGAGCTGAATGCACACATCACATAGTAGTTTCTGAGAATGATTCTGTCTAGTTTTTTTACCAAGATATTTTCTTTTCTAACATTGGCCTAAAATCGCTTGAAATCTCCAATTGCAATTTCCATAAAAAGAGAGTTTAAAATCTGCTCTGTCAAAAGAAAGGTTCAACTGTGTGAGCTGAATACACACAACACAAAGAAGTTACTGAAAATTCTTCTGTCTAGCATTATATGAAGAAATCCCGTTTCCAACGAAGTCCTCAAAGAGGTCCAAATATGCACTTGCAGACTTTACAAACAGAGTGTTTCCAAACTGCTCTATGAACAGAAAGGTTAAACTCTGTGAGCTGAAGGCACACATCACAAAGTAGTTTCTGAGAATGATTCTGTCTAGTTTTTATACGAAGATATTTCCTTGTCTAACATTGGCCTCAAATCGCTTGAAATCGCCAATTGCAAATTCCAGATAAAGAGAGTTTCAAACCTGCTGTTTGTAAGGAAAGGTTCAACTCTGTGAGCTGAATACACACAACACAAAGAAGTTACTGAAAATTCTTCTGTCTAGCACTATATGAAGAAATCCCGTTTCCAACTAAGTCCTCAAAGAGGTCCAAATATCCACTTGCAGACTTTACAAACAGAGTGTTTCCAATCTGCTCTATGGACCGAAAGGTTAAACTCTGTGTGCTGAATGCACACATCACATAGTAGATTCTGAGAATGATTCTGTCTAGTTTTTTTACCAAGATATTTTCTTTTCTAACATTGGCCTAAAATCTCTTGAAATCTCCAATTGCAATTTCCACAAAAAGAGAGTTTAAAATCTGCTCTGTCCAAAGAAAGGTTCAACTCTGTGAGCTGAATACACACAACACAAAGAAGTTACTGTGTATTCTTCTGTCTAGCATTATATGAAGAAATCCCGTTTCCAACGAAGTCCTCAAAGAGGTCCAAGTATCCACTTGCAGACTTTACAAACAGAGTGTTTCCAAACTGCTCTATGAACAGAAAGGTTAAGCTCTGTCAGCTGAACGCACACATCACAAAGTAGTTTCTGAGAATGATTCTGTCTAGTTTTCATACGAAGATATTTCCTTTTCTAACATTGGCCTCAAATCGCTTGAAATCGCCAATTGCAAATTCCAGAAAAAGAGAGTTTCAAACCTGCTGTGTGTAAGGAAAGGTTCAACTCTGTGAGCTGAATACACACAACACAAAGAAGTTACTGAGAATTCTTCTGTCTAGCATTATATGAAGAAATCCCGTTTCGAAAGAAGTCCTCAAAGAGGTCCAAATATCCACTTGCAGACTTTAGAAACAGAGTGTTTAAAATCTGCTCTATGAACAGAAAGGTTAAAGTCTGTGAGCTGAATGCACACATCACATAGTAGTTTCTGAGAATGATTCTGTCTAGTTTTCATACGAAGATATTTCCTTTTCTAACATTGGCGTAAAATCGCTTGTAATCTCCAATTGCAATTTCCAGAAAAAGAGAGTTTCAAATCTGCTCTGTCCAAAGAAAGGTTCAACTCTGTGAGCTGAATACACACAACACAAAGAAGTTACGGAAAATTCTTCTGTCCAGCATTATATGAAGAAATCCCGTTTCCAACGAAGTCCTCAAAGAGGTCCAAATATCCACTTGCAGAGTTTACAGAGTGTTTCCAAACTGCTCTATTAACAGAAAGGTTAAACTCTGTGAGCTGAATGCACACATCACATAGTAGTTTCTGAGAATGATTCTGTCTAGTTTTTATACCAAGATATTTCCTTTTCTAACATTGGCGTAAAATCGCTTGTAATCTCCAATTGCAATTTCCAGAAAAAGAGAGTTTCAAATCTGCTCTGTCCAAAGAAAGGTTCAACTCTGTGAGCTGAATACACACAACACAAAGAAGTTACGGAAAATTCTTCTGTCTAGCATTATATGAAGAAATCCCGTTTCCAACGAAGTCCTCAAAGAGGTCCAAGTATCCACTTGCAGACTTAACAAATAGAGTGTTTCAAAACTGGTCTATGAACAGAAAGGTTAAACTCTGTGAGCTGAACGCACACATCACAAAGTAGTTTCTGAGAATGATTCTGTCTAGTTTTTATACGAAGATATTTCCTTTTCTAACATTGGCCTCAAATCGCTTGAAATCTCCAATTGCAAATTCCAGAAAAAGAGTTTCAAACCTGCTGTATAAGGAGAGGTTCAACTCCGTGAGCTGAATACACACAACACAAAGAAGTTACTGAGAATTCTTCTGTCTTGCATTATATGAAGAAATCCCGTTTCCAACGAAGTCCTCAAAGAGGTCCAAATATCCACTTGCAGACTTTACAAACAGAGTGTTTCCAAACTGCTCTGTGAACAGAAAGGTTCAACTCTGTGAGCTGAATACACACAACACAAAGAAGTTACTGAGAATTCTTCTGTCTAGCATTATATGAAGAAATCCCGTTTGCAACGAAGTCCTCAAAGAGGTCCAAATATCCACTTGCAGACTTTACAGAGTGTTTCCAAACTGCTCTATGAACAGAAAGGTTAAACTCTGTGAGCTGAATGCACACATCACATAGTAGTTTCTGAGAATGATTCTGTCTAGTTTTTCTGCCAAGATATTTCCTTTTCTAACATTGGCGTAAAATCCCTTGAAATCTCCAATTGCAATTTCCAGAAAAAGAGAGTTTCAAATCTTCTCTGTCCAAAGAAAGGTTCAACTCTGTGAGCTGAATACACACAACACGAAGAAGTTACTGAAAATTCTTCTGTCTAGCATTATATGAAGAAATCCCGTTTCCAACGAAGTCCTCAAAGAGGTCCAAATATCCACTTGCAGACTATACAAACAGAATGTTTCCAAACTGCTCTATGAACAGAAAGGTTAAACTCTGTGAGCTGAACGCACACATCACAAAGTAGTTTCTGAGAATGATTCTGTCTAGTTTTTATACGAAGATATTTCCTTTTCTACCATTGACCTCAAATCGCTTGAAATCTCAAATTCCAAATTCCAGAAAAAGACAGTTTCAAACCTGCAGTGTGTAAGGAAAGGTTCAAATCTGTGAGTTGAATACACACAACACAAAGAAGTTAGTGAGAATTCTTCTGTCTAGAATTATATGAAGAAATCCCGTTTCCAACGAAGTCCTCAAAGAGGTCCAAATATCCACTTGCAGACTTTACAAACAGAGTGTTTCCAAACTGCTCTATGAACAGAAAGGTTAAACTCTGTGAGCTGAAGGCACACATCACAAAGTAGTTTCTGAGAATGATTCTGTCTAGTTTTTATACGAAGATATTTCCTTGTCTAACATTGGCCTCAAATCGCTTGAAATCGCCAAATGCAAATTCCAGATAAAGAAATTTTCAAACCTGCTGTGTGTAAGGAAAGGTTCAACTCTGTGAGCTGAATACACACAACACAAAGAAGTTACTGAGAATTCTTCTGTCTAGCATTATATGAAGAAATCCCGTTTCCAACGAAGTCCTCAAAGAGGTCCAAATATCCACTTGCAGACTTTACAAACAGAGTGTTTCCAATCTGCTCTATGAACAGAAAGGTTAAACTCTGTGAGCTGAATGCACACATCACATAGTAGTTTCTGAGAATGATTCTGTCTAGTTTTTTTACCAAGATATTTTCTTTTCTAACATTGGCCTAAAATCGCTTGAAATCTCCAATTGCAATTTCCACAAAAAGAGAGTTTAAAATCTGCTCTGTCAAAAGAAAGGTTCAACTGTGTGAGCTGAATACACACAACACAAAGAAGTTACTGAGAATTCTTCTGTCTAGCATTATATGAAGAAATCCCGTTTCCAACGAAGTCCTCAAAGAGGTCCAAATATCCACTTGCAGACTTTACAAACAGAGTGTTTCCAAACTGCTCTATGAACAGAAAGGTTAAACTCTGTGTGCTGAATGCACACATCACATAGTAGATTCTGAGAATGATTCTGTCTAGTTTTTTTACCAAGATATTTTCTTTTCTAACATTGGCCTAAAATCTCTTGAAATCTCCAATTGCAATTTCCACAAAAAGAGAGTTTAAAATCTGCTCTGTCCAAAGAAAGGTTCAACTCTGTGAGCTGAATACACACAACACAGAGAAGTTACTGTGTATTCTTCTGTCTAGCATTATATGAAGAAATCCCGTTTCCAACGAAGTCCTCAAAGAGGTCCAAGTATCCACTTGCAGACTTTACAAACAGAGTGTTTCCAAACTGCTCTATGAACAGAAAGGTTAAGCTCTGTGAGCTGAACGCACACATCACAAAGTAGTTTCTGAGAATGATTCTGTCTAGTTTTCATACGAAGATATTTCCTTTTCTAACATTGGCCTCAAATCGCTTGAAATCGCCAATTGCAAATTCCAGAACAAGAGAGTTTCAAACCTGCTGTGTGTAAGGAAAGGTTCAACTCTGTGAGCTGAATACACACAACACAAAGAAGTTACTGAGAATTCTTCTGTCTAGCATTATATGAAGAAATCCCGTTTCCAAAGAAGTCCTCAAAGAGGTCCAAATATCCACTTGCAGACTTTAGAAACAGAGTGTTTAAAATCTGCTCTATGAACAGAAAGGTTAAAGTCAGTGAGCTGAATGCACACATCACATAGTAGTTTCTGAGAATGATTCTCTCTAGTTTTTTTAGCAAGATATTTCCTTTTCTAACATTGGCCTAAAATCGCTTGATTTCTACGATTGCAATTTCCACAAAAAGAGAGTTTCAAATCTGCTCTGTCCAAAGAAAGGTTCAACTCTGTGAGCTGAATACACACAACACAAAGAAGTTACTGAAAATTCTTCTGTCCAGCATTATATGAAGAAATCCCGTTTCCAACGAAGTCCTCAAAGAAGTCCAAATATCCACTTGCAGAGTTTACAGAGTGTTTCCAAAATGCTCTATTAACAGAAAGGTTAAACTCTGTGAGCTGAATGCACACATCACATAGTAGTTTCTGAGAATGATTCTGTCTAGTTTTTATACCAAGATATTTCCTTTTCTAACATTGGCGTAAAATCGCTTGTAATCTCCAATTGCAATTTCCAGAAAAAGAGAGTTTCAAATCTGCTCTGTCCAAAGAAAGGTTCAACTCTGTGAGCTGAATACACACAACACAAAGAAGTTACTGAAAATTCTTCTGTCTAGCATTATATGAAGAAATCCCGTTTCCAACGAAGTCCTCAAAGAGGTCCAAGTATCCACTTGCAGACTTAACAAATAGAGTGTTTCAAAACCGGTCTATGAACAGAAAGGTTAAACTCTGTGAGCTGAACGCACACATCACAAAGTAGTTTCTGAGAATGATTCTGTCTAGTTTTTATACGAAGATATTTCCTTTTCTAACATTGGCCTCAAATCGCTTGAAATCTCCAATTGCAAATTCCAGAAAAAGAGTTTCAAACCTGCTGTGTAAGGAGAGGTTCAACTCCGTGAGCTGAATACACACAACACAAAGAAGTTACTGAGAATTCTTCTGTCTAGCATTATATGAAGAAATCCCGTTTCCAACGAAGTCCTCAAAGAGGTCCAAATATCCACTTCCAGACTTTACAAACAGAGTGTTTCCAAACTGCTCTGTGAACAGAAAGGTTCAACTCTGTGAGCTGAATACACACAACACAAAGAAGTTACTGAGAATTCTTCTGTCTAGCATTATATGAAGAAATCCCGTTTGCAACGAAGTCCTCAAAGAGGTCCAAATATCCACTTGCAGACTTTACAGAGTGTTTCCAAACTGCTCTATGAACAGAAAGGTTAAACTCTGTGAGCTGAATGCATACATCACATAGTAGTTTCTGAGAATGATTCTGTCTAGTTTTTATACCAAGATATTTCCTTTTCTAACATTGGCGTAAAATCCCTTGAAATCTCCAATTGCAATTTCCAGAAAAAGAGAGTTTCAAATCTGCTCTGTCCAAAGAAAGGTTCAACTCTGTGAGCTGAATACACACAACACGAAGAAGTTACTGAAAATTCTTCTGTCTAGCATTATATGAAGAAATCCCGTTTCCAACTAAGTCCTCAAAGAGGTCCAAATATCCACTTGCAGACTATACAAACAGAATGTTTCCAAACTGCTCTATGAACAGAAAGGTTAAACTCTGTGAGCTGAACGCACACATCACAAAGTAGTTTCTGAGAATGATTCTGTCTAGTTTTTATACGAAGATATTTCCTTTTCTACCATTGACCTCAAATCGCTTGAAATCTCAAATTGCAAATTCCAGAAAAAGACAGTTTCAAACCTGCAGTGTGTAAGGAAAGGTTCAAATCTGTGAGTTGAATACACACAACACAAAGAAGTTAGTGAGAATTCTTCTGTCTAGAATTATATGAAGAAATCCCGTTTCCAACGAAGTCCTCAAAGAGGTCCAAATATCCACTTGCAGACTTTACAAACAGAGTGTTTCCAAACTGCTCTATGAACAGAAAGGTTAAACTCTGTGAGCTGAAGGCACACATCACAAAGTAGTTTCTGAGAATGATTCTGTCTAGTTTTTATACGAAGATATTTCCTTGTCTAACATTGGCCTCAAATCGCTTGAAATCGCCAAATGCAAATTCCAGATAAAGAAATTTTCAAACCTGCTGTGTGTAAGGAAAGGTTCAACTCTGTGAGCTGAATACACACAACACAAAGAAGTTACTGAGAATTCTTCTGTCTAGCATTATATGAAGAATTCCCGTTTCCAACGAAGTCCTCAAAGAGGTCCAAATATCCACTTGCAGACTTTACAAACAGAGTGTTTCCAATCTGCTCCATGAACAGAAAGGTTAAACTCTGTGAGCTGAATGCACACATCACATAGTAGTTTCTGAGAATGATTCTGTCTAGTTTTTTTACCAAGATATTTTCTTTTCTAACATTGGCCTAAAATCGCTTGAAATCTCCAATTGCAATTTCCATAAAAAGAGAGTTTAAAATCTGCTCTGTCAAAAGAAAGGTTCAACTGTGTGAGCTGAATACACACAACACAAAGAAGTTACTGAAAATTCTTCTGTCTAGCATTATATGAAGAAATCCCGTTTCCAACGAAGTCCTCAAAGAGGTCCAAATATGCACTTGCAGACTTTACAAACAGAGTGTTTCCAAACTGCTCTATGAACAGAAAGGTTAAACTCTGTGAGCTGAAGGCACACATCACAAAGTAGTTTCTGAGAATGATTCTGTCTAGTTTTTATACGAAGATATTTCCTTGTCTAACATTGGCCTCAAATCGCTTGAAATCGCCAATTGCAAATTCCAGATAAAGAGAGTTTCAAACCTGCTGTTTGTAAGGAAAGGTTCAACTCTGTGAGCTGAATACACACAACACAAAGAAGTTACTGAAAATTCTTCTGTCTAGCACTATATGAAGAAATCCCGTTTCCAACTAAGTCCTCAAAGAGGTCCAAATATCCACTTGCAGACTTTACAAACAGAGTGTTTCCAATCTGCTCTATGGACCGAAAGGTTAAACTCTGTGTGCTGAATGCACACATCACATAGTAGATTCTGAGAATGATTCTGTCTAGTTTTTTTACCAAGATATTTTCTTTTCTAACATTGGCCTAAAATCTCTTGAAATCTCCAATTGCAATTTCCACAAAAAGAGAGTTTAAAATCTGCTCTGTCCAAAGAAAGGTTCAACTCTGTGAGCTGAATACACACAACACAAAGAAGTTACTGTGTATTCTTCTGTCTAGCATTATATGAAGAAATCCCGTTTCCAACGAAGTCCTCAAAGAGGTCCAAGTATCCACTTGCAGACTTTACAAACAGAGTGTTTCCAAACTGCTCTATGAACAGAAAGGTTAAGCTCTGTGAGCTGAACGCACACATCACAAAGTAGTTTCTGAGAATGATTCTGTCTAGTTTTCATACGAAGATATTTCCTTTTCTAACATTGGCCTCAAATCGCTTGAAATCGCCAATTGCAAATTCCAGAAAAAGAGAGTTTCAAACCTGCTGTGTGTAAGGAAAGGTTCAACTCTGTGAGCTGAATACACACAACACAAAGAAGTTACTGAGAATTCTTCTGTCTAGCATTATATGAAGAAATCCCGTTTCGAAAGAAGTCCTCAAAGAGGTCCAAATATCCACTTGCAGACTTTAGAAACAGAGTGTTTAAAATCTGCTCTATGAACAGAAAGGTTAAAGTCTGTGAGCTGAATGCACACATCACATAGTAGTTTCTGAGAATGATTCTGTCTAGTTTTTATACCAAGATATTTCCTTTTCTAACATTGGCGTAAAATCGCTTGTAATCTCCAATTGCAATTTCCAGAAAAAGAGAGTTTCAAATCTGCTCTGTCCAAAGAAAGGTTCAACTCTGTGAGCTGAATACACACAACACAAAGAAGTTACGGAAAATTCTTCTGTCCAGCATTATATGAAGAAATCCCGTTTCCAACGAAGTCCTCAAAGAGGTCCAAATATCCACTTGCAGAGTTTACAGAGTGTTTCCAAACTGCTCTATTAACAGAAAGGTTAAACTCTGTGAGCTGAATGCACACATCACATAGTAGTTTCTGAGAATGATTCTGTCTAGTTTTTATACCAAGATATTTCCTTTTCTAACATTGGCGTAAAATCGCTTGTAATCTCCAATTGCAATTTCCAGAAAAAGAGAGTTTCAAATCTGCTCTGTCCAAAGAAAGGTTCAACTCTGTGAGCTGAATACACACAACACAAAGAAGTTACGGAAAATTCTTCTGTCTAGCATTATATGAAGAAATCCCGTTTCCAACGAAGTCCTCAAAGAGGTCCAAGTATCCACTTGCAGACTTAACAAATAGAGTGTTTCAAAACTGGTCTATGAACAGAAATGTTAAACTCTGTGAGCTGAACGCACACATCACAAAGTAGTTTCTGAGAATGATTCTGTCTAGTTTTTATACGAAGATATTTCCTTTTCTAACATTGGCCTCAAATCGCTTGAAATCTCCAATTGCAAATTCCAGAAAAAGAGTTTCAAACCTGCTGTATAAGGAGAGGTTCAACTCCGTGAGCTGAATACACACAACACAAAGAAGTTACTGAGAATTCTTCTGTCTTGCATTATATGAAGAAATCCCGTTTCCAACGAAGTCCTCAAAGAGGTCCAAATATCCACTTGCAGACTTTACAAACAGAGTGTTTCCAAACTGCTCTGTGAACAGAAAGGTTCAACTCTGTGAGCTGAATACACACAACACAAAGAAGTTACTGAGAATTCTTCTGTCTAGCATTATATGAAGAAATCCCGTTTGCAACGAAGTCCTCAAAGAGGTCCAAATATCCACTTGCAGACTTTACAGAGTGTTTCCAAACTGCTCTATGAACAGAAAGGTTAAACTCTGTGAGCTGAATGCACACATCACATAGTAGTTTCTGAGAATGATTCTGTCTAGTTTTTCTGCCAAGATATTTCCTTTTCTAACATTGGCGTAAAATCCCTTGAAATCTCCAATTGCAATTTCCAGAAAAAGAGAGTTTCAAATCTTCTCTGTCCAAAGAAAGGTTCAACTCTGTGAGCTGAATACACACAACACGAAGAAGTTACTGAAAATTCTTCTGTCTAGCATTATATGAAGAAATCCCGTTTCCAACGAAGTCCTCAAAGAGGTCCAAATATCCACTTGCAGACTATACAAACAGAATGTTTCCAAACTGCTCTATGAACAGAAAGGTTAAACTCTGTGAGCTGAACGCACACATCACAAAGTAGTTTCTGAGAATGATTCTGTCTAGTTTTTATACGAAGATATTTCCTTTTCTACCATTGACCTCAAATCGCTTGAAATCTCAAATTCCAAATTCCAGAAAAAGACAGTTTCAAACCTGCAGTGTGTAAGGAA
The DNA here is from genome assembly GCF_028858775.2 of Pan troglodytes. Taxonomy (NCBI): domain Eukaryota; kingdom Metazoa; phylum Chordata; class Mammalia; order Primates; family Hominidae; genus Pan; species Pan troglodytes. The sequence continues at coordinate 95,777,000 of NC_086015.1, forward strand.
AGGTTCAAATCTGTGAGTTGAATACACACAACACAAAGAAGTTACTGAGAATTCTTCTGTCTAGCATAATATGAAGAAATCCCGTTTGCAACGAAGTCCTCAAAGAGGTCCAAATATCCACTTGCAGACTTTACAGAGTGTTTCCAAACTGCTCTATGAACAGAAAGGTTAAACTCTGTGAGCTGAATGCACACATCACATAGTAGTTTCTGAGAATGATTCTGTCTAGTTTTTATACCAAGATATTTCCTTTTCTAACATTGGCATAAAATCCCTTGAAATCTCCAATTGCAATTTCCAAAAAAAGAGAGTTTAAAATCTGCTCTGTCCAAAGAAAGGTTCAACTGTGTGAGCTGAATACACACAACACAAAGAAGTTACTGAAAATTCTTCTGTCTAGCATTATATGAAGAAATCCCATTTCCAACGAAGTCCTCAAAGAGGTCCAAATATCCACTTGCAGACTTTACAAACAGAGTGTTTCAAAACTGTTCTATGAACAGAAAGGTTAAACTCTGTGAGCTGAATGCACACATCACATAGTAGTTTCTGAGAATGATTCTGTCTAGTTTTTATACCAAGATATTTTCTTTTCTAACATTGGCCTAAAATCTCTTGAAATCTCCAATTGCAATTTCCACAAAAAGAGAGTTTAAAATCTGCTCTGTCCAAAAAAAGGTTCAACTCTGTGAGCTGAATACACACAACACAAAGAAGTTACTGTGTATTCTTCTGTCTAGCATTATATGAAGAAATCCCGTTTCCAACTAAGTCCTCAAAGAGGTCCAAGTATCCACTTGCAGACTTTACAAACAGAGTGTTTCCAAACTGCTCTATGAACAGAAAGGTTAAGCTCTGTGAGCTGAACGCACACATCACAAAGTAGTTTCTGAGAATGATTCTGTCTAGTTTTCATACGAAGATATTTCCTTTTCTAACATTGGCCTCAAATCGCTTGAAATCGCCAATTGCAAATTCCAGAAAAAGAGAGTTTCAAACCTGCTGTGTGTAAGGAAAGGTTCAACTCTGTGAGCTGAATACACACAACACAAAGAAGTTATTGAGAATTCTTCTGTCTAGCATTATATGAAGAAATCCCCTTTCCAAAGAAGTCCTCAAAGAGGTCCAAATATCCACTTGCAGACTTTAGAAACAGAGTGTTTAAAATCTGCTCTATGAACAGAAAGGTTAAAGTCTGTGAGCTGAATGCACACATCACATAGTAGTTTCTGAGAATGATTCTCTCTAGTTTTTTTAGCAAGATATTTCCTTTTCTAACATTGGCCTAAAATCGCTTGATTTCTCCAATTGCAATTTCCACAAAAAGAGAGTTTCAAATCTGCTCTGTCCAAAGAAAGGTTCAACTCTGTGAGCTGAATACACACAACACAAAGAAGTTACTGTGTATTCTTCTGTCTAGCATTATATGAAGAAATCCCGTTTCCAACTAAGTCCTCAAAGAGGTCCAAGTATCCACTTGCAGACTTTACAAACAGAGTGTTTCCAAACTGCTCTATGAACAGAAAGGTTAAGCTCTGTGAGCTGAACGCACACATCACAAAGTAGTTTCTGAGAATGATTCTGTCTAGTTTTCATACGAAGATATTTCCTTTTCTAACATATGCCTCAAATCGCTTGAAATCGCCAATTGCAAATTCCAGAAAAAGAGAGTTTCAAACCTGCTGTGTGTAAGGAAAGGTTCAACTCTGTGAGCTGAATACACACAACACAAAGAAGTTACTGAAAATTCTTCTGTCTAGCATTATATGAAGAAATCCCGTTTCCAACGAAGTCCTCAAAGAGGTCCAAATATCCACTTGCAGACTTTACAGAGTGTTTCCAAACTAATCTATGAACAGAAAGGTTAAACTCTGTGAGCTGAATGCACACATCACATAGTAGTTTCTGAGAATGATTCTGTCTAGTTTTTATACCAAGACACTTCCTTTTCTAACATTGGCGTAAAATCCCTTGAAATCACCAATTGCAATTTCCAGAAAAAGGTTCAAACCTGCAGTGTGTAAGGAAAGGTTCAAATCTGTGAGTTGAATACACACAACACAAAGAAGTTAGTGAGAATTCTTCTGTCTAGCATTATATGAAGAAATCCCGTTTCCAACGAAGTCCTCAAAGAGGTGCAAATATCCACTTGTACACTTTACAAACAGAGTGTTTCCAAACTGCTCTATGAACAGAAAGGTTAAACTCTGTGAGCTGAACGCACACATCACAAAGTAGTTTCTGAGAATGATTCTGTCTAATTTTTATATGAAGATATTTCCTTTTCTAACATTGGCCTCAAAGTGCTTGAAATCTCCAATTGCAATTCGCACAAAAAGAGAGTTTCAAATCTGCTCTGTCCAAAGAAATGTTCAACTCTGTGAGCTGAATACACACAACAAAAAGAAGTTACGGAAAATTCTTCTGTCTAGCATTATATGAAGAAATCCCGTTTCCAACGAAGTCCTCAATGAGGTCCAAATATCCACTTGCAGACTTTACAAACAGAGTGTTTCCAAACTGCTCTATGAACAGAAAGGTTCAACTCTGTGAGCTGAATACATACAACACAAAGAAGTTACTGAGAATTCTTCTGTCTAGCATTATATGAAGAAATCCCGTTTCCAACGAAGTCCTCAAAGAGGTCCAAATATCCACTTGCAGACTTTACAGAGTGTTTCCAAACTGCTCTATGAAGAGAAAGGTTAAACTCTGTGAGCTGAATGCACACATCATATAGTAGTTTCTGAGAATGATTCTGTCTAGTTTTTATACCAAGATATTTCCTTTTCTAACACTGGCGTAAAATCGCTTGTAATCTCCAATTGCAATTTCCAGAAAAAGAGAGTTTCAAATCTGCTCTGTCCAAAGAAAGGTTCAACTCTGTGAGCTGAATACACACAACACAAAGAAGTTACTGAAAATTCTTCTGTCTAGCATTATATGAAGAAATCCCGTTTCCAACGAAGTCCTCAAAGAGGTCCAAGTATCCACTTGCAGACTTAACAAATAGAGTGTTTCAAAACTGCTCTATGAACAGAAAGGTTAAACTCTGTGAGCTGAACGCACACATCACAAAGTAGTTTCTGAGAATGATTCTGTCTAGTTTTTATACGAAGATATTTCCTTTTCTAACATTGGCCTCAAATCGCTTGAAATCTCAAATTGCAAATTCCAGAAAAAGTTTCAAACCTGCAGTGTGTAAGGAAAGGTTCAAATCTGTGAGTTGAATACACACAACACAAAGAAGTTAGTGAGAATTCTTCTGTCTAGCATTATATGAAGAAATCCCGTTTCCAACGAAGTCCTCAAAGAGGTGCAAATATCCACTTGTACACTTTACAAACAGAGTGTTTCCAAACTGCTCCATGAACAGAAAGGTTAAACTCTGTGAGCTGAACGCACACATCACAAAGTAGTTTATGAGAATGATTCTGTCTAGTTTTTATATGAAGATATTTCCTTTTCTAACATTGGCCTCAAAGTGCTTGAAATGTCCAATTGCAATTGCCACAAAAAGAGAGTTTCAAATCTGCTCTGTCCAAAGAAATGTTCAACTCTGTGAGCTGAATACACACAACACAAAGAAGTTACGGAAAATTCTTCTGTCTAGCATTATATGAAGAAATTCCGTTTCCAACGAAGTCCTCAAAGAGGTCCAAATATCCACTTGCAGACTTTACAAACAGAGTGTTTCCAAACTGCTCTATGAACAGAAAGGTTCAACTCTGTGAGCTGAATACACACAACACAAAGAAGTTACTGAGAATTCTTCTGTCTAGCATTATATGAAGAAATCCCGTTTCCAACGAAGTCCTCAAAGAGGTCCAAATATCCACTTGCAGACTTTACAAACAGAGTGTTTCCAAACTGCTCTGAACAGAAAGGTTCAACTCTGTGAGCTGAATACACACAACACAAAGAAGTTACTGAGAATTCTTCTGTCTAGCATTATATGAAGAAATCCCGTTTCCAACGAAGTCCTCAAAGAGGTCCAAATATCCACTTGCAGACTTTACAAACAGAGTGTTTCCAAACTGCTCTATGAACAGAAAGGTTAAACTCTGTGAGCTGAAGGCACACATCACAAAGTAGTTTCTGAGAATGATTCTGTCTAGTTTTTATACGAAGATATTTCCTTGTCTAACATTGGCCTCAAATCGCTTGAAATCGCCAATTGCAAATTCCAGATAAAGAGAGTTTCAAACCTGCTGTTTGTAAGGAAAGGTTCAACTCTGTGAGCTGAATACACACAACACAAAGAAGTTACTGAAAATTCTTCTGTCTAGCACTATATGAAGAAATCCCGTTTCCAACGAATTCCTCAAAGAGGTCCAAATATCCACTTGCAGACTTTACAAACAGAGTATTTCCAATCTGCTCTATGGACCGAAAGGTTGAACTCTGTGTGCTGAATGCACACATCACATAGTAGATTCTGAGAATGATTCTGTCTAGTTTTTTTACCAAGATATTTTCTTTTCTAACATTGGCCTAAAATCTCTTGAAATCTCCAATTGCAATTTCCACAAAAAGAGAGTTTAAAATCTGCTCTGTCCAAAGAAAGGTTCAACTCTGTGAGCTGAATACACACAACACAAAGAAGTTACTGAGAATTCTTCTGTCTAGCATTATATGAAGAAATCCCGTTTCCAAAGAAGTCCTCAAAGAGGTCCAAATATCCACTTGCAGACTTTAGAAACAGAGTGTTTAAAATCTGCTCTATGAACAGAAAGGTTAAAGTCTGTGAGCTGAATGCACACATCACATAGTTGTTTCTGAGAATGATTCTCTCTAGTTTTTTTAGCAAGATATTTCCTTTTCTAACATTGGCCTAAAATCGCTTGATTTCTCCAATTGCAATTTCCACAAAAAGAGAGTTTCAAATCTGCTCTGTCCAAAGAAAGGTTCAACTCTGTGAGCTGAATACACACAACACAAAGAAGTTACTGAAAATTCTTCTGTCCAGCATTATATGAAGAAATCCCGTTTCCAACGAAGTCCTCAAAGAGGTCCAAATATCCACTTGCAGAGTTTACAGAGTGTTTCCAAACTGCTCTATTAACAGAAAGGTTAAACTCTGTGAGCTGAATGCACACATCACATAGTAGTTTCTGAGAATGATTCTGTCTAGTTTTTATACCAAGATATTTCCTTTTCTAACATTGGCGTAAAATCGCTTGTAATCTCCAATTGCAATTTCCAGAAAAAGAGAGTTTCAAATCTGCTCTGTCCAAAGAAAGGTTCAACTCTGTGAGCTGAATACACACAACACAAAGAAGTTACTGAAAATTCTTCTGTCTAGCATTATATGAAGAAATCCCGTTTCCAACGAAGTCCTCAAAGAGGTCCAAGTATCCACTTGCAGACTTAACAAATAGAGTGTTTCAAAACTGGTCTATGAACAGAAAGGTTAAACTCTGTGAGCTGAACGCACACATCACAAAGTAGTTTCTGAGAATGATTCTGTCTAGTTTTTATACGAAGATATTTCCTTTTCTAACATTGGCCTCAAATCGCTTGAAATCTCCAATTGCAAATTCCAGAAAAAGAGTTTCAAACCTGCTGTGTAAGGATAGGTTCAACTCCGTGAGCTGAATACACACAACACAAAGAAGTTACTGAGAATTCTTCTGTCTAGCATTATATGAAGAAATCCCGTTTCCAACGAAGTCCTCAAAGAGGTCCAAATATCCACTTGCAGACTTTACAAACAGAGTGTTTCCAAACTGCTCTATGAAGAGAAAGGTTAAACTCTGTGAGCTGAACGCACACATCACAAAGTAGTTTCTGAGAATGATTCTGTCTTGTTTTTATACGAAGATATTTCCTTTTCTACCATTGGCCTAAAATCGCTTGAAATCTCCAATTGCAATTTCGACAAAAAGAGAGTTTCAAATTTCTCTGCCCAAAGAAAGGTTCAACTCTGTGAGCTGAATACACACAACACAAAGAAGTTACTGAAAAGTCTTCTGTCTAACATTATATGAAGAAATCCCTTTTCCAACGAAGTCCTCAAAGAGGTCCAAATATCCACTTGCAGACTTTACAAACAGAGTGGTTCCAATCTGCTCTATGAAGAGAAAGGTTAAACTCTGTGAGCTGAATGCACACATCACATAGTAGTTTCTGAGAATGATTCTGTCTAGTTTTTTTACCAAGATATTTTCTTTTCTATCATTGGCCTAAAATCGCTTGAAATCTCCAATTGCAATTTCCACAAAAAGAGAGTTTAAAATCTGCTCTGTCAAAAGAAATGTTCAACTGTGTGAGCTGAATACACACAACACAAAGAAGTTACTGAAAACTCTTCTGTCTAGCATTATATGAAGAAATCCCATTTCCAACGAAGTCCTCAAAGAGGTCCAAATATCCACTTGCAGACTTTACAAACAGAGTCTTTCCAAACTGTTCTATGAACAGAAAGGTTAAACTCTGTGAGCTGAATGCACACATCACATAGTAGTTTCTGAGAAAGATTCTGTCTAGTTTTTATACCAAGATATTTCCTTTTCTAACATTGGCGTAAAATCGCTTGTAATCTCCAATTGCAATTTCCAGAAAAAGAGAGTTTCAAACTGCTCTGTCCAAAGAAAGGTTCAACTCTGTGAGCTGAATACACACAACACAAGGAAGTTACTGAAAATTCTTCTGTCTAGCATTATATGAAGAAATCCCGTTTCCAACGAAGTCCTCAAAGAGGTCCAAGTATCCACTTGCAGACTTAACAAATAGAGTGTTTCAAAACTGCTCTCTGAGCAGAAAGGTTAAACTCTGTGAGCTGAACGCACACATCACAAAGTAGTTTCTGAGAATGATTCTGTCTACTTTTTATACGAAGATATTTTTTTTTCTAACATTGTCCTCAAATCGCTTGAAATCTCAAATTGCAAATTCCAGAAAAAGTTTCAAACCTGCAGTGTGTAAGGAAAGGTTCAAATCTGTGAGTTGAATACACACAACACAAAGAAGTTAGTGAGAATTCTTCTGTCTAGCATTATATGAAGAAATCCCGTTTCCAACGAAGTCCTCAAAGAGGTGCAAATATCCACTTGTACACTTTACAAACAGAGTGTTTCCAAACTGCTCTATGAACAGAAAGGTTAAACTCTGTGAGCTGAACGCACACATCACAAAGTAGTTTCTGAGAATGATTCTGTCAAGTTTTTATATGAAGATATTTCCTTTTCTAACATTGGCCTCAAAGTGCTTGAAATCTCCAATTGCAATTCCCACAAAAAGAGTTTCCAATCTGCTCTGTCCAAAGAAATGTTCAACTCTGTGAGCTGAATACACACAACACAAAGAAGTTACGGAAAATTCTTCTGTCTAGCATTATATGAAGAAATTCCGTTTCCAACGGAGTCCTCAAAGAGGTCCAAATATCCACTTGCAGACTTTACAAACAGAGTGTTTCCAAACTGCTCTATGAACAGAAAGGTTCAACTCTGTGAGCTGAATACACACAACACAAAGAAGTTACTGAGAATTCTTCTGTCTAGCATTATATGAAGAAATCCCGTTTCCAACGAAGTCCTCAAAGAGGTCCAAATATCCACTTGCAGACTTTACAAACAGAGTGTTTCCAATCTGCTCTATGAACAGAAAGGTTAAACTCTGTGAGCTGAAGGCACACATCACAAAGTAGTTTCTGAGAATGATTCTGTCTAGTTTTTATACGAAGATATTTCCTTGTCTAACATTGGCCTCAAATCGCTTGAAATCGCCAATTGCAAATTCCAGATAAAGAGAGTTTCAAACCTGCTGTTTGTAAGGAAAGGTTCAACTCTGTGAGCTGAATACACACAACACAATGAAGTTACTGAAAATTCTTCTGTCTAGCACTATATGAAGAAATCCCGTTTCCAACGAATTCCTCAAAGAGGTCCAAATATCCACTTGCAGACTTTACAAACAGAGTGTTTCCAATCTGCTCTATGGACCGAAAGGTTAAACTCTGTGTGCTGAATGCACACATCACATAGTAGATTCTGAGAATTATTCTGTCTAGTTTTTTTACCAAGATATTTTCTTTTCTAACATTGGCCTAAAATCTCTTGAAATCTCCAATTGCAATTTCCACAAAAAGAGAGTTTAAAATCTGCTCTGTCCAAAGAAAGGTTCAACTCTGTGAGCTGAATACACACAACACAAAGAAGTTACTGTGTATTCTTTTGTCTAGCATTATATGAAGAAATCCCGTTTCCAACGAAGTCCTCAAAGAGGTCCTAGTATCCACTTGCAGACTTTACAAACAGAGTGTTTCCAAACTGCTCTATGAACAGAAAGGTTAAGCTCTGTGAGCTGAACGCACACATCACAAAGTAGTTTCTGAGAATGATTCTGTCTAGTTTTCATACGAAGATATTTCCTTTTCTAACATTGGCCGCAAATCGCTTGAAATCGCCAATTGCAAATTCCAGAAAAAGAGAGTTTCAAACCTGCTGTGTGTAAGGAAAGGTTCAACTCTGTGAGCTGAATACACACAACACAAAGAAGTTACTGAGAATTCTTCTGTCTAGCATTATATGAAGAAACACCGTTTCCAAAGAAGTCCTCAAAGAGGTCCAAATATCCACTTGCAGACTTTAGAAACAGAGTGTTTAAAATCTGCTCTATGAACAGAAAGGTTAAAGTCTGTGAGCTGAATGCACACATCACATAGTAGTTTCTGAGAATGATTCTCTCTAGTTTTTTTAGCAAGATATTTCCTTTTCTAACATTGGCCTAAAATCGCTTGATTTCTCCAATTGCAATTTCCACAAAAAGAGAGTTTCAAATCTGCTCTGTCCAAAGAAAGGTTCAACTCTGTGAGCTGAATACACACAACACAAAGAAGTTACTGAAAATTCTTCTGTCTAGCATTATATGAAGAAATCCCGTTTCCAACGAAGTCCTCAAAGAGGTCCAAATATCCACTTGCAGACTTTACAGAGTGTTTCCAAACTGCTCTATGAACAGAAAGGTTAAACTCTGTGAGCTGAATGCACACATCACATAGTAGTTTCTGAGAATGATTCTGTCTAGTTTTTATACCAAGATATTTCCTTTTCTAACATTGGCCTAAAATCGCTTGATTTCTCCAATTGCAATTTCCAGAAAAGCAGAGTATCAAATCTGCTCTGTCCAAAGAAAGGTTCAACTCTGTGAGCTGAATACACACAACACAAAGAAGTTACCGAAAATTCTTCTGTCTAGCATTATATGAAGAAATCCCGTTTCCAACGAAGTCCTCAAAGAGGTCCAAATATCCCCGTGCAGAATTTACAAACAGAGTGTTTCCAAACTGCTCTATGAACAGAAAGGTTCAACTCTGTGAGCTGAATGCGCACATCACATAGTAGTTTCTGAGAGTGATTCTGTCTAGTTTTTATACGAAGATATTTCCTTTTCTAACATTGGCCTAAAATTGCTTGAAATCTCCAATTGCAATTTCGACAAAAAGAGAGTTTCAAATCTGCTCTGTCCAAAGAAAGGTTCAACTCTGTGAGCTGAATACACACAACACAAAGAAGTTACTGAGAATTCTTCTGTCTAGCATTATATGAAGAAATCCCGTTTCCAACGAAGTCCTCAAAGAGGTCCAAATATCCACTTGCAGACTTTACAAACAGAGTGTTTCCAAACTGCTCTATGAACACAAAGGTTAAACTCTGTGAGCTGAAGGCACACATCACAAAGTAGTTTCTGAGAATGATTCTGTCTAGTTTTTATACGAAGATATTTCCTTGTCTAACATTGGCCTCAAATCGCTTGAAATCGCCAATTGCAAATTCCAGATAAAGAGACTTTCAAACCTGCTGTGTGTAAGGAAAGGTTCAACTCTGTGAGCTGAATACACACAACACAAAGAAGTTACTGAGAATTCTTCTGTCTAGCATTATATGAAGAAATCCCGTTTCCAATGAAGTCCTCAAAGAGGTCCAAATATCCACTTGCAGACTTTACAAACAGAGTGTTTCCAAACTGCTCTATGAACAGAAAGGTTAAACTCTGTGAGCTGAACGCACACATCGCAAAGTAGTTTCTGAGAATGATTCTGTCTTGTTTTTATACCAAGATATTTCCTTTTCAACCATTGGCCTAAAATCGCTTGAAATCTCCAATTGCAATTCCCACAAAAAGAGTTTCAAATCTGCTCTGTCCAAAGAAATGTTCAACTCTGTGAGCTGAATACACACAACAGAAAGAAGTTACTGAAAATTCTTCTGTCTAACATTATATGAAGAAATCCCGTTTCCAACGAAGTCCTCAAAGAGGTCCAAATATCCACTTGCACACTTTACAAACAGAGTGTTTCCAATCTGCTCTATGAACAGAAAGGTTAAACTCTGTGAGTTGAATGCACACATCACATAGTAGTTTCTGAGAATGATTCTGTCTAGTTTTTATACCAAGATATTTCCTTTTCTAACATTGGCGTAAAATCGCTTGTAATCTCCAATTGCAATTTCCAGAAAAAGAGAGTTTCAAATCTGCTCTGTCCAAGGAAAGGTTCAACTCTGTGAGCTGAATACACACAACACAAAGAAGTTACTGAGAATTCTTCTGTCTAGCATTATATGAAGAAAAACCGTTTCCAACGAAGTCCTCAAAGAGGTCCAAGTATCCACTTGCAGACATAACAAATAGACTGTTTCAAAACTGCTCTATGAACAGAAAGGTTAAACTCTGTGATCTGAACGCACACATCACAAAGTAGTTTCTGAGAATGATTCTGTCTAGTTTTTATACGAAGATATTTCCTTTTCTAACATTGGCCTCAAATCGCTTGAAATCTCAAATTGCAAATTCCAGAAAAAGACAGTTTCAAACCTGGAGTGTGTAAGGAAAGGTTCCAATCTGTGAGTTGAATACACACAACACAAAGAAGTTAGTGAGAATTCTTCTGTCTAGCATTATATGAAGAAATCCCGTTTCCAACGAAGTCCTCAAAGAGGTGCAAATATCCACTTGTACACTTTACAAACAGAGTGTTTCCAAACTGCTCTATGAACAGAAAGGTTAAACTCTGTGAGCTGAACGCACACATCACAAAGTAGTTTCTGAGAATGATTCTGTCTAGTTTTTATATGAAGATATTTCCTTTTCTAACATTGGCCTCAAAGCGCTTGAAATCTCCAATTGCAATTCCCACAAAAAGAGAGTTTCAAATCTGCTCTGTCCAAAGAAAGGTTCAACTCTGTGAGCTGAATACACACAACACAAAGAAGTTACCGAAAATTCTTCTGTCTAGCATTATATGAAGAAATCCCGTTTCCAACGAAGTCCTCAAAGAGGTCCAAATATCCACTTGCAGACTTTACAAACAGAGTGTTTCCAAACTGCTCTATGAAAAGAAAGGTTCAACTCTGTGAGCTGAATGCGCACATCACATAGTAGTTTCTGAGAATGATTCTGTATAGTTTTTATACGAAGATATTTCCTTTTCTAACATTGGCCTAAAATTGCTTGAAATCTCCAATTGCAATTTTGACAAAAAGAGAGTTTCAAATCTGCTCTGTCCAAAGAAAGGTTCAACTCTGTGAGCTGAATACACACATCACAAACAAGTTACTGAAAATTCTTCTGTCTAGCATTATATGAAGAAATCCCTTTTCCAACGAAGTCCTCAAAGAGGTCCAAATATCCACTTGCAGACTTTACAAACAGAGTGTTTCCAAACTGCTCTATGAACAGAAAGGTTAAACTCTGTGAGCTGAAGGCACACATCACTAAGTAGTTTCTGAGAATGATTCTGTCTAGTTTTTATACGAAGATATTTCCTTTTCTACCATTGACCTCAAATCGCTTGAAATCTCAAATTGCAAATTCCAGAAAAAGACAGATTCAAACCTGCAGTGTGTAAGGAAAGGTTCAAATCTGTGAGTTGAATACACACAACACAAAGAAGTTACTGAGAATTCTTCTGTCTAGAATTATATGAAGAATTCCCGTTTCCAACGAAGTCCTCAAAGAGGTCCAAATATCCACTTGCAGACTTTACAAACAGAGTGTTTCCAAACTGCTCTATGAACAGAAAGGTTAAACTCTGTGAGCTGAAGGCACACATCACAAAGTAGTTTCTGAGAATGATTCTGTCTAGTTTTTATACGAAGATATTTCCTTGTCTAACATTGGCCTCAAATCGCTTGAAATCGCCAATTGCAAATTCCAGATAAAGAGAGTTTCAAACCTGCTGTGTGTAAGGAAAGTTTCAACTCTGTGAGCTGAATACACACAACACAAAGAAGTTACTGAAAATTCTTCTGTCTAGCACTATATGAAGAAATCCCGTTTCCAACGAATTCCTCAAAGAGGTCCAAATATCCACTTGCAGACGTTACAAACAGAGTGTTTCCAATCTGCTCTATGGACCGAAAGGTTAAACTCTGTGTGCTGAATGCACACATCACATAGTAGATTCTGAGAATGATTCTGTCTAGTTTTTTTACCAAGATATTTTCTTTTCTAATATTGGCCTAAAATCTCTTGAAATCTCCAATTGCAATTTCCACAAAAAGAGAGTTTAAAATCTGCTCTGTCCAAAGAAAGGTTCAACTCTGTGAGCTGAATACACACAACACAAAGAAGTTACTGTGTATTCTTCTGTCTAGCATTATATGAAGAAATCCCGTTTCCAACGAAGTCCTCAAAGAGGTCCAAGTATCCACTTGCAGACTTTACAAACAGAGTGTTTCCAAACTGCTCTATGAACAGAAAGGTTAAGCTCTGTGAGCTGAACGCACACATCACAAAGTAGTTTATGAGAATGATTCTGTCTAGTTTTTATACGAAGATATTTCCTTTTCTAACATTGGCCTCAAATCGCTTGAAATCTCCAATTGCAAATTCCAGAAAAAGAGAGTTTCAAACCTGCTGTGTAAGGAGAGGTTCAACTGTGTGAGCTGAATACACACAACACAAAGAAGTTACTGAGAATTCTTCTGTCTAGCATTATATGAAGAAATCCCGTTTCCAACGAAGTCCTCAAAGAGGTCCAAATATCCACTTGCAGACTTTACAAACAGAGTGTTTCCAAACTGCTCTATGAACAGAAAGGTTAAACTCTGTGAGCTGAACGCAAACATCACAAAGTAGTTTCTGAAAATGATTCTGTCTTGTTTTTATACGAAGATATTTCCTTTTCTACCATTGGCCTAAAATCGCTTGAAATCTCCAATTGCAATTTCGACAAAAAGAGAGTTTCAAATTTCTCTGCCCAAAGAAAGGTTCAACTCTGTGAGCTGAATACACACAACAGAAAGAAGTTACTGAAAATTCTTCTGTCTAGCATTATATGAAGAAATCCCGTTTCCAACGAAGTCCTCAAAAAGGTCCAAATATTCACTTGGAGACTTTAGAAACAGAGTGTTTCCAAACTGCTCTATGAACAGAAAGGTTCAACTCTGTGAGCTGAATGCGCACATCACATAGTAGTTTCTGAGAATGATTCTGTCTAGTTTTTATACGAAGATATTTCCTTTTCTAACATTGGCCTAAAATTGCTTGAAATCTCCAATTGCAATTTCGACAAAAAGAGAGTTTCAAATTTCTCTGCCAAAAGAAAGGTTCAACTCTGTGAGCTGAATACACACAACACAAAGAAGTTACTGAAAAGTCTTCTGTCTAACATTATATGAAGAAATCCCGTTTCCAACAAAGTCCTCAAAGAGGTCCAAATATCCACTTGGAGACTTTACAAACAGAGTGTTTCCAATCTGCTCTATGAACAGAAAGGTTCAACTCTGTGAGCTGAATGCACACATCACATAGTAGTTTCTGAGAATGATTCTGTCTAGTTTTTTTACCAAGATATTTTCTTTTCTAACATTGGCCTATTATCGCTTGAAATCTCCAATTGCAATTTCCACAAAAAGAGAGTTTAAAATCTGCTCTGTCAAAAGAAAGGTTCAACTGTGTGAGCTGAATACACACAACACAAAGAAGTTACTGAAAATTCTTATGTCTAGCATTATATGAAGAAATCCCATTTCCAACGAAGTCCTCAAAGAGGTCCAAATATCCACTTGCAGACTTTACAAACAGAGTGTTTCAAAACTGTTCTATGAACAGAAAGGTTAAACTCTGTGAGCTGAATGCACACATCACATAGTAGTTTCTGAGAATGATTCTGTCTAGTTTTTATACCAAGATATTTCCTTTACTAACATTGGCGTAAAATCGCTTGTAATCTCCAATTGCAATTTCCAGAAAAAGAGAGTTTCAAATCTGCTCTGTCCAAAGAAAGGTTCAACTCTGTGAGCTGAATACAAACAACACAAAGAAGTTACTGAGAATTCTTCTGTCTAGCATTATATTAAGAAAAACCGTTTCCAACGAAGTCCTCAAAGAGGTCCAAGTATCCACTTGCAGACTTAACAAATAGAGTGTTACAAAACTGCTCTATGAACAGAAAGGTTAAACTATTGTGAGCTGAACGCACACATCACAAAGTAGTTTCTGAGAATGATTCTGTCTAGTTTTTATACGAAGATATTTCCTTTTCTAACATTGGCCTCAAATCGCTTGAAATCTCAAATTGCAAATTAAAGAAAAAGACAGTTTCAAACCTGCAGTGTGTAAGGAAAGGTTCAAATCTGTGAGTTGAATACACACAACACAAAGAAGTTAGTGAGAATTCTTCTGTCTAGCATTATATGAAGAAATCCCGTTTCCAACGAAGTCCTCAAAGAGGTGCAAATATCCACTTGTACACTTTACAAACAGAGTGTTTCCAAACTGCTCTATGAACAGAAAGGTTAAACTCTGTGAGCTGAACGCACACATCACAAAGTAGTTTCTGAGAATGATTCTGTCTAGTTTTTATATGAAGATATTTCCTTTTCTAACATTGGCCTCAAAGCGCTTGAAATCTCCAATTGCAATTCCCACAAAAACAGAGTTTCAAATCTGCTCTGTCCAAAGAAAGGTTCAACTCTGTGAGCTGAATACACACAACACAAAGAAGTTACCGAAAATTCTTCTGTCTAGCATTATATGAAGAAATCCCGTTTCCAACGAAGTCCTCAAAGAGGTCCAAGTATCCCCTTGCAGACTTAACAAATAGAGTGTTTCAAAACTGCTCTATGAACAGAAAGGTTAAACTCTGTGATCTGAACGCACACATCACAAAGTAGTTTCTGAGAATGATTCTGTCTAGTTTTTATACGAAGATATTTCCTTTTCTAACAATGGCCTCAAATCGCTTGAAATCTCAAATTGCAAATTCCAGAAAAAGACAGTTTCAAACCTGGAGTGTGTAAGGAAAGGTTCAACTCTGTGAGCTGAATACACACAACACAAAGAAGTTACTGAGAATTCTTCTGTCTAGCATTATATGAAGAAATCCCATTTCCAAAGAAGTCCTCAAAGAGGTCCAAATATCCACTTGCAGACTTTAGAAACAGAGTGTTTAAAATCTGCTCTATGAACAGAAAGGTTAAAGTCTGTGAGCTGAATGCACACATCACATAGTAGTTTCTGAGAATGATTCTCTCTAGTTTTTTTAGCAAGATATTTCCTTTTCTAACATTGGCCTAAAATCGCTTGATTTCTCCAATTGCAATTTCCACAAAAAGAGAGTTTCAAATCTGCTCTGTCCAAAGAAAGGTTCAACTCTGTGAGCTGAATACACACAACACAAAGAAGTTACTGAAAATTCTTCTGTCTAGCATTATATGAAGAAATCCCCTTTCCAACGAAGTCCTCAAAGAGGTCCAAATATCCACTTGCAGACTTTACAGAGTGTTTCCAAACTGCTCTATGAACAGAAAGGTTAAACTCTGTGAGCTGAATGCACACATCACATAGTAGTTTCTGAGAATGATTCTGTCTAGTTTTTATACAAAGATATTTCCTTTTCTACCATTGGCCTATAATCGCTTGAAATCTCCAATTGCAATTTCGACAAAAAGAGAGTTTCAAATTTCTCTGCCCAAAGAAAGGTTCAACTCTGTGAGCTGAATACACACAACACAAAGAAGTTACTGAAAAGTCTTCTGTCTAACATTATAGGAAGAAATCCCGTTTCCAACGAAGTCCTCAAAGAGGTCCAAATATCCACTTGGAGACTTTACAAACAGAGTGTTTCCAATCTGCTCTATGAACAGAAAGGTTCAACTCTGTGAGCTGAATGCACACATCACATAGTAGTGTCTGAGAATGATTCTGTCTAGTTTTTTTACCAAGATATTTTCTTTTCTAACATTGGCCTAAAATCGCTTGAAATCTCCAATTGCAATTTCCACAAAAAGAGAGTTTAAAATCTGCTCTGTCAAAAGAAAGGTTCAGCTGTGTGAGCTGAATACACACAACACAAAGAAGTTACTGAAAATTCTTCTGTCTAGCATTATATGAAGAAATCCCATTTCCAACGAAGTCCTCAAAGAGGTCCAAATATCCACTGGCAGACTTTACAAACAGAGTGTTTCAAAACTGTTCTATGAACAGAAAGGTTAAACTCTGTGAGCTGAATGCACACATCACATAGTAGTTTCTGAGAATGATTCTGTCTAGTTTTTATACCAAGATATTTCCTTTTCTAACATTGGCGTAAAATCGCTTGTAATCTCCAATTGCAATTTCCAGAAAAAGAGAGTTTCAAATCTGCTCTGTCCAAAGAAAGGTTCAACTCTGTGAGCTGAATACAAACAACACAAAGAAGTTACTGAGAATTCTTCTGTCTAGCATTATATTAGGAAAAACCGTTTCCAACGAAGTCCTCAAAGAGGTCCAAGTATCCACTTGCAGACTTAACAAATAGAGTGTTTCAAAACTGCTCTATGAACAGAAAGGTTAAACTCTGTGAGCTGAACACACACATCACAAAGTAGTTTCTGAGAATGATTCTGTCTAGTTTTTATACGAAGATATTTCCTTTTCTAACATTGGCCTCAAATCGCTTGAAATCTCAAATTGCAAATTCCAGAAAAAGACAGTTTCAAACCTGCAGTGTGTAAGGAAAGGTTCAAATCTGTGAGTTGAATACACACAACACAAAGAAGTTAGTGAGAATTCTTCTGTCTAGCATTATATGAAGAAATCCCGTTTCCAACGAAGTCCTCAAAGAGGTGCAAATATCCACTTGTACACTTTACAAACAGAGTGTTTCCAAACTGCTCTATGAACAGAAAGGTTAAACTCTGTGAGCTGAACGCACACATCACAAAGTAGTTTCTGAGAATGATTCTGTCTAGTTTTTATACGAAGATATTTCCTTTTCTAACATTGGCCTAAAATTGCTTGAAATCTCCAATTGCAATTTCGACAAAAAGAGAGTTTCAAATCTGCTCTGTCCAAAGAAAGTTTCAACTCTGTGAGCTGAATACACACAACACAAAGAAGTTACTGAAAATTCTTCTGTCTAGCATTATATGAAGAAATCCCGTTTCCAACGAAGTCCTCAAAGAGGTCCAAATATCCACTTGCAGACTTTACAAACAGAGTGTTTCCAAACTGCTCTATGAACAGAAAGGTTAAACTCTGTGATCTGAACGCACACATCACAAAGTAATTTCTGAGAATGATTCTGTCTAGTTTTTATACGAAGATATTTCCTTTTCTACCATTGACCTCAAATCGCTTGAAATCTCAAATTGCAAATTCCAGAAAAAGACAGTTTCAAACCTGCAGTGTGTAAGGAAAGGTTCAAATCTGTGAGTTGAATACACACAACACAAAGAAGTTAGTAAGAATTGTTCTGTCTAGAATTATATGAAGAAATCCTGTTTCCAACGAAGTCCTCAAAGAGGTCCAAATATCAACTTGCAGACTTTACAAACAGAGTGTTTCCAAACTGCTCTATGAACAGAAAGGTTAAACTCTGTGAGCTGAAGGCACACATCACAAAGTAGTTTCTGAGAATGATTCTGTCTAGTTTTTATACGAAGATATTTCCTTGTCTAACATTGGCCTCAAATCGCTTGAAATCGCCAATTGCAAATTCCAGATAAAGAGAGTTTCAAACCTGCTGTGTGTAAGGAAAGGTTCAACTCTGTGAGCTGAATACACACAACACAAAGAAGTTACTGAGAATTCTTCTGTCTAGCATTATATGAAGAAATCCCGTTTCCAACGAAGTCCTCAAAGAGGTCCAAATATCCACTTGCAGACTTTACAAACAGAGTGTTTCCAAACTGCTCTATGAACAGAAAGGTTAAACTCTGTGAGCTGAACGCACACATCACAAAGTAGTTTCTGAGAATGATTCTGTCTTGTTTTTATACGAATATATTTCCTTTTCCACCATTGGCCTAAAATCGCTTGATATCTCCAATTGCAATTTCGACAAAAAGAGAGTTTCAAATTTCTCTGCCCAAAGAAAGGTTCAACTCTGTGAGCTGAATACACACAACAGAAAGAAGTTACTGAAAATTCTTCTGTCTAGCATTATATGAAGAAATCCCGTTTCCAACGAAGTCCTCAAAGAGGTCCAAATATCCACTTGGAGACCTTAGAAACAGAGTGTTTCCAATCTGCTCTATGAACCGAAAGGTTAAACTCTGTGTGCTGAATGCACACATCACATAGTAGTTTCTGAGAATGATTCTGTCTAGTTTTTTTACCAAGATATTTTCTTTTCTAACATTGGCCTAAAATCGCTTGAAATCTCCAATTGCAATTTCCACAAAAAGAGAGTTTAAAATCTGCTCTGTCCAAAGAAAGGTTCAACTCTGTGAGCTGAATACACACAACACAAAGAAGTTACTGTGTATTCTTCTGTCTAGCATTATATGAAGAAATCCCGTTTCCAACGAAGTCCTCAAAGAGGTCCAAGTATCCACTTGCAGACTTTACAAACAGAGTGTTTCCAAACTGCTCTATGAACAGAAAGGTTAAACTCTGTGAGCTGAACGCACACATCACAAAGTAGTTTCTGAGAATGATTCTGTGTTGTTTTTATACGAAGATATTTCCTTTTCTAACATTGGCCTCAAATCGCTTGAAATCTCCAATTGCAAATTCCAGAAAAAGAGAGTTTCAAACCTGCTGTGTAAGGAGAGGTTCAACTCCGTGAGCTGAATACACACAACACAAAGAAGTTACTGAGAATTCTTCTGTCTAGCATTATAAGAAGAAATCCCGTTTCCAACGAAGTCCTCAATGAGGTCCAAATATCCACTTGCAGACTTTACAAACAGAGTGTTTCCAAACTGCTCTATGAACAGAAAGGTTAAACTCTGTGAGCTGAAGGCACACATCACAAAGTAGTTTCTGAGAATGATTCTGTCTAGTTTTCATACGAAGATATTTCCTTTTCTAACATTGGCCTCAAATCGCTTGAAATCGCCAAATGCAAATTCCAGAAAAAGAGAGTTTCAAACCTGCTGTGTGTAAGGAAAGGTTCAACTCTGTGAGCTGAATACACACAACACAAAGAAGTTACTGAGAATTCTTCTGTCTAGCATTATATGAAGAAATCCCGTTTCCAAAGAAGTCCTCAAAGAGGTCCAAATATCCACTTGCAGACTTTAGAAACAGAGTGTTTCAAAACTGCTCTATGAACAGAAAGGTTAAACTCTGTGAGCTGAATGCACACATCACATAGTAGTTTCTGAGAATGATTCTGTCTAGTTTTTATACCAAGATATTTCCTTTTCTAACATTGGCGTAAAATCCCTTGTTATCTCCAATTGCAATTTCCAGAAAAAGACAGTTTCAAACCTGCAGTGTGTAAGGAAAGGTTCAAATCTGTGAGTTGAATACACACAACACGAAGAAGTTAGTGAGAATTCTTCTGTCTAGCATTATATGAAGAAATCCCGTTTCCAACGAAGTCCTCAAAGAGGTCCAAATATCCACTTGCAGACTTTACAAACAGCGTGTTTCCAATATGCTCTATGAAGAGAAAGGTTAAACTCTGTGAGCTGAATACACACAAGACAAAGAAGTTACTGAGAATTCTTCTGTCAGGCATTATATGAAGAAATCCCGTTTCCAACGAAGTCCTCAAAGAGGTCCAAATATCCACTTGCAGACTTTACAAACAGCGTGTTTCCAATCTGCTCTATGAACAGAAATGTTAAACTCTGTGAGCTGAATGCACACATCAGATAGTAGTTTCTGAGAATGATTCTGTCTAGTTTTTATACCAAGATATTTCCTTTTCTAACATTGGCGTAAAATCGCTTGAAATCTCCAATTGCAAATTCCAGAAAAAGAGAGTTTCAAACCTGCTGTGTAAGGAGAGGTTCAACTCCGTGAGCTGAATACACGCAACACAAAGAAGTTACTGAGAATTCTTCTGTCTAGCATTATAAGAAGAAATCCCGTTTCCAACGAAGTCCTCAATGAGGTCCAAATATCCACTTGCAGACTTTACAAACAGAGTGTTTCCAAACTGCTCTATGAACAGAAAGGTTAAACTCTGTGAGCTGAAGGCACACATCACAAAGTAGTTTCTGAGAATGATTCTGTCTAGTTTTCATACGAAGATATTTCCTTTTCTAACATTGGCCTCAAATCGCTTGAAATCGCCAATTGCAAATTCCAGAAAAAGAGAGTTTCAAACCTGCTGTGTGTAAGGAAAGGTTCAACTCTGTGAGCTGAATACACACAACACAAAGAAGTTATTGAGAATTCTTCTGTCTAGAATTATATGAAGAAATCCCGTTTCCAACGAAGTCCTCAAAGAGGTCCAAATATCCACTTGCAGAATTTACAAACAGAGTGTTTCCAAACTGCTCTATGAACAGAAAGGTTAAACTCTGTGAGCTGAAGGCACACATCACAAAGTAGTTTCTGAGAATGATTCTGTCTACTTTTTATACGAAGATATTTCCTTGTCTAACATTGGCCTCAAATCGCTTGAAATCGCCAATTGCAAATTCCAGATAAAGAGAGTTTCAAACCTGCTGTGTGTAAGGAAAGGTTCAACTCTGTGAGCTGAATACACACAACACAAAGAAGTTATTGAGAATTCTTCTGTCTAGCATTATATGAAGAAATCCCTGTTCCAACGAAGTCCTCAAAGAGGTCCAAATATCCACTTGCAGACTTTACAAACAGAGTGTTTCCAAACTGCTCTATGAACAGAAAGGTTAAACTCTGTGAGCTGAACGCACACATCACAATGTAGTTTCTGAGAATGATTCTGTCTTGTTTTTATACGAAGATATTTCCTTTTCCACCATTGGCCTAAAATCGCTTGATATCTCCAATTGCAATTTCGACAAAAAGAGAGTTTCAAATTTCTCTGCCCAAAGAAAGGTTCAACTCTTTTAGCTGAATACACACAACAGAAAGAAGTTACTGAAAATTCTTCTGTCTAGCATTATATGAAGAAATCCCGTTTCCAACGAAGTCCTCAAAGAGGTCCAAATATCCACTTGGAGACCTTAGAAACAGAGTGTTTCCAATCTGCTCTATGAACCGAAAGGTTAAACTCTGTGTGCTGAATGCACACATCACATAGTAGTTTCTGAGAATGATTCTGTCTAGTTTTTTTTCCAAGATATTTTCTTTTCTAACATTGGCCTAAAATCGCTTGAAATCTCCAATTGCAATTTCCACAAAAAGAGAGTTTAAAATCTGCTCTGTCCAAAGAAAGGTTCAACTCTGTGAGCTGAATACACACAACACAAAGAAGTTACTGTGTATTCTTCTGTCTAGCATTATATGAAGAAATACCGTTTCCAACGAAGTCCTCAAAGAGGTCCAAGTATCCACTTGCAGACTTTACAATCAGAGTGTTTCCAAACTGCTCTATGAACAGAAAGGTTAAACTCTGTGAGCTGAACGCACACATCACAAAGTAGTTTCTGAGAATTATTCTGTGTAGTTTTTATACGAATATATTTCCTTTTCTAACATTGGCCTCAAATCGCTTGAAATCTCCAATTGCAAATTCCAGAAAAAGAGAGTTTCAAACCTGCTGTGTAAGGAGAGGTTCAACTCCGTGAGCTGAATACACACAACACAAAGAAGTTACTGAGAATTCTTCTGTCTAGAATTATAAGAAGAAATCCCGTTTCCAACGAAGTCCTCAATGAGGTCCAAATATCCACTTGCAGACTTTACAAACAGAGTGTTTCCAAACTGCTCTATGAACAGAAAGGTTAAACTCTGTGAGCACAACGCACACATCACAAAGTAGTTTCTGAGAATGATTCTGTCTTGTTTTTATAAGAAGATATTTCCTTTTCTACCATTGGCCTAAAATCGCTTGAAATCTCCAATTGCAATTTCGACAAAAAGAGAGTTTCAAATTTCTCTGCCCAAAGAAAGGTTCAACTCTGTGAGCTGAATACACACAACAGAAAGAAGTTACTGAAAATTTTTCTGTCTAATATTATATGAAGAAATCCCGTTTCCAACGAAGTCCTCAAAGAGGTCCAAATATCCACTTGCAGACTTTACAAACAGAGTGTTTACAATCTGCTCTATGAACAGAAAGGTTAAACTCTGTGAGCTGAATGCACACATCAGATAGTAGTTTCTGAGAATGATTCTGTCTAGTTTTTATACCAAGATATTTCCTTTTCTAACATTGGCGTAAAATCGCTTGTAATCTCCAATTGCAATTTCCAGAAAAAGAGAGTTTCAAATCTGCTCTGTCCAAAGAAAGGTTCAACTCTGTGTTGTGAATACACACAACACAAAGAAGTTACTGAGAATTCTTCTGTCTAGCATTATATTAAGAAAAACCGTTTCCAACGAAGTCCTCAAAGAGGTCCAAGTATCCACTTGCAGACTTAACAAATAGAGTGTTACAAAACTGCTCTATGAACAGAAAGGTTAAACTCTGTGAGCTGAACGCACACATCACAAAGTAGTTTCTGAGAATGATTCTGTCTAGTTTTTATACGAAGATATTTCCTTTTCTAACATTGGTCTCAAATCGCTTGAAATCTCATATTGCAAATTCCAGAAAAAGACAGTTTCAAACCTGCAGTGTGTAAGGAAAGGTTCAAATCTGTGAGTTGAATACACGCAACACAAAGAAGTTACTGAGAATTCTTCTGTCTAGCATTATATGAAGAAATCCCGTTTCCAACGAAGTCCTCAAAGAGGTCCAAATATCCACTTGCAGACTTTACAAACAGAGTGTTTCCAAACTGCTCTATGAACAGAAAGGTTAAACTCTGTGAGCTGAACGCACACATCACAAAGTAGTTTCTGAGAATGATTCTGTCTTGTTTTTATACGAAGATATTTCCTTTTCCAGCATTGGCCTAAAATCGCTTGATATCTCCAATTGCAATTTCGACAAAAAGAGAGTTTCAAATTTCTCTGCCCAAAGAAAGGTTCAACTCTGTGAGCTGAATACACACAACAGAAAGAAGTTACTGAAAATTCTTCTGTCTAGCATTATATGAAGAAATCCCGTTTAAAACGAAGTCCTCAAAGAGGTCCAAATATCCACTTGGAGACTTTAGAAACAGAGTGTTTCCAATCTGCTCTATGAACCGAAAGGTTAAACTCTGTGTGCTGAATGCACACATCACATAGTAGTTTCTGAGAATGATTCTGTCTAGTTTTTTTACCAAGATATTTTCTTTTCTAACATTGGCCTAAAATCGCTTGAAATCTCCAATTGCAATTTCCACAAAAAGAGAGTTTAAAATCTGCTCTGTCCAAAGAAAGGTTCAACACTGTGAGCTGAATACACACAACACAAAGAAGTTACTATGTATTCTTCTGTCTAGCATTATATGAAGAAATACCGTTTCCAACGAAGTCCTCAAAGAGGTCCAAGTATCCACTTGCAGACTTTACAAACAGAGTGTTTCCAAACTGCTCTGTGAACAGAATGGTTAAACTCTGTGAGCTGAAGGCACACATCACAAAGCAGTTTCTGAGAATGATTCTGTCTAGTTTTCATAGGAAGATATTTCCTTTTCTAACATTGGCCTCAAATCGCTTGAAATCGCCAATTGCAAATTCCAGAAAAAGAGAGTTTGAAACCTGCTGTGTGTAAGGAAAGGTTCAACTCTGTGAGCTGAATACACACAACACAAAAAAGTTACTGAGAATTCTTCTGTCTAGCATTATATGAAGAAATCCCGTTTCCAAAGAAGTCCTCAAAGAGGTCCAAATATCCACTTGCAGACTTTAGAAACAGAGTGTTTCCAATCTGCTCTCTGAACAGAAAGGTTAAAGTCTGTGAGCTGAATGCACACATCACATAGTAGTTTCTGAGAATGATTCTGTCTAGTTTTTTTACCAAGATATTTCGTTTTCTAACATTGGCCTAAAATCGCTTGAAATCTCCAATTGCAATTTCCACAAAAAGAGAGTTTAAAATCTGCTCTGTCCAAAGAAATGTTCAACTGTGTGAGCTGAATACACACAACAGAAAGAAGTTACTGTGTATTCTTCTGTCTAGCATTATATGAAGAAATCCCGTTTCCAACGAAGTCCTCAAAGAGGTCCAAATATCCACTTGCAGACTTTACAAACAGAGTGTTTCCAAACTGCTCTATGAACAGAAAGGTTAAACTCTGTGAGCTGAACGCACACATCACAAAGTAGTTTCTGAGAATGATTCTGTCTAGTTTTTATACGAAGATATTTCCTTTTCTACCATTGACCTCAAATCGCTTGAAATCTCAAATTGCAAATTCCAGAAAAAGACAGTTTCAAACCTGCAGTGTGTAAGGAAAGGTTCAAATCTGTGAGTTAAATACACACAACACAAAGAAGTTAGTGAGAATTCTTCTGTCTAGAATTATATGAAGAAATCCCGTTTCCAACGAAGTCCTCAAAGAGGTCCAAATATCCACTTGCAGACTTTACAAACAGAGTGTTTCCAAACTGCTCTATGAACAGAAAGGTTAAACTCTGTGAGCTGAACGCACACATCACAAAGTAGTTTCTGAGAATGATTCTGTCTAGTTTTTATACGAAGATATTTCCTTGTCTAACATTGGCCTCAAATCGCTTGAAATCGCCAAGTGCAAATTCCAGATAAAGAGAGTTTCAAACCTGCTGTGTGTAAGGAAAGGTTCAACTCTGTGAGCTGAATACACACAACACAAAGAAGTTACTGAGAATTCTTCTGTCTAGCATTATATGAAGAAATCCCGTTTCCAACGAAGTCCTCAAAGAGGTCCAAATATCCATTTGCAGACTTTACAAACAGAGTGTTTCCAAACTGCTCTATGAACAGAAAGGTTAAACTCTGTGAGCTGAACGCACACATCACAAAGTAGTTTCTGAGAATGATTCTGTCTTGTTTTTATACGAAGATATTTCCTTTTCTACCATTGGCCTAAAATCGCTTGATATCTCCAATTGCAATTTCGACAAAAAGAGAGTTTCAAATTTCTCTGCCCAAAGAAAGGTTCAACTCTGTGAGCTGAATACACACAACAGAAAGAAGTTACTGAAAATTCTTCTGTCTAACATTATATGAAGAAATCCCGTTTCCAACGAAGTCCTCAAAGAGGTCCAAATATCCACTTGCAGACTTTACAAACAGCGTGTTTCCAATATGCTCTATGAAGAGAAAGGTTAAACTCTGTGAGCTGAATACACACAAGACAAAGAAGTTACTGAGAATTCTTCTGTCTAGCATTATATGAAGAAATCCCGTTTCCAACGAAGTCCTCAAAGAGGTCCAAATATCCACTTGCAGACTTTACAAACAGCGTGTTTCCAATCTGCTCTATGAACAGAAAGGTTAAACTCTGTGAGCTGAATGCACACATCAGATAGTAGTTTCTGAGAATGATTCTGTCTAGTTTTTATACCAAGATATTTCCTTTTCTAACAATGGCTTAAAATCGCTTGAAATCTCCAATTGCAAATTCCAGAAAAAGAGAGTTTCAAACCTGCTGTGTAAGGAGAGGTTCAACTCCGTGAGCTGAATACACACAACACAAAGAAGTTACTGAGAATTCTTCTGTCTAGCATTATAAGAAGAAATCCCGTTTCCAACGAAGTCCTCAATGAGGTACAAATATCCACTTGCAGACTTTACAAACAGAGTGTTTCCAAACTGCTCTATGAACAGAAAGGTTAAACTCTGTGAGCTGAAGGCACACATCACAAAGTAGTTTCTGAGAATGATTCTGTCTAGTTTTCATACGAAGATATTTCCTTCTCTAACATTGGCCTCAAATCGCTTGAAATCGCCAATTGCAAATTCCAGAGAAAGAGAGTTTCAAACCTGCTGTGTGTAAGGAAAGGTTCAACTCTGTGAGCTGAATACACACAACACAAAGAAGTTATTGAGAATTCTTCTGTCTAGAATTATATGAAGAAATCCCGTTTCCAACGAAGTCCTCAAAGAGGTCCAAATATCCACTTGCAGACTTTACAGAGTGTTTCCAAACTGCTCTATGAACAGAAAGGTTAAAGTCTGTGAGCTGAATGCACACATCACATAGTAGTTTCTGAGAATGATTCTGTCTAGTTTTTATACCAAGATACTTCCTTTTCTAACATTGGCGTAAAATCCCTTGAAATCACCAATTGCAATTTCCAGAAAAAGTTTCAAACCTGCAGTGTGTAAGGAAAGGTTCAAATCTGTGAGTTGAATACACACAACACAAAGAAGTTAGTGAGAATTCTTCTGTCTAGCATTATATGAAGAAATCCCGTTTCCAACGAAGTCCTCAAAGAGGTGCAAATATCCACTTGTACACTTTACAAACAGAGTGTTTCCAAACTGCTCCATGAACAGAAAGGTTAAACTCTGTGAGCTGAACGCACACATCACAAAGTAGTTTATGAGAATGATTCTGTCTAGTTTTTATATGAAGATATTTCCTTTTCTAACATTGGCCTCAAAGTGCTTGAAATCTCCAATTGCAATTCCCACAAAAAGAGAGTTTCAAATCTGCTCTGTCCAAAGAAATGTTCAACTCTGTGAGCTGAATACACACAACACAAAGAAGTTACGGAAAATTCTTCTGTCTAGCATTATATGAAGAAATTCCGTTTCCAACGAAGTCCTCAAAGAGGTCCAAATATCCACTTGCAGACTTTACAAACAGAGTGTTTCCAAACTGCTCTATGAACAGAAAGGTTCAACTCTGTGAGCTGAATACACACAACACAAAGAAGTTACTGAGAATTCTTCTGTCTAGCATTATATGAAGAAATCCCGTTTCCAACGAAGTCCTCAAAGAGGTCCAAATATCCACTTGCAGACTTTACAAACAGAGTGTTTCCAAACTGCTCTATTAAAAGAAAGGTTAAACTCTGTGAGCTGAAGGCACACATCACAAAGTAGTTTCTGAGAATGATTCTGTCTAGTTTTTATACGAAGATATTTCCTTGTCTAACATTGGCCTCAAATCGCTTGAAATCGCCAATTGCAAATTCCAGATAAAGAGAGTTTCAAACCTGCTGTTTGTAAGGAAAGGTTCAACTCTGTGAGCTGAATACACACAACACAAAGAAGTTACTGAAAATTCTTCTGTCTAGCACTATATGAAGAAATCCCGTTTCCAACGAATTCCTCAAAGAGGTCCAAATATCCACTTGCAGACTTTACAAACAGAGTGTTTCCAATCTGCTCTATGGACCGAAAGGTTAAACTCTGTGTGCTGAATGCACACATCACATAGTAGATTCTGAGAATGATTCTGTCTAGTTTTTTTACCAAGATATTTTCTTTTCTAACATTGGCCTAAAATCTCTTGAAATCTCCAATTGCAATTTCCACAAAAAGAGAGTTTAAAATCTGCTCTGTCCAAAGAAAGGTTCAACACTGTGAGCTGAATACACACAACACAAAGAAGTTACTGTGTATTCTTCTCTCTAGCATTATATGAAGAAATCCCGTTTCCAACGAAGTCCTCAAAGAGGTCCAAGTATCCACTTGCAGACTTTACAAACAGAGTGTTTCCAAACTGCTCTATGAACAGAAAGGTTAAGCTCTGTGAGCTGAACGCACACATCACAAAGTAGTTTCTGAGAATGATTCTGTCTAGTTTTCATACGAAGATATTTCCTTTTCTAACATTGGCCTCAAATCGCTTGAAATCGCCAATTGCAAATTCCAGAAAAAGAGAGTTTCAAACCTGCTGTGTGTAAGGAAAGGTTCAACTCTGTGAGCTGAATACACACAACACAAAGAAGTTACTGAGAATTCTTCTGTCTAGCATTATATGAAGAAATCCCGTTTCCAAAGAAGTCCTCAAAGAGGTCCAAATATCCACTTGCAGACTTTAGAAACAGAGTGTTTAAAATCTGCTCTATGAACAGAAAGGTTAAAGTCTGTGAGCTGAATGCACACATCACATAGTAGTTTCTGAGAATGATTCTCTCTAGTTTTTTTAGCAAGATATTTCCTTTTCTAACATTGGCCTAAAATCGCTTGATTTCTCCAATTGCAATTTCCACAAAAAGAGAGTTTCAAATCTGCTCTGTCCAAAGAAAGGTTCAACTCTGTGAGCTGAATACACACAACACAAAGAAGTTACTGAAAATTCTTCTGTCCAGCATTATATGAAGAAATCCCGTTTCCAACGAAGTCCTCAAAGAGGTCCAAATATCCACTTGCAGAGTTTACAGAGTGTTTCCAAACTGCTCTATTAACAGAAAGGTTAAACTCTGTGAGCTGAATGCACACATCACAAAGTAGTTTCTGAGAATGATTCTGTCTAGTTTTGATACCAAGATATTTCCTTTTCTAACATTGGCGTAAAATCGCTTGTAATCTCCAATTGCAATTTCCAGAAAAAGAGAGTTTCAAATCTGCTCTGTCCAAAGAAAGGTTCAACTCTGTGAGCTGAATACACACAACACAAAGAAGTTACGGAAAATTCTTCTGTCTAGCATTATATGAAGAAATCCCGTTTCCAACGAAGTCCTCAAAGAGGTCCAAGTATCCACTTGCAGACTTAACAAATAGAGTGTTTCAAAACTGGTCTATGAACAGAAAGGTTAAACTCTGTGAGCTGAACGCACACATCACAAAGTAGTTTCTGAGAATGATTCTGTCTAGTTTTTATACGAAGATATTTCCTTGTCTAACATTGGCCTAAAATCGCTTGAAATCTCCAATTGCAAATTCCAGAAAAAGAGTTTCAAACCTGCTGTGTAAGGAGAGGTTCAGCTCCGTGAGCTGAATACACACAACACAAAGAAGTTACTGAGAATTCTTCTGTCTAGCATTATATGAAGAAATCCCGTTTCCAACGAAGTCCTCAAAGAGGTCCAAATATCCACTTGCAGACTTTACAAACAGAGTGTTTCCAAACTGCTCTGTGAACAGAAAGGTTCAACTCTGTGAGCTGAATACACACAACACAAAGAAGTTACTGAGAATTCTTCTGTCTAGCATTATATGAAGAAATCCCGTTTGCAACGAAGTCCTCAGAGAGGTCCAAATATCCACTTGCAGACTTTACAGAGTGTTTCCAAACTGCTCTATGAACAGAAAGGTTAAACTCTGTGAGCTGAATGCACACATCACATAGTAGTTTCTGAGAATGATTCTCTCTAGTTTTTATACCAAGATATTTGCTTTTCTAACATTGGCCTAAAATCGCTTGATTTCTCCAATTGCAATTTCCAGAAAAACAGAGTTTCAAATCTGCTCTGTCCAAAGAAAGGTTCAACTCTGTGAGCTGAATACACACAACACGAAGAAGTTACTGAAAATTCTTCTGTCTAGCATTATATGAAGAAATCCCGTTTCCAACGAAGTCCTCAAAGAGGTCCAAATATTCACTTGCAGACTATACAAACAGAATGTTTCCAAACTGCTCTATGAACAGAAAGGTTAAACTCTGTGAGCTGAATGCACACATCAGATAGTAGTTTCTGAGAATGATTCTGTCTAGTTTTTATACCAAGATATTTCCTTTTCTAACATTGGCGTAAAATCGCTTGAAATCTCCAATTGCAAATTCCAGAAAAAGAGAGTTTCAAACCTGCTGTGTAAGGAGAGGTTCAACTCCGTGAGCTGAATACACACAACACAAAGAAGTTACTGAGAATTCTTCTGTCTAGCATTATAAGAAGAAATCCCGTTTCCAACGAAGTCCTCAATGAGGTCCAAATATCCACTTGCAGACTTTACAAACAGAGTGTTTCCAAACTGCTCTATGAACAGAAAGGTTAAACTCTGTGAGCTGAAGGCACACATCACAAAGTAGTTTCTGAGAATGATTCTGTCTAGTTTTCATACGAAGATATTTCCTTTTCTAACATTGGCCTCAAATCGCTTGAAATCGCCAAATGCAAATTCCAGAAAAAGAGAGTTTCAAACCTGCTGTGTGTAAGGAAAGGTTCAACTCTGTGAGCTGAATACACACAACACAAAGAAGTTACTGAGAATTCTTCTGTCTAGCATTATATGAAGAAATCCCGTTTCCAAAGAAGTCCTCAAAGAGGTCCAAATATCCACTTGCAGACTTTAGAAACAGAGTGTTTCAAAACTGCTCTATGAACAGAAAGGTTAAACTCTGTGAGCTGAATGCACACATCACATAGTAGTTTCTGAGAATGATTCTGTCTAGTTTTTATACCAAGATATTTCCTTTTCTAACATTGGCGTAAAATCCCTTGTTATCTCCAATTGCAATTTCCAGAAAAAGACAGTTTCAAACCTGCAGTGTGTAAGGAAAGGTTCAAATCTGTGAGTTGAATACACACAACACGAAGAAGTTAGTGAGAATTCTTCTGTCTAGCATTATATGAAGAAATCCCGTTTCCAACGAAGTCCTCAAAGAGGTCCAAATATCCACTTGCAGACTTTACAAACAGCGTGTTTCCAATATGCTCTATGAAGAGAAAGGTTAAACTCTGTGAGCTGAATACACACAAGACAAAGAAGTTACTGAGAATTCTTCTGTCTAGCATTATAAGAAGAAATCCCGTTTCCAACGAAGTCCTCAATGAGGTCCAAATATCCACTTGCAGACTTTACAAACAGAGTGTTTCCAAACTGCTCTATGAACAGAAAGGTTAAACTCTGTGAGCTGAAGGCACACATCACAAAGTAGTTTCTGAGAATGATTCTGTCTAGTTTTCATACGAAGATATTTCCTTTTCTAACATTGGCCTCAAATCGCTTGAAATCGCCAATTGCAAATTCCAGAAAAAGAGAGTTTCAAACCTGCTGTGTGTAAGGAAAGGTTCAACTCTGTGAGCTGAATACACACAACACAAAGAAGTTATTGAGAATTCTTCTGTCTAGAATTATATGAAGAAATCCCGTTTCCAACGAAGTCCTCAAAGAGGTCCAAATATCCACTTGCAGAATTTACAAACAGAGTGTTTCCAAACTGCTCTATGAACAGAAAGGTTAAACTCTGTGAGCTGAAGGCACACATCACAAAGTAGTTTCTGAGAATGATTCTGTCTACTTTTTATACGAAGATATTTCCTTGTCTAACATTGGCCTCAAATCGCTTGAAATCGCCAATTGCAAATTCCAGATAAAGAGAGTTTCAAACCTGCTGTGTGTAAGGAAAGGTTCAACTCTGTGAGCTGAATACACACAACACAAAGAAGTTATTGAGAATTCTTCTGTCTAGCATTATATGAAGAAATCCCTGTTCCAACGAAGTCCTCAAAGAGGTCCAAATATCCACTTGCAGACTTTACAAACAGAGTGTTTCCAAACTGCTCTATGAACAGAAAGGTTAAACTCTGTGAGCTGAACGCACACATCACAATGTAGTTTCTGAGAATGATTCTGTCTTGTTTTTATACGAAGATATTTCCTTTTCCACCATTGGCCTAAAATCGCTTGATATCTCCAATTGCAATTTCGACAAAAAGAGAGTTTCAAATTTCTCTGCCCAAAGAAAGGTTCAACTCTTTTAGCTGAATACACACAACAGAAAGAAGTTACTGAAAATTCTTCTGTCTAGCATTATATGAAGAAATCCCGTTTCCAACGAAGTCCTCAAAGAGGTCCAAATATCCACTTGGAGACCTTAGAAACAGAGTGTTTCCAATCTGCTCTATGAACCGAAAGGTTAAACTCTGTGTGCTGAATGCACACATCACATAGTAGTTTCTGAGAATGATTCTGTCTAGTTTTTTTTCCAAGATATTTTCTTTTCTAACATTGGCCTAAAATCGCTTGAAATCTCCAATTGCAATTTCCACAAAAAGAGAGTTTAAAATCTGCTCTGTCCAAAGAAAGGTTCAACTCTGTGAGCTGAATACACACAACACAAAGAAGTTACTGTGTATTCTTCTGTCTAGCATTATATGAAGAAATACCGTTTCCAACGAAGTCCTCAAAGAGGTCCAAGTATCCACTTGCAGACTTTACAATCAGAGTGTTTCCAAACTGCTCTATGAACAGAAAGGTTAAACTCTGTGAGCTGAACGCACACATCACAAAGTAGTTTCTGAGAATTATTCTGTGTAGTTTTTATACGAATATATTTCCTTTTCTAACATTGGCCTCAAATCGCTTGAAATCTCCAATTGCAAATTCCAGAAAAAGAGAGTTTCAAACCTGCTGTGTAAGGAGAGGTTCAACTCCGTGAGCTGAATACACACAACACAAAGAAGTTACTGAGAATTCTTCTGTCTAGAATTATAAGAAGAAATCCCGTTTCCAACGAAGTCCTCAATGAGGTCCAAATATCCACTTGCAGACTTTACAAACAGAGTGTTTCCAAACTGCTCTATGAACAGAAAGGTTAAACTCTGTGAGCACAACGCACACATCACAAAGTAGTTTCTGAGAATGATTCTGTCTTGTTTTTATAAGAAGATATTTCCTTTTCTACCATTGGCCTAAAATCGCTTGAAATCTCCAATTGCAATTTCGACAAAAAGAGAGTTTCAAATTTCTCTGCCCAAAGAAAGGTTCAACTCTGTGAGCTGAATACACACAACAGAAAGAAGTTACTGAAAATTTTTCTGTCTAATATTATATGAAGAAATCCCGTTTCCAACGAAGTCCTCAAAGAGGTCCAAATATCCACTTGCAGACTTTACAAACAGAGTGTTTACAATCTGCTCTATGAACAGAAAGGTTAAACTCTGTGAGCTGAATGCACACATCAGATAGTAGTTTCTGAGAATGATTCTGTCTAGTTTTTATACCAAGATATTTCCTTTTCTAACATTGGCGTAAAATCGCTTGTAATCTCCAATTGCAATTTCCAGAAAAAGAGAGTTTCAAATCTGCTCTGTCCAAAGAAAGGTTCAACTCTGTGTTGTGAATACACACAACACAAAGAAGTTACTGAGAATTCTTCTGTCTAGCATTATATTAAGAAAAACCGTTTCCAACGAAGTCCTCAAAGAGGTCCAAGTATCCACTTGCAGACTTAACAAATAGAGTGTTACAAAACTGCTCTATGAACAGAAAGGTTAAACTCTGTGAGCTGAACGCACACATCACAAAGTAGTTTCTGAGAATGATTCTGTCTAGTTTTTATACGAAGATATTTCCTTTTCTAACATTGGCCTCAAATCGCTTGAAATCTCATATTGCAAATTCCAGAAAAAGACAGTTTCAAACCTGCAGTGTGTAAGGAAAGGTTCAAATCTGTGAGTTGAATACACGCAACACAAAGAAGTTACTGAGAATTCTTCTGTCTAGCATTATATGAAGAAATCCCGTTTCCAACGAAGTCCTCAAAGAGGTCCAAATATCCACTTGCAGACTTTACAAACAGAGTGTTTCCAAACTGCTCTATGAACAGAAAGGTTAAACTCTGTGAGCTGAACGCACACATCACAAAGTAGTTTCTGAGAATGATTCTGTCTTGTTTTTATACGAAGATATTTCCTTTTCCAGCATTGGCCTAAAATCGCTTGATATCTCCAATTGCAATTTCGACAAAAAGAGAGTTTCAAATTTCTCTGCCCAAAGAAAGGTTCAACTCTGTGAGCTGAATACACACAACAGAAAGAAGTTACTGAAAATTCTTCTGTCTAGCATTATATGAAGAAATCCCGTTTAAAACGAAGTCCTCAAAGAGGTCCAAATATCCACTTGGAGACTTTAGAAACAGAGTGTTTCCAATCTGCTCTATGAACCGAAAGGTTAAACTCTGTGTGCTGAATGCACACATCACATAGTAGTTTCTGAGAATGATTCTGTCTAGTTTTTTTACCAAGATATTTTCTTTTCTAACATTGGCCTAAAATCGCTTGAAATCTCCAATTGCAATTTCCACAAAAAGAGAGTTTAAAATCTGCTCTGTCCAAAGAAAGGTTCAACACTGTGAGCTGAATACACACAACACAAAGAAGTTACTATGTATTCTTCTGTCTAGCATTATATGAAGAAATACCGTTTCCAACGAAGTCCTCAAAGAGGTCCAAGTATCCACTTGCAGACTTTACAAACAGAGTGTTTCCAAACTGCTCTGTGAACAGAATGGTTAAACTCTGTGAGCTGAAGGCACACATCACAAAGCAGTTTCTGAGAATGATTCTGTCTAGTTTTCATAGGAAGATATTTCCTTTTCTAACATTGGCCTCAAATCGCTTGAAATCGCCAATTGCAAATTCCAGAAAAAGAGAGTTTGAAACCTGCTGTGTGTAAGGAAAGGTTCAACTCTGTGAGCTGAATACACACAACACAAAAAAGTTACTGAGAATTCTTCTGTCTAGCATTATATGAAGAAATCCCGTTTCCAAAGAAGTCCTCAAAGAGGTCCAAATATCCACTTGCAGACTTTAGAAACAGAGTGTTTCCAATCTGCTCTCTGAACAGAAAGGTTAAAGTCTGTGAGCTGAATGCACACATCACATAGTAGTTTCTGAGAATGATTCTGTCTAGTTTTTTTACCAAGATATTTCGTTTTCTAACATTGGCCTAAAATCGCTTGAAATCTCCAATTGCAATTTCCACAAAAAGAGAGTTTAAAATCTGCTCTGTCCAAAGAAATGTTCAACTGTGTGAGCTGAATACACACAACAGAAAGAAGTTACTGTGTATTCTTCTGTCTAGCATTATATGAAGAAATCCCGTTTCCAACGAAGTCCTCAAAGAGGTCCAAATATCCACTTGCAGACTTTACAAACAGAGTGTTTCCAAACTGCTCTATGAACAGAAAGGTTAAACTCTGTGAGCTGAACGCACACATCACAAAGTAGTTTCTGAGAATGATTCTGTCTAGTTTTTATACGAAGATATTTCCTTTTCTACCATTGACCTCAAATCGCTTGAAATCTCAAATTGCAAATTCCAGAAAAAGACAGTTTCAAACCTGCAGTGTGTAAGGAAAGGTTCAAATCTGTGAGTTAAATACACACAACACAAAGAAGTTAGTGAGAATTCTTCTGTCTAGAATTATATGAAGAAATCCCGTTTCCAACGAAGTCCTCAAAGAGGTCCAAATATCCACTTGCAGACTTTACAAACAGAGTGTTTCCAAACTGCTCTATGAACAGAAAGGTTAAACTCTGTGAGCTGAACGCACACATCACAAAGTAGTTTCTGAGAATGATTCTGTCTAGTTTTTATACGAAGATATTTCCTTGTCTAACATTGGCCTCAAATCGCTTGAAATCGCCAAGTGCAAATTCCAGATAAAGAGAGTTTCAAACCTGCTGTGTGTAAGGAAAGGTTCAACTCTGTGAGCTGAATACACACAACACAAAGAAGTTACTGAGAATTCTTCTGTCTAGCATTATATGAAGAAATCCCGTTTCCAACGAAGTCCTCAAAGAGGTCCAAATATCCATTTGCAGACTTTACAAACAGAGTGTTTCCAAACTGCTCTATGAACAGAAAGGTTAAACTCTGTGAGCTGAACGCACACATCACAAAGTAGTTTCTGAGAATGATTCTGTCTTGTTTTTATACGAAGATATTTCCTTTTCTACCATTGGCCTAAAATCGCTTGATATCTCCAATTGCAATTTCGACAAAAAGAGAGTTTCAAATTTCTCTGCCCAAAGAAAGGTTCAACTCTGTGAGCTGAATACACACAACAGAAAGAAGTTACTGAAAATTCTTCTGTCTAACATTATATGAAGAAATCCCGTTTCCAACGAAGTCCTCAAAGAGGTCCAAATATCCACTTGCAGACTTTACAAACAGCGTGTTTCCAATATGCTCTATGAAGAGAAAGGTTAAACTCTGTGAGCTGAATACACACAAGACAAAGAAGTTACTGAGAATTCTTCTGTCTAGCATTATATGAAGAAATCCCGTTTCCAACGAAGTCCTCAAAGAGGTCCAAATATCCACTTGCAGACTTTACAAACAGCGTGTTTCCAATCTGCTCTATGAACAGAAAGGTTAAACTCTGTGAGCTGAATGCACACATCAGATAGTAGTTTCTGAGAATGATTCTGTCTAGTTTTTATACCAAGATATTTCCTTTTCTAACAATGGCTTAAAATCGCTTGAAATCTCCAATTGCAAATTCCAGAAAAAGAGAGTTTCAAACCTGCTGTGTAAGGAGAGGTTCAACTCCGTGAGCTGAATACACACAACACAAAGAAGTTACTGAGAATTCTTCTGTCTAGCATTATAAGAAGAAATCCCGTTTCCAACGAAGTCCTCAATGAGGTACAAATATCCACTTGCAGACTTTACAAACAGAGTGTTTCCAAACTGCTCTATGAACAGAAAGGTTAAACTCTGTGAGCTGAAGGCACACATCACAAAGTAGTTTCTGAGAATGATTCTGTCTAGTTTTCATACGAAGATATTTCCTTCTCTAACATTGGCCTCAAATCGCTTGAAATCGCCAATTGCAAATTCCAGAGAAAGAGAGTTTCAAACCTGCTGTGTGTAAGGAAAGGTTCAACTCTGTGAGCTGAATACACACAACACAAAGAAGTTATTGAGAATTCTTCTGTCTAGAATTATATGAAGAAATCCCGTTTCCAACGAAGTCCTCAAAGAGGTCCAAATATCCACTTGCAGACTTTACAGAGTGTTTCCAAACTGCTCTATGAACAGAAAGGTTAAAGTCTGTGAGCTGAATGCACACATCACATAGTAGTTTCTGAGAATGATTCTGTCTAGTTTTTATACCAAGATACTTCCTTTTCTAACATTGGCGTAAAATCCCTTGAAATCACCAATTGCAATTTCCAGAAAAAGTTTCAAACCTGCAGTGTGTAAGGAAAGGTTCAAATCTGTGAGTTGAATACACACAACACAAAGAAGTTAGTGAGAATTCTTCTGTCTAGCATTATATGAAGAAATCCCGTTTCCAACGAAGTCCTCAAAGAGGTGCAAATATCCACTTGTACACTTTACAAACAGAGTGTTTCCAAACTGCTCCATGAACAGAAAGGTTAAACTCTGTGAGCTGAACGCACACATCACAAAGTAGTTTATGAGAATGATTCTGTCTAGTTTTTATATGAAGATATTTCCTTTTCTAACATTGGCCTCAAAGTGCTTGAAATCTCCAATTGCAATTCCCACAAAAAGAGAGTTTCAAATCTGCTCTGTCCAAAGAAATGTTCAACTCTGTGAGCTGAATACACACAACACAAAGAAGTTACGGAAAATTCTTCTGTCTAGCATTATATGAAGAAATTCCGTTTCCAACGAAGTCCTCAAAGAGGTCCAAATATCCACTTGCAGACTTTACAAACAGAGTGTTTCCAAACTGCTCTATGAACAGAAAGGTTCAACTCTGTGAGCTGAATACACACAACACAAAGAAGTTACTGAGAATTCTTCTGTCTAGCATTATATGAAGAAATCCCGTTTCCAACGAAGTCCTCAAAGAGGTCCAAATATCCACTTGCAGACTTTACAAACAGAGTGTTTCCAAACTGCTCTATTAAAAGAAAGGTTAAACTCTGTGAGCTGAAGGCACACATCACAAAGTAGTTTCTGAGAATGATTCTGTCTAGTTTTTATACGAAGATATTTCCTTGTCTAACATTGGCCTCAAATCGCTTGAAATCGCCAATTGCAAATTCCAGATAAAGAGAGTTTCAAACCTGCTGTTTGTAAGGAAAGGTTCAACTCTGTGAGCTGAATACACACAACACAAAGAAGTTACTGAAAATTCTTCTGTCTAGCACTATATGAAGAAATCCCGTTTCCAACGAATTCCTCAAAGAGGTCCAAATATCCACTTGCAGACTTTACAAACAGAGTGTTTCCAATCTGCTCTATGGACCGAAAGGTTAAACTCTGTGTGCTGAATGCACACATCACATAGTAGATTCTGAGAATGATTCTGTCTAGTTTTTTTACCAAGATATTTTCTTTTCTAACATTGGCCTAAAATCTCTTGAAATCTCCAATTGCAATTTCCACAAAAAGAGAGTTTAAAATCTGCTCTGTCCAAAGAAAGGTTCAACACTGTGAGCTGAATACACACAACACAAAGAAGTTACTGTGTATTCTTCTCTCTAGCATTATATGAAGAAATCCCGTTTCCAACGAAGTCCTCAAAGAGGTCCAAGTATCCACTTGCAGACTTTACAAACAGAGTGTTTCCAAACTGCTCTATGAACAGAAAGGTTAAGCTCTGTGAGCTGAACGCACACATCACAAAGTAGTTTCTGAGAATGATTCTGTCTAGTTTTCATACGAAGATATTTCCTTTTCTAACATTGGCCTCAAATCGCTTGAAATCGCCAATTGCAAATTCCAGAAAAAGAGAGTTTCAAACCTGCTGTGTGTAAGGAAAGGTTCAACTCTGTGAGCTGAATACACACAACACAAAGAAGTTACTGAGAATTCTTCTGTCTAGCATTATATGAAGAAATCCCGTTTCCAAAGAAGTCCTCAAAGAGGTCCAAATATCCACTTGCAGACTTTAGAAACAGAGTGTTTAAAATCTGCTCTATGAACAGAAAGGTTAAAGTCTGTGAGCTGAATGCACACATCACATAGTAGTTTCTGAGAATGATTCTCTCTAGTTTTTTTAGCAAGATATTTCCTTTTCTAACATTGGCCTAAAATCGCTTGATTTCTCCAATTGCAATTTCCACAAAAAGAGAGTTTCAAATCTGCTCTGTCCAAAGAAAGGTTCAACTCTGTGAGCTGAATACACACAACACAAAGAAGTTACTGAAAATTCTTCTGTCCAGCATTATATGAAGAAATCCCGTTTCCAACGAAGTCCTCAAAGAGGTCCAAATATCCACTTGCAGAGTTTACAGAGTGTTTCCAAACTGCTCTATTAACAGAAAGGTTAAACTCTGTGAGCTGAATGCACACATCACAAAGTAGTTTCTGAGAATGATTCTGTCTAGTTTTGATACCAAGATATTTCCTTTTCTAACATTGGCGTAAAATCGCTTGTAATCTCCAATTGCAATTTCCAGAAAAAGAGAGTTTCAAATCTGCTCTGTCCAAAGAAAGGTTCAACTCTGTGAGCTGAATACACACAACACAAAGAAGTTACGGAAAATTCTTCTGTCTAGCATTATATGAAGAAATCCCGTTTCCAACGAAGTCCTCAAAGAGGTCCAAGTATCCACTTGCAGACTTAACAAATAGAGTGTTTCAAAACTGGTCTATGAACAGAAAGGTTAAACTCTGTGAGCTGAACGCACACATCACAAAGTAGTTTCTGAGAATGATTCTGTCTAGTTTTTATACGAAGATATTTCCTTGTCTAACATTGGCCTAAAATCGCTTGAAATCTCCAATTGCAAATTCCAGAAAAAGAGTTTCAAACCTGCTGTGTAAGGAGAGGTTCAGCTCCGTGAGCTGAATACACACAACACAAAGAAGTTACTGAGAATTCTTCTGTCTAGCATTATATGAAGAAATCCCGTTTCCAACGAAGTCCTCAAAGAGGTCCAAATATCCACTTGCAGACTTTACAAACAGAGTGTTTCCAAACTGCTCTGTGAACAGAAAGGTTCAACTCTGTGAGCTGAATACACACAACACAAAGAAGTTACTGAGAATTCTTCTGTCTAGCATTATATGAAGAAATCCCGTTTGCAACGAAGTCCTCAGAGAGGTCCAAATATCCACTTGCAGACTTTACAGAGTGTTTCCAAACTGCTCTATGAACAGAAAGGTTAAACTCTGTGAGCTGAATGCACACATCACATAGTAGTTTCTGAGAATGATTCTCTCTAGTTTTTATACCAAGATATTTGCTTTTCTAACATTGGCCTAAAATCGCTTGATTTCTCCAATTGCAATTTCCAGAAAAACAGAGTTTCAAATCTGCTCTGTCCAAAGAAAGGTTCAACTCTGTGAGCTGAATACACACAACACGAAGAAGTTACTGAAAATTCTTCTGTCTAGCATTATATGAAGAAATCCCGTTTCCAACGAAGTCCTCAAAGAGGTCCAAATATTCACTTGCAGACTATACAAACAGAATGTTTCCAAACTGCTCTATGAACAGAAAGGTTAAACTCTGTGAGCTGAACGCACACATCACAAAGTAGTTTCTGAGAATGATTCTGTCTAGTTTTTATACGAAGATATTTCCTTTTCTACCATTGACCTCAAATCGCTTGAAATCTCAAATTGCAAATTCCAGAAAAAGACAGTTTCAAACCTGCAGTGTGTAAGGAAAGGTTCAAATCTGTGAGTTGAATACACACAACACAAAGAAGTTAGTGAGAATTCTTCTGTCTAGAATTATATGAAGAAATCCCGTTTCCAACGAAGTCCTCAAAGAGGTCCAAATATCCACTTGCAGACTTTACAAACAGAGTGTTTCCAAACTGCTCTATGAACAGAAAGGTTAAACTCTGTGAGCTGAAGGCACACATCACAAAGTAGTTTCTGAGAATGATTCTGTCTAGTTTTTATACGAAGATATTTCCTTGTCTAACATTGGCCTCAAATCGCTTGAAAACGCCAAATGCAAATTCCAGATAAAGAAATTTTCAAACCTGCTGTGTGTAAGGAAAGGTTCAACTCTGTGAGCTGAATACACACAACACAAAGAAGTTACTGAGAATTCTTCTGTCTAGCATTATATGAAGAAATCCCGTTTCCAACGAAGTCCTCAAAGAGGTCCAAATATCCACTTGCAGACTTTACAAACAGAGTGTTTCCAATCTGCTCTATGAACAGAAAGGTTAAACTCTGTGAGCTGAATGCACACATCACATAGTAGTTTCTGAGAATGATTCTGTCTAGTTTTTTTACCAAGATATTTTCTTTTCTAACATTGGCCTAAAATCGCTTGAAATCTCCAATTGCAATTTCCATAAAAAGAGAGTTTAAAATCTGCTCTGTCAAAAGAAAGGTTCAACTGTGTGAGCTGAATACACACAACACAAAGAAGTTACTGAAAATTCTTCTGTCTAGCATTATATGAAGAAATCCCGTTTCCAACGAAGTCCTCAAAGAGGTCCAAATATCCACTTGCAGAGTTTACAAACAGAGTGTTTCCAAACAGCTCTATGAACAGAAAGGTTAAACTCTGTGAGCTGAACGCACACATCACAAAGTAGTTTCTGAGAATGATTCTGTCTAGTTTTTATACGAAGATATTTCCTTTTCTACCATTGACCTCAAATCGCTTGAAATCTCAAATTGCAAATTCCAGAAAAAGACAGTTTCAAACCTGCAGTGTGTAAGGAAAGGTTCAAATCTGTGAGTTGAATACACACAACACAAAGAAGTTAGTGAGAATTCTTCTGTCTAGAATTATATGAAGAAATCCCGTTTCCAACGAAGTCCTCAAAGAGGTCCAAATATCCACTTGCAGACTTTACAAACAGAGTGTTTCCAAACTGCTCTATGAACAGAAAGGTTAAACTCTGTGAGCTGAAGGCACACATCACAAGGTAGTTTCTGAGAATGATTCTGTCTAGTTTTTATACGAAGATATTTCCTTGTCTAACATTGGCCTCAAATCGCTTGAAATCGCCAATTGCAAATTCCAGATAAAGAGAGTTTCAAACCTGCTGTGTGTAAGGAAAGGTTCAAATCTGTGAGCTGAATACACACAACACAAAGAAGTTACTGTGTATTCTTCTGTCTAGCATTATATGAAGAAATCCCGTATCCAACGAAGTCCTCAAAGAGGTCCAAATATCCACTTGCAGACTTTACAAACAGAGTGTTTCCAAACTGCTCTATGAACAGAAAGGTTAAACTCTGTGAGCTGAACGCACATATCACAAAGTAATTTCTGAGAATGATTCTGTCTTGTTTTTATACAAAGATATTTCCTTTTCCACCATTGGCCTAAAATCGCTTGATATCTCCAATTGCAATTTCGACAAAAAGAGAGTTTCAAATTTCTCTTCCCAAAGAAAGTTCAACTCTGTGAGCTGAATACACACAACAGAAAGAAGTTACTGAAAACTCTTCTGTCTAACATTATATGAAGAAATCCCGTTTCCAACGAAGTCCTCAAAGAGGTCCAAATATCCACTTGCAGACTTTACAAACAGCGTGTTTCCAATATGCTCTATGAACAGAAAGGTTAAACTCTGTGAGCTGAATGCACACGTCAGATAGTAGTTTCTGAGAATGATTCTGTCTAGTTTTTATACCAAGATATTTCCTTTTCTAACATTGGCGTAAAATCGCTTGTCATCTCCAATTGCAATTTCCAGAAAAAGAGAGTTTCAAACCTGCAGTGTGTAAGGAAAGGTTCAACTCTGTGAGCTGAATACACACAACACAAAGAAGTTACTGAGAATTCTTCTGTCTAGCATTATATGAAGAAATCCCGTTTCCAACGAAGTCCTCAAAGAGGTCCAAATATCCACTTGCAGACTTTACAAACAGAGTGTTTCCAAACTGCTCTATGAACAGAAAGGTTCAACTCTGTGAGCTGAATGCGCACATCACATAGTAGTTTGTGAGAATGATTCTGTCTAGTTTTTATACGAAGATATTTCCTTTTCTAACATTGGCCTAAAATTGCTTGAAATCTCCAATTGCAATTTCGACATGAAGAGAGTTTCAAATCTGCTCTGTCCAAAGAAAGGTTCAACTCTGTGAGCTGAATACACACAACACAAAGAAGTTACTGAAAATTCTTCTGTCTAGCATTATATGAAGAAATCCCGTTTCCAAAGAAGTCCTCAAAGAGGTCCAAATATCCACTTGCAGACTTTACAAACAGAGTGTTTCCAAACTGCTCTATGAACAGAAAGGTTAAACTCTGTGAGCTGAAGGCACACATCACAAAGTAGTTTCTGAGAATGATTCTGTCTAGTTTTTATACGAAGATATTTCCTTGTCTAACATTGGCCTAAAATCGCTTGAAATCTCCAATTGCAGTTTCCACAAAAAGAGAGTTTAAAATCTGCTCTGTCCAAAGAAAGGTTCAACTCTGTGAGCTGAATACACACAACAGAAAGAAGTTACTGTGTATTCTTCTGTCTAGCATTATATGAAGAAATCCCGTTTCCAACGAAGTCCTCAAAGAGGTCCAAATATCCACTTGCAGACTTTACAAACAGAGTGTTT
Source organism: Pan troglodytes (assembly GCF_028858775.2). Taxonomy (NCBI): domain Eukaryota; kingdom Metazoa; phylum Chordata; class Mammalia; order Primates; family Hominidae; genus Pan; species Pan troglodytes. The sequence goes on from NC_086015.1 coordinate 95,820,198, forward strand.
CCAAACTGCTCTATGAACAGAAAGGTTAAACTCTGTGAGCTGAACGCACACATCACAAAGTAGTTTCTGAGAATGATTCTGTCTAGTTTTTATACGAAGATATTTCCTTTTCTACCATTGACCTCAAATCGCTTGAAATCTCAAATTGCAAATTCCAGAAAAAGACAGTTTCAAACCTGCAGTGTGTAAGGAAAGGTTCAAATCTGTGAGTTAAATACACACAACACAAAGAAGTTAGTGAGAATTCTTCTGTCTAGAATTATATGAAGAAATCCCGTTTCCAACGAAGTCCTCAAAGAGGTCCAAATATCCACTTGCAGACTTTACAAACAGAGTGTTTCCAAACTGCTCTATGAACAGAAAGGTTAAACTCTGTGAGCTGAAGGCACACATCACAAAGTAGTTTCTGAGAATGATTCTGTCTAGTTTTTATACGAAGATATTTCCTTGTCTAACATTGGCCTCAAATCGCTTGAAATCGCCAAGTGCAAATTCCAGATAAAGAGAGTTTCAAACCTGCTGTGTGTAAGGAAAGGTTCAACTCTGTGAGCTGAATACACACAACACAAAGAAGTTACTGAGAATTCTTCTGTCTAGCATTTTATGAAGAAATCCCGTTTCCAACGAAGTCCTCAAAGAGGTCCAAATATCCACTTGCAGACTTTACAAACAGAGTGTTTCCAAACTGCTCTATGAACAGAAAGGTTAAACTCTGTGAGCTGAACGCACACATCACAAAGTAGTTTCTGAGAATGATTCTGTCTTGTTTTTATACGAAGATATTTCCTTTTCCACCATTGGCCTAAAATCGCTTGAAATCTCCAATTGCAATTTCGACAAAAAGAGAGTTTCAAATTTCTCTGCCCAAAGAAAGGTTCAACTCTGTGAGCTGAATACACACAACAGAAAGAAGTTACTGAAAATTCTTCTGTCTAACATTATATGAAGAAATCCCGTTTCCAACGAAGTCCTCAAAGAGGTCCAAATATCCACTTGCAGACTTTACAAACAGCGTGTTTCCAATATGCTCTATGAAGAGAAAGGTTAAACTCTGTGAGCTGAATACACACAAGACAAAGAAGTTACTGAGAATTCTTCTGTCTAGCATTATATGAAGAAATCCCGTTTCCAACGAAGTCCTCAAAGAGGTCCAAATATCCACTTGCAGACTTTACAAACAGCGTGTTTCCAATCTGCTCTATGAACAGAAATGTTAAACTCTGTGAGCTGAATGCACACATCAGATAGTAGTTTCTGAGAATGATTCTGTCTAGTTTTTATACCAAGATATTTCCTTTTCTAACATTGGCGTAAAATCGCTTGAAATCTCCAATTGCAAATTCCAGAAAAAGAGAGTTTCAAACCTGCTGTGTAAGGAGAGGTTCAACTCCGTGAGCTGAATACACACAACACAAAGAAGTTACTGAGAATTCTTCTGTCTAGCATTATAAGAAGAAATCCCGTTTCCAACGAAGTCCTCAATGAGGTCCAAATATCCACTTGCAGACTTTACAAACAGAGTGTTTCCAAACTGCTCTATGAACAGAAAGGTTAAACTCTGTGAGCTGAAGGCACACATCACAAAGTAGTTTCTGAGAATGATTCTGTCTAGTTTTCATACGAAGATATTTCCTTTTCTAACATTGGCCTCAAATCGCTTGAAATCGCCAATTGCAAATTCCAGAAAAAGAGAGTTTCAAACCTGCTGTGTGTAAGGAAAGGTTCAACTCTGTGAGCTGAATACACACAACACAAAGAAGTTATTGAGAATTCTTCTGTCTAGAATTATATGAAGAAATCCCGTTTCCAACGAAGTCCTCAAAGAGGTCCAAATATCCACTTGCAGAATTTACAAACAGAGTGTTTCCAAACTGCTCTATGAACAGAAAGGTTAAACTCTGTGAGCTGAAGGCACACATCACAAAGTAGTTTCTGAGAATGATTCTGTCTACTTTTTATACGAAGATATTTCCTTGTCTAACATTGGCCTCAAATCGCTTGAAATCGCCAATTGCAAATTCCAGATAAAGAGAGTTTCAAACCTGCTGTGTGTAAGGAAAGGTTCAACTCTGTGAGCTGAATACACACAACACAAAGAAGTTATTGAGAATTCTTCTGTCTAGCATTATATGAAGAAATCCCTGTTCCAACGAAGTCCTCAAAGAGGTCCAAATATCCACTTGCAGACTTTACAAACAGAGTGTTTCCAAACTGCTCTATGAACAGAAAGGTTAAACTCTGTGAGCTGAACGCACACATCACAATGTAGTTTCTGAGAATGATTCTGTCTTGTTTTTATACGAAGATATTTCCTTTTCCACCATTGGCCTAAAATCGCTTGATATCTCCAATTGCAATTTCGACAAAAAGAGAGTTTCAAATTTCTCTGCCCAAAGAAAGGTTCAACTCTTTTAGCTGAATACACACAACAGAAAGAAGTTACTGAAAATTCTTCTGTCTAGCATTATATGAAGAAATCCCGTTTCCAACGAAGTCCTCAAAGAGGTCCAAATATCCACTTGGAGACCTTAGAAACAGAGTGTTTCCAATCTGCTCTATGAACCGAAAGGTTAAACTCTGTGTGCTGAATGCACACATCACATAGTAGTTTCTGAGAATGATTCTGTCTAGTTTTTTTTCCAAGATATTTTCTTTTCTAACATTGGCCTAAAATCGCTTGAAATCTCCAATTGCAATTTCCACAAAAAGAGAGTTTAAAATCTGCTCTGTCCAAAGAAAGGTTCAACTCTGTGAGCTGAATACACACAACACAAAGAAGTTACTGTGTATTCTTCTGTCTAGCATTATATGAAGAAATACCGTTTCCAACGAAGTCCTCAAAGAGGTCCAAGTATCCACTTGCAGACTTTACAATCAGAGTGTTTCCAAACTGCTCTATGAACAGAAACGTTAAACTCTGTGAGCTGAACGCACACATCACAAAGTAGTTTCTGAGAATGATTCTGTGTAGTTTCTATACGAATATATTTCCTTTTCTAACATTGGCCTCAAATCGCTTGAAATCTCCAATTGCAAATTCCAGAAAAAGAGAGTTTCAAACCTGCTGTGTAAGGAGAGGTTCAACTCCGTGAGCTGAATACACACAACACAAAGAAGTTACTGAGAATTCTTCTGTCTAGAATTATAAGAAGAAATCCCGTTTCCAACGAAGTCCTCAATGAGGTCCAAATATCCACTTGCAGACTTTACAAACAGAGTGTTTCCAAACTGCTCTATGAACAGAAAGGTTAAACTCTGTGAGCACAACGCACACATCACAAAGTAGTTTCTGAGAATGATTCTGTCTTGTTTTTATAAGAAGATATTTCCTTTTCTACCATTGGCCTAAAATCGCTTGAAATCTCCAATTGCAATTTCGACAAAAAGAGAGTTTCAAATTTCTCTGCCCAAAGAAAGGTTCAACTCTGTGAGCTGAATACACACAACAGAAAGAAGGTACTGAAAATTTTTCTGTCTAATATTATATGAAGAAATCCCGTTTCCAACGAAGTCCTCAAAGAGGTCCAAATATCCACTTGCAGACTTTACAAACAGAGTGTTTACAATCTGCTCTATGAACAGAAAGGTTAAACTCTGTGAGCTGAATGCACACATCAGATAGTAGTTTCTGAGAATGATTCTGTCTAGTTTTTATACCAAGATATTTCCTTTTCTAACATTGGCGTAAAATCGCTTGTAATCTCCAATTGCAATTTCCAGAAAAAGAGAGTTTCAAATCTGCTCTGTCCAAAGAAAGGTTCAACTCTGTGTTGTGAATACACACAACACAAAGAAGTTACTGAGAATTCTTCTGTCTAGCATTATATTAAGAAAAACCGTTTCCAACGAAGTCCTCAAAGAGGTCCAAGTATCCACTTGCAGACTTAACAAATAGAGTGTTACAAAACTGCTCTATGAACAGAAAGGTTAAACTCTGTGAGCTGAACGCACACATCACAAAGTAGTTTCTGAGAATGATTCTGTCTAGTTTTTATACGAAGATATTTCCTTTTCTAACATTGGCCTCAAATCGCTTGAAATCTCATATTGCAAATTCCAGAAAAAGACAGTTTCAAACCTGCAGTGTGTAAGGAAAGGTTCAAATCTGTGAGTTGAATACACGCAACACAAAGAAGTTACTGAGAATTCTTCTGTCTAGCATTATATGAAGAAATCCCGTTTCCAACGAAGTCCTCAAAGAGGTCCAAATATCCACTTGCAGACTTTACAAACAGAGTGTTTCCAAACTGCTCTATGAACAGAAAGGTTAAACTCTGTGAGCTGAACGCACACATCACAAAGTAGTTTCTGAGAATGATTCTGTCTTGTTTTTATACGAAGATATTTCCTTTTCCAGCATTGGCCTAAAATCGCTTGATATCTCCAATTGCAATTTCGACAAAAAGAGAGTTTCAAATTTCTCTGCCCAAAGAAAGGTTCAACTCTGTGAGCTGAATACACACAACAGAAAGAAGTTACTGAAAATTCTTCTGTCTAGCATTATATGAAGAAATCCCGTTTAAAACGAAGTCCTCAAAGAGGTCCAAATATCCACTTGGAGACTTTAGAAACAGAGTGTTTCCAATCTGCTCTATGAACCGAAAGGTTAAACTCTGTGTGCTGAATGCACACATCACATAGTAGTTTCTGAGAATGATTCTGTCTAGTTTTTTTACCAAGATATTTTCTTTTCTAACATTGGCCTAAAATCGCTTGAAATCTCCAATTGCAATTTCCACAAAAAGAGAGTTTAAAATCTGCTCTGTCCAAAGAAAGGTTCAACACTGTGAGCTGAATACACACAACACAAAGAAGTTACTATGTATTCTTCTGTCTAGCATTATATGAAGAAATACCGTTTCCAACGAAGTCCTCAAAGAGGTCCAAGTATCCACTTGCAGACTTTACAAACAGAGTGTTTCCAAACTGCTCTGTGAACAGAATGGTTAAACTCTGTGAGCTGAAGGCACACATCACAAAGCAGTTTCTGAGAATGATTCTGTCTAGTTTTCATAGGAAGATATTTCCTTTTCTAACATTGGCCTCAAATCGCTTGAAATCGCCAATTGCAAATTCCAGAAAAAGAGAGTTTGAAACCTGCTGTGTGTAAGGAAAGGTTCAACTCTGTGAGCTGAATACACACAACACAAAAAAGTTACTGAGAATTCTTCTGTCTAGCATTATATGAAGAAATCCCGTTTCCAAAGAAGTCCTCAAAGAGGTCCAAATATCCACTTGCAGACTTTAGAAACAGAGTGTTTCCAATCTGCTCTCTGAACAGAAAGGTTAAAGTCTGTGAGCTGAATGCACACATCACATAGTAGTTTCTGAGAATGATTCTGTCTAGTTTTTTTACCAAGATATTTCGTTTTCTAACATTGGCCTAAAATCGCTTGAAATCTCCAATTGCAATTTCCACAAAAAGAGAGTTTAAAATCTGCTCTGTCCAAAGAAATGTTCAACTGTGTGAGCTGAATACACACAACAGAAAGAAGTTACTGTGTATTCTTCTGTCTAGCATTATATGAAGAAATCCCGTTTCCAACGAAGTCCTCAAAGAGGTCCAAATATCCACTTGCAGACTTTACAAACAGAGTGTTTCCAAACTGCTCTATGAACAGAAAGGTTAAACTCTGTGAGCTGAACGCACACATCACAAAGTAGTTTCTGAGAATGATTCTGTCTAGTTTTTATACGAAGATATTTCCTTTTCTACCATTGACCTCAAATCGCTTGAAATCTCAAATTGCAAATTCCAGAAAAAGACAGTTTCAAACCTGCAGTGTGTAAGGAAAGGTTCAAATCTGTGAGTTAAATACACACAACACAAAGAAGTTAGTGAGAATTCTTCTGTCTAGAATTATATGAAGAAATCCCGTTTCCAACGAAGTCCTCAAAGAGGTCCAAATATCCACTTGCAGACTTTACAAACAGAGTGTTTCCAAACTGCTCTATGAACAGAAAGGTTAAACTCTGTGAGCTGAAGGCACACATCACAAAGTAGTTTCTGAGAATGATTCTGTCTAGTTTTTATACGAAGATATTTCCTTGTCTAACATTGGCCTCAAATCGCTTGAAATCGCCAAGTGCAAATTCCAGATAAAGAGAGTTTCAAACCTGCTGTGTGTAAGGAAAGGTTCAACTCTGTGAGCTGAATACACACAACACAAAGAAGTTACTGAGAATTCTTCTGTCTAGCATTATATGAAGAAATCCCGTTTCCAACGAAGTCCTCAAAGAAGTCCAAATATCCATTTGCAGACTTTACAAACAGAGTGTTTCCAAACTGCTCTATGAACAGAAAGGTTAAACTCTGTGAGCTGAACGCACACATCACAAAGTAGTTTCTGAGAATGATTCTGTCTTGTTTTTATACGAAGATATTTCCTTTTCTACCATTGGCCTAAAATCGCTTGATATCTCCAATTGCAATTTCGACAAAAAGAGAGTTTCAAATTTCTCTGCCCAAAGAAAGGTTCAACTCTGTGAGCTGAATACACACAACAGAAAGAAGTTACTGAAAATTCTTCTGTCTAACATTATATGAAGAAATCCCGTTTCCAACGAAGTCCTCAAAGAGGTCCAAATATCCACTTGCAGACTTTACAAACAGCGTGTTTCCAATATGCTCTATGAAGAGAAAGGTTAAACTCTGTGAGCTGAATACACACAAGACAAAGAAGTTACTGAGAATTCTTCTGTCTAGCATTATATGAAGAAATCCCGTTTCCAACGAAGTCCTCAAAGAGGTCCAAATATCCACTTGCAGACTTTACAAACAGCGTGTTTCCAATCTGCTCTATGAACAGAAAGGTTAAACTCTGTGAGCTGAATGCACACATCAGATAGTAGTTTCTGAGAATGATTCTGTCTAGTTTTTATACCAAGATATTTCCTTTTCTAACATTGGCTTAAAATCGCTTGAAATCTCCAATTGCAAATTCCAGAAAAAGAGAGTTTCAAACCTGCTGTGTAAGGAGAGGTTCAACTCCGTGAGCTGAATACACACAACACAAAGAAGTTACTGAGAATTCTTCTGTCTAGCATTATAAGAAGAAATCCCGTTTCCAACGAAGTCCTCAATGAGGTCCAAATATCCACTTGCAGACTTTACAAACAGAGTGTTTCCAAACTGCTCTATGAACAGAAAGGTTAAACTCTGTGAGCTGAAGGCACACATCACAAAGTAGTTTCTGAGAATGATTCTGTCTAGTTTTCATACGAAGATATTTCCTTTTCTAACATTGGCCTCAAATCGCTTGAAATCGCCAATTGCAAATTCCAGAGAAAGAGAGTTTCAAACCTGCTGTGTGTAAGGAAAGGTTCAACTCTGTGAGCTGAATACACACAACACAAAGAAGTTATTGAGAATTCTTCTGTCTAGAATTATATGAAGAAATCCCGTTTCCAACGAAGTCCTCAAAGAGGTCCAAATATCCACTTGCAGACTTTACAGAGTGTTTCCAAACTGCTCTATGAACAGAAAGGTTAAAGTCTGTGAGCTGAATGCACACATCACATAGTAGTTTCTGAGAATGATTCTGTCTAGTTTTTATACCAAGATACTTCCTTTTCTAACATTGGCGTAAAATCCCTTGAAATCACCAATTGCAATTTCCAGAAAAAGTTTCAAACCTGCAGTGTATAAGGAAAGGTTCAAATCTGTGAGTTGAATACACACAACACAAAGAAGTTAGTGAGAATTCTTCTGTCTAGCATTATATGAAGAAATCCCGTTTCCAACGAAGTCCTCAAAGAGGGGCAAATATCCACTTGTACACTTTACAAACAGAGTGTTTCCAAACTGCTCCATGAACAGAAAGGTTAAACTCTGTGAGCTGAACGCACACATCACAAAGTAGTTTATGAGAATGATTCTGTCTAGTTTTTATATGAAGATATTTCCTTTTCTAACATTGGCCTCAAAGTGCTTGAAATCTCCAATTGCAATTCCCACAAAAAGAGAGTTTCAAATCTGCTCTGTCCAAAGAAATGTTCAACTCTGTGAGCTGAATACACACAACACAAAGAAGTTACGGAAAATTCTTCTGTCTAGCATTATATGAAGAAATTCCGTTTCCAACGAAGTCCTCAAAGAGGTCCAAATATCCACTTGCAGACTTTACAAACAGAGTGTTTCCAAACTGCTCTATGAACAGAAAGGTTCAACTCTGTGAGCTGAATACACACAACACAAAGAAGTTACTGAGAATTCTTCTGTCTAGCATTATATGAAGAAATCCCGTTTCCAACGAAGTCCTCAAAGAGGTCCAAATATCCACTTGCAGACTTTACAAACAGAGTGTTTCCAAACTGCTCTATTAACAGAAAGGTTAAACTCTGTGAGCTGAAGGCACACATCACAAAGTAGTTTCTGAGAATGATTCTGTCTAGTTTTTATACGAAGATATTTCCTTGTCTAACATTGGCCTCAAATCGCTTGAAATCGCCAATTGCAAATTCCAGATAAAGAGAGTTTCAAACCTGCTGTTTGTAAGGAAAGGTTCAACTCTGTGAGCTGAATACACACAACACAAAGAAGTTACTGAAAATTCTTCTGTCTAGCACTATATGAAGAAATCCCGTTTCCAACGAATTCCTCAAAGAGGTCCAAATATCCACTTGCAGACTTTACAAACAGAGTGTTTCCAATCTGCTCTATGGACCGAAAGGTTAAACTCTGTGTGCTGAATGCACACATCACATAGTAGATTCTGAGAATGATTCTGTGTAGTTTTTTTACCAAGATATTTTCTTTTCTAACATTGGCCTAAAATCTCTTGAAATCTCCAATTGCAATTTCCACAAAAAGAGAGTTTAAAATCTGCTCTGTCCAAAGAAAGGTTCAACACTGTGAGCTGAATACACACAACACAAAGAAGTTACTGTGTATTCTTCTGTCTAGCATTATATGAAGAAATCCCGTTTCCAACGAAGTCCTCAAAGAGGTCCAAGTATCCACTTGCAGACTTTACAAACAGAGTGTTTCAAAACTGCTCTATGAACAGAAAGGTTAAGCTCTGTGAGCTGAACGCACACATCACAAAGTAGTTTCTGAGAATGATTCTGTCTAGTTTTTATACGAAGATATTTCCTTGTCTAACATTGGCCTCAAATCGCTTGAAATCGCCAATTGCAAATTCCAGAAAAAGAGAGTTTCAAACCTGCTGTGTGTAAGGAAAGGTTCAACTCTGTGAGCTGAATACACACAACACAAAGAAGTTACTGAGAATTCTTCTGTCTAGCATTATATGAAGAAATCCCGTTTCCAAAGAAGTCCTCAAAGAGGTCCAAATATCCACTTGCAGACTTTAGAAACAGAGTGTTTAAAATCTGCTCTATGAACAGAAAGGTTAAAGTCTGTGAGCTGAATGCACACATCACATAGTAGTTTCTGAGAATGATTCTCTCTAGTTTTTTTAGCAAGATATTTCCTTTTCTAACATTGGCCTAAAATCGCTTGATTTCTCCAATTGCAATTTCCACAAAAAGAGAGTTTCAAATCTGCTCTGTCCAAAGAAAGGTTCAACTCTGTGAGCTGAATACACACAACACAAAGAAGTTACTGAAAATTCTTCTGTCCAGCATTATATGAAGAAATCCCGTTTCCAACGAAGTCCTCAAAGAGGTCCAAATATCCACTTGCAGAGTTTACAGAGTGTTTCCAAACTGCTCTATTAACAGAAAGGTTAAACTCTGTGAGCTGAATGCACACATCACATAGTAGTTTCTGAGAATGATTCTGTCTAGTTTTTATACCAAGATATTTCCTTTTCTAACATTGGCGTAAAATCGCTTGTAATCTCCAATTGCAATTTCCAGAAAAAGAGAGTTTCAAATCTGCTCTGTCCATAGAAATGTTCAACTCTGTGAGCTGAATACACACAACACAAAGAAGTTACGGAAAATTCTTCTGTCTAGCATTATATGAAGAAAGCCCGTTTCCAACGAAGTCCTCAAAGAGGTCCAAGTATCCACTTGCAGACTTAACAAATAGAGTGTTTCAAAACTGGTCTATGAACAGAAAGGTTAAACTCTGTGAGCTGAACGCACACATCACAAAGTAGTTTCTGAGAATGATTCTGTCTAGTTTTTATACCAAGATATTTTCTTTTCTAACATTGGCCTAAAATCTCTTGAAATCTCCAATTGCAATTTCCACAAAAAGAGAGTTTAAAATCTGCTCTGTCCAAAAAAAGGTTCAACTCTGTGAGCTGAATACACACAACACAAAGAAGTTACTGTGTATTTTCTGTCTAGCATTATATGAAGAAATCCCGTTTCCAACTAAGTCCTCAAAGAGGTCCAAGTATCCACTTGCAGACTTTACAAACAGAGTGTTTCCAAACTGCTCTATGAACAGAAAGGTTAAGCTCTGTGAGCTGAACGCACACATCACAAAGTAGTTTCTGAGAATGATTCTGTCTAGTTTTCATACGAAGATATTTCCTTTTCTAACATTGGCCTCAAATCGCTTGAAATCGCCAATTGCAAATTCCAGAAAAAGAGAGTTTCAAACCTGCTGTGTGTAAGGAAAGGTTCAACTCTGTGAGCTGAATACACACAACACAAAGAAGTTATTGAGAATTCTTCTGTCTAGCATTATATGAAGAAATCCCGTTTCCAAAGAAGTCCTCAAAGAGGTCCAAATATCCACTTGCAGACTTTAGAAACAGAGTGTTTAAAATCTGCTCTATGAACAGAAAGGTTAAAGTCTGTGAGCTGAATGCACACATCACATAGTAGTTTCTGAGAATGATTCTCTCTAGTTTTTTTAGCAAGATATTTCGTTTTCTAACATTGGCCTAAAATCGCTTGATTTCTCCAATTGCAATTTCCACAAAAAGAGAGTTTCAAATCTGCTCTGTCCAAAGAAAGGTTCAACTCTGTGAGCTGAATACACACAACACAAAGAAGTTACTGTGTATTCTTCTGTCTAGCATTATATGAAGAAATCCCGTTTCCAACTAAGTCCTCAAAGAGGTCCAAGTATCCACTTGCAGACTTTACAAACAGAGTGTTTCCAAACTGCTCTATGAACAGAAAGGTTAAGCTCTGTGAGCTGAACGCACACATCACAAAGTAGTTTCTGAGAATGATTCTGTCTAGTTTTCATACGAAGATATTTCCTTTTCTAACATTTGCCTCAAATCGCTTGAAATCGCCAATTGCAAATTCCAGAAAAAGAGAGTTTCAAACCTGCTGTGTGTAAGGAAAGGTTCAACTCTGTGAGCTGAATACACACAACACAAAGAAGTTACGGAAAATTCTTCTGTCTAGCATTATATGAAGAAATCCCGTTTCCAACGAAGTCCTCAAAGAGGTCCAAATATCCACTTGCAGACTTTACAGAGTGTTTCCAAACTGCTCTATGAACAGAAAGGTTAAACTCTGTGAGCTGAATGCACACATCACATAGTAGTTTCTGAGAATGATTCTGTCTAGTTTTTATACCAAGATACTTCCTTTTCTAACATTGGCGTAAAATCCCTTGAAATCACCAATTGCAATTTCCAGAAAAAGTTTCAAACCTGCAGTGTGTAAGGAAAGGTTCAAATCTGTGAGTTGAATACACACAACACAAAGAAGTTAGTGAGAATTCTTCTGTCTAGCATTATATGAAGAAATCCCGTTTCCAACGAAGTCCTCAAAGAGGTGCAAATATCCACTTGTACACTTTACAAACAGAGTGTTTCCAAACTGCTCCATGAACAGAAAGGTTAAACTCTGTGAGCTGAACGCACACATCACAAAGTAGTTTATGAGAATGATTCTGTCTAGTTTTTATATGAAGATATTTCCTTTTCTAACATTGGCCTCAAAGTGCTTGAAATCTCCAATTGCAATTCCCACAAAAAGAGAGTTTCAAATCTGCTCTGTCCAAAGAAATGTTCAACTCTGTGAGCTGAATACACACAACACAAAGAAGTTACGGAAAATTCTTCTGTCTAGCATTATATGAAGAAATTCCGTTTCCAACGAAGTCCTCAAAGAGGTCCAAATATCCACTTGCAGACTTTACAAACAGAGTGTTTCCAAACTGCTCTATGAACAGAAAGGTTCAACTCTGTGAGCTGAATACACACAACACAAAGAAGTTACTGAGAATTCTTCTGTCTAGCATTATATGAAGAAATCCCGTTTCCAACGAAGTCCTCAAAGAGGTCCAAATATCCACTTGCAGACTTTACAAACAGAGTGTTTCCAAACTGCTCTATTAACAGAAAGGTTAAACTCTGTGAGCTGAAGGCACACATCACAAAGTAGTTTCTGAGAATGATTCTGTCTAGTTTTTATACGAAGATATTTCCTTGTCTAACATTGGCCTCAAATCGCTTGAAATCGCCAATTGCAAATTCCAGATAAAGAGAGTTTCAAACCTGCTGTTTGTAAGGAAAGGTTCAACTCTGTGAGCTGAATACACACAACACAAAGAAGTTACTGAAAATTCTTCTGTCTAGCACTATATGAAGAAATCCCGTTTCCAACGAATTCCTCAAAGAGGTCCAAATATCCACTTGCAGACTTTACAAACAGAGTGTTTCCAATCTGCTCTATGGACCGAAAGGTTAAACTCTGTGTGCTGAATGCACACATCACATAGTAGATTCTGAGAATGATTCTGTGTAGTTTTTTTACCAAGATATTTTCTTTTCTAACATTGGCCTAAAATCTCTTGAAATCTCCAATTGCAATTTCCACAAAAAGAGAGTTTAAAATCTGCTCTGTCCAAAGAAAGGTTCAACACTGTGAGCTGAATACACACAACACAAAGAAGTTACTGTGTATTCTTCTCTCTAGCATTATATGAAGAAATCCCGTTTCCAACGAAGTCCTCAAAGAGGTCCAAGTATCCACTTGCAGACTTTACAAACAGAGTGTTTCCAAACTGCTCTATGAACAGAAAGGTTAAGCTCTGTGAGCTGAACGCACACATCACAAAGTAGTTTCTGAGAATGATTCTGTCTAGTTTTCATACGAAGATATTTCCTTTTCTAACATTGGCCTCAAATCGCTTGAAATCGCCAATTGCAAATTCCAGAAAAAGAGAGTTTCAAACCTGCTGTGTGTAAGGAAAGGTTCAACTCTGTGAGCTGAATACACACAACACAAAGAAGTTACTGAGAATTCTTCTGTCTAGCATTATATGAAGAAATCCCGTTTCCAAAGAAGTCCTCAAAGAGGTCCAAATATCCACTTGCAGACTTTAGAAACAGAGTGTTTAAAATCTGCTCTATGAACAGAAAGGTTAAAGTCTGTGAGCTGAATGCACACATCACATAGTAGTTTCTGAGAATGATTCTCTCTAGTTTTTTTAGCAAGATATTTCCTTTTCTAACATTGGCCTAAAATCGCTTGATTTCTCCAATTGCAATTTCCACAAAAAGAGAGTTTCAAATCTGCTCTGTCCAAAGAAAGGTTCAACTCTGTGAGCTGAATACACACAACACAAAGAAGTTACTGAAAATTCTTCTGTCCAGCATTATATGAAGAAATCCCGTTTCCAACGAAGTCCTCAAAGAGGTCCAAATATCCACTTGCAGAGTTTACAGAGTGTTTCCAAACTGCTCTATTAACAGAAAGGTTAAACTCTGTGAGCTGAATGCACACATCACATAGTAGTTTCTGAGAATGATTCTGTCTAGTTTTGATACCAAGATATTTCCTTTTCTAACATTGGCGTAAAATCGCTTGTAATCTCCAATTGCAATTTCCAGAAAAAGAGAGTTTCAAATCTGCTCTGTCCAAAGAAAGGTTCAACTCTGTGAGCTGAATACACACAACACAAAGAAGTTACGGAAAATTCTTCTGTCTAGCATTATATGAAGAAATCCCGTTTCCAACGAAGTCCTCAAAGAGGTCCAAGTATCCACTTGCAGACTTAACAAATAGAGTGTTTCAAAACTGGTCTATGAACAGAAAGGTTAAACTCTGTGAGCTGAACGCACACATCACAAAGTAGTTTCTGAGAATGATTCTGTCTAGTTTTTATACGAAGATATTTCCTTTTCTAACATTGGCCTCAAATCGCTTGAAATCTCCAATTGCAAATTCCAGAAAAAGAGTTTCAAACCTGCTGTGTAAGGAGAGGTTCAGCTCCGTGAGCTGAATACACACAACACAAAGAAGTTACTGAGAATTCTTCTGTCTAGCATTATATGAAGAAATCCCGTTTCCAACGAAGTCCTCAAAGAGGTCCAAATATCCACTTGCAGACTTTACAAACAGAGTGTTTCCAAACTGCTCTGTGAACAGAAAGGTTCAACTCTGTGAGCTGAATACACACAACACAAAGAAGTTACTGAGAATTCTTCTGTCTAGCATTATATGAAGAAATCCCGTTTGCAACGAAGTCCTCAAAGAGGTCCAAATATCCACTTGCAGACTTTACAGAGTGTTTCCAAACTGCTCTATGAACAGAAAGGTTAAACTCTGTGAGCTGAATGCACACATCACATAGTATTTTCTGAGAATGATTCTCTCTAGTTTTTATACCAAGATATTTCCTTTTCTAACATTGGCCTAAAATCGCTTGATTTCTCCAATTGCAATTTCCAGAAAAACAGAGTTTCAAATCTGCTCTGTCCAAAGAAAGGTTCAACTCTGTGAGCTGAATACACACAACACGAAGAAGTTACTGAAAATTCTTCTGTCTAGCATTATATGAAGAAATCCCGTTTCCAACGAAGTCCTCAAAGAGGTCCAAATATTCACTTGCAGACTATACAAACAGAATGTTTCCAAACTGCTCTATGAACAGAAAGGTTAAACTCTGTGAGCTGAACGCACACATCACAAAGTAGTTTCTGAGAATGATTCTGTCTAGTTTTTATACGAAGATATTTCCTTTTCTACCATTGACCTCAAATCGCTTGAAATCTCAAATTGCAAATTCCAGAAAAAGACAGTTTCAAACCTGCAGTGTGTAAGGAAAGGTTCAAATCTGTGAGTTGAATACACACAACACAAAGAAGTTAGTGAGAATTCTTCTGTCTAGAATTATATGAAGAAATCCCGTTTCCAACGAAGTCCTCAAAGAGGTCCAAATATCCACTTGCAGACTTTACAAACAGAGTGTTTCCAAACTGCTCTATTAACAGAAAGGTTAAACTCTGTGAGCTGAAGGCACACATCACAAAGTAGTTTCTGAGAATGATTCTGTCTAGTTTTTATACGAAGATATTTCCTTGTCTAACATTGGCCTCAAATCGCTTGAAATCGCCAAATGCAAATTCCAGATAAAGAAATTTTCAAACCTGCTGTGTGTAAGGAAAGGTTCAACTCTGTGAGCTGAATACACACAACACAAAGAAGTTACTGAGAATTCTTCTGTCTAGCATTATATGAAGAAATCCCGTTTCCAACGAAGTCCTCAAAGAGGTCCAAATATCCACTTGCAGACTTTACAAACAGAGTGTTTCCAATCTGCTCTATGAACAGAAAGGTTAAACTCTGTGAGCTGAATGCACACATCACATAGTAGTTTCTGAGAATGATTCTGTCTAGTTTTTTTACCAAGATATTTTCTTTTCTAACATTGGCCTAAAATCGCTTGAAATCTCCAATTGCAATTTCCATAAAAAGAGAGTTTAAAATCTGCTCTGTCAAAAGAAAGGTTCAACTGTGTGAGCTGAATACACACAACACAAAGAAGTTACTGAAAATTCTTCTGTCTAGCATTATATGAAGAAATCCCGTTTCCAACGAAGTCCTCAAAGAGGTCCAAATATCCACTTGCAGACTTTACAAACAGAGTGTTTCCAAACTGCTCTATGAACAGAAAGGTTAAACTCTGTGAGCTGAAGGCACACATCACAAAGTAGTTTCTGAGAATGATTCTGTCTAGTTTTTATACGAAGATATTTCCTTGTCTAACATTGGCCTCAAATCGCTTGAAATCGCCAATTGCAAATTCCAGATAAAGAGAGTTTCAAACCTGCTGTTTGTAAGGAAAGGTTCAACTCTGTGAGCTGAATACACACAACACAAAGAAGTTACTGAGAATTCTTCTGTCTAGCACTATATGAAGAAATCCCGTTTCCAACGAATTCCTCAAAGAGGTCCAAATATCCACTTGCAGACTTTACAAACAGAGTGTTTCCAATCTGCTCTATGGACCGAAAGGTTAAACTCTGTGTGCTGAATGCACACATCACATAGTAGATTCTGAGAATGATTCTGTCTAGTTTTTTTACCAAGATATTTTCTTTTCTAACATTGGCCTAAAATCTCTTGAAATCTCCAATTGCAATTTCCACAAAAAGAGAGTTTAAAATCTGCTCTGTCCAAAGAAAGGTTCAACTCTGTGAGCTGAATACACACAACACAAAGAAGTTACTGTGTATTCTTCTGTCTAGCATTATATGAAGAAATCCCGTTTCCAACGAAGTCCTCAAAGAGGTCCAAGAATCCACTTGCAGACTTTACAAACAGAGTGTTTCCAAACTGCTCTATGAACAGAAAGTTTAAGCTCTGTGAGCTGAACGCACACATCACAAAGTAGTTTCTGAGAATGATTCTGTCTAGTTTTCATACGAAGATATTTCCTTTTCTAACATTGGCCTCAAATCGCTTGAAATCGCCAATTGCAAATTCCAGAAAAAGAGAGTTTCAAACCTGCTGTGTGTAAGGAAAGGTTCAACTCTGTGAGCTGAATACACACAACACAAAGAAGTTATTGAGAATTCTTCTGTCTAGCATTATATGAAGAAATCCCGTTTCCAAAGAAGTCCTCAAAGAGGTCCAAATATCCACTTGCAGACTTTAGAAACAGAGTGTTTAAAATCTGCTCTATGAACAGAAAGGTTAAAGTCTGTGAGCTGAATGCACACATCACATAGTAGTTTCTGAGAATGATTCTCTCTAGTTTTTTTAGCAAGATATTTCCTTTTCTAACATTGGCCTAAAATCGCTTGATTTCTCCAATTGCAATTTCCACAAAAAGAGAGTTTCAAATCTGCTCTGTCCAAAGAAAGGTTCAACTCTGTGAGCTGAATACACACAACACAAAGAAGTTACTGAAAATTCTTCTGTCCAGCATTATATGAAGAAATTCCGTTTCCAACGAAGTCCTCAAAGAGGTCCAAATATCCACTTTCAGACTTTACAGAGTGTTTCCAAACTGCTCTATGAACAGAAAGGTTAAACTCTGTGAGCTGAATGCACACATCACATAGTAGTTTCTGAGAATGATTCTGTCTAGTTTTTATACCAAGATATTTCCTTTTCTAACATTGGCGTAAAATCGCTTGTAATCTCCAATTGCAATTTCCAGAAAAAGAGAGTTTCAAATCTGCTCTGTCCAAAGAAAGGTTCAACTCTGTGAGCTGAATACACACAACACAAAGAAGTTACGGAAAATTCTTCTGTCTAGCATTATATGAAGAAATCCCGTTTCCAACGAAGTCCTCAAAGAGGTCCAAGTATCCACTTGCAGACTTAACAAATAGAGTGTTTCAAAACTGGTCTATGAACAGAAAGGTTAAACTCTGTGAGCTGAAAGCACACATCACAAAGTAGTTTCTGAGAATGATTCTGTCTAGTTTTTATACGAAGATATTTCCTTTTCTAACATTGGCCTCAAATCGCTTGAAATCTCCAATTGCAAATTCCAGAAAAAGAGTTTCAAACCTGCTGTGTAAGGAGAGGTTCAACTCCGTGAGCTGAATACACACAACACAAAGAAGTTACTGAGAATTCTTCTGTCTAGCATTATATGAAGAAATCCCGTTTCCAACGAAGTCCTCAAAGAGGTCCAAATATCCACTTGCAGACTTTACAAACAGAGTGTTTCCAAACTGCTCTATGAACAGAAAGGTTAAACTGTGAGCTGAACGCACACATCACAAAGTAGTTTCTGAGAATGATTCTGTCTTGTTTTTATACGAAGATATTTCCTTTTCTACCATTGGCCTAAAATCGCTTGAAATCTCCAATTGCAATTTCGACAAAAAGAGAGTTTCAAATTTCTCTGCGCAAAGAAAGGTTCAACTCTGTGAGCTGAATACACACAACACAAAGAAGTTACTGAAAAGTCTTCTGTCTAACATTATATGAAGAAATCCCGTGTCCAACGAAGTCCTCAAAGAGGTCCAAATATCCACTTGCAGACTTTACAAACAGAGTGTTTCCAATCTGCTCTATGAAGAGAAAGGTTAAACTCTGTGAGCTGAATGCACACATCACATAGTAGTTTCTGAGAATGATTCTGTCTAGTTTTTTTACCAAGATATTTTCTTTTCTATCATTGGCCAAAAATCGCTTGAAATCTCCAATTGCAATTTCCACAAAAAGAGAGTTTAAAATCTGCTCTGTCAAAAGAAATGTTCAACTGTGTGAGCTGAATACACACAACACAAAGAAGTTACTGAAAACTCTTCTGTCTAGCATTATATGAAGAAATCCCATTTCCAACGAAGTCCTCAAAGAGGTCCAAATATCCACTTGCAGACTTTACAAACAGAGTCTTTCCAAACTGTTCTATGAACAGAAAGGTTAAACTCTGTGAGCTGAATGCACACATCACATAGTAGTTCCTGAGAAAGATTCTGTCTAGTTTTTATACCAAGATATTTCCTTTTCTAACATTGGCGTAAAATCGCTTGTAATCTCCAATTGCAATTTCCAGAAAAAGAGAGTTTCAAACTGCTCTGTCCAAAGAAAGGTTCAACTCTGTGAGCTGAATACACACAACACAAAGAAGTTACTGAAAATTCTTCTGTCTAGCATTATATGAAGAAATCCCGTTTCCAACGAAGTCCTCAAAGAGGTCCAAGTATCCACTTGCAGACTTAACAAATAGAGTGTTTCAAAACTGCTCTATGAGCAGAAAGGTTAAACTCTGTGAGCTGAACGCACACATCACAAAGTAGTTTCTGAGAATGATTCTGTCTAGTTTTTATACGAAGATATTTCTTTTTCTAACATTGGCCTCAAATCGCTTGAAATCTCAAATTGCAAATTCCAGAAAAAGTTTCAAACCTGCAGTGTGTAAGGAAAGGTTCAAATCTGTGAGTTGAATACACACAACACAAAGAAGTTAGTGAGAATTCTTCTGTCTAGCATTATATGAAGAAATCCCGTTTCCAACGAAGTCCTCAAAGAGGTGCAAATATCCACTTGTACACTTTACAAACAGAGTGTTTCCAAACTGCTCTATGAACAGAAAGGTTAAACTCTGTGAGCTGAACGCACACATCACAAAGTAGTTTCTGAGAATGATTCTGTCAAGTTTTTATATGAAGATATTTCCTTTTCTAACATTGGCCTCAAAGTGCTTGAAATCTCCAATTGCAATTCCCACAAAAAGAGAGTTTCAAATCTGCTCTGTCCAAAGAAATGTTCAACTCTGTGAGCTGAATACACAAAACACAAAGAAGTTACGGAAAATTCTTCTGTCTAGCATTATATGAAGAAATTCCGTTTCCAAAGAAGTCCTCAAAGAGGTCCAAATATCCACTTGCAGACTTTACAAACAGAGTGTTTCCAAACTGCTCTATGAACAGAAAGGTTCAACTCTGTGAGCTGAATACACATAACACAAAGAAGTTACTGAGAATTCTTCTGTCTAGCATTATATGAAGAAATCCCGTTTCCAACGAAGTCCTCAAAGAGGTACAAATATCCACTTGCAGACTTTACAAACAGAGTGTTTCCAAACTGCTCTATGAACAGAAAGGTTCAACTCTGTGAGCTGAATGCGCACATCACATAGTAGTTTCTGAGAATGATTCTGTCTAGTTTTTATACGAAGATATTTCTTTTTCTAACATTGGCCTAAAATTGCTTGAAATCTCCAATTGCAATTTCGACAAAAAGAGAGTTTCAAATCTGCTCTGTCAAAAGAAAGGTTCAACTCTGTGAGCTGAATACACACAACACAAAGAAGTTACTGAAAATTCTTCTGTCTAGCATTATATGAAGAAATCCCGTTTCCAACGAAGTCCTCAAAGAGGTCCAAATATCCACTTGCAGACTATACAAACAGAATGTTTCCAAACTGCTCTATGAACAGAAAGGTTAAACTCTGTGAGCTGAACGCACACATCACAAAGTAGTTTCTGAGAATGATTCTGTCTATTTTTTATACGAAGATATTTCCTTTTCTACCATTGACCTCAAATCGCTTGACATCTCAAATTGCAAATCCCAGAAAAAGACAGTTTCAAACCTGCAGTGTGTAAGGAAAGGTTCAAATCTGTGAGTTGAATACACACAACACAAAGAAGTTAGTGAGAATTCTTCTATCTAGCATTATATGAAGAAATCCCGTTTCCAACGAAGTCCTCAAAGAGGTCCAAATATCCACTTGCAGACTTTACAAACAGAGTGTTTCCAAACTGCTCTATGAACAGAAAGGTTAAACTCTGTGAGCTGAAGGCACACATCACAAAGTAGTTTCTGAGAATGATTCTGTCTAGTTTTTATACGAAGATATTTCCTTGTCTAACATTGGCCTCAAATCGCTTGAAATCGCCAAATGCAAATTCCAGATAAAGAGAGTTTCAAACCTGCTGTGTGTAAGGAAAGGTTCAACTCTGTGAGCTGAATACACACAACACAAAGAAGTTACTGAGAATTCTTCTGTCTAGCATTATATGAAGAAATCCCGTTTGCAACGAAGTCCTCAAAGAGGTCCAAATATCCACTTGCAGACTTTACAGAGTGTTTCCAAACTGCTCTATGAACAGAAAGGTTAAACTCTGTGAGCTGAATGCACACATCACATAGTAGTTTCTGAGAATGATTCTGTCTAGTTTTTATACCAAGATATTTCCTTTTCTAACATTGGCGTAAAATCCCTTGAAATCTCCAATTGCAATTTCCAGAAAAAGAGAGTTTAAAATCTGCTCTGTCCAAAGAAAGGTTCAACTGTGTGAGCTGAATACACACAACACAAAGAAGTTACTGAAAATTCTTCTGTCTAGCATTATATGAAGAAATCCCATTTCCAACGAAGTCCTCAAAGAGGTCCAAATATCCACTTGCAGACTTTACAAACAGAGTGTTTCAAAACTGTTCTATGAACAGAAAGGTTAAACTCTGTGAGCTGAATGCACACATCACATAGTAGTTTCTGAGAATGATTCTGTCTAGTTTTTATACCAAGATATTTTCTTTTCTAACATTGGCCTAAAATCTCTTGAAATCTCCAATTGCAATTTCCACAAAAAGAGAGTTTAAAATCTGCTCTGTCCAAAAAAAGGTTCAACTCTGTGAGCTGAATACACACAACACAAAGAAGTTACTGTGTATTCTTCTGTCTAGCATTATATGAAGAAATCCCGTTTCCAACTAAGTCCTCAAAGAGGTCCAAGTATCCACTTGCAGACTTTACAAACAGAGTGTTTCCAAACTGCTCTATGAACAGAAAGGTTAAGCTCTGTGAGCTGAACGCACACATCACATAGTAGTTTCTGAGAATGATTCTGTCTAGTTTTTATACGAAGATATTTCCTTTTCTACCATTGACCTCAAATCGCTTGAAATCTCAAATTGCAAATTCCAGAAAAAGACAGTTTCAAACCCGCAGTGTGTAAGGAAAGGTTCAAGTCTGTGAGTTGAATACACACAACACAAAGAAGTTAGTGAGAATTCTTCTGTCTAGAATTATATGAAGAAATCCCGTTTCCAACGAAGTCCTCAAAGAGGTCCAAATATCCACTTGCAGACTTTACAAACAGAGTGTTTCCAAACTGCTCTATGAACAGAAAGGGTAAACTCTGTGAGCTGAACGCACACATCACAAAGTAGTTTCTGAGAATGATTCTGTCTAGTTTTTATACGAAGATATTTCCTTGTCTAACATTGGCCTCAAATCGCTTGAAATCGCCAATTGCAAATTCCAGATAAAGAGAGTTACAAACCTGCTGTGTGTAAGGAAATGTTCAACTCTGTGAGCTGAATACACACAACACAAAGAAGTTACTGAGAATTCTTCTGTCTAGCATTATATGAAGAAATCCCGTTTCCAACGAAGTCCTCAAAGAGGTCCAAATATCCACTTGCAGACTTTACAAACAGAGTGTTTCCAAACTGCTCTATGAACAGAAAGGTTAATCTCTGTGAGCTGAACGCACACATCACAAAGTAGTTTCTCAGAATGATTCTGTCTTGCTTTTATACGAAGATATTTCCTTTTCCACCATTGGCCTAAAATCGCTTGATATCTCCAATTGCAATTTCGACAAAAAGAGAGTTTCAAATTTCTCTGCCCAAAGTAAGGTTCAACTCTGTGAGCTGAATACACACAACAGAAAGAAGTTACTGAAAATTCTTCTGTCTAGCATTATATGAAGAAATCCCTTTTCCAACGAATTCCTCAAAGAGGTCCAAATATCCACTTGCAGACTTTACAAACAGAGTGTTTCCAATCTGCTCTATGGACCGAAAGGTTAAACTCTGTGTGCTGAATGCACACATCACATAGTAGATTCTGAGAATGATTCTGTCTAGTTTTTTTACCAAGATATTTTCTTTTCTAACATTGGCCTAAAATCTCTTGAAATCTCCAATTGCAATTTCCACAAAAAGAGAGTTTAAAATCTGCTCTGTCCAAAGAAAGGTTCAACTCTGTGAGCTGAATACACACAACACAAAGAAGTTACTGTGTATTCTTTTGTCTAGCATTATATGAAGAAATCCCGTTTCCAACGAAGTCCTCAAAGAGGTCCAAGTATCCACTTGCAGACTTTGCAAACAGAGTGTTTCCAAACTGCTCTATGAACAGAAAGGTTAAGCTCTGTGAGCTGAACGCACACATCACAAAGTAGTTTCTGAGAATGATTCTGTCTAGTTTTCATACGAAGATATTTCCTTTTCTAACATTGGCCTCAAATCGCTTCAAATCGCCAATTCCAAATTCCAGAAAAAGAGAGTTTCAAACCTGCTGTGTGTAAGGAAAGGTTCAACTCTGTGAGCTGAATACACACAACACAAAGAAGTTACTGAGAATTCTTCTGTCTAACATTATATGAAGAAACACCGTTTCCAAAGAAGTCCTCAAAGAGGTCCAAATATCCACTTGCAGACTTTAGAAACAGAGTGTTTAAAATCTGCTCTATGAACAGAAAGGTTAAAGTCTGTGAGCTGAATGCACACATCACATAGTAGTTTCTGAGAATGATTCTCTCTAGTTTTTTTAGCAAGATATTTCCTTTTCTAACATTGGCCTAAAATCGCTTGATTTCTCCAATTGCAATTTCCACAAAAAGAGAGTTTCAAATCTGCTCTGTCCAAAGAAAGGTTCAACTCTGTGAGCTGAATACACACAACACAAAGAAGTTACTGAAAATTCTTCTGTCTAGCATTATATGAAGAAATCCCGTTTCCAACGAAGTCCTCAAAGAGGTCCAAATATCCACTTGCAGACTTTACAGAGTGTTTCCAAACTGCTCTATGAACAGAAAGGTTAAACTCTGTGAGCTGAATGCACACATCACATAGTAGTTTCTGAGAATGATTCTGTCTAGTTTTTTTACCAAGATATTTTCTTTTCTAACATTGGCCTAAAATCGCTTGAAATCTCCAATTGCAATTTCCACAAAAAGGGAGTTTAAAATCTGCTCTGTCCAAAGAAAGGTTCAACTCTGTGAGCTGAATACACACAACACAAAGAAGTTACTGTGTATTCTTCTGTCTAGCATTATATGAAGAAATCCCGTTTCCAACGAAGTCCTCAAAGAGGTCCAAGTATCCACTTGCAGACTTTACAAACAGAGTGTTTCCAAACTGCTCTATGAACAGAAAGGTTAAACTCTGTGAGCTGAACGCACACATCACAAAGTAGTTTCTGAGAATGATTCTGTGTTGTTTTTATACGAAGATATTTCCTTTTCTAACATTGGCCTCAAATCGCTTGAAATCTCCAATTGCTAATTCCAGAAAAAGAGAGTTTCAAACCTGCTGTGTAAGGAGAGGTTCAACTCTGTGAGCTGAATACACACAACACAAAGAAGTTACTGAGAATTCTTCTGTCTAGCATTATAAGAAGAAATCCCGTTTCCAACGAAGTCCTCAATGAGGTCCAAATATCCACTTGCAGACTTTACAAACAGAGTGTTTCCAAACTGCTCTATGAACAGAAAGGTTAAACTCTGTGAGCTGAAGGCACACATCACAAAGTAGTTTCTGAGAATGATTCTGTCTAGTTTTCATACGAAGATATTTCCTTTTCTAACATTGGCCTCAAATCGCTTGAAATCGCCAAATGCAAATTCCAGAAAAAGAGAGTTTCAAACCTGCTGTGTGTAAGGAAAGGTTCAACTCTGTGAGCTGAATACACACAACACAAAGAAGTTACTGAGAATTCTTCTGTCTAGCATTATATGAAGAAATCCCGTTTCCAAAGAAGTCCTCAAAGAGGTCCAAATATCCACTTGCAGACTTTAGAAACAGAGTGTTTCAAAACTGCTCTATGAACAGAAAGGTTAAACTCTGTGAGCTGAATGCACACATCACATAGTAGTTTCTGAGAATGATTCTGTCTAGTTTTTATACCAAGATATTTCCTTTTCTAACATTGGCGTAAAATCCCTTGTTATCTCCAATTGCAATTTCCAGAAAAAGACAGTTTCAAACCTGCAGTGTGTAAGGAAAGGTTCAAATCTGTGAGTTGAATACACACAACACGAAGAAGTTAGTGAGAATTCTTCTGTCTAGCATTATATGAAGAAATCCCGTTTCCAACGAAGTCCTCAAAAAGGTGCAAATATCCACTTGTACACTATACAAACAGAGTGTTTCCAAACTGCTCTATGAACAGAAAGGTTAAACTCTGTGAGCTGAACGCACACATCACAAAGTAGTTTCTGAGAATGATTCTGTCTAGTTTTTATATGAAGATATTTCCTTTTCTAACATTGGCCTCAAAGCGCTTGAAATCTCCAATTGCAATTCCCACAAAAAGAGAGTTTCAAATCTGCTCTGTCCAAAGAAAGGTTCAACTCTGTGAGCTGAATACACACAACACAAAGAAGTTACCGAAAATTCTTCTGTCTAGCATTATATGAAGAAATCCCGTTTCCAACGAAGTCCTCAAAGAGGTCCAAATATCCACTTGCAGACTTTACAAACAGAGTGTTTCCAAACTGCTCTATGAACAGAAAGGTTCAACTCTGTGAGCTGAATACACACAAGATAAAGAAGTTACTGAGAATTCTTCTGTCTAGCATTATATGAAGAAATCCCTTTTCCAACGAAGACCTCAAAGAGGTCCAAATATCCACTTGCAGATTTTACAAACAGAGTGTTTCCAAACTGCTCTATGAACAGAAAGGTTAAACTCTGTGAGCTGAATGCACACATCACAAAGTAGTTTCTGAGAATGATTCTGTCTAGTTTTTATACGAAGATATTTCCTTTTCTACCATTGACCTCAAATCGCTTGAAATCTCAAATTGCAAATTCCAGAAAAAGACGGTTTCAAACCTGCAGTGTGTAAGGAAAAGTTCAAATCTGTGAGTTGAATACACGCAACACAAAGAAGTTAGTGAGAATTCTTCTGTCTAGAATTATATGAAGAAATCCCGTTTCCAACGAAGTCCTCAAAGAGGTCCAAATATCCACTTGCAGACTTTACAAACAGAGTGTTTCCAAACTGCTCTATGAACAGAAAGGTTAAACTCTGTGAGCTGAAGCCACACATCACAAAGTAGTTTCTGAGAATGATTCTGTCTAGTTTTTATACGAAGATATTTCCTTGTCTAACATTGGCCTCAAATCGCTTGAAATCGCCAATTGCAAATTCCAGATAAAGAGAGTTTCAAACCTGCTGTGTGTAAGGAAAGGTTCAACTCTGTGAGCTGAATACACACAACACAAAGAAGTTACTGAGAATTCTTCTGTCTAGCATTATATGAAGAAATCCCGTTTCCAACGAAGTCCTCAAAGAGGTCCAAATATCCACTTGCAGAGTTTACAAACAGAGTGTTTCCAAACTGCTCTATGAACAGAAAGGTTAAACTCTGTGAGCTGAACGCACACATCACAAAGTAGTTTCTGAGAATGATTCTGTCTTGTTTTTATACAAAGATATTTCCTTTTCCACCATTGGCCTAAAATCGCTTGATATCTCCAAATGCAATTTCGACAAAAAGAGAGTTTCAAATTTCTCTTCCCAAAGAAAGGTTCAACTCTGTGAGCTGAATACACACAACAGAAAGAAGTTACTGAAAATTCTTCTGTCTAACATTATATGAAGAAATCCCGTTTCCAACGAAGTCCTCAAAGAGGTCCAAATATCCACTTGGAGACTTTACAAACAGCGTGTTTCCAATATGCTCTATGAACAGAAAGGTTAAACTCTGTGAGCTGAATGCACACATCAGATAGTAGTTTCTGAGAATGATTCTGTCTAGTTTTTATACCAAGATATTTCCTTTTCTAACATTGGCGTAAAATCGCTTGTAATCTCCAATTGCAATTTCCAGAAAAAGAGAGTTTCAAATCTGCTCTGTCCAAAGAAAGGTTCAACTCTGTCAGGTGAATACACAAAACACAAAGAAGTTACTGAGAATTCTTCTGTCTAGCATTATATTAAGAAAAACCGTTTCCAACGAAGTCCTCAAAGAGGTCCAAGTATCCACTTGCAGACTTATGAAATAGAGTGTTTCAAAACTGCTCTATGAACAGAAAGGTTAAACTCTGTGAGCTGAACGCACACATCACAAAGTAGTTTTTGAGAATGATTCTGTCTAGTTTTTATACGAAGATATTTCCTTTTCTAACATTGGCCTCAAATCGCTTGAAATCTCAAATTGCAAATTCCAGAAAAAGACAGTTTCAAACCTGCAGTGTGTAAGGAAAGGTTCAAATCTGTGAGTTGAATGCACACAACACAAAGAAGTTAGTGAGAATTCTTCTGTCTAGCATATTATGAAGAAATCCCGTTTCCAACGAAGTCCTTAAAGAGGTGCAAATATCCACTTGTACACTTTACAAACAGAGTGTTTCCAAACTGCTCTATGAACAGAAAGGTTAAACTCTGTGATCTGAACGCACACATCACAAAGTAATTTCTGAGAATGATTCTGTCTAGTTTTTATACGAAGATATTTCCTTTTCTACCATTAACCTCAAATCGCTTGAAATCTCAAATTGCAAATTCCAGAAAAAGACAGTTTCAAACCTGCAGTGTGTAAGGAAAGGTTCAAATCTGTGAGTTGAATACACACAACACAAAGAAGTTAGTAAGAATTGTTCTGTCTAGAATATATGAAGAAATCCTGTTTCCAACGAAGTCCTCAAAGAGGTCCAAATATCAACTTGCAGACTTTACAAACAGAGTGTTTCCAAACTGCTCTATGAACAGAAAGGTTAAACTCTGTGAGCTGAAGGCACACATCACAAAGTAGTTTCTGAGAATGATTCTGTCTAGTTTTTATACGAAGATATTTCCTTGTCTAACATTGGCCTCAAATCGCTTGAAATCGCCAATTGCAAATTCCAGATAAAGAGAGTTTCAAACCTGCTGTGTGTAAGGAAAGGTTCAACTCTGTGAGCTGAATACACACAACACAAAGAAGTTACTGAGAATTCTTCTGTCTAGCATTATATGAAGAAATCCCGTTTCCAACGAAGTCCTCAAAGAGGTCCAAATATCCACTTGCAGACTTTACAAACAGAGTGTTTCCAAACTGCTCTATGAACAGAAAGGTTAAACTCTGTGAGCTGAACGCACACATCACAAAGTAGTTTCTGAGAATGATTCTGTCTTGTTTTTATACGAATATATTTCCTTTTCCACCATTGGCCTAAAATCGCTTGATATCTCCAATTGCAATTTCGACAAAAAGAGAGTTTCAAATTTCTCTGCCCAAAGAAAGGTTCAACTCTGTGAGCTGAATACACACAACAGAAAGAAGTTACTGAAAATTCTTCTGTCTAGCATTATATGAAGAAATCCCGTTTCCAACGAAGTCCTCAAAGAGGTCCAAATATCCACTTGGAGACCTTAGAAACAGAGTGTTTCCAATCTGCTCTATGAACCGAAAGGTTAAACTCTGTGTGCTGAATATACACATCACATAGTAGTTTCTGAGAATGATTCTGTCTAGTTTTTTTACCAAGATATTTTCTTTTCTAACATTGGCCTAAAATCGCTTGAAATCTCCAATTGCAATTTCCACAAAAAGAGAGTTTAAAATCTGCTCTGTCCAAAGAAAGGTTCAACTCTGTGAGCTGAATACACACAACACAAAGAAGTTACTGTGTATTCTTCTGTCTAGCATTATATGAAGAAATCCCGTTTCCAACGAAGTCCTCAAAGAGGTCCAAGTATCCACTTGCAGACTTTACAAACAGAGTGTTTCCAAACTGCTCTATGAACAGAAAGGTTAAACTCTGTGAGCTGAACGCACACATCACAAAGTAGTTTCTGAGAAAGATTCTGTGTTGTTTTTATACGAAGATATTTCCTTTTCTAACATTGGCCTCAAATCGCTTGAAATCTCCAATTGCAAATTCCAGAAAAAGAGAGTTTCAAACCTGCTGTGTAAGGAGAGGTTCAACTCCGTGAGCTGAATACACACAACACAAAGAAGTTACTGAGAATTCTTCTGTCTAGCATTATAAGAAGAAATCCCGTTTCCAACGAAGTCCTCAATGAGGTCCAAATATCCACTTGCAGACTTTACAAACAGAGTGTTTCCAAACTGCTCTATGAACAGAAAGGTTAAACTCTGTGAGCTGAAGGCACACATCACAAAGTAGTTTCTGAGAATGATTCTGTCTAGTTTTCATACGAAGATATTTCCTTTTCTAACATTGGCCTCAAATCGCTTGAAATCGCCAAATGCAAATTCCAGAAAAAGAGAGTTTCAAACCTGCTGTGTGTAAGGAAAGGTTCAACTCTGTGAGCTGAATACACACAACACAAAGAAGTTACTGAGAATTCTTCTGTCTAGCATTATATGAAGAAATCCCGTTTCCAAAGAAGTCCTCAAAGAGGTCCAAATATCCACTTGCAGACTTTAGAAACAGAGTGTTTCAAAACTGCTCTATGAACAGAAAGGTTAAACTCTGTGAGCTGAATGCACACATCACATAGTAGTTTCTGAGAATGATTCTGTCTAGTTTTTATACCAAGATATTTCCTTTTCTAACATTGGCGTAAAATCCCGTGTTATCTCCAATTGCAATTTCCAGAAAAAGACAGTTTCAAACCTGCAGTGTGTAAGGAAAGGTTCAAATCTGTGAGTTGAATACACACAACACGAAGAAGTTAGTGAGAATTCTTCTGTCTAGCATTATATGAAGAAATCCCGTTTCCAACGAAGTCCTCAAAAAGGTGCAAATATCCACTTGTACACTATACAAACAGAGTGTTTCCAAACTGCTCTATGAACAGAAAGGTTAAACTCTGTGAGTTGAACGCACACATCACAAAGTAGTTTCTGAGAATGATTCTGTCTAGTTTTTATATGAAGATATTTCCTTTTCTAACATTGGCCTCAAAGCGCCTGAAATCTCCAATTGCAATTCCCACAAAAAGAGAGTTTCAAATCTGCTCTGTCCAAAGAAAGGTTCAACTCTGTGAGCTGAATACACACAACACAAAGAAGTTACCGAAAATTCTTCTGTCTAGCATTATATGAAGAAATCCCGTTTCCAACGAAGTCCTCAAAGAGGTCCAAATATCCACTTGCAGACTTTACAAACAGAGTGTTTCCAAACTGCTCTATGAACAGAAAGGTTCAACTCTGTGAGCTGAATACACACAAGATAAAGAAGTTACTGAGAATTCTTCTGTCTAGCATTATATGAAGAAATCCCTTTTCCAACGAAGACCTCAAAGAGGTCCAAATATCCACTTGCAGATTTTACAAACAGAGTGTTTCCAAACTGCTCTATGAACAGAAAGGTTAAACTCTGTGAGCTGAACGCACACATCACAAAGTAGTTTCTGAGAATGATTCTGTCTAGTTTTTATACGAAGATATTTCCTTTTCTACCATTGACCTCAAATCGCTTGAAATCTCAAATTGCAAATTCCAGAAAAAGACAGTTTCAAACCTGCAGTGTGTAAGGAAAGGTTCAAATCTGTGAGTTGAATACACACAACACAAAGAAGTTAGTGAGAATTCTTCTGTCTAGAATTATATGAAGAAATCCCGTTTCCAACGAAGTCCTCAAAGAGGTCCAAATATCCACTTGCAGACTTTACAAACAGAGTGTTTCCAAACTGCTCTATGAACAGAAAGGTTAAACTCTGTGAGCTGAAGCCACACATCACAAAGTAGTTTCTGAGAATGATTCTGTCTAGTTTTTATACGAAGATATTTCCTTGTCTAACATTGGCCTCAAATCGCTTGAAATCGCCAATTGCAAATTCCAGATAAAGAGAGTTTCAAACCTGCTGTGTGTAAGGAAAGGTTCAACTCTGTGAGCTGAATACACACAACACAAAGAAGTTACTGAGAATTCTTCTGTCTAGCATTATATGAAGAAATCCCGTTTCCAACGAAGTCCTCAAAGAGGTCCAAATATCCACTTGCAGAGTTTACAAACAGAGTGTTTCCAAACTGCTCTATGAACAGAAAGGTTAAACTCTGTGAGCTGAACGCACACATCACAAAGTAGTTTCTCAGAATGATTCTGTCTTGTTTTTATACAAAGATATTTCCTTTTCCACCATTGGCCTAAAATCGCTTGATATCTCCAAATGCAATTTCGACAAAAAGAGAGTTTCAAATTTCTCTTCCCAAAGAAAGGTTCAACTCTGTGAGCTGAATACACACAACAGAAAGAAGTTACTGAAAATTCTTCTGTCTAACATTATATGAAGAAATCCCGTTTCCAACGAAGTCCTCAAAGAGGTCCAAATATCCACTTGCAGACTTTACAAACAGCGTGTTTCCAATATGCTCTATGAACAGAAAGGTTAAACTCTGTGAGCTGAATGCACACATCAGATAGTAGTTTCTGAGAATGATTCTGTCTAGTTTTTATACCAAGATATTTCCTTTTCTAACATTGGCGTAAAATCGCTTGTAATCTCCAATTGCAATTTCCAGAAAAAGAGAGTTTCAAATCTGCTCTGTCCAAAGAAAGGTTCAACTCTGTCAGGTGAATACACAAAACACAAAGAAGTTACTGAGAATTCTTCTGTCTAGCATTATATTAAGAAAAACCGTTTCCAACGAAGTCCTCAAAGAGGTCCAAGTATCCACTTGCAGACTTATCAAATAGAGTGTTTCAAAACTGCTCTATGAACAGAAAGGTTAAACTCTGTGAGCTGAACGCACACATCACAAAGTAGTTTTTGAGAATGATTCTGTCTAGTTTTTATACGAAGATATTTCCTTTTCTAACATTGGCCTCAAATCGCTTGAAATCTCAAATTGCAAATTCCAGAAAAAGACAGTTTCAAACCTGCAGTGTGTAAGGAAAGGTTCAAATCTGTGAGTTGAATGCACACAACACAAAGAAGTTAGTGAGAATTCTTCTGTCTAGCATATTATGAAGAAATCCCGTTTCCAACGAAGTCCTTAAAGACGTGCAAATATCCACTTGTACACTTTACAAACAGAGTGTTTCCAAACTGCTCTATGAACAGAAAGGTTAAACTCTGTGAGCTGAACGCACACATCACAAAGTAGTTTCTGAGAATGATTCTGTCTAGTTTTTATATGAAGATATTTCCTTTTCTAACATTGGCCTCAAAGCGCTTGAAATCTCCAATTGCAATTCCCACAAAAAGAGAGTTTCAAACCTGCTGTGTGTAAGGAAAGGTTCAACTCTGTGAGCTGAATACACACAACACAAAGAAGTTACTGAGAATTCTTCTGTCTAGCATTATATGAAGAAATCCCGTTTCCAAAGAAGTCCTCAGAGAGGTCCAAATATCCACTTGCAGACTTTAGAAACAGAGTGTTTCAAAACTGCTCTATGAACAGAAAGTTTAAACTCTGTGAGCTGAATGCACACATCACATAGTAGTTTCTGAGAATGATTCTGTCTAGTTTTTATACCAAGATATTTCCTTTTCTAACATTGGCGTAAAATCGCTTGTAATCTCCAATTGCAATTTCCAGAAAAAGACAGTTTCAAACCTGCAGTGTGTAAGGAAAGGTTCAAATCTGTGAGTTGAATACACACAACACGAAGAAATTAGTGAGAATTCTTCTGTCTAGCATTATATGAAGAAATCCCGTTTCCAACGAAGTCCTCAAAGAGGTGCAAATATCCACTTGTACACTATACAAACAGAGTGTTTCCTAACTGCTCTATGAACAGAAAGGTTAAACTCTGTGAGCTGAACGCACACATCACAAAGTAGTTTCTGAGAATGATTCTGTCTAGTTTTTATATGAAGATATTTCCTTTTCTAACATTGGCCTCAAAGCGCTTGAAATCTACAATTGCAATTCCCACAAAAAGAGAGTTTCAAATCTGCTCTGTCCAAAGAAAGGTTCAACTCTGTCAGCTGAATACACACAACACAAAGAAGTTACCGAAAATTCTTCGGTCTAGCATTATATGAAGAAATCCCGTTTCCAACGAAGTCCTCAAAGAGGTCCAAATATCCACTTGCAGACTTTACAAACAGAGTGTTTCCAAACTGCTCTATGAACAGAAAGGTTCAACTCTGTGAGCTGAATACACACAAGACAAAGAAGTTACTGAGAATTCTTCTGTCTAGCATTATATGAATAAATCCCGTTTCCAACGAAGTCCTCAAAGAGGTCCAAATATCCACTTGCAGAGTTTACAAACAGAGTGTTTCCAAACTGCTCTATGAACAGAAAGGTTAAACTCTGTGAGCTGAACGCACACATCACAAAGTAGTTTCTGAGAATGATTCTGTCTAGTTTTTATACGAAGATATTTCCTTTTCTACCATTGACCTCAAATCGCTTGAAATCTCAAATTGCAAATTCCAGAAAAAGACAGTTTCAAACCTGCAGTGTGTAAGGAAAGGTTCAAATCTGTGAGTTGAATACACACAACACAAAGAAGTTAGTGAGAATTCTTCTGTCTAGAATTATATGAAGAAATCCCGTTTTCAACGAAGTCCTCAAAGAGGTCCAAATATCCACTTGCAGACTTTACAAACAGAGTGTTTCCAAACTGCTCTATGAACAGAAAGGTTAAACTCTGTGAGCTGAAGGCACACATCACAAGGTAGTTTCTGAGAATGATTCTGTCTAGTTTTTATACGAAGATATTTCCTTGTCTAACATTGGCCTCAAATCGCTTGAAATCGCCAATTGCAAATTCCAGATAAAGAGAGTTTCAAACCTGCTGTGTGTAAGGAAAGGTTCAAATCTGTGAGCTGAATACACACAACACAAAGAAGTTACTGTGTATTCTTCTGTCTAGCATTATATGAAGAAATCCCGTTTCCAACGAAGTCCTCAAAGAGGTCCAAATATCCACTTGCAGACTTTACAAACAGAGTGTTTCCAAACTGCTCTATGAACAGAAAGGTTAAACTCTGTGAGCTGAACGCACATATCACAAAGTAATTTCTGAGAATGATTCTGTCTTGTTTTTATACAAAGATATTTCCTTTTCCACCATTGGCCTAAAATCGCTTGATATCTCCAATTGCAATTTCGACAAAAAGAGAGTTTCAAATTTCTCTTCCCAAAGAAAGTTCAACTCTGTGAGCTGAATACACACAACAGAAAGAAGTTACTGAAAATTCTTCTGTCTAACATTATATGAAGAAATCCCGTTTCCAACGAAGTCCTCAAAGAGGTCCAAATATCCACTTGCAGACTTTACAAACAGCGTGTTTCCAATATGCTCTATGAACAGAAAGGTTAAACTCTGTGAGCTGAATGCAAACATCAGATAGTAGTTTCTGAGAATGATTCTGTCTAGTTTTTATACCAAGATATTTCCTTTTCTAACATTGGCGTAAAATCGCTTGTCATCTCCAATTGCAATTTCCAGAAAAAGAGAGTTTCAAACCTGCAGTGTGTAAGGAAAGGTTCAAATCTGTGAGTTGAATGCACACAACACAAAGAAGTTAGTGAGAATTCTTCTGTCTAGCATATTATGAAGAAATCCCGTTTCCAACGAAGTCCTTAAAGAGGTGCAAATATCCACTTGTACACTTTCCAAACAGAGTGTTTCCAAACTGCTCTATGAACAGAAAGGTTAAACTCTGTGAGCTGAACGCACACATCACAAAGTAGTTTCTGAGAATGATTCTGTCTAGTTTTTATATGAAGATATTTCCTTTTCTAACATTGGCCTCAAAGCGCTTGAAATCTCCAATTGCAATTCCCACAAAAAGAGAGTTTCAAATCTGCTCTGTCCAAAAAAAGGTTCAACTCTGTGAGCTGAATACACACAACACAAAGAAGTTACCGAAAATTCTTCTGTCTAGCATTATATGAAGAAATCCCGTTTCAAAACGAAGTCCTCAAAGAGGTCCAAATATCCACTTGCAGACTTTACAAACAGAGTGTTTCCAAACTGCTCTATGAACAGAAAGGTTCAACTCTGTGAGCTGAATACACACAACACAAAGAAGTTACTGAGAATTCTTCTGTCTAGCATTATATGAAGAAATCCCGTTTCCAACGAAGTCCTCAAAGAGGTCCAAATATCCACTTGCAGACTTTACAAACAGAGTGTTTCCAAACTGCTCTATGAACAGAAAGGTTCAACTCTGTGAGCTGAATGCGCACATCACATAGTAGTTTGTGAGAATGATTCTGTCTAGTTTTTATACGAAGATATTTCCTTTTCTAACATTGGCCTAAAATTGCTTGAAATCTCCAATTGCAATTTCGACATGAAGAGAGTTTCAAATCTGCTCTGTCCAAAGAAAGGTTCAACTCTGTGAGCTGAATACACACAACACAAAGAAGTTACTGAAAATTCTTCTGTCTAGCATTATATGAAGAAATCCCGTTTCCAAAGAAGTCCTCAAAGAGGTCCAAATATCCACTTGCAGACTTTACAAACAGAGTGTTTCCAAACTGCTCTATGAACAGAAAGGTTAAACTCTGTGAGCTGAAGGCACACATCACAAAGTAGTTTCTGAGAATGATTCTGTCTAGTTTTTATACGAAGATATTTCCTTGTCTAACATTGGCCTAAAATCGCTTGAAATCTCCAATTGCAGTTTCCACAAAAAGAGAGTTTAAAATCTGCTCTGTCCAAAGAAAGGTTCAACTCTGTGAGCTGAATACACACAACAGAAAGAAGTTACTGTGTATTCTTCTGTCTAGCATTATATGAAGAAATCCCGTTTCCAACGAAGTCCTCAAAGAGGTCCAAATATCCACTTGCAGACTTTACAAACAGAGTGTTTCCAAACTGCTCTATGAACAGAAAGGTTAAACTCTGTGAGCTGAACGCACACATCACAAAGTAGTTTCTGAGAATGATTCTGTCTAGTTTTTATACGAAGATATTTCCTTTTCTACCATTGACCTCAAATCGCTTGAAATCTCAAATTGCAAATTCCAGAAAAAGACAGTTTCAAACCTGCAGTGTGTAAGGAAAGGTTCAAATCTGTGAGTTAAATACACACAACACAAAGAAGTTAGTGAGAATTCTTCTGTCTAGAATTATATGAAGAAATCCCGTTTCCAACGAAGTCCTCAAAGAGGTCCAAATATCCACTTGCAGACTTTACAAACAGAGTGTTTCCAAACTGCTCTATGAACAGAAAGGTTAAACTCTGTGAGCTGAAGGCACACATCACAAAGTAGTTTCTGAGAATGATTCTGTCTAGTTTTTATACGAAGATATTTCCTTGTCTAACATTGGCCTCAAATCGCTTGAAATCGCCAAGTGCAAATTCCAGATAAAGAGAGTTTCAAACCTGCTGTGTGTAAGGAAAGGTTCAACTCTGTGAGCTGAATACACACAACACAAAGAAGTTACTGAGAATTCTTCTGTCTAGCATTATATGAAGAAATCCCGTTTCCAACGAAGTCCTCAAAGAGGTCCAAATATCCACTTGCAGACTTTACAAACAGATTGTTTCCAAACTGCTCTATGAACAGAAAGGTTAAACTCTGTGAGCTGAACGCACACATCACAAAGTAGTTTCTGAGAATGATTCTGTCTTGTTTTTATACGAAGATATTTCCTTTTCTACCATTGGCCTAAAATCGCTTGAATTCTCCAATTGCAATTTCGACAAAAAGAGAGTTTCAAATTTCTCTGCCCAAAGAAAGGTTCAACTCTGTGAGCTGAATACACACAACAGAAAGAAGTTACTGAAAATTCTTCTGTCTAACATTATATGAAGAAATCCCGTTTCCAACGAAGTCCTCAAAGAGGTCCAAATATCCACTTGCAGACTTTACAAACAGCGTGTTTCCAATATGCTCTATGAAGAGAAAGGTTAAACTCTGTGAGCTGAATACACACAAGACAAAGAAGTTACTGAGAATTCTTCTGTCTAGCATTATATGAAGAAATCCCGTTTCCAATGAAGTCCTCAAAGAGGTCCAAATATCCACTTGCAGACTTTACAAACAGCGTGTTTCCAATCTGCTCTATGAACAGAAAGGTTAAACTCTGTGAGCTGAATGCACACATCAGATAGTAGTTTCTGAGAATGATTCTGTCTAGTTTTTATACCAAGATATTTCCTTTTCTAACATTGGCGTAAAATCGCTTGAAATCTCCAATTGCAAATTCCAGAAAAAGAGAGTTTCAAACCTGCTGTGTAAGGAGAGGTTCAACTCCGTGAGCTGAATACACACAACACAAAGAAGTTACTGAGAATTCTTCTGTCTAGCATTATAAGAAGAAATCCCGTTTCCAACGAAGTCCTCAATGAGGTCCAAATATCCACTTGCAGACTTTACAAACAGAGTGTTTCCAAACTGCTCTATGAACAGAAAGGTTAAACTCTGTGAGCTGAAGGCACACATCACAAAGTAGTTTCTGAGAATGATTCTGTCTAGTTTTCATACGAAGATATTTCCTTTTCTAACATTGGCCTCAAATCGCTTGAAATCGCCAATTGCAAATTCCAGAAAAAGAGAGTTTCAAACCTGCTGTGTGTAAGGAAAGGTTCAACTCCGTGAGCTGAATACACACAACACAAAGAAGTTATTGAGAATTCTTCTGTCTAGAATTATATGAAGAAATCCCGTTTCCAACGAAGTCCTCAAAGAGGTCCAAATATCCACTTGCAGAATTTACAAACAGAGTGTTTCCAAACTGCTCTATGAACAGAAAGGTTAAACTCTGTGAGCTGAAGGCACACATCACAAAGTAGTTTCTGAGAATGATTCTGTCTACTTTTTATACGAAGATATTTCCTTGTCTAACATTGGCCTCAAATCGCTTGAAATCGCCAATTGCAAATTCCAGATAAAGAGAGTTTCAAACCTGCTGTGTGTAAGGAAAGGTTCAACTCTGTGAGCTGAATACACACAACACAAAGAAGTTATTGAGAATTCTTCTGTCTAGCATTATATGAAGAAATCCCTGTTCCAACGAAGTCCTCAAAGAGGTCCAAATATCCACTTGCAGACTTTACAAACAGAGTGTTTCCAAACTGCTCTATGAACAGAAAGGTTAAACTCTGTGAGCTGAACGCACACATCACAATGTAGTTTCTGAGAATGATTCTGTCTTGTTTTTATACGAAGATATTTCCTTTTCCACCATTGGCCTAAAATCGCTTGATATCTCCAATTGCAATTTCGACAAAAAGAGAGTTTCAAATTTCTCTGCCCAAAGAAAGGTTCAACTCTTTTAGCTGAATACACACAACAGAAAGAAGTTACTGAAAATTCTTCTGTCTAGCATTATATGAAGAAATCCCGTTTCCAACGAAGTCCTCAAAGAGGTCCAAATATCCACTTGGAGACCTTAGAAACAGAGTGTTTCCAATCTGCTCTATGAACCGAAAGGTTAAACTCTGTGTGCTGAATGCACACATCACATAGTAGTTTCTGAGAATGATTCTGTCTAGTTTTTTTTCCAAGATATTTTCTTTTCTAACATTGGCCTAAAATCGCTTGAAATCTCCAATTGCAATTTCCACAAAAAGAGAGTTTAAAATCTGCTCTGTCCAAAGAAAGGTTCAACTCTGTGAGCTGAATACACACAACACAAAGAAGTTACTGTGTATTCTTCTGTCTAGCATTATATGAAGAAATACCGTTTCCAATGAAGTCCTCAAAGAGGTCCAAGTATCCACTTGCAGACTTTACAATCAGAGTGTTTCCAAACTGCTCTATGAACAGAAAGGTTAAACTCTGTGAGCTGAACGCACACATCACAAAGTAGTTTCTGAGAATTATTCTGTGTAGTTTTTATACGAATATATTTCCTTTTCTAACATTGGCCTCAAATCGCTTGAAATCTCCAATTGCAAATTCCAGAAAAAGAGAGTTTCAAACCTGCTGTGTAAGGAGAGGTTCAACTCCGTGAGCTGAATACACACAACACAAAGAAGTTACTGAGAATTCTTCTGTCTAGAATTATAAGAAGAAATCCCATTTCCAACGAAGTCCTCAATGAGGTCCAAATATCCACTTGCAGACTTTACAAACAGAGTGTTTCCAAACTGCTCTATGAACAGAAAGGTTAAACTCTGTGAGCACAACGCACACATCACAAAGTAGTTTCTGAGAATGATTCTGTCTTGTTTTTATAAGAAGATATTTCCTTTTCTACCATTGGCCTAAAATCGCTTGAATTCTCCAATTGCAATTTCGACAAAAAGAGAGTTTCAAATTTCTCTGCCCAAAGAAAGGTTCAACTCTGTGAGATGAATACACACAACAGAAAGAAGTTACTGAAAATTTTTCTGTCTAATATTATATGAAGAAATCCCGTTTCCAACGAAGTCCTCAAAGAGGTCCAAATATCCACTTGCAGACTTTACAAACAGAGTGTTTACAATCTGCTCTATGAACAGAAAGGTTAAACTCTGTGAGCTGAATGCACACATCAGATAGTAGTTTCTGAGAATGATTCTGTCTAGTTTTTATACCAAGATATTTCCTTTTCTAACATTGGCGTAAAATCGCTTGTAATCTCCAATTGCAATTTCCAGAAAAAGAGAGTTTCAAATCTGCTCTGTCCAAAGAAAGGTTCAACTCTGTGTTGTGAATACACACAACACAAAGAAGTTACTGAGAATTCTTCTGTCTAGCATTATATTAAGAAAAACCGTTTCCAACGAAGTCCTCAAAGAGGTCCAAGTATCCACTTGCAGACTTAACAAATAGAGTGTTACAAAACTGCTCTATGAACAGAAAGGTTAAACTCTGTGAGCTGAACGCACACATCACAAAGTAGTTTCTGAGAATGATTCTGTCTAGTTTTTATACGAAGATATTTCCTTTTCTAACATTGGCCTCAAATCGCTTGAAATCTCATATTGCAAATTCCAGAAAAAGACAGTTTCAAACCTGCAGTGTGTAAGGAAAGGTTCAAATCTGTGAGTTGAATACACGCAACACAAAGAAGTTACTGAGAATTCTTCTGTCTAGCATTATATGAAGAAATCCCGTTTCCAACGAAGTCCTCAAAGAGGTCCAAATATCCACTTGCAGACTTTACAAACTGAGTGTTTCCAAACTGCTCTATGAACAGAAAGGTTAAA
This sequence comes from Pan troglodytes, assembly GCF_028858775.2. Taxonomy (NCBI): domain Eukaryota; kingdom Metazoa; phylum Chordata; class Mammalia; order Primates; family Hominidae; genus Pan; species Pan troglodytes. Next base: position 95,859,742 of record NC_086015.1, read on the forward strand.
CTCTGTGAGCTGAACGCACACATCACAAAGTAGTTTCTGAGAATGATTCTGTCTTGTTTTTATACGAAGATATTTCCTTTTCCAGCATTGGCCTAAAATCGCTTGATATCTCCAATTGCAATTTCGACAAAAAGAGAGTTTCAAATTTCTCTGCCCAAAGAAAGGTTCAACTCTGTGAGCTGAATACACACAACAGAAAGAAGTTACTGAAAATTCTTCTGTCTAGCATTATATGAAGAAATCCCGTTTAAAACGAAGTCCTCAAAGAGGTCCAAATATCCACTTGGAGACTTTAGAAACAGAGTGTTTCCAATCTGCTCTATGAACCGAAAGGTTAAACTCTGTGTGCTGAATGCACACATCACATAGTAGTTTCTGAGAATGATTCTGTCTAGTTTTTTTACCAAGATATTTTCTTTTCTAACATTGGCCTAAAATCGCTTGAAATCTCCAATTGCAATTTCCACAAAAAGAGAGTTTAAAATCTGCTCTGTCCAAAGAAAGGTTCAACACTGTGAGCTGAATACACACAACACAAAGAAGTTACTGTGTATTCTTCTGTCTAGCATTATATGAAGAAATACCGTTTCCAACGAAGTCCTCAAAGAGGTCCAAGTATCCACTTGCAGACTTTACAAACAGAGTGTTTCCAAACAGCTCTGTGAACAGAATGGTTAAACTCTGTGAGCTGAAGGCACACATCACAAAGCAGTTTCTGAGAATGATTCTGTCTAGTTTTCATAGGAAGATATTTCCTTTTCTAACATTGGCCTCAAATCGCTTGAAATCGCCAATTGCAAATTCCAGAAAAAGAGAGTTTGAAACCTGCTGTGTGTAAGGAAAGGTTCAACTCTGTGAGCTGAATACACACAACACAAAAAAGTTACTGAGAATTCTTCTGTCTAGTATTATATGAAGAAATCCCGTTTCCAAAGAAGTCCTCAAAGAGGTCCAAATATCCACTTGCAGACCTTAGAAACAGAGTGTTTCCAATCTGCTCTATGAACCGAAAGGTTAAACTCTGTGTGCTGAATGCACACATCACATAGTAGTTTCTGAGAATGATTCTGTCTAGTTTTTTTTCCAAGATATTTTCTTTTCTAACATTGGCCTAAAATCGCTTGAAATCTCCAATTGCAATTTCCACAAAAAGAGAGTTTCAAATCTGCTCTGTCCAAAGAAAGGTTCAACTCTGTGAGCTGAATACACACAACACAAAGAAGTTACTGTGTATTCTTCTGTCTAGCATTATATGAAGAAATACCGTTTCCAACGAAGTCCTCAAAGAGGTCCAAGTATCCACTTGCAGACTTTACAATCAGAGTGTTTCCAAACTGCTCTATGAACAGAAAGGTTAAACTCTGTGAGCTGAACGCACACATCACAAAGTAGTTTCTGAGAATTATTCTGTGTAGTTTTTATACGAAGATATTTCCTTTTCTAACATTGGCCTCAAATCGCTTGAAATCTCCAATTGCAAATTCCAGAAAAAGAGAGTTTCAAACCTGCTGTGTAAGGAGAGGTTCAACTCCGTGAGCTGAATACACACAACACAAAGAAGTTAGTGAGAATTCTTCTGTCTAGCATTATATAAAGAAATCCCGTTTCCAACGATGTCCTCAAAGTGGTGCAAATATCCACTTGTACACTTTAGAAACAGAGTGTTTCCAAACTGCTCTATGAACAGAAAGGTTAAACTCTGTGAGCTGAACGCACACATCACAAAGTAGTTTCTGAGAATGATTCTGTCTAGTTTTTATATGAAGATATTTCCTTTTCTAACATTGGCCTAAAATTGCTTGAAATCTCCAATTGCAATTTCGACAAAAAGAGAGTTTCAAATCTGCTCTGTCCAAAGAAAGGTTCAACTCTGTGAGCTGAATACGCACAACACAAAGAAGTTACTGAAAATTCTTCTGTCTAGCATTATATGAAGAAATCCCGTTTCCAACGAAGTCCTCAAAGAGGTCCAAATATCCACTTGCAGACTTTACAAACAGAGTGTTTCCAAACTGCTCTATGAACAGAAAGGTTAAACTCTGTGAGCTGAACGCACACATCACAAAGTAGTTTCTGAGAATGATTCTGTCTAGTTTTTATACGAAGATATTTCCTTTTCTACCATTGACCTCAAATCGCTTGAAATCGCCAATTGCAAATTCCAGATAAAGAGAGTTTCAAACCTGCTGTGTGTAAGGAAAGGTTCAACTCTGTGAGCTGAATACACACAACACAAAGAAGGTACTGAAAATTCTTCTGTCTAGCACTATATGAAGAAATCCCTTTTCCAACGAATTCCTCAAAGAGGTCCAAATATCCACTTGCAGACTTTACAAACAGAGTGTTTCCGCTCTATGAACAGAAAGGTTCAACTCTGTGAGCTGAATACACACAACACAAAGAAGTTACTGAGAATTCTTCTGTCTAGCATTATATGAAGAAATGCCGTTTCCAACGAAGTCCTCAAAGTGGTCCAAATATCCACTTGCAGACTTTACAGAGTGTTTCCAAACTGCTCTAAGAACAGAAAGGTTCAACTCTGTGAGCTGAATCCGCACATCACATAGCAGTTTCTGAGAATGATTCTGTCTAGTTTTTATACCAAGATATTTCCTTTTCTAACATTGGCCTAAAATTGCTTGAAATCTCCAATTGCAATTTCGACAAAAAGAGAGTTCCAAATCTGCTCTGTCCAAAGAAAGGTTCAACTCTGTGAGCTGAATACACACAACACAAAGAAGTTACTGAAAATTCTTCTGTCTAGCATTGTATGAAGAAATCCCGTTTCCAACGATGTCCTCAAAGAGGTCCAAATATCCACTTGTAGACTTTACAAACAGAGTGTTTCCAAACTGCTCTATGAACAGAAAGGTTAAACTCTGTGAGCTGAACGCACACATCACAAAGTAGTTTCTGATAATGATTCCGTCTAATTTTTATACGAAGATATTTCCTTTTCTACCATTGGCCTCAAATCGCTTGAAATCTCAAATTGCAAATTCCAGAGAAAGACAGTTTCAAACCTGCAGTGTGTAAGGAAAGGTTCAAATCTGTGAGTTGAATACACACAACACAAAGAAGTTATTGAGAATTCTTCTGTCTAGCATTATATGAAGAAATCCCGTTTCCAACGAAGGCCTCAAAGAGGTCCAAATATACACTTGTAGACTTTACAAACAGAGTGTTTCCAAACTGGTATATGAACAGAAAGGTTAAACTCTGTGAGCTGAAGGCACACATCACAAAGTAGTTTCTGAGAATGATTCTGTCTAGTTTTTATACGAAGATATTTCCTTGTCTAACATTGGCCTCAAATCGCTTGAAATCGCCAATTGCAAATTCCAGATAAAGAGAGTTTCAAACCTGCTGTGTGTACGGAAAGGTTCAACTCTGTGAGCTCAATACACACAACACAAAGAAGTTACTGAGAATTCTTCTGTCTAGCATTATATGAAGAAATCCCGCTTCCAACGAAGTCCTCAAAGAGGTCCAAATATCCACTTGCAGACTTTCAAACAGAGTGTTTCCAAACTGCTCTATGAACAGAAAGGTTAAACTCTGTGAGCTGAACGCACACATCACAAAGTAGTTTCTGAGAATGATTCTGTCTTGTTTTTATACGAAGATATTTCCTTTTCCACCATTGGCCTAAAATCGCTTGATATCTCCAATTGCAATTTCGACAAAAAGAGAGTTTCAAATTTCTCTGCCCAAAGAAAGGTTCAACTCTTTTAGCTGAATACACACAACAGAAAGAAGTTACTGAAAATTCTTCTGTCTAGCATTATATGAAGAAATCCCGTTTCCAACGAAGTCCTCAAAGAGGTCCAAATATCCACTTGGAGACCTTAGAAACAGAGTGTTTCCAATCTGCTCTATAAACCGAAAGGTTAAACTCTGTGTGCTGAATGCACACATCACATAGTAGTTTCTGAGAATGATTCTGTCTAGTTTTTTTCCCAAGATATTTTCTTTTCTAACATTGGCCTAAAATCGCTTGAAATCTCCAATTGCAATTTCCACAAAAAGAGAGTTTCAAATCTGCTCTGTCCAAAGAAAGGTTCAACTCTGTGAGCTGAATACACACAACACAAAGAAGTTACTGTGTATTCTTCTGTCTAGCATTATATGAAGAAAAACCGTTTCCAACGAAGTCCTCAAAGAGGTCCAAGTATCCACTTGCAGACTTTACAATCAGAGTGTTTCCAAACTGCTCTATGAACAGAAAGGTTAAACTCTGTGAGCTGAACGCACACATCACAAAGTAGTTTCTGAGAATGATTCTGTCTAGTTTTTATACGAAGATATTTCCTTTTCTAACATTGGCCTAAAATTGCTTGAAATCTCCAATTGCAATTTCGACAAAAAGAGAGTTCCAAATCTGCTCTGTCCAAAGAAAGGTTCAACTCTGTGAGCTGAATACACACAACACAAAGAAGTTACTGAAAATTCTTCTGTCTAGCATTGTATGAAGAAATCCCGTTTCCAAGCATGTCCTCAAAGAGGTCCAAATATCCACTTGTAGACTTTACAAACAGAGTGTTTCCAAACTGCTCTATGAACAGAAAGGTTAAACTCTGTGAGCTGAACGCACACATCACAAAGTAGTTTCTGATAATGATTCCGTCTAATTTTTATACGAAGATATTTCCTTTTCAACCATTGGCCTCAAATCGCTTGAAATCTCAAATTGCAAATTGCAGAAAAAGACAGTTTCAAACCTGCAGTGTGTAAGGAAAGGTTCAAATCTGTGAGTTGAATACACACAACACAAAGAAGTTATTGAGAATTCTTCTGTCTAGCATTATATGAAGAAATCCCGTTTCCAACGAAGGCCTCAAAGAGGTCCAAATATACACTTGTAGACTTTACAAACAGAGTGTTTCCAAACTGCTCTATGAACAGAAAGGTTAAACTCTGTGAGCTGAACGCACACATCACAAAGTAGTTTCTGAGAATGATTCTGTCTTGTTTTTATACGAAGATATTTCCTTTTCTACCATTGGCCTAAAATCGCTTGAAATCTCCAATTGCAATTTCGACAAAAAGAGAGTTTCAAGTTTCTCTGCCCAAAGAAAGGTTCAACTCTGTGAGCTGAATACACACAAGAGAAAGAAGTAACTGAAAATTCTTCTGTCTAACATTATATGAAGAAATCCCGTTTCCAACGAAGTCCTCAAAGAGCTCCAAATATCCACTTGCAGACTTTACAAACAGAGTGTTTACAATCTGCTCTATGAACAGAAAGGTTAAACTCTGTGAGCTGCATGCACACATCAGATAGTAGTTTCTGAGAATGATTCTGTCTAGTTTTTATACCAAGATATTTCCTTTTCTAACATTGGCGTAAAATCCCTTGTAATCTCCAATTGCAATTTCCAGAAAAAGAGAGTTTCAAATCTGCTCTGTCCAAAGAAAAGTTCAACTCTGTCAGGTGAATACACACAACACAAAGAAGTTACTGAGAATTCTTCTGTCTAGCATTATATTAAGAAAAACCGTTTCCAACGAAGTCCTCAAAGAGGTCCAAGTATCCACTTGCAGACTTAACAAATAGAGTGTTTCAAAACTGCTCTATGAACAGAAAGGTTAAACTCTGTGAGCTGAACGCACACATGACATAGTAGTTTCTGAGAATGATTCTGTCTAGTTTTTATACCAAGATATTTCCTTTTCTAACATTGGCCTCAAATCGCTTGAAATCTCATATTGCAATTTCCAGAAAAAGACAGTTTCAAACCTGCAGTGTGTAAGGAAAGGTTCAAATCTGTGAGTTGAATACACACAACACAAAGAAGTTAGTGAGAATTCTTCTGTCTAGCATTATATAAAGAAATCCCGCTTCCAACGATGTCCTCAAAGTGGTGCAAATATCCACTTGTACACTTTAGAAACAGAGTGTTTCCAAACTGCTCTATGAACAGAAAGGTTAAACTCTGTGAGCTGAACGCACACATCACAAAGTAGTTTCTGAGAATGATTCTGTCTAGTTTTTATATGAAGATATTTCCTTTTCTAACATTGGCCTAAAATTGCTTGAAATCTCCAATTGCAATTTCGACAAAAAGAGAGTTTCAAATCTGCTCTGTCCAAAGAAAGGTTCAACTCTGTGAGCTGAATACACACAACACAAAGAAGTTACTGTGTATTCTTCTGTCTAGCATTATATGAAGAAATCCCGTTTCCAACGAAGTCCTCAAAGAGGTCCAAATATCCACTTGCAGACTTTACAAACAGAGTGTTTCCAAACTGCTCTATGAACAGAAAGGTTAAACTCTGTGAGCTGAACGCACACATCACAAAGTAGTTTCTGAGAATGATTCTGTCTAGTTTTTATACGAAGATATTTCCTTTTCTACCATTGACCTCAAATCGCTTGAAATCTCAAATTGCAAATTCCAGAAAAAGACAGTTTCAAACCTGCAGTGTGTAAGGAAAGGTTCAAATCTGTGAGTTAAATACACACAACACAAAGAAGTTAGTGAGAATTCTTCTGTCTAGAATTATATGAAGAAATCCCGTTTCCAACGAAGTCCTCAAAGAGGTCCAAATATCCACTTGCAGACTTTACAAACAGAGTGTTTCCAAACTGCTCTATGAACAGAAAGGTTAAACTCTGTGAGCTGAAGGCACACATCACAAAGTAGTTTCTGAGAATGATTCTGTCTAGTTTTTATACGAAGATATTTCCTTGTCTAACATTGGCCTCAAATCGCTTGAAATCGCCAAGTGCAAATTCCAGATAAAGAGAGTTTCAAACCTGCTGTGTGTAAGGAAAGGTTCAACTCTGTGAGCTGAATACACACAACACAAAGAAGTTACTGAGAATTCTTCTGTCTAGCATTATATGAAGAAATCCCGTTTCCAACGAAGTCCTCAAAGAGGTCCAAATATCCACTTGCAGACTTTACAAACAGAGTGTTTCCAAACTGCTCTATGAACAGAAAGGTTAAACTCTGTGAGCTGAACGCACACATCACAAAGTAGTTTCTGAGAATGATTCTGTCTTGTTTTTATACGAAGATATTTCCTTTTCTACCATTGGCCTAAAATCGCTTGAATTCTCCAATTGCAATTTCGACAAAAAGAGAGTTTCAAATTTCTCTGCCCAAAGAAAGGTTCAACTCTGTGAGCTGAATACACACAACAGAAAGAAGTTACTGAAAATTCTTCTGTCTAACATTATATGAAGAAATCCCGTTTCCAACGAAGTCCTCAAAGAGGTCCAAATATCCACTTGCAGACTTTACAAACAGCGTGTTTCCAATATGCTCTATGAAGAGAAAGGTTAAACTCTGTGAGCTGAACACACACAAGACAAAGAAGTTACTGAGAATTCTTCTGTCTAGCATTATATGAAGAAATCCCGTTTCCAATGAAGTCCTCAAAGAGGTCCAAATATCCACTTGCAGACTTTACAAACAGCGTGTTTCCAATCTGCTCTATGAACAGAAAGGTTAAACTCTGTGAGCTGAATGCACACATCAGATAGTAGTTTCTGAGAATGATTCTGTCTAGTTTTTATACCAAGATATTTCCTTTTCTAACATTGGCGTAAAATCGCTTGAAATCTCCAATTGCAAATTCCAGAAAAAGAGAGTTTCAAACCTGCTGTGTAAGGAGAGGTTCAACTCCGTGAGCTGAATACACACAACACAAAGAAGTTACTGAGAATTCTTCTGTCTAGCATTATAAGAAGAAATCCCGTTTCCAACGAAGTCCTCAATGAGGTCCAAATATCCACTTGCAGACTTTACAAACAGAGTGTTTCCAAACTGCTCTATGAACAGAAAGGTTAAACTCTGTGAGCTGAAGGCACACATCACAAAGTAGTTTCTGAGAATGATTCTGTCTAGTTTTCATACGAAGATATTTCCTTTTCTAACATTGGCCTCAAATCGCTTGAAATCGCCAATTGCAAATTCCAGAAAAAGAGAGTTTCAAACCTGCTGTGTGTAAGGAAAGGTTCAACTCCGTGAGCTGAATACACACAACACAAAGAAGTTATTGAGAATTCTTCTGTCTAGAATTATATGAAGAAATCCCGTTTCCAACGAAGTCCTCAAAGAGGTCCAAATATCCACTTGCAGAATTTACAAACAGAGTGTTTCCAAACTGCTCTATGAACAGAAAGGTTAAACTCTGTGAGCTGAAGGCACACATCACAAAGTAGTTTCTGAGAATGATTCTGTCTACTTTTTATACGAAGATATTTCCTTGTCTAACATTGGCCTCAAATCGCTTGAAATCGCCAATTGCAAATTCCAGATAAAGAGAGTTTCAAACCTGCTGTGTGTAAGGAAAGGTTCAACTCTGTGAGCTGAATACACACAACACAAAGAAGTTATTGAGAATTCTTCTGTCTAGCATTATATGAAGAAATCCCTGTTCCAACGAAGTCCTCAAAGAGGTCCAAATATCCACTTGCAGACTTTACAAACAGAGTGTTTCCAAACTGCTCTATGAACAGAAAGGTTAAACTCTGTGAGCTGAACGCACACATCACAATGTAGTTTCTGAGAATGATTCTGTCTTGTTTTTATACGAAGATATTTCCTTTTCCACCATTGGCCTAAAATCGCTTGATATCTCCAATTGCAATTTCGACAAAAAGAGAGTTTCAAATTTCTCTGCCCAAAGAAAGGTTCAACTCTTTTAGCTGAATACACACAACAGAAAGAAGTTACTGAAAATTCTTCTGTCTAGCATTATATGAAGAAATCCCGTTTCCAACGAAGTCCTCAAAGAGGTCCAAATATCCACTTGGAGACCTTAGAAACAGAGTGTTTCCAATCTGCTCTATGAACCGAAAGGTTAAACTCTGTGTGCTGAATGCACACATCACATAGTAGTTTCTGAGAATGATTCTGTCTAGTTTTTTTTCCAAGATATTTTCTTTTCTAACATTGGCCTAAAATTGCTTGAAATCTCCAATTGCAATTTCCACAAAAAGAGAGTTTAAAATCTGCTCTGTCCAAAGAAAGGTTCAACTCTGTGAGCTGAATACACACAACACAAAGAAGTTACTGTGTATTCTTCTGTCTAGCATTATATGAAGAAATACCGTTTCCAATGAAGTCCTCAAAGAGGTCCAAGTATCCACTTGCAGACTTTACAATCAGAGTGTTTCCAAACTGCTCTATGAACAGAAAGGTTAAACTCTGTGAGCTGAACGCACACATCACAAAGTAGTTTCTGAGAATTATTCTGTGTAGTTTTTATACGAATATATTTCCTTTTCTAACATTGGCCTCAAATCGCTTGAAATCTCCAATTGCAAATTCCAGAAAAAGAGAGTTTCAAACCTGCTGTGTAAGGAGAGGTTCAACTCCGTGAGCTGAATACACACAACACAAAGAAGTTACTGAGAATTCTTCTGTCTAGAATTATAAGAAGAAATCCCATTTCCAACGAAGTCCTCAATGAGGTCCAAATATCCACTTGCAGACTTTACAAACAGAGTGTTTCCAAACTGCTCTATGAACAGAAAGGTTAAACTCTGTGAGCACAACGCACACATCACAAAGTAGTTTCTGAGAATGATTCTGTCTTGTTTTTATAAGAAGATATTTCCTTTTCTACCATTGGCCTAAAATCGCTTGAATTCTCCAATTGCAATTTCGACAAAAAGAGAGTTTCAAATTTCTCTGCCCAAAGAAAGGTTCAACTCTGTGAGATGAATACACACAACAGAAAGAAGTTACTGAAAATTTTTCTGTCTAATATTATATGAAGAAATCCCGTTTCCAACGAAGTCCTCAAAGAGGTCCAAATATCCACTTGCAGACTTTACAAACAGAGTGTTTACAATCTGCTCTATGAACAGAAAGGTTAAACTCTGTGAGCTGAATGCACACATCAGATAGTAGTTTCTGAGAATGATTCTGTCTAGTTTTTATACCAAGATATTTCCTTTTCTAACATTGGCGTAAAATCGCTTGTAATCTCCAATTGCAATTTCCAGAAAAAGAGAGTTTCAAATCTGCTCTGTCCAAAGAAAGGTTCAACTCTGTGTTGTGAATACACACAACACAAAGAAGTTACTGAGAATTCTTCTGTCTAGCATTATATTAAGAAAAACCGTTTCCAACGAAGTCCTCAAAGAGGTCCAAGTATCCACTTGCAGACTTAACAAATAGAGTGTTACAAAACTGCTCTATGAACAGAAAGGTTAAACTCTGTGAGCTGAACGCACACATCACAAAGTAGTTTCTGAGAATGATTCTGTCTAGTTTTTATACGAAGATATTTCCTTTTCTAACATTGGCCTCAAATCGCTTGAAATCTCATATTGCAAATTCCAGAAAAAGACAGTTTCAAACCTGCAGTGTGTAAGGAAAGGTTCAAATCTGTGAGTTGAATACACGCAACACAAAGAAGTTACTGAGAATTCTTCTGTCTAGCATTATATGAAGAAATCCCGTTTCCAACGAAGTCCTCAAAGAGGTCCAAATATCCACTTGCAGACTTTACAAACTGAGTGTTTCCAAACTGCTCTATGAACAGAAAGGTTAAACTCTGTGAGCTGAACGCACACATCACAAAGTAGTTTCTGAGAATGATTCTGTCTTGTTTTTATACGAAGATATTTCCTTTTCCAGCATTGGCCTAAAATCGCTTGATATCTCCAATTGCAATTTCGACAAAAAGAGAGTTTCAAATTTCTCTGCCCAAAGAAAGGTTCAACTCTGTGAGCTGAATACACGCAACAGAAAGAAGTTACTGAAAATTCTTCTGTCTAGCATTATATGAAGAAATCCCGTTTAAAACGAAGTCCTCAAAGAGGTCCAAATATCCACTTGGAGACTTTAGAAACAGAGTGTTTCCAATCTGCTCTATGAACCGAAAGGTTAAACTCTGTGTGCTGAATGCACACATCACATAGTAGTTTCTGAGAATGATTCTGTCTAGTTTTTTTACCAAGATATTTTCTTTTCTAACATTGGCCTAAAATCGCTTGAAATCTCCAATTGCAATTTCCACAAAAAGAGAGTTTAAAATCTGCTCTGTCCAAAGAAAGGTTCAACACTGTGAGCTGAATACACACAACACAAAGAAGTTACTATGTATTCTTCTGTCTAGCATTATATGAAGAAATACCGTTTCCAACGAAGTCCTCAAAGAGGTCCAAGTATCCACTTGCAGACTTTACAAACAGAGTGTTTCCAAACAGCTCTGTGAACAGAATGGTTAAACTCTGTGAGCTGAAGGCACACATCACAAAGCAGTTTCTGAGAATGATTCTGTCTAGTTTTCATAGGAAGATATTTCCTTTTCTAACATTGGCCTCAAATCGCTTGAAATCGCCAATTGCAAATTCCAGAAAAAGAGAGTTTGAAACCTGCTGTGTGTAAGGAAAGGTTCAACTCTGTGAGCTGAATACACACAACACAAAAAAGTTACTGAGAATTCTTCTGTCTAGTATTATATGAAGAAATCCCGTTTCCAAAGAAGTCCTCAAAGAGGTCCAAATATCCACTTGCAGACTTTAGAAACAGAGTGTTTCCAATCTGCTCTCTGAACAGAAAGGTTAAAGTCTGTGAGCTGAATGCACACATCACATAGTAGTTTCTGAGAATGATTCTGTCTAGTTTTTTTACCAAGATATTTCGTTTTCTAACATTGGCCTAAAGTCGCTTGAAATCTCCAATTGCAATTTCCACAAAAAGAGAGTTTAAAATCTGCTCTGTCCAAAGAAATGTTCAACTGTGTGAGCTGAATACACACAACAGAAAGAAGTTACTGTGTATTCTTCTGTCTAGCATTATATGAAGAAATCCCGTTTCCAACGAAGTCCTCAAAGAGGTCCAAATATCCACTTGCAGACTTTACAAACAGAGTGTTTCCAAACTGCTCTATGAACAGAAAGGTTAAACTCTGTGAGCTGAACGCACACATCACAAAGTAGTTTCTGAGAATGATTCTGTCTAGTTTTTATACGAAGATATTTCCTTTTCTACCATTGACCTCAAATCGCTTGAAATCTCAAATTGCAAATTCCAGAAAAAGACAGTTTCAAACCTGCAGTGTGTAAGGAAAGGTTCAAATCTGTGAGTTAAATACACACAACACAAAGAAGTTAGTGAGAATTCTTCTGTCTAGAATTATATGAAGAAATCCCGTTTCCAACGAAGTCCTCAAAGAGGTCCAAATATCCACTTGCAGACTTTACAAACAGAGTGTTTCCAAACTGCTCTATGAACAGAAAGGTTAAACTCTGTGAGCTGAAGGCACACATCACAAAGTAGTTTCTGAGAATGATTCTGTCTAGTTTTTATACGAAGATATTTCCTTGTCTAACATTGGCCTCAAATCGCTTGAAATCGCCAAGTGCAAATTCCAGATAAAGAGAGTTTCAAACCTGCTGTGTGTAAGGAAAGGTTCAACTCTGTGAGCTGAATACACACAACACAAAGAAGTTACTGAGAATTCTTCTGTCTAGCATTATATGAAGAAATCCCGTTTCCAACGAAGTCCTCAAAGAGGTCCAAATATCCACTTGCAGACTTTACAAACAGAGTGTTTCCAAACTGCTCTATGAACAGAAAGGTTAAACTCTGTGAGCTGAACGCACACATCACAAAGTAGTTTCTGAGAATGATTCTGTCTTGTTTTTATACGAAGATATTTCCTTTTCTACCATTGGCCTAAAATCGCTTGGTATCTCCAATTGCAATTTCGACAAAAAGAGAGTTTCAAATTTCTCTGCCCAAAGAAAGGTTCAACTCTGTGAGCTGAATACACACAACAGAAAGAAGTTACTGAAAATTCTTCTGTCTAACATTATATGAAGAAATCCCGTTTCCAACGAAGTCCTCAAAGAGGTCCAAATATCCACTTGCAGACTTTACAAACAGCGTGTTTCCAATATGCTCTATGAAGAGAAAGGTTAAACTCTGTGAGCTGAATACACACAAGACAAAGAAGTTACTGAGAATTCTTCTGTCTAGCATTATATGAAGAAATCCCGTTTCCAACGAAGTCCTCAAAGAGGTCCAAATATCCACTTGCAGACTTTACAAACAGCGTGTTTCCAATCTGCTCTATGAACAGAAAGGTTAAACTCTGTGAGCTGAATGCACACATCAGATAGTAGTTTCTGAGAATGATTCTGTCTAGTTTTTATACCAAGATATTTCCTTTTCTAACATTGGCTTAAAATCGCTTGAAATCTCCAATTGCAAATTCCAGAAAAAGAGAGTTTCAAACCTGCTGTGTAAGGAGAGGTTCAACTCCGTGAGCTGAATACACACAACACAAAGAAGTTACTGAGAATTCTTCTGTCTAGCATTATAAGAAGAAATCCCGTTTCCAACGAAGTCCTCAATGAGGTCCAAATATCCACTTGCAGACTTTACAAACAGAGTGTTTCCAAACTGCTCTATGAACAGAAAGGTTAAACTCTGTGAGCTGAAGGCACACATCACAAAGTAGTTTCTGAGAATGATTCTGTCTAGTTTTCATACGAAGATATTTCCTTTTCTAACATTGGCCTCAAATCGCTTGAAATCGCCAACTGCAAATTCCAGAAAAAGAGAGTTTCAAACCTGCTGTGTGTAAGGAAAGGTTCAACTCTGTGAGCTGAATACACACAACACAAAGAAGTTATTGAGAATTCTTCTGTCTAGAATTATATGAAGAAATCCCGTTTCCAACGAAGTCCTCAAAGAGGTCCAAATATCCACTTACAGAATTTACAAACAGAGTGTTTCCAAACTGCTCTATGAACAGAAAGGTTAAACTCTGTGAGCTGAAGGCACACATCACAAAGTAGTTTCTGAGAATGATTCTGTCTACTTTTTATACGAAGATATTTCCTTGTCTAACATTGGCCTCAAATCGCTTGAAATCGCCAATTGCAAATTCCAGATAAAGAGAGTTTCAAACCTGCTGTGTGTAAGGAAAGGTTCAACTCTGTGAGCTGAATACACACAACACAAAGAAGTTATTGAGAATTCTTCTGTCTAGCATTATATGAAGAAATCCCTGTTCCAACGAAGTCCTCAAAGAGGTCCAAATATCCACTTGCAGACTTTACAAACAGAGTGTTTCCAAACTGCTCTATGAACAGAAAGGTTAAACTCTGTGAGCTGAACGCACACATCACAATGTAGTTTCTGAGAATGATTCTGTCTTGTTTTTATACGAAGATATTTCCTTTTCCACCATTGGCCTAAAATCGCTTGATATCTCCAATTGCAATTTCGACAAAAAGAGAGTTTCAAATTTCTCTGCCCAAAGAAAGGTTCAACTCTTTTAGCTGAATACACACAACAGAAAGAAGTTACTGAAAATTCTTCTGTCTAGCATTATATGAAGAAATCCCGTTTCCAACGAAGTCCTCAAAGAGGTCCAAATATCCACTTGGAGACCTTAGAAACAGAGTGTTTCCAATCTGCTCTATGAACCGAAAGGTTAAACTCTGTGTGCTGAATGCACACATCACATAGTAGTTTCTGAGAATGATTCTGTCTAGTTTTTTTTCCAAGATATTTTCTTTTCTAACATTGGCCTAAAATCGCTTGAAATCTCCAATTGCAATTTCCACAAAAAGAGAGTTTCAAATCTGCTCTGTCCAAAGAAAGGTTCAACTCTGTGAGCTGAATACACACAACACAAAGAAGTTACTGTGTATTCTTCTGTCTAGCATTATATGAAGAAATACCGTTTCCAACGAAGTCCTCAAAGAGGTCCAAGTATCCACTTGCAGACTTTACAATCAGAGTGTTTCCAAACTGCTCTATGAACAGAAAGGTTAAACTCTGTGAGCTGAACGCACACATCACAAAGTAGTTTCTGAGAATTATTCTGTGTAGTTTTTATACGAAGATATTTCCTTTTCTAACATTGGCCTCAAATCGCTTGAAATCTCCAATTGCAAATTCCAGAAAAAGAGAGTTTCAAACCTGCTGTGTAAGGAGAGGTTCAACTCCGTGAGCTGAATACACACAACACAAAGAAGTTAGTGAGAATTCTTCTGTCTAGCATTATATAAAGAAATCCCGTTTCCAACGATGTCCTCAAAGTGGTGCAAATATCCACTTGTACACTTTAGAAACAGAGTGTTTCCAAACTGCTCTATGAACAGAAAGGTTAAACTCTGTGAGCTGAACGCACACATCACAAAGTAGTTTCTGAGAATGATTCTGTCTAGTTTTTATATGAAGATATTTCCTTTTCTAACATTGGCCTAAAATTGCTTGAAATCTCCAATTGCAATTTCGACAAAAAGAGAGTTTCAAATCTGCTCTGTCCAAAGAAAGGTTCAACTCTGTGAGCTGAATACGCACAACACAAAGAAGTTACTGAAAATTCTTCTGTCTAGCATTATATGAAGAAATCCCGTTTCCAACGAAGTCCTCAAAGAGGTCCAAATATCCACTTGCAGACTTTACAAACAGAGTGTTTCCAAACTGCTCTATGAACAGAAAGGTTAAACTCTGTGAGCTGAACGCACACATCACAAAGTAGTTTCTGAGAATGATTCTGTCTAGTTTTTATACGAAGATATTTCCTTTTCTACCATTGACCTCAAATCGCTTGAAATCGCCAATTGCAAATTCCAGATAAAGAGAGTTTCAAACCTGCTGTGTGTAAGGAAAGGTTCAACTCTGTGAGCTGAATACACACAACACAAAGAAGGTACTGAAAATTCTTCTGTCTAGCACTATATGAAGAAATCCCTTTTCCAACGAATTCCTCAAAGAGGTCCAAATATCCACTTGCAGACTTTACAAACAGAGTGTTTCCGCTCTATGAACAGAAAGGTTCAACTCTGTGAGCTGAATACACACAACACAAAGAAGTTACTGAGAATTCTTCTGTCTAGCATTATATGAAGAAATGCCGTTTCCAACGAAGTCCTCAAAGTGGTCCAAATATCCACTTGCAGACTTTACAGAGTGTTTCCAAACTGCTCTAAGAACAGAAAGGTTCAACTCTGTGAGCTGAATCCGCACATCACATAGCAGTTTCTGAGAATGATTCTGTCTAGTTTTTATACCAAGATATTTCCTTTTCTAACATTGGCCTAAAATTGCTTGAAATCTCCAATTGCAATTTCGACAAAAAGAGAGTTCCAAATCTGCTCTGTCCAAAGAAAGGTTCAACTCTGTGAGCTGAATACACACAACACAAAGAAGTTACTGAAAATTCTTCTGTCTAGCATTGTATGAAGAAATCCCGTTTCCAACGATGTCCTCAAAGAGGTCCAAATATCCACTTGTAGACTTTACAAACAGAGTGTTTCCAAACTGCTCTATGAACAGAAAGGTTAAACTCTGTGAGCTGAACGCACACATCACAAAGTAGTTTCTGATAATGATTCCGTCTAATTTTTATACGAAGATATTTCCTTTTCTACCATTGGCCTCAAATCGCTTGAAATCTCAAATTGCAAATTCCAGAGAAAGACAGTTTCAAACCTGCAGTGTGTAAGGAAAGGTTCAAATCTGTGAGTTGAATACACACAACACAAAGAAGTTATTGAGAATTCTTCTGTCTAGCATTATATGAAGAAATCCCGTTTCCAACGAAGGCCTCAAAGAGGTCCAAATATACACTTGTAGACTTTACAAACAGAGTGTTTCCAAACTGGTCTATGAACAGAAAGGTTAAACTCTGTGAGCTGAAGGCACACATCACAAAGTAGTTTCTGAGAATGATTCTGTCTAGTTTTTATACGAAGATATTTCCTTGTCTAACATTGGCCTCAAATCGCTTGAAATCGCCAATTGCAAATTCCAGATAAAGAGAGTTTCAAACCTGCTGTGTGTACGGAAAGGTTCAACTCTGTGAGCTCAATACACACAACACAAAGAAGTTACTGAGAATTCTTCTGTCTAGCATTATATGAAGAAATCCCGCTTCCAACGAAGTCCTCAAAGAGGTCCAAATATCCACTTGCAGACTTTCAAACAGAGTGTTTCCAAACTGCTCTATGAACAGAAAGGTTAAACTCTGTGAGCTGAACGCACACATCACAAAGTAGTTTCTGAGAATGATTCTGTCTTGTTTTTATACGAAGATATTTCCTTTTCCACCATTGGCCTAAAATCGCTTGATATCTCCAATTGCAATTTCGACAAAAAGAGAGTTTCAAATTTCTCTGCCCAAAGAAAGGTTCAACTCTTTTAGCTGAATACACACAACAGAAAGAAGTTACTGAAAATTCTTCTGTCTAGCATTATATGAAGAAATCCCGTTTCCAACGAAGTCCTCAAAGAGGTCCAAATATCCACTTGGAGACCTTAGAAACAGAGTGTTTCCAATCTGCTCTATAAACCGAAAGGTTAAACTCTGTGTGCTGAATGCACACATCACATAGTAGTTTCTGAGAATGATTCTGTCTAGTTTTTTTCCCAAGATATTTTCTTTTCTAACATTGGCCTAAAATCGCTTGAAATCTCCAATTGCAATTTCCACAAAAAGAGAGTTTCAAATCTGCTCTGTCCAAAGAAAGGTTCAACTCTGTGAGCTGAATACACACAACACAAAGAAGTTACTGTGTATTCTTCTGTCTAGCATTATATGAAGAAAAACCGTTTCCAACGAAGTCCTCAAAGAGGTCCAAGTATCCACTTGCAGACTTTACAATCAGAGTGTTTCCAAACTGCTCTATGAACAGAAAGGTTAAACTCTGTGAGCTGAACGCACACATCACAAAGTAGTTTCTGAGAATGATTCTGTCTAGTTTTTATACGAAGATATTTCCTTTTCTAACATTGGCCTAAAATTGCTTGAAATCTCCAATTGCAATTTCGACAAAAAGAGAGTTCCAAATCTGCTCTGTCCAAAGAAAGGTTCAACTCTGTGAGCTGAATACACACAACACAAAGAAGTTACTGAAAATTCTTCTGTCTAGCATTGTATGAAGAAATCCCGTTTCCAAGCATGTCCTCAAAGAGGTCCAAATATCCACTTGTAGACTTTACAAACAGAGTGTTTCCAAACTGCTCTATGAACAGAAAGGTTAAACTCTGTGAGCTGAACGCACACATCACAAAGTAGTTTCTGATAATGATTCCGTCTAATTTTTATACGAAGATATTTCCTTTTCAACCATTGGCCTCAAATCGCTTGAAATCTCAAATTGCAAATTCCAGAAAAAGACAGTTTCAAACCTGCAGTGTGTAAGGAAAGGTTCAAATCTGTGAGTTGAATACACACAACACAAAGAAGTTATTGAGAATTCTTCTGTCTAGCATTATATGAAGAAATCCCGTTTCCAACGAAGGCCTCAAAGAGGTCCAAATATACACTTGTAGACTTTACAAACAGAGTGTTTCCAAACTGCTCTATGAACAGAAAGGTTAAACTCTGTGAGCTGAACGCACACATCACAAAGTAGTTTCTGAGAATGATTCTGTCTTGTTTTTATACGAAGATATTTCCTTTTCTACCATTGGCCTAAAATCGCTTGAAATCTCCAATTGCAATTTCGACAAAAAGAGAGTTTCAAGTTTCTCTGCCCAAAGAAAGGTTCAACTCTGTGAGCTGAATACACACAAGAGAAAGAAGTAACTGAAAATTCTTCTGTCTAACATTATATGAAGAAATCCCGTTTCCAACGAAGTCCTCAAAGAGCTCCAAATATCCACTTGCAGACTTTACAAACAGAGTGTTTACAATCTGCTCTATGAACAGAAAGGTTAAACTCTGTGAGCTGCATGCACACATCAGATAGTAGTTTCTGAGAATGATTCTGTCTAGTTTTTATACCAAGATATTTCCTTTTCTAACATTGGCGTAAAATCCCTTGTAATCTCCAATTGCAATTTCCAGAAAAAGAGAGTTTCAAATCTGCTCTGTCCAAAGAAAAGTTCAACTCTGTCAGGTGAATACACACAACACAAAGAAGTTACTGAGAATTCTTCTGTCTAGCATTATATTAAGAAAAACCGTTTCCAACGAAGTCCTCAAAGAGGTCCAAGTATCCACTTGCAGACTTAACAAATAGAGTGTTTCAAAACTGCTCTATGAACAGAAAGGTTAAACTCTGTGAGCTGAACGCACACATGACATAGTAGTTTCTGAGAATGATTCTGTCTAGTTTTTATACCAAGATATTTCCTTTTCTAACATTGGCCTCAAATCGCTTGAAATCTCATATTGCAATTTCCAGAAAAAGACAGTTTCAAACCTGCAGTGTGTAAGGAAAGGTTCAAATCTGTGAGTTGAATACACACAACACAAAGAAGTTAGTGAGAATTCTTCTGTCTAGCATTATATAAAGAAATCCCGCTTCCAACGATGTCCTCAAAGTGGTGCAAATATCCACTTGTACACTTTAGAAACAGAGTGTTTCCAAACTGCTCTATGAACAGAAAGGTTAAACTCTGTGAGCTGAACGCACACATCACAAAGTAGTTTCTGAGAATGATTCTGTCTAGTTTTTATATGAAGATATTTCCTTTTCTAACATTGGCCTAAAATTGCTTGAAATCTCCAATTGCAATTTCGACAAAAAGAGAGTTTCAAATCTGCTCTGTCCTAAGAAAGGTTCAACTCTGTGAGCTGAATACACACAACACAAAGAAGTTACTGAAAATTCTTCTGTCTAGCATTATATGAAGAAATCCCGTTTCCAACGAAGTCCTCAAAGAGGTCCAAATATCCACTTGCAGACTTTACAAACAGAGTGTTTCCAAACTGCTCTATGAACAGAAAGGTTAAACTCTGTGAGCTGAACGCACACATCACAAAGTAGTTTCTGAGAATGATTCTGTCTAGTTTTTATACGAAGATATTTCCTTTTCTACCATTGACCTCAAATCGCTTGAAATCTCGAATTGCAAATTCCAGAAAAAGACAGTTTCAAACCTGCAGTGTGTAAGGAAAGGTTCAAATCTGTGAGTTGAATACACACAACACAAAGAAGTTAGTGAGATTTCTTCTGTCTAGAATTATATGAAGAAATCCCGTTTCCAACGAAGTCCTCAAAGAGGTCCAAATATCCACTTGCAGACTTTACAAACAGAGTGTTTCCAAACTGCTCTATGAACAGAAAGGTTAAACTCTGTGAGCTGAAGGCACACATCACAAAGTAGTTTCTGAGAATGATTCTGTCTAGTTTTTATACGAAGATATTTCCTTGTCTAACATTGGCCTCAAATCGCTTGAAATCGCCAATTGCAAATTCCAGATAAAGAGAGTTTCAAACCTGCTGTGTGTAAGGAAAGGTTCAACTCTGTGAGCTGAATACACACAACACAAAGAAGGTACTGAAAATTCTTCTGTCTAGCACTATATGAAGAAATCCCTTTTCCAACGAATTCCTCAAAGAGGTCCAAATATCCACTTGCAGACTTTACAAACAGAGTGTTTCCGCTCTATGAACAGAAAGGTCCAACTCTGTGAGCTGAATACACACAACACAAAGAAGTTACTGAGAATTCTTCTGTCTAGCATTATATGAAGAAATGCCGTTTCCAACGAAGTCCTCAAAGTGGTACAAATATCCACTTGCAGACTTTACAGAGTGTTTCCAAACTGCTCTAAGAACAGAAAGGTTCAACTCTGTGAGCTGAATCCGCACATCACATAGCAGTTTCTGAGAATGATTCTGTCTAGTTTTTATACCAAGATATTTCCTTTTCTAACATTGGCCTAAAATTGCTTGAAATCTCCAATTGCAATTTCGACAAAAAGAGAGTTCCAAATCTGCTCTGTCCAAAGAAAGGTTCAACTCTGTGAGCTGAATACACACAACACAAAGAAGTTACTGAAAATTCTTCTGTCTAGCATTGTATGAAGAAATCCCGTTTCCAACGATGTCCTCAAAGAGGTCCAAATATCCACTTGTAGACTTTACAAACAGAGTGTTTCCAAACTGCTCTATGAACAGAAAGGTTAAACTCTGTGAGCTGAACGCACACATCACAAAGTAGTTTCTGATAATGATTCCGTCTAATTTTTATACGAAGATATTTCCTTTTCTACCATTGGCCTCAAATCGCTTGAAATCTCAAATTGCAAATTCCAGAAAAAGACAGTTTCAAACCTGCAGTGTGTAAGGAAAGGTTCAAATCTGTGAGTTGAATACACACAACACAAAGAAGTTATTGAGAATTCTTCTGTCTAGCATTATATGAAGAAATCCCGTTTCCAACGAAGGCCTCAAAGAGGTCCAAATATACACTTGTAGACTTTACAAACAGAGTGTTTCCAAACTGCTCTATGAACAGAAAGGTTAAACTCTGTGAGCTGAAGGCACACATCACAAAGTAGTTTCTGAGAATGATTCTGTCTAGTTTTTATACGAAGATATTTCCTTGTCTAACATTGGCCTCAAATCGCTTGAAATCGCCAATTGCAAATTCCAGATAAAGAGAGTTTCAAACCTGCTGTGTGTACGGAAAGGTTCAACTCTGTGAGCTGAATACACACAACACAAAGAAGTTACTGAGAATTCTTCTGTCTAGCATTATATGAAGAAATCCCGCTTCCAACGAAGTCCTCAAAGAGGTCCAAATATCCACTTGCAGACTTTCAAACAGAGTGTTTCCAAACTGCTCTATGAACAGAAAGGTTAAACTCTGTGAGCTGAACGCACACATCACAAAGTAGTTTCTGAGAATGATTCTGTCTTGTTTTTATACGAAGATATTTCCTTTTCCACCATTGGCCTAAAATCGCTTGATATCTCCAATTGCAATTTCGACAAAAAGAGAGTTTCAAATTTCTCTGCCCAAAGAAAGGTTCAACTCTTTTAGCTGAATACACACAACAGAAAGAAGTTACTGAAAATTCTTCTGTCTAGCATTATATGAAGAAATCCCGTTTCCAACGAAGTCCTCAAAGAGGTCCAAATATCCACTTGGAGACCTTAGAAACAGAGTGTTTCCAATCTGCTCTATAAACCGAAAGGTTAAACTCTGTGTGCTGAATGCACACATCACATAGTAGTTTCTGAGAATGATTCTGTCTAGTTTTTTTTCCAAGATATTTTCTTTTCTAACATTGGCCTAAAATCGCTTGAAATCTCCAATTGCAATTTCCACAAAAAGAGAGTTTCAAATCTGCTCTGTCCAAAGAAAGATTCAACTCTGTGAGCTGAATACACACAACACAAAGAAGTTACTGTGTATTCTTCTGTCTAGCATTATATGAAGAAAAACCGTTTCCAACGAAGTCCTCAAAGAGGTCCAAGTATCCACTTGCAGACTTTACAATCAGAGTGTTTCCAAACTGCTCTATGAACAGAAAGGTTAAACTCTGTGAGCTGAACGCACACATCACAAAGTAGTTTCTGAGAATGATTCTGTCTAGTTTTTATACGAAGATATTTCCTTTTCTAACATTGGCCTAAAATTGCTTGAAATCTCCAATTGCAATTTCGACAAAAAGAGAGTTCCAAATCTGCTCTGTCCAAAGAAAGGTTCAACTCTGTGAGCTGAATACACACAACACAAAGAAGTTACTGAAAATTCTTCTGTCTAGCACTGTATGAAGGAATCCCGTTTCCAACCATGTCCTCAAAGAGGTCCAAATATCCACTTGTAGACTTTACAAACAGAGTGTTTCCAAACTGCTCTATGAACAGAAAGGTTAAACTCTGTGAGCTGAACGCACACATCACAAAGTAGTTTCTGATAATGATTCCGTCTAATTTTTATACGAAGATATTTCCTTTTCAACCATTGGCCTCAAATCGCTTGAAATCTCAAATTGCAAATTCCAGAAAAAGACAGTTTCAAACCTGCAGTGTGTAAGGAAAGGTTCAAATCTGTGAGTTGAATACACACAACACAAAGAAGTTATTGAGAATTCTTCTGTCTAGCATTATATGAAGAAATCGCGTTTCCAACGAAGGCCTCAAAGAGGTCCAAATATACACTTGTAGACTTTACAAACAGAGTGTTTCCAAACTGCTCTATGAACAGAAAGGTTAAACTCTGTGAGCTGAACGCACACATCACAAAGTAGTTTCTGAGAATGATTCTGTCTTGTTTTTATACGAAGATATTTCCTTTTCTACCATTGGCCTAAAATCGCTTGAAATCTCCAATTGCAATTTCGACAAAAAGAGAGTTTCAAGTTTCTCTGCCCAAAGAAAGGTTCAACTCTGTGAGCTGAATACACACAAGAGAAAGAAGTAACTGAAAATTCTTCTGTCTAACATTATATGAAGAAATCCCGTTTCCAACGAAGTCCTCAAAGAGCTCCAAATATCCACTTGCAGACTTTACAGAGTGTTTACAATCTGCTCTATGAACAGAAAGGTTAAACTCTGTGAGCTGCATGCACACATCAGATAGTAGTTTCTGAGAATGATTCTGTCTAGTTTTTATACCAAGATATTTCCTTTTCTAACATTGGCGTAAAATCCCTTGTAATCTCCAATTGCAATTTCCAGAAAAAGAGAGTTTCAAATCTGCTCTGTCCAAAGAAAAGTTCAACTCTGTCAGGTGAATACACACAACACAAAGAAGTTACTGAGAATTCTTCTGTCTAGCATTATATTAAGAAAAACCGTTTCCAACGAAGTCCTCAAAGAGGTCCAAGTATCCACTTGCAGACTTAACAAATAGAGTGTTTCAAAACTGCTCTATGAACAGAAAGGTTAAACTCTGTGAGCTGAACGCACACATGACATAGTAGTTTCTGAGAATGATTCTGTCTAGTTTTTATACCAAGATATTTCCTTTTCTAACATTGGCCTCAAATCGCTTGAAATCTCATATTGCAATTTCCAGAAAAAGACAGTTTCAAACCTGCAGTGTGTAAGGAAAGGTTCAAATCTGTGAGTTGAATACACACAACACAAAGAAGTTAGTGAGAATTCTTCTGTCTAGCATTATATAAAGAAATCCCGTTTCCAACGATGTCCTCAAAGTGGTGCAAATATCCACTTGTACACTTTAGAAACAGAGTGTTTCCAAACTGCTCTATGAACAGAAAGGTTAAACTCTGTGAGCTGAACGCACACATCACAAAGTAGTTTCTGAGAATGATTCTGTCTAGTTTTTATATGAAGATATTTCCTTTTCTAACATTGGCCTAAAATTGCTTGAAATCTCCAATTGCAATTTCGACAAAAAGAGAGTTTCAAATCTCCTCTGTCCAAAGAAAGGTTCAACTCTGTGAGCTGAATACACACAACACAAAGAAGTTACTGAAAATTCTTCTGTCTAGCATTATATGAAGAAATCCCGTTTCCAACGAAGTCCTCAAAGAGGTCCAAATATCCACTTGCAGACTTTACAAACAGAGTGTTTCCAAACTGCTCTATGAACAGAAAGGTTAAACTCTGTGAGCTGAACGCACACATCACAAAGTAGTTTCTGAGAATGATTCTGTCTAGTTTTTATACGAAGATATTTCCTTTTCTACCATTGACCTCAAATCGCTTGAAATCTCGAATTGCAAATTCCAGAAAAAGACAGTTTCAAACCTGCAGTGTGTAAGGAAAGGTTCAAATCTGTGAGTTGAATACACACAACACAAAGAAGTTAGTGAGATTTCTTCTGTCTAGAATTATATGAAGAAATCCCGTTTCCAACGAAGTCCTCAAAGAGGTCCAAATATCCACTTGCAGACTTTACAAACAGAGTGTTTCCAAACTGCTCTATGAACAGAAAGGTTAAACTCTGTGAGCTGAAGGCACACATCACAAAGTAGTTTCTGAGAATGATTCTGTCTAGTTTTTATACGAAGATATTTCCTTGTCTAACATTGGCCTCAAATCGCTTGAAATCGCCAATTGCAAATTCCAGATAAAGAGAGTTTCAAACCTGCTGTGTGTAAGGAAAGGTTCAACTCTGTGAGCTGAATACACACAACACAAAGAAGGTACTGAAAATTCTTCTGTCTAGCACTATATGAAGAAATCCCTTTTCCAACGAATTCCTCAAAGAGGTCCAAATATCCACTTGCAGACTTTACAAACAGAGTGTTTCCGCTCTATGAACAGAAAGGTTCAACTCTGTGAGCTGAATACACACAACACAAAGAAGTTACTGAGAATTCTTCTGTCTAGCATTATATGAAGAAATGCCGTTTCCAACGAAGTCCTCAAAGTGGTCCAAATATCCACTTGCAGACTTTACAGAGTGTTTCCAAACTGCTCTAAGAACAGAAAGGTTCAACTCTGTGAGCTGAATCCGCACATCACATAGCAGTTTCTGAGAATGATTCTGTCTAGTTTTTATACCAAGATATTTCCTTTTCTAACATTGGCCTAAAATTGCTTGAAATCTCCAATTGCAATTTCGACAAAAAGAGAGTTCCAAATCTGCTCTGTCCAAAGAAAGGTTCAACTCTGTGAGCTGAATACACACAACACAAAGAAGTTACTGAAAATTCTTCTGTCTAGCATTGTATGAAGAAATCCCGTTTCCAACGATGTCCTCAAAGAGGTCCAAATATCCACTTCTAGACTTTACAAACAGAGTGTTTCCAAACTGCTCTATGAACAGAAAGGTTAAACTCTGTGAGCTGAACGCACACATCACAAAGTAGTTTCTGATAATGATTCCGTCTAATTTTTATACGAAGATATTTCCTTTTCAACCATTGGCCTCAAATCGCTTGAAATCTCAAATTGCAAATTCCAGAAAAAGACAGTTTCAAACCTGCAGTGTGTAAGGAAAGGTTCAAATCTGTGAGTTGAATACACACAACACAAAGAAGTTATTGAGAATTCTTCTGTCTAGCATTATATGAAGAAATCCCGTTTCCAACGAAGGCCTCAAAGAGGTCCAAATATACACTTGTAGACTTTACAAACAGAGTGTTTCCAAACTGCTCTATGAACAGAAAGGTTAAACTCTGTGAGCTGAATGCACACATCACATAGTAGTTTGTGAGAATGATTCTGTCTAGTTTTTATACCAAGATATTTCCTTTCCTAACATTGGCGTAAAATCGCTTGTAATCTCCAATTGCAGTTTCCAGAAAAAGAGAGTTTCAAATCTGCTCTGTCCAAAGAAAGGTTCAACTCTGTGAGCTGAATACACACAACACAAAGAAGTTACTGAGAATTCTTCTGTCTAGCATTATATGAAGAAATACCGTATCCAACGAAGTCCTCAAAGAGGTCCAAGTATCCACTTGCAGACTTAACAAACAGAGTGTTTCAAAACTGCTCTATGAACAGAAAGGTTAAACTCTGTGAGCTGAACGCACACATCACAAAGTAGTTTCTGAGAATGATTCTGTCTAGTTTTTATACGATGATATTTCCTTTTCTAACATTGGCCTCAAATCGCTTAAAATCTCCAATTGCAAATTCCAGAAAAAGACAGTTTCAAACCTGCAGTGTGTAAGGAAAGGTTCAACTCCGTGAGCTGAATACACACAACACAAAGAAGTTAGTGAGAATTCTTCTGTCTAGAATTATATGAAGAAATCCCGTTTCCAACGAAGTCCTCAAAGAGGTCCAAATATCCACTTGCAGACTTTACAAACAGAGTGTTTCCAAACTGCTCTATGAACAGAAAGGTTAAACTCTGTGAGCTGAAGGCACACATCACAAAGTAGTTTCTGAGAATGATTCTGTCTACTTTTTATACGAAGATATTTCCTTGTCTAACATTGGCCTCAAATCGCTTGAAATCGCCAATTGCAAATTCCAGATAAAGAGAGTTTCAAACCTGCTGGGTGTAAGGAAAGGTTCAACTCTGTGAGCTGAATACACACAACACAAAGAAGTTACTGAGAATTCTTCTGTCTAGCATTATATGAAGAAATCCCGTTTCCAACGAAGTCCTCAAAGAGGTCCAAATATCCACTTGCAGACTTTACAAACAGAGTGTTTCCAAACTGCTCTATGAACAGAAAGGTTAAACTCTGTGAGCTGAACGCACACATCACAAAGTAGTTTCTGAGAATGATTCTGTCTTGTTTTTATACGAAGATATTTCCTTTTCTACCATTGGCCTAAAATCGCTTGAAATCTCCAATTGCAATTTCGACAAAAAGAGAGTTTCACATTTCTCTGCCCAAAGAAAGGTTCAACTCTGTGAGCTGAATACACACAACAGAAAGAAGTTACTGAAAATTCTTCTGTCTAACATTATATGAAGAAATCCCGTTTCCAACGAAGTCCTCAAAGAGGTCCAAATATCCACTTGCAGACTTTACAAACAGAGTGTTTCCAAACTGCTCTATGAACAGAAAGGTTAAACTCTGTGAGCTGCATGCACACATCAGATAGTAGTTTCTGAGAATGATTCTGTCTAGTTTTTATACCAAGATATTTCCTTTTCTAACATTGGCGTGAAATCGCTTGTAATCTCCAATTGCAATTTCCAGAAAAAGAGAGTTTCAAATCTGCTCTGTCCAAAGAAAAGTTCAACTCTGTCAGGTGAATACACACAACACAAAGAAGTTACTGAGAATTCTTCTGTCTAGCATTATATTAAGAAAAACCGTTTCCAACGAAGTCCTCAAAGAGGTCCAAGTATCCACTTGCAGACTTAACAAATAGAGTGTTTCAAAACTGCTCTATGAACAGAAAGGTTAAACTCTGTGAGCTGAACGCACACATGACATAGTAGTTTCTGAGAATGATTCTGTCTAGTTTTTATACCAAGATATTTCCTTTTCTAACATTGGCCTCAAATCGCTTGAAATCTCATATTGCAATTTCCAGAAAAAGACAGTTTCAAACCTGCAGTGTGTAAGGAAAGGTTCAAATCTGTGAGTTGAATACACACAACACAAAGAAGTTAGTGAGAATTCTTCTGTCTAGCATTATATAAAGAAATCCCGTTTCCAACGATGTCCTCAAAGTGGTGCAAATATCCACTTGTACACTTTAGAAACAGAGTGTTTCCAAACTGCTCTATGAACAGAAAGGTTAAACTCTGTGAGCTGAACGCACACATCACAAAGTAGTTTCTGAGAATGATTCTCTCTAGTTTTTATATGAAGATATTTCCTTTTCTAACATGGGCCTAAAATTGCTTGAAATCTCCAATTGCAATTTCGACAAAAAGAGAGTTTCAAATCTGCTCTGTCCAAAGAAAGGTTCAACTCTGTGAGCTGAATACACACAACACAAAGAAGTTACTGAAAATTCTTCTGTCTAGCATTATATGAAGAAATCCCGTTTCCAACGAAGTCCTCAAAGAGGTCCAAATATCCACTTGCAGACTTTACAAACAGAGTGTTTCCAAACTGCTCTATGAACAGAAAGGTTAAACTCTGTGAGCTGAACGCACACATCACAAAGTAGTTTCTGAGAATGATTCTGTCTAGTTTTTATACGAAGATATTTCCTTTTCTACCATTGACCTCAAATCGCTTGAAATCTCGAATGGCAAATTCCAGAAAAAGACAGTTTCAAACCTGCAGTGTGTAAGGAAAGGTTCAAATCTGTGAGTTGAATACACACAACACAAAGAAGTTAGTGAGATTTCTTCTGTCTAGAATTATATGAAGAAATCCCGTTTCCAACGAAGTCCTCAAAGAGGTCCAAATATCCACTTGCAGACTTTACAAACAGAGTGTTTCCAAACTGCTCTATGAACAGAAAGGTTAAACTCTGTGAGCTGAAGGCACACATCACAAAGTAGTTTCTGAGAATGATTCTGTCTAGTTTTTATACGAAGATATTTCCTTGTCTAACATTGGCCTCAAATCGCTTGAAATCGCCAATTACAAATTCCAGATAAAGAGAGTTTCAAACCTGCTGTGTGTAAGGAAAGGTTCAACTCTGTGAGCTGAATACACACAACACAAAGAAGGTACTGAAAATTCTTCTGTCTAGCACTATATGAAGAAATCCCTTTTCCAACGAATTCCTCAGAGGTCCAAATATCCACTTGCAGACTTTACAAACAGAGTGTTTCCGCTCTATGAACAGAAAGGTTCAACTCTGTGAGCTGAATACACACAACACAAAGAAGTTACTGAGAATTCTTCTGTCTAGCATTATATGAAGAAATGCCGTTTCCAACGAAGTCCTCAAAGTGGTCCAAATATCCACTTGCAGACTTTACAGAGTGTTTCCAAACTGCTCTAAGAACAGAAAGGTTCAACTCTGTGAGCTGAATCCGCACATCACATAGCAGTTTCTGAGAATGATTCTGTCTAGTTTTTATACCAAGATATTTCCTTTTCTAACATTGGCCTAAAATTGCTTGAAATCTCCAATTGCAATTTCGACAAAAAGAGAGTTCCAAATCTGCTCTGTCCAAAGAAAGGTTCAACTCTGTGAGCTGAATACACACAACACAAAGAAGTTACTGAAAATTCTTCTGTCTAGCATTGTATGAAGAAATCCCGTTTCCAACGATGTCCTCAAAGAGGTCCAAATATCCACTTGTAGACTTTACAAACAGAGTGTTTCCAAACTGCTCTATGAACAGAAAGGTTAAACTCTGTGAGCTGAACGCACACATCACAAAGTAGTTTCTGATAATGATTCCGTCTAATTTTTATACGAAGATATTTCCTTTTCTACCATTGGCCTCAAATCGCTTGAAATCTCAAATTGCAAATTCCAGAAAAAGACAGTTTCAAACCTGCAGTGTGTAAGGAAAGGTTCAAATCTGTGAGTTGAATACACACAACACAAAGAAGTTATTGAGAATTCTTCTGTCTAGCATTATATGAAGAAATCCCGTTTCCAACGAAGTCCTCAAAGAGGTCCAAATATACACTTGTAGACTTTACAAACAGAGTGTTTCCAAACTGCTCTATGAACAGAAAGGTTAAACTCTGTGAGCTGAAGGCACACATCACAAAGTAGTTTCTGAGAATGATTCTGTCTAGTTTTTATACGAAGATATTTCCTTGTCTAACATTGGCCTCAAATCGCTTGAAATCGCCAATTGCAAATTCCAGATAAAGAGAGTTTCAAACCTGCTGTGTGTACGGAAAGGTTCAACTCTGTGAGCTGAATACACACAACACAAAGAAGTTACTGAGAATTCTTCTGTCTAGCATTATATGAAGAAATCCCGCTTCCAACGAAGTCCTCAAAGAGGTCCAAATATCCACTTGCAGACTTTCAAACAGAGTGTTTCCAAACTGCTCTATGAACAGAAAGGTTAAACTCTGTGAGCTGAACGCACACATCACAAAGTAGTTTCTGAGAATGATTCTGTCTTGTTTTTATACGAAGATATTTCCTTTTCCACCATTGGCCTAAAATCGCTTGATATCTCCAATTGCAATTTCGACAAAAAGAGAGTTTCAAATTTCTCTGCCCAAAGAAAGGTTCAACTCTTTTAGCTGAATACACACAACAGAAAGAAGTTACTGAAAATTCTTCTGTCTAGCATTATATGAAGAAATCCCGTTACCAACGAAGTCCTCAAAGAGGTCCAAATATCCACTTGGAGACCTTAGAAACAGAGTGTTTCCAATCTGCTCTATAAACCGAAAGGTTAAACTCTGTGTGCTGAATGCACACATCACATAGTAGTTTCTGAGAATGATTCTGTCCAGTTTTTTTTCCAAGATATTTTCTTTTCTAACATTGGCCTCAAATCGCTTGAAATCTCCAATTGCAAATTCCAGAAAAAGAGAGTTTCAAACCTGCTGTGTAAGGAGAGGTTCAACTCCGTGAGCTGAATACACACAACACAAAGAAGTTACTGAGAATTCTTCTGTCTAGCATTATAAGAAGAAATCCCGTTTCCAACGAAGTCCTCAAAGAGGTCCAAATATCCCCTTGCAGACTTTACAAAGAGAGTGTTTCCAAACTGCTCTATGAACAGAAAGGTTAAACTCTGTAAGCTGAACGCACACATCACAAAGTAGTTTCTGAGAATGATTCTGTCTTGTTTTTATACGAAGATATTTCCTTTTCCACCATTGGCCTAAAATCGCTTGATATCTCCAATTGCAATTTCGACAAAAAGAGAGTTTCAAATTTCTCTGCCCAAAGAAAGGTTCAACTCTGTGAGCTGAATACACACAACACAAAGAAGTTACTGAAAATTCTTCTGTCTAGCATTATATGAAGAAATCCCGTTTCCAACGATGTCCTCAAAGAGGTGCAAATATCCACTTGTACACTTTACAAACAGAGTGTTTCCAAACTGCTCTATGAACAGAAAGGTTAAACTCTGTGAGCTGAACGCACACCTCACAAAGTAGTTTCTGAGAATGATTCTGTCTAGTTTTTATATGAAGATATTTCCTTTTCTAACATTGGCCTCAAAGCGCTTGAAATCTACAATTGCAATTCCCACAAAAAGAGAGTTTCAAATCTGCTCTGTCCAAAGAAAGGTTCAACTCTGTGAGCTGAATACACACAACACAAAGAAGGTACCGAAAATTCTTCTGTCTAGCATTATATGAAGAAATCCCGTTTCCAACGAAGTCCTCAAAGAGGTCCAAATATCCACTTGCAGACTTTACAAACAGAGTGTTTCCAAACTACTCTATGAGCAGAAAGGTTCAACTCTGTGAGCTGAATACACACAACACAAAGAAGTTACTGAGAATTCTTCTGTCTAGCATTATATGAAGAAATCCCGTTTCCAACGAAGTCCTCAAAGAGGTCCAAATATCCACTTGCAGACTTTACAAACAGAGTGTTTCCAAACTGCTCTATGAACAGAAAGGTTAAACTCTGTGAGCTGAACGCACACATCACAAAGTAGTTTCTGAGAATGATTCTGTCTTGTTTTTATACGAAGATATTTCCTTTTCTACCATTGGCCTAAAATCGCTTGAAATCTCCAATTGCAATTTCGACAAAAAGAGAGTTTCAAGTTTCTCTGCCCAAAGAAAGGTTCAACTCTGTGAGCTGAATACACACAAGAGAAAGAAGTTACTGAAAATTCTTCTGTCTAACATTATATGAAGAAATCCCGTTTCCAACGAAGTCCTCAAAGAGCTCCAAATATCCACTTGCAGACTTTACAAACAGAGTGTTTACAATCTGCTCTATGAACAGAAAGGTTAAACTCTGTGAGCTGCATGCACACATCAGATAGTAGTTTCTGAGAATGATTCTGTCTAGTTTTTATACCAAGATATTTCCTTTTCTAACATTGGCGTAAAATCGCTTGTAATCTCCAATTGCAATTTCCAGAAAAAGAGAGTTTCAAATCTGCTCTGTCCAAAGAAAAGTTCAACTCTGTCAGGTGAATACACACAACACAAAGAAGTTACTGAGAATTCTTCTGTCTAGCATTATATTAAGAAAAACCGTTTCCAACGAAGTCCTCAAAGAGGTCCAAGTATCCACTTGCAGACTTAACAAATAGAGTGTTTCAAAACTGCTCTATGAACAGAAAGGTTAAACTCTGTGAGCTGAACGCACACATGACATAGTAGTTTCTGAGAATGATTCTGTCTAGTTTTTATACCAAGATATTTCCTTTTCTAACATTGGCCTCAAATCGCTTGAAATCTCATATTGCAATTTCCAGAAAAAGACAGTTTCAAACCTGCAGTGTGTAAGGAAAGGTTCAAATCTGTGAGTTGAATACACACAACACAAAGAAGTTAGTGAGAATTCTTCTGTCTAGCATTATATAAAGAAATCCCGTTTCCAACGATGTCCTCAAAGAGGTCCAAATATCCACTTGCAGACTTTACAAACAGAGTGTTTCCAAACTGCTCTATGAACAGAAAGGTTAAACTCTGTGAGCTGAAGGCACACATCACAAAGTAGTTTCTGAGAATGATTCTGTCTAGTTTTTATACGAAGATATTTCCTTGTCTAACATTGGCCTCAAATCGCTTG
This sequence comes from Pan troglodytes, assembly GCF_028858775.2. NCBI lineage: Eukaryota > Metazoa > Chordata > Mammalia > Primates > Hominidae > Pan > Pan troglodytes. The sequence goes on from NC_086015.1 coordinate 95,892,395, forward strand.
AAATCGCCAATTGCAAATTCCAGATAAAGAGAGTTTCAAACCTGCTGTGTGTAAGGAAAGGTTCAACTCTGTGAGCTGAATACACACAACACAAAGAAGTTACTGAGAATTCTTCTGTCTAGCATTATATGAAGAAATCCCGTTTCCAACGAAGTCCTCAAAGAGGTCCAAATATCCACTTGCAGACTTTACAAACAGAGTGTTTCCAAACTGCTCTATGAACAGAAAGGTTAAACTCTGTGAGCTGAACGCACACATCACAAAGTAGTTTCTGAGAATGATTCTGTCTTGTTTTTATACGAAGATATTTCCTTTTCTACCATTGGCCTAAAATCGCTTGAAATCTCCAATTGCAATTTCGACAAAAAGAGAGTTTCAAATTTCTCTGCCCAAAGAAAGGTTCAACTCTGTGAGCTGAATACACACAACAGAAAGAAGTTACTGAAAATTCTTCTGTCTAACATTATATGAAGAAATCCCGTTTCCAACTAAGTCCTCAAAGAGGTCCAAATATCCACTTGCAGACTTTACAAACAGAGTGTTTACAATCTGCTCTATGAACAGAAAGGTTAAACTCTGTGAGCTGCATGCACACATAAGATAGTAGTTTCTGAGAATGATTCTGTCTAGTTTTTATACCAAGATATTTCCTTTTCTAACATTGGCGTAAAATCGCTTGTAATCTCCAATTGCAATTTCCAGAAAAAGAGAGTTTCAAATCTGCTCTGTCCAAAGAAAAGTTCAACTCTGTCAGGTGAATACACACAACACAAAGAAGTTACAGAGAATTCTTCTGTCTAGCATTATATTAAGAAAAACCGTTTCCAACGAAGTCCTCAAAGAGGTCCAAGTATCCACTTGCAGACTTAACAAATAGAGTGTTTCAAAACTGCTCTATGAACAGAAAGGTTAAACTCTGTGAGCTGAACGCACACATGACATAGTAGTTTCTGAGAATGATTCTGTCTAGTTTTTATACCAAGATATTTCCTTTTCTAACATTGGCCTCAAATCGCTTGAAATCTCATATTGCAATTTCCAGAAAAAGACAGTTTCAAACCTGCAGTGTGTAAGGAAAGGTTCAAATCTGTGAGTTGAATACACACAACACAAAGAAGTTAGTGAGAATTCTTCTGTCTAGCATTATATAAAGAAATCCCGTTTGCAACGATGTCCTCAAAGTGGTGCAAATATCCACTTGTACACTTTAGAAACAGAGTGTTTCCAAACTGCTCTATGAACAGAAAGGTTAAACTCTGTGAGCTGAACGCACACATCACAAAGTAGTTTCTGAGAATGATTCTGTCTAGTTTTTATACGAAGATATTTCCTTTTCTAACATTGGCCTAAAATTGCTTGAAATCTCCAATTGCAATTTCGACAAAAAGAGAGTTTCAAATCTGCTCTGTCCAAAGAAAGGTTCAACTCTGTGAGCTGAATACACACAACACAAAGAAGTTACTGAAAATTCTTCTGTCTAGCATTATATGAAGAAATCCCGTTTCCAACGAAGTCCTCAAAGAGGTCCAAATATCCACTTGCAGACTTTACAAACAGAGTGTTTCCAAACTGCTCTATGAACAGAAAGGTTAAACTCTGTAAGCTGAACGCACACATCACAAAGTAGTTTCTGAGAATGATTCTGTCTAGTTTTTATACGAAGATATTTCCTTTTCTACCATTGACCTCAAATCGCTTGAAATCTCGAATTGCAAATTCCAGAAAAAGACAGTTTCAAACCTGCAGTGTGTAAGGAAAGGTTCAAATCTGTGAGTTGAATACACACAACACAAAGAAGTTAGTGAGATTTCTTCTGTCTAGAATTATATGAAGAAATCCCGTTTCCAACGAAGTCCTCAAAGAGATCCAAATATCCACTTGCAGACTTTACAAACAGAGTGTTTCCAAACTGCTCTATGAACAGAAAGGTTAAACTCTGTGAGCTGAAGGCACACATCACAAAGTAGTTTCTGAGAATGATTCTGTCTAGTTTTTATACGAAGATATTTCCTTGTCTAACATTGGCCTCAAATCGCTTGAAATCGCCAATTGCAAATTCCAGATAAAGAGAGTTTCAAACCTGCTGTGTGTAAGGAAAGGTTCAACTCTGTGAGCTGAATACACACAACACAAAGAAGGTACTGAAAATTCTGTCTAGCACTATATGAAGAAGTCCCTTTTCCAACGAATTCCTCAAAGAGGTCCAAATATCCACTTGCAGACTTTACAGAGTGTTTCCAAACTGCTCTAAGAACAGAAAGGTTCAACTCTGTGAGCTGAATGCACACATCACATAGTAGTTTGTGAGAATGATTCTGTCTAGTTTTTATACGAAGATATTTCCTTTTCTAACATTGGCGTAAAATCGCTTGTAATCTCCAATTGCAGTTTCCAGAAAAAGAGAGTTTCAAATCTGCTCTGTCCAAAGAAAGGTTCAACTCTGTGAGCTGAATACACACAACACAAAGAAGTTACTGAGAATTCTTCTGTCTAGCATTATATGAAGAAATACCGTATCCAACGAAGTCCTCAAAGAGGTCCAAGTATCCACTTGCAGACTTAACAAACAGAGTGTTTCAAAACTGCTCTATGAACAGAAAGGTTAAACTCTGTGAGCTGAACGCACACATCACAAAGTAGTTTCTGAGAATGATTCTGTCTAGTTTGTATACGATGATATTTCCTTTTCTAACATTGGCCTCAAATCGCTTAAAATCTGCAATTGCAAATTCCAGAAAAAGACAGTTTCAAACCTGCAGTGTGTAAGGAAAGGTTCAACTCCGTGAGCTGAATACACACAACACAAAGAATTTACTGAGAATTCTTCTGTGTAGCATTATATGAAGAAATCCCGTTTCCAACGAAGTCCTCAATGAGGTCCAAATATCCACTTGCAGACTTTACAAACAGAGTGTTTCCAAACTTCTCTATGAAAAGAAAGGTTAAACTCTGTGAGCTGAACGCACACCTCACAAACTACATTCTGAGAATGATTCTGTCTAGTTTTTATACGAAGATATTTCCATTTCCACCATTGGCCTCAAATCGCTTGAAATCTCCAATTGCAATTTCCACAAAAAGAGAGTTTCAAGTCTGCTCTACCCAAAGAAAGGTTCAACTCTGTGAGCTGAATACACACATCACATAGTGGTTTCTGAGAATGATTCTGTCTAGTTTTTATACCAAGATATTTCCTTTTCTATCATTGGCCTAAAATCGCTTGAAATCTCCAATCGCAATTACCAATAAAAGAGAGTTTCAAATCTGCTCTGTCCAAAGAAAGTTTCCACTCTGTGAGCTGAATACACACAACACAAAGAAGTTACTGAGAATTCTTCTGTCTAGCATTATATGAAGAAATCCCGTTTCCAACGATGTCCTCAAAGAGGTCCAAGTATCCACTTGCAGACTTAACAAACAGAGTGTTTCAAAACTGCTCTATGAACAGAAAGGTTAAACTCTGTGAGCTGAACGCACACATCACAAAGTAGTTTCTGAGAATGATTCTGTCTAGTTTTTATACGAAGATATTTCCTTTTCTAACATTGGCCTCAAATCGCTTAAAATCTCCAATTGCAAATTCCAGAAAAAGACAGTTTCAAACCTGCAGTGTGTAAGGAAAGGTTCAAATCTGTGAGTTGAATACACACAACACAAAGAAGTTAGTGAGAATTCTTCTGTCTAGCATTATATAAAGAAATCCCGTTTCCAACGATGTCCTCAAAGTGGTGCAAATATCCACTTGTACACTTTAGAAACAGAGTGTTTCCAAACTGCTCTATGAACAGAAAGGTTAAACTCTGTGAGCTGAACGCACACATCACAAAGTAGTTTCTGAGAATGATTCTGTCTAGTTTTTATATGAAGATATTTCCTTTTCTAACATTGGCCTAAAATTGCTTGAAATCTCCAATTGCAATTTCGACAAAAAGAGAGTTTCAAATCTCCTCTGTCCAAAGAAAGGTTCAACTCTGTGAGCTGAATACACACAACACAAAGAAGTTACTGAAAATTCTTCTGTCTAGCATTATATGAAGAAATCCCGTTTCCAACGAAGTCCTCAAAGAGGTCCAAATATCCACTTGCAGACTTTACAAACAGAGTGTTTCCAAACTGCTCTATGAACAGAAAGGTTAAACTCTGTGAGCTGAACGCACACATCACAAAGTAGTTTCTGAGAATGATTCTGTCTAGTTTTTATACGAAGATATTTCCTTTTCTACCATTGACCTCAAATCGCTTGAAATCTCGAATTGCAAATTCCAGAAAAAGACAGTTTCAAACCTGCAGTGTGTAAGGAAAGGTTCAAATCTGTGAGTTGAATACACACAACACAAAGAAGTTAGTGAGATTTCTTCTGTCTAGAATTATATGAAGAAATCCCGTTTCCAACGAAGTCCTCAAAGAGGTCCAAATATCCACTTGCAGACTTTACAAACAGAGTGTTTCCAAACTGCTCTATGAACAGAAAGGTTAAACTCTGTGAGCTGAAGGCACACATCACAAAGTAGTTTCTGAGAATGATTCTGTCTAGTTTTTATACGAAGATATTTCCTTGTCTAACATTGGCCTCAAATCGCTTGAAATCGCCAATTGCAAATTCCAGATAAAGAGAGTTTCAAACCTGCTGTGTGTAAGGAAAGGTTCAACTCTGTGAGCTGAATACACACAACACAAAGAAGGTACTGAAAATTCTTCTGTCTAGCACTATATGAAGAAATCCCTTTTCCAACGAATTCCTCAAAGAGGTCCAAATATCCACTTGCAGACTTTACAAACAGAGTGTTTCCGCTCTATGAACAGAAAGGTTCAACTCTGTGAGCTGAATACACACAACACAAAGAAGTTACTGAGAATTCTTCTGTCTAGCATTATATGAAGAAATGCCGTTTCCAACGAAGTCCTCAAAGTGGTCCAAATATCCACTTGCAGACTTTACAGAGTGTTTCCAAACTGCTCTAAGAACAGAAAGGTTCAACTCTGTGAGCTGAATCCGCACATCACATAGCAGTTTCTGAGAATGATTCTGTCTAGTTTTTATACCAAGATATTTCCTTTTCTAACATTGGCCTAAAATTGCTTGAAATCTCCAATTGCAATTTCGACAAAAAGAGAGTTCCAAATCTGCTCTGTCCAAAGAAAGGTTCAACTCTGTGAGCTGAATACACACAACACAAAGAAGTTACTGAAAATTCTTCTGTCTAGCATTGTATGAAGAAATCCCGTTTCCAACGATGTCCTCAAAGAGGTCCAAATATCCACTTGTAGACTTTACAAACAGAGTGTTTCCAAACTGCTCTATGAACAGAAAGGTTAAACTCTGTGAGCTGAACGCACACATCACAAAGTAGTTTCTGATAATGATTCCGTCTAATTTTTATACGAAGATATTTCCTTTTCAACCATTGGCCTCAAATCGCTTGAAATCTCAAATTGCAAATTCCAGAAAAAGACAGTTTCAAACCTGCAGTGTGTAAGGAAAGGTTCAAATCTGTGAGTTGAATACACACAACACAAAGAAGTTATTGAGAATTCTTCTGTCTAGCATTATATGAAGAAATCCCGTTTCCAACGAAGGCCTCAAAGAGGTCCAAATATACACTTGTAGACTTTACAAACAGAGTGTTTCCAAACTGCTCTATGAACAGAAAGGTTAAACTCTGTGAGCTGAATGCACACATCACATAGTAGTTTGTGAGAATGATTCTGTCTAGTTTTTATACCAAGATATTTCCTTTCCTAACATTGGCGTAAAATCGCTTGTAATCTCCAATTGCAGTTTCCAGAAAAAGAGAGTTTCAAATCTGCTCTGTCCAAAGAAAGGTTCAACTCTGTGAGCTGAATACACACAACACAAAGAAGTTACTGAGAATTCTTCTGTCTAGCATTATATGAAGAAATACCGTATCCAACGAAGTCCTCAAAGAGGTCCAAGTATCCACTTGCAGACTTAACAAACAGAGTGTTTCAAAACTGCTCTATGAACAGAAAGGTTAAACTCTGTGAGCTGAACGCACACATCACAAAGTAGTTTCTGAGAATGATTCTGTCTAGTTTTTATACGATGATATTTCCTTTTCTAACATTGGCCTCAAATCGCTTAAAATCTCCAATTGCAAATTCCAGAAAAAGACAGTTTCAAACCTGCAGTGTGTAAGGAAAGGTTCAACTCCGTGAGCTGAATACACACAACACAAAGAAGTTAGTGAGAATTCTTCTGTCTAGAATTATATGAAGAAATCCCGTTTCCAACGAAGTCCTCAAAGAGGTCCAAATATCCACTTGCAGACTTTACAAACAGAGTGTTTCCAAACTGCTCTATGAACAGAAAGGTTAAACTCTGTGAGCTGAAGGCACACATCACAAAGTAGTTTCTGAGAATGATTCTGTCTACTTTTTATACGAAGATATTTCCTTGTCTAACATTGGCCTCAAATCGCTTGAAATCGCCAATTGCAAATTCCAGATAAAGAGAGTTTCAAACCTGCTGGGTGTAAGGAAAGGTTCAACTCTGTGAGCTGAATACACACAACACAAAGAAGTTACTGAGAATTCTTCTGTCTAGCATTATATGAAGAAATCCCGTTTCCAACGAAGTCCTCAAAGAGGTCCAAATATCCACTTGCAGACTTTACAAACAGAGTGTTTCCAAACTGCTCTATGAACAGAAAGGTTAAACTCTGTGAGCTGAACGCACACATCACAAAGTAGTTTCTGAGAATGATTCTGTCTTGTTTTTATACGAAGATATTTCCTTTTCTACCATTGGCCTAAAATCGCTTGAAATCTCCAATTGCAATTTCGACAAAAAGAGAGTTTCACATTTCTCTGCCCAAAGAAAGGTTCAACTCTGTGAGCTGAATACACACAACAGAAAGAAGTTACTGAAAATTCTTCTGTCTAACATTATATGAAGAAATCCCGTTTCCAACGAAGTCCTCAAAGAGGTCCAAATATCCACTTGCAGACTTTACAAACAGAGTGTTTCCAAACTGCTCTATGAACAGAAAGGTTAAACTCTGTGAGCTGCATGCACACATCAGATAGTAGTTTCTGAGAATGATTCTGTCTAGTTTTTATACCAAGATATTTCCTTTTCTAACATTGGCGTGAAATCGCTTGTAATCTCCAATTGCAATTTCCAGAAAAAGAGAGTTTCAAATCTGCTCTGTCCAAAGAAAAGTTCAACTCTGTCAGGTGAATACACACAACACAAAGAAGTTACTGAGAATTCTTCTGTCTAGCATTATATTAAGAAAAACCGTTTCCAACGAAGTCCTCAAAGAGGTCCAAGTATCCACTTGCAGACTTAACAAATAGAGTGTTTCAAAACTGCTCTATGAACAGAAAGGTTAAACTCTGTGAGCTGAACGCACACATGACATAGTAGTTTCTGAGAATGATTCTGTCTAGTTTTTATACCAAGATATTTCCTTTTCTAACATTGGCCTCAAATCGCTTGAAATCTCATATTGCAATTTCCAGAAAAAGACAGTTTCAAACCTGCAGTGTGTAAGGAAAGGTTCAAATCTGTGAGTTGAATACACACAACACAAAGAAGTTAGTGAGAATTCTTCTGTCTAGCATTATATAAAGAAATCCCGTTTCCAACGATGTCCTCAAAGTGGTGCAAATATCCACTTGTACACTTTAGAAACAGAGTGTTTCCAAACTGCTCTATGAACAGAAAGGTTAAACTCTGTGAGCTGAACGCACACATCACAAAGTAGTTTCTGAGAATGATTCTCTCTAGTTTTTATATGAAGATATTTCCTTTTCTAACATGGGCCTAAAATTGCTTGAAATCTCCAATTGCAATTTCGACAAAAAGAGAGTTTCAAATCTGCTCTGTCCAAAGAAAGGTTCAACTCTGTGAGCTGAATACACACAACACAAAGAAGTTACTGAAAATTCTTCTGTCTAGCATTATATGAAGAAATCCCGTTTCCAACGAAGTCCTCAAAGAGGTCCAAATATCCACTTGCAGACTTTACAAACAGAGTGTTTCCAAACTGCTCTATGAACAGAAAGGTTAAACTCTGTGAGCTGAACGCACACATCACAAAGTAGTTTCTGAGAATGATTCTGTCTAGTTTTTATACGAAGATATTTCCTTTTCTACCATTGACCTCAAATCGCTTGAAATCTCGAATGGCAAATTCCAGAAAAAGACAGTTTCAAACCTGCAGTGTGTAAGGAAAGGTTCAAATCTGTGAGTTGAATACACACAACACAAAGAAGTTAGTGAGATTTCTTCTGTCTAGAATTATATGAAGAAATCCCGTTTCCAACGAAGTCCTCAAAGAGGTCCAAATATCCACTTGCAGACTTTACAAACAGAGTGTTTCCAAACTGCTCTATGAACAGAAAGGTTAAACTCTGTGAGCTGAAGGCACACATCACAAAGTAGTTTCTGAGAATGATTCTGTCTAGTTTTTATACGAAGATATTTCCTTGTCTAACATTGGCCTCAAATCGCTTGAAATCGCCAATTACAAATTCCAGATAAAGAGAGTTTCAAACCTGCTGTGTGTAAGGAAAGGTTCAACTCTGTGAGCTGAATACACACAACACAAAGAAGGTACTGAAAATTCTTCTGTCTAGCACTATATGAAGAAATCCCTTTTCCAACGAATTCCTCAGAGGTCCAAATATCCACTTGCAGACTTTACAAACAGAGTGTTTCCGCTCTATGAACAGAAAGGTTCAACTCTGTGAGCTGAATACACACAACACAAAGAAGTTACTGAGAATTCTTCTGTCTAGCATTATATGAAGAAATGCCGTTTCCAACGAAGTCCTCAAAGTGGTCCAAATATCCACTTGCAGACTTTACAGAGTGTTTCCAAACTGCTCTAAGAACAGAAAGGTTCAACTCTGTGAGCTGAATCCGCACATCACATAGCAGTTTCTGAGAATGATTCTGTCTAGTTTTTATACCAAGATATTTCCTTTTCTAACATTGGCCTAAAATTGCTTGAAATCTCCAATTGCAATTTCGACAAAAAGAGAGTTCCAAATCTGCTCTGTCCAAAGAAAGGTTCAACTCTGTGAGCTGAATACACACAACACAAAGAAGTTACTGAAAATTCTTCTGTCTAGCATTGTATGAAGAAATCCCGTTTCCAACGATGTCCTCAAAGAGGTCCAAATATCCACTTGTAGACTTTACAAACAGAGTGTTTCCAAACTGCTCTATGAACAGAAAGGTTAAACTCTGTGAGCTGAACGCACACATCACAAAGTAGTTTCTGATAATGATTCCGTCTAATTTTTATACGAAGATATTTCCTTTTCTACCATTGGCCTCAAATCGCTTGAAATCTCAAATTGCAAATTCCAGAAAAAGACAGTTTCAAACCTGCAGTGTGTAAGGAAAGGTTCAAATCTGTGAGTTGAATACACACAACACAAAGAAGTTATTGAGAATTCTTCTGTCTAGCATTATATGAAGAAATCCCGTTTCCAACGAAGGCCTCAAAGAGGTCCAAATATACACTTGTAGACTTTACAAACAGAGTGTTTCCAAACTGCTCTATGAACAGAAAGGTTAAACTCTGTGAGCTGAAGGCACACATCACAAAGTAGTTTCTGAGAATGATTCTGTCTAGTTTTTATACGAAGATATTTCCTTGTCTAACATTGGCCTCAAATCGCTTGAAATCGCCAATTGCAAATTCCAGATAAAGAGAGTTTCAAACCTGCTGTGTGTACGGAAAGGTTCAACTCTGTGAGCTGAATACACACAACACAAAGAAGTTACTGAGAATTCTTCTGTCTAGCATTATATGAAGAAATCCCGCTTCCAACGAAGTCCTCAAAGAGGTCCAAATATCCACTTGCAGACTTTCAAACAGAGTGTTTCCAAACTGCTCTATGAACAGAAAGGTTAAACTCTGTGAGCTGAACGCACACATCACAAAGTAGTTTCTGAGAATGATTCTGTCTTGTTTTTATACGAAGATATTTCCTTTTCCACCATTGGCCTAAAATCGCTTGATATCTCCAATTGCAATTTCGACAAAAAGAGAGTTTCAAATTTCTCTGCCCAAAGAAAGGTTCAACTCTTTTAGCTGAATACACACAACAGAAAGAAGTTACTGAAAATTCTTCTGTCTAGCATTATATGAAGAAATCCCGTTACCAACGAAGTCCTCAAAGAGGTCCAAATATCCACTTGGAGACCTTAGAAACAGAGTGTTTCCAATCTGCTCTATAAACCGAAAGGTTAAACTCTGTGTGCTGAATGCACACATCACATAGTAGTTTCTGAGAATGATTCTGTCCAGTTTTTTTTCCAAGATATTTTCTTTTCTAACATTGGCCTCAAATCGCTTGAAATCTCCAATTGCAAATTCCAGAAAAAGAGAGTTTCAAACCTGCTGTGTAAGGAGAGGTTCAACTCCGTGAGCTGAATACACACAACACAAAGAAGTTACTGAGAATTCTTCTGTCTAGCATTATAAGAAGAAATCCCGTTTCCAACGAAGTCCTCAAAGAGGTCCAAATATCCCCTTGCAGACTTTACAAAGAGAGTGTTTCCAAACTGCTCTATGAACAGAAAGGTTAAACTCTGTAAGCTGAACGCACACATCACAAAGTAGTTTCTGAGAATGATTCTGTCTTGTTTTTATACGAAGATATTTCCTTTTCCACCATTGGCCTAAAATCGCTTGATATCTCCAATTGCAATTTCGACAAAAAGAGAGTTTCAAATTTCTCTGCCCAAAGAAAGGTTCAACTCTGTGAGCTGAATACACACAACACAAAGAAGTTACTGAAAATTCTTCTGTCTAGCATTATATGAAGAAATCCCGTTTCCAACGATGTCCTCAAAGAGGTGCAAATATCCACTTGTACACTTTACAAACAGAGTGTTTCCAAACTGCTCTATGAACAGAAAGGTTAAACTCTGTGAGCTGAACGCACACCTCACAAAGTAGTTTCTGAGAATGATTCTGTCTAGTTTTTATATGAAGATATTTCCTTTTCTAACATTGGCCTCAAAGCGCTTGAAATCTACAATTGCAATTCCCACAAAAAGAGAGTTTCAAATCTGCTCTGTCCAAAGAAAGGTTCAACTCTGTGAGCTGAATACACACAACACAAAGAAGGTACCGAAAATTCTTCTGTCTAGCATTATATGAAGAAATCCCGTTTCCAACGAAGTCCTCAAAGAGGTCCAAATATCCACTTGCAGACTTTACAAACAGAGTGTTTCCAAACTACTCTATGAGCAGAAAGGTTCAACTCTGTGAGCTGAATACACACAACACAAAGAAGTTACTGAGAATTCTTCTGTCTAGCATTATATGAAGAAATCCCGTTTCCAACGAAGTCCTCAAAGAGGTCCAAATATCCACTTGCAGACTTTACAAACAGAGTGTTTCCAAACTGCTCTATGAACAGAAAGGTTAAACTCTGTGAGCTGAACGCACACATCACAAAGTAGTTTCTGAGAATGATTCTGTCTTGTTTTTATACGAAGATATTTCCTTTTCTACCATTGGCCTAAAATCGCTTGAAATCTCCAATTGCAATTTCGACAAAAAGAGAGTTTCAAGTTTCTCTGCCCAAAGAAAGGTTCAACTCTGTGAGCTGAATACACACAAGAGAAAGAAGTTACTGAAAATTCTTCTGTCTAACATTATATGAAGAAATCCCGTTTCCAACGAAGTCCTCAAAGAGCTCCAAATATCCACTTGCAGACTTTACAAACAGAGTGTTTACAATCTGCTCTATGAACAGAAAGGTTAAACTCTGTGAGCTGCATGCACACATCAGATAGTAGTTTCTGAGAATGATTCTGTCTAGTTTTTATACCAAGATATTTCCTTTTCTAACATTGGCGTAAAATCGCTTGTAATCTCCAATTGCAATTTCCAGAAAAAGAGAGTTTCAAATCTGCTCTGTCCAAAGAAAAGTTCAACTCTGTCAGGTGAATACACACAACACAAAGAAGTTACTGAGAATTCTTCTGTCTAGCATTATATTAAGAAAAACCGTTTCCAACGAAGTCCTCAAAGAGGTCCAAGTATCCACTTGCAGACTTAACAAATAGAGTGTTTCAAAACTGCTCTATGAACAGAAAGGTTAAACTCTGTGAGCTGAACGCACACATGACATAGTAGTTTCTGAGAATGATTCTGTCTAGTTTTTATACCAAGATATTTCCTTTTCTAACATTGGCCTCAAATCGCTTGAAATCTCATATTGCAATTTCCAGAAAAAGACAGTTTCAAACCTGCAGTGTGTAAGGAAAGGTTCAAATCTGTGAGTTGAATACACACAACACAAAGAAGTTAGTGAGAATTCTTCTGTCTAGCATTATATAAAGAAATCCCGTTTCCAACGATGTCCTCAAAGAGGTCCAAATATCCACTTGCAGACTTTACAAACAGAGTGTTTCCAAACTGCTCTATGAACAGAAAGGTTAAACTCTGTGAGCTGAAGGCACACATCACAAAGTAGTTTCTGAGAATGATTCTGTCTAGTTTTTATACGAAGATATTTCCTTGTCTAACATTGGCCTCAAATCGCTTGAAATCGCCAATTGCAAATTCCAGATAAAGAGAGTTTCAAACCTGCTGTGTGTAAGGAAAGGTTCAACTCTGTGAGCTGAATACACACAACACAAAGAAGTTACTGAGAATTCTTCTGTCTAGCATTATATGAAGAAATCCCGTTTCCAACGAAGTCCTCAAAGAGGTCCAAATATCCACTTGCAGACTTTACAAACAGAGTGTTTCCAAACTGCTCTATGAACAGAAAGGTTAAACTCTGTGAGCTGAACGCACACATCACAAAGTAGTTTCTGAGAATGATTCTGTCTTGTTTTTATACGAAGATATTTCCTTTTCTACCATTGGCCTAAAATCGCTTGAAATCTCCAATTGCAATTTCGACAAAAAGAGAGTTTCAAATTTCTCTGCCCAAAGAAAGGTTCAACTCTGTGAGCTGAATACACACAACAGAAAGAAGTTACTGAAAATTCTTCTGTCTAACATTATATGAAGAAATCCCGTTTCCAACTAAGTCCTCAAAGAGGTCCAAATATCCACTTGCAGACTTTACAAACAGAGTGTTTACAATCTGCTCTATGAACAGAAAGGTTAAACTCTGTGAGCTGCATGCACACATAAGATAGTAGTTTCTGAGAATGATTCTGTCTAGTTTTTATACCAAGATATTTCCTTTTCTAACATTGGCGTAAAATCGCTTGTAATCTCCAATTGCAATTTCCAGAAAAAGAGAGTTTCAAATCTGCTCTGTCCAAAGAAAAGTTCAACTCTGTCAGGTGAATACACACAACACAAAGAAGTTACAGAGAATTCTTCTGTCTAGCATTATATTAAGAAAAACCGTTTCCAACGAAGTCCTCAAAGAGGTCCAAGTATCCACTTGCAGACTTAACAAATAGAGTGTTTCAAAACTGCTCTATGAACAGAAAGGTTAAACTCTGTGAGCTGAACGCACACATGACATAGTAGTTTCTGAGAATGATTCTGTCTAGTTTTTATACCAAGATATTTCCTTTTCTAACATTGGCCTCAAATCGCTTGAAATCTCATATTGCAATTTCCAGAAAAAGACAGTTTCAAACCTGCAGTGTGTAAGGAAAGGTTCAAATCTGTGAGTTGAATACACACAACACAAAGAAGTTAGTGAGAATTCTTCTGTCTAGCATTATATAAAGAAATCCCGTTTGCAACGATGTCCTCAAAGTGGTGCAAATATCCACTTGTACACTTTAGAAACAGAGTGTTTCCAAACTGCTCTATGAACAGAAAGGTTAAACTCTGTGAGCTGAACGCACACATCACAAAGTAGTTTCTGAGAATGATTCTGTCTAGTTTTTATACGAAGATATTTCCTTTTCTAACATTGGCCTAAAATTGCTTGAAATCTCCAATTGCAATTTCGACAAAAAGAGAGTTTCAAATCTGCTCTGTCCAAAGAAAGGTTCAACTCTGTGAGCTGAATACACACAACACAAAGAAGTTACTGAAAATTCTTCTGTCTAGCATTATATGAAGAAATCCCGTTTCCAACGAAGTCCTCAAAGAGGTCCAAATATCCACTTGCAGACTTTACAAACAGAGTGTTTCCAAACTGCTCTATGAACAGAAAGGTTAAACTCTGTAAGCTGAACGCACACATCACAAAGTAGTTTCTGAGAATGATTCTGTCTAGTTTTTATACGAAGATATTTCCTTTTCTACCATTGACCTCAAATCGCTTGAAATCTCGAATTGCAAATTCCAGAAAAAGACAGGTTCAAACCTGCAGTGTGTAAGGAAAGGTTCAAATCTGTGAGTTGAATACACACAACACAAAGAAGTTAGTGAGATTTCTTCTGTCTAGAATTATATGAAGAAATCCCGTTTCCAACGAAGTCCTCAAAGAGATCCAAATATCCACTTGCAGACTTTACAAACAGAGTGTTTCCAAACTGCTCTATGAACAGAAAGGTTAAACTCTGTGAGCTGAAGGCACACATCACAAAGTAGTTTCTGAGAATGATTCTGTCTAGTTTTTATACGAAGATATTTCCTTGTCTAACATTGGCCTCAAATCGCTTGAAATCGCCAATTGCAAATTCCAGATAAAGAGAGTTTCAAACCTGCTGTGTGTAAGGAAAGGTTCAACTCTGTGAGCTGAATACACACAACACAAAGAAGGTACTGAAAATTCTGTCTAGCACTATATGAAGAAGTCCCTTTTCCAACGAATTCCTCAAAGAGGTCCAAATATCCACTTGCAGACTTTACAGAGTGTTTCCAAACTGCTCTAAGAACAGAAAGGTTCAACTCTGTGAGCTGAATGCACACATCACATAGTAGTTTGTGAGAATGATTCTGTCTAGTTTTTATACGAAGATATTTCCTTTTCTAACATTGGCGTAAAATCGCTTGTAATCTCCAATTGCAGTTTCCAGAAAAAGAGAGTTTCAAATCTGCTCTGTCCAAAGAAAGGTTCAACTCTGTGAGCTGAATACACACAACACAAAGAAGTTACTGAGAATTCTTCTGTCTAGCATTATATGAAGAAATACCGTATCCAACGAAGTCCTCAAAGAGGTCCAAGTATCCACTTGCAGACTTAACAAACAGAGTGTTTCAAAACTGCTCTATGAACAGAAAGGTTAAACTCTGTGAGCTGAACGCACACATCACAAAGTAGTTTCTGAGAATGATTCTGTCTAGTTTGTATACGATGATATTTCCTTTTCTAACATTGGCCTCAAATCGCTTAAAATCTGCAATTGCAAATTCCAGAAAAAGACAGTTTCAAACCTGCAGTGTGTAAGGAAAGGTTCAACTCCGTGAGCTGAATACACACAACACAAAGAATTTACTGAGAATTCTTCTGTGTAGCATTATATGAAGAAATCCCGTTTCCAACGAAGTCCTCAATGAGGTCCAAATATCCACTTGCAGACTTTACAAACAGAGTGTTTCCAAACTTCTCTATGAAAAGAAAGGTTAAACTCTGTGAGCTGAACGCACACCTCACAAACTACATTCTGAGAATGATTCTGTCTAGTTTTTATACGAAGATATTTCCATTTCCACCATTGGCCTCAAATCGCTTGAAATCTCCAATTGCAATTTCCACAAAAAGAGAGTTTCAAGTCTGCTCTACCCAAAGAAAGGTTCAACTCTGTGAGCTGAATACACACATCACATAGTGGTTTCTGAGAATGATTCTGTCTAGTTTTTATACCAAGATATTTCCTTTTCTATCATTGGCCTAAAATCGCTTGAAATCTCCAATCGCAATTACCAATAAAAGAGAGTTTCAAATCTGCTCTGTCCAAAGAAAGTTTCCACTCTGTGAGCTGAATACACACAACACAAAGAAGTTACTGAGAATTCTTCTGTCTAGCATTATATGAAGAAATCCCGTTTCCAACGATGTCCTCAAAGAGGTCCAAGTATCCACTTGCAGACTTAACAAACAGAGTGTTTCAAAACTGCTCTATGAACAGAAAGGTTAAACTCTGTGAGCTGAACGCACACATCACAAAGTAGTTTCTGAGAATGATTCTGTCTAGTTTTTATACGAAGATATTTCCTTTTCTAACATTGGCCTCAAATCGCTTAAAATCTCCAATTGCAAATTCCAGAAAAAGACAGTTTCAAACCTGCAGTGTGTAAGGAAAGGTTCAACTCCGTGAGCTGAAAACACACAACACAAAGAATTTACTGAGAATTCTTCTGTCTAGCATTATATGAAGAAATCCCGTTTCCAACGAAGTCCTCAATGAGGTCCAAATATCCACTTGCAGACTTTACAAACAGAGTGTTTCCAAACTTCTCTATGAAAAGAAAGGTTAAACTCTGTGAGCTGAACGTACACCTCACAAACTACATTCTGAGAATGATTCTGTCTAGTTTTTATACGAAGATATTTCCATTTCCACCATTGGCCTCAAATCGCTTGAAATCTCCAATTGCAATTTCCACAAAAAGAGAGTTTCAAGTCTGCTCTACCCAAAGAAAGGTTCAACTCTGTGAGCTGAATACACACATCACATAGTGGTTTCTGAGAATGATTCTGTCTAGTTTTCATACGAAGATATTTCCTTTTCTAACATTGGCCTCAAATCGCTTGAAATCGCCAATTGCAAATTCCAGAAAAAGAGAGTTTCAAACCTGCTGTGTGTAAGGAAAGTTTCAACTCTGTGAGCTGAATACACACAACACAAAGAAGTTATTGAGAATTCTTCTGTCTAGCATTATATGAAGAAATCCCGTTTCCAAAGAAGTCCTCAAAGAGGTCCAAATATCCACTTGCAGACTTTAGAAGCAGAGTGTTTCCAATCTGCTCTATGAACAGAAAGGTTAAAGTCTGTGAGCTGAATGCACACATCACATAGTAGTTTCTGAGAATGATTCTGTCTAGTTTTTTTACCAAGATATTTCTTTTTCTAACATTGGCGTAAAATCGCTTGTAATCTCCAATTGCAATTTCCAGAAAAAGACAGTTTCAAACCTGCAGTGTGTAAGGAAAGGTTCAAATCTGTGAGTTGAATACACACAACACGAAGATGTAAGTGAGAATTCTTCTGTCTAGCATTATATGAAGAAATCCCGTTTCCAACGAAGTCCTCAAAGAGGTGCCAATATCCACTTGCACACTATACAAACAGAGTGTTTCCAAACTGCTCTATGAACAGAAAGGTTAAACTCTGTGAGCTGAACGCACACATCACAAAGTAGTTTCTGAGAATGATTCTGTCTAGTTTTTATATGAAGATATTTCCTTTTCTAACATTGGCCTCAAATCGCTTGAAATCTCCAATTGCAATTCCCACAAAAAGAGAGTTTCAAATCTGCTCTGTCCAAAGAAAGGTTCAACTCTGTGAGCTGAATACACACAACACAAAGAAGTTACCGAAAATTCTTCTGTCTAGCATTATATGAAGAAATCCCGTTTCCAACGAAGTCCTCAAAGAGGTCCAAATATCCACTTGCAGACTTTACAAACACAGTGTTTCCAAACTGCTCTATGAACAGAAAGGTTCAACTCTGTGAGCTGAATACACACAACACAAAGAAGTTACTGAGAATTCTTCTGTCTAGCATTATATGAAGAAATCCCGTTTCCAAAGAAGTCCTCAAAGAGGTCCAAATATCCACTTGCAGACTTTACAAACAGAGTGTTTCCAAACTGCTCTATGAACAGAAAGGTTCAACTCTGTGATCTGAATGCGCACATCACATAGTAGTTTCTGAGAATGATTCTGTCTAGTTTTTATACGAAGATATTTCCTTTTCTAACATTGGCCTAAAATTGCTTGAAATCTCCAATTGCAATTTCGACAAAAAGAGAGTTTCAAATCTGCTCTGTCCAAAGAAAGGTTCAACTCTGTGAGCTGAATACACACAACACAAAGAAGTTACCGAAAATTCTTCTGTCTAGCATTATATGAAGAAATCCCGTTTCCAACGAAGTCCTCAAAGAGGTCCAAATATCCACTTGCAGACTTTACAAACAGAGTGTTTCCAAACTGCTCTATGAACAGAAAGGTTAAACTCTGTGAGCTGAACGCACACATCACAAAGTAGTTTCTGAGAGTGATTCTGTCTAGTTTTTATACGAAGATATTTCCTTTTCTACCATTGACCTCAAATCGCTTGAAATCTCAAATTGCAAATTCCAGAAAAAGACGGTTTCAAACCTGCAGTGTGTAGGGAAAGGTTCAAATCTGTGAGTTCAATACACACAACACAAAGAAGTTAGTGAGAATTCTTCTGTCTAGAATTATATGAAGAAATCCCGTTTCCAACGAAGTCCTCAAAGAGGTCCAAATATCCACTTGCAGACTTTACAAACAGAGTTTTTCCAAACTGCTCTATGAACAGAAAGGTTAAACTCTGTGAGCTGAAGGCACACATCACAAAGTAGTTTCTGAGAATGATTCTGTCTACTTTTTATACGAAGATATTTCCTTGTCTAACATTGGCCTCAAATCGCTTGAAATCGCCAATTGCAAATTCCAGATAAAGAGAGTTTCAAACCTGCTGTGTGTAAGGAAAGGTTCAACTCTGTGAGCTGAATACACACAACACAAAGAAGTTACTGAGAATTCTTCTGTCTAGCATTATTTGAAGAAATCCCGTTTCCAACGAAGTCCTCAAAGAGGTCCAAATATCCACTTGCAGACTTTACAAACAGAGTGTTTCCAAACTGCTCTATGAACAGAAAGGTTAAACTCTGTGAGCTGAACGCACACATCACAAAGTAGTTTCTGAGAATGATTCTGTCTTGTTTTTATACGAAGATATTTCCTTTTCTACCATTGGCCTAAAATCGCTTGAAATCTCCAATTGCAATTTCGACAAAAAGAGAGTTTCAAATTTCTCTGCCCAAAGAAAGGTTCAACTCTGTGAGCTGAATACACACAACAGAAAGAAGTTACTGAAAATTCTTCTGTCTAACATTATATGAAGAAATCCCGTTTCCAACGAAGTCCTCAAAGAGGTCCAAATATCCACTTGCAGACTTTACAAACAGAGTGTTTCCAATCTGCTCTATGAACAGAAAGGTTAAACTCTGTGAGCTGAATGCACACATCAGATAGTAGTTTCTCAGAATGATTCTGTCTAGTTTTTATACCAAGATATTTCCTTTTCTAACATTGGCGTAAAATCGCTTGTAATCTCCAATTGCAATTTCCAGAAAAAGAGAGTTTCAAATCTGCTCTGTCCAAAGAAAGGTTCAACTCTGTGAGCTGAATACACACAACACAAAGAAGTTACTGAGAATTCTTCTGTCTAGCATTATATGAAGAAATACCGTATCCAACGAAGTCCTCAAAGAGGTCCAAGTATCCACTTGCAGACTTAACAAACAGAGTGTTTCAAAACTGCTCTATGAACAGAAAGGTTAAACTCTGTGAGCTGAACGCACACATCACAAAGTAGTTTCTGAGAATGATTCTGTCTAGTTTGTATACGATGATATTTCCTTTTCTAACATTGGCCTCAAATCGCTTAAAATCTCCAATTGCAAATTCCAGAAAAAGACAGTTTCAAACCTGCAGTGTGTAAGGAAAGGTTCAACTCCGTGAGCTGAATACACACAACACAAAGAATTTACTGAGAATTCTTCTGTCTAGCATTATATGAAGAAATCCCGTTTCCAACGAAGTCCTCAATGAGGTCCAAATATCCACTTGCAGACTTTACAAACAGAGTGTTTCCAAACTTCTCTATGAAAAGAAAGGTTAAACTCTGTGAGCTGAACGCACACCTCACAAACTACATTCTGAGAATGATTCTGTCTAGTTTTTATACGAAGATATTTCCATTTCCACCATTGGCCTCAAATCGCTTGAAATCTCCAATTGCAATTTCCACAAAAAGAGAGTTTCAAGTCTGCTCTACCCAAAGAAAGGTTCAACTCTGTGAGCTGAATACACACATCACATAGTGGTTTCTGAGAATGATTCTGTCTAGTTTTTATACCAAGATATTTCCTTTTCTATCATTGGCCTAAAATCGCTTGAAATCTCCAATTGCAATTCCCAATAAAAGAGAGTTTCAAATCTGCTCTGTCCAAAGAAAGTTTCAACTCTGTGAGCTGAATACACACAACACAAAGAAGTTACTGAGAATTCTTCTGTCTAGCATTATATGAAGAAATCCCGTTTCCAACGATGTCCTCAAAGAGGTCCAAGTATCCACTTGCAGACTTAACAAACAGAGTGTTTCAAAACTGCTCTATGAACAGAAAGGTTAAACTCTGTGAGCTGAAGGCACACATCACAAAGTAGTTTCTGAGAATGATTCTGTCTAGTTTTTATACGAAGATATTTCCTTTTCTAACATTGGCCTCAAATCGCTTAAAATCTCCAATTGCAAATTCCAGAAAAAGACAGTTTCAAACCTGCAGTGTGTAAGGAAAGGTTCAACTCCGTGAGCTGAAAACACACAACACAAAGAATTTACTGAGAATTCTTCTGTCTAGCATTATATGAAGAAATCCCGTTTCCAATGAAGTCCTCAATGAGGTCCAAATATCCACTTGCAGACTTTACAAACAGAGTGTTTCCAAACTTCTCTATGAAAAGAAAGGTTAAACTCTGTGAGCTGAACGTACACCTCACAAACTACATTCTGAGAATGATTCTGTCTAGTTTTTATACGAAGATATTTCCATTTCCACCATTGGCCTCAAATCGCTTGAAATCTCCAATTGCAATTTCCACAAAAAGAGAGTTTCAAGTCTGCTCTACCCAAAGAAAGGTTCAACTCTGTGAGCTGAATACACACATCACATAGTGGTTTCTGAGAATGATTCTGTCTAGTTTTCATACGAAGATATTTCCTTTTCTAACATTGGCCTCAAATCGCTTGAAATCGCCAATTGCAAATTCCAGAAAAAGAGAGTTTCAAACCTGCTGTGTGTAAGGAAAGTTTCAACTCTGTGAGCTGAATACACACAACACAAAGAAGTTATTGAGAATTCTTCTGTCTAGCATTATATGAAGAAATCCCGTTTCCAAAGAAGTCCTCAAAGAGGTCCAAATATCCACTTGCAGACTTTAGAAGCAGAGTGTTTCCAATCTGCTCTATGAACAGAAAGGTTAAAGTCTGTGAGCTGAATGCACACATCACATAGTAGTTTCTGAGAATGATTCTGTCCAGTTTTTTTACCAAGATATTTCTTTTTCTAACATTGGCGTAAAATCGCTTGTAATCTCCAATTGCAATTTCCAGAAAAAGACAGTTTCAAACCTGCAGTGTGTAAGGAAAGGTTCAAATCTGTGAGTTGAATACACACAACACGAAGATGTAAGTGAGAATTCTTCTGTCTAGCATTATATGAAGAAATCCCGTTTCCAACGAAGTCCTCAAAGAGGTGCCAATATCCACTTGCACACTATACAAACAGAGTGTTTCCAAACTGCTCTATGAACAGAAAGGTTAAACTCTGTGAGCTGAACGCACACATCACAAAGTAGTTTCTGAGAATGATTCTGTCTAGTTTTTATATGAAGATATTTCCTTTTCTAACATTGGCCTCAAATCGCTTGAAATCTCCAATTGCAATTCCCACAAAAAGAGAGTTTCAAATCTGCTCTGTCCAAAGAAAGGTTCAACTCTGTGAGCTGAATACACACAACACAAAGAAGTTACCGAAAATTCTTCTGTCTAGCATTATATGAAGAAATCCCGTTTCCAACGAAGTCCTCAAAGAAGTCCAAATATCCACTTGCAGACTTTACAAACACAGTGTTTCCAAACTGCTCTATGAACAGAAAGGTTCAACTCTGTGAGCTGAATACACACAACACAAAGAAGTTACTGAGAATTCTTCTGTCTAGCATTATATGAAGAAATCCCGTTTCCAAAGAAGTCCTCAAAGAGGTCCAAATATCCACTTGCAGACTTTACAAACAGAGTGTTTCCAAACTGCTCTATGAACAGAAAGGTTCAACTCTGTGAGCTGAATGCGCACATCACATAGTAGTTTCTGAGAATGATTCTGTCTAGTTTTTATACGAAGATATTTCCTTTTCTAACATTGGCCTAAAATTGCTTGAAATCTCCAATTGCAATTTCGACAAAAAGAGAGTTTCAAATCTGCTCTGTCCAAAGAAAGGTTCAACTCTGTGAGCTGAATACACACAACACAAAGAAGTTACCGAAAATTCTTCTGTCTAGCATTATATGAAGAAATCCCGTTTCCAACGAAGTCCTCAAAGAGGTCCAAATATCCACTTGCAGACTTTACAAACAGAGTGTTTCCAAACTGCTCTATGAACAGAAAGGTTAAACTCTGTGAGCTGAACGCACACATCACAAAGTAGTTTCTGAGAGTGATTCTGTCTAGTTTTTATACGAAGATATTTCCTTTTCTACCATTGACCTCAAATCGCTTGAAATCTCAAATTGCAAATTCCAGAAAAAGACGGTTTCAAACCTGCAGTGTGTAGGGAAAGGTTCAAATCTGTGAGTTCAATACACACAACACAAAGAAGTTAGTGAGAATTCTTCTGTCTAGAATTATATGAAGAAATCCCGTTTCCAACGAAGTCCTCAAAGAGGTCCAAATATCCACTTGCAGACTTTACAAACAGAGTTTTTCCAAACTGCTCTATGAACAGAAAGGTTAAACTCTGTGAGCTGAAGGCACACATCACAAAGTAGTTTCTGAGAATGATTCTGTCTACTTTTTATACGAAGATATTTCCTTGTCTAACATTGGCCTCAAATCGCTTGAAATCGCCAATTGCAAATTCCAGATAAAGAGAGTTTCAAACCTGCTGTGTGTAAGGAAAGGTTCAACTCTGTGAGCTGAATACACACAACACAAAGAAGTTACTGAGAATTCTTCTGTCTAGCATTATTTGAAGAAATCCCGTTTCCAACGAAGTCCTCAAAGAGGTCCAAATATCCACTTGCAGACTTTACAAACAGAGTGTTTCCAAACTGCTCTATGAACAGAAAGGTTAAACTCTGTGAGCTGAACGCACACATCACAAAGTAGTTTCTGAGAATGATTCTGTCTTGTTTTTATACGAAGATATTTCCTTTTCTACCATTGGCCTAAAATCGCTTGAAATCTCCAATTGCAATTTCGACAAAAAGAGAGTTTCAAATTTCTCTGCCCAAAGAAAGGTTCAACTCTGTGAGCTGAATACACACAACAGAAAGAAGTTACTGAAAATTCTTCTGTCTAACATTATATGAAGAAATCCCGTTTCCAACGAAGTCCTCAAAGAGGTCCAAATATCCACTTGCAGACTTTACAAACAGAGTGTTTCCAATCTGCTCTATGAACAGAAAGGTTAAACTCTGTGAGCTGAATGCACACATCAGATAGTAGTTTCTCAGAATGATTCTGTCTAGTTTTTATACCAAGATATTTCCTTTTCTAACATTGGCGTAAAATCGCTTGTAATCTCCAATTGCAATTTCCAGAAAAAGAGAGTTTCAAATCTGCTCTGTCCAAAGAAAGGTTCAACTCTGTCAGGTGAATACACACAACACAAAGAAGTTACTGAGAATTCTTCTGTCTAGCATTATATGAAGAAATCCCGTTTCCAACGAAGTCCTCAAAGAGGTGCAAATATCCACTTGTACACTTTACAAACAGAGTGTTTCCAAACTGCTCTATGAACAGAAAGGTTAAACTCTGTGAGCTGAACGCACACATCACAAAGTAGTTTCTGAGAATGATTCTGTCTAGTTTTTATATGAAGATATTTCCTTTTCTAACATTGGCCTCAAAGCGCTTGAAATCTCCAATTGCAATTCCCACAAAAAGAGAGTTTCAAATCTGCTCTGTCCAAAGAAAAGTTCAACTCTGTGAGCTGAATACACACAACACAAAGAAGTTACCGAAAATTCTTCTGTCTAGCATTATATGAAGAAATCCCGTTTCCAACGAAGTCCTCAAAGAGGTCCAAATATCCACTTGCAGACTTTACAAACAGAGTGTTTCCAAACTGCTCTATGAACAGAAAGGTTCAACTCTGTGAGCTGAATACACACAACACAGAGAAGTTACTGAGAATTCTTCTGTCTAGAATTATATGAAGAAATCCCGTTTCCAACGAAGTCCTCAAAGAGGTCCAAATATCCACTTGCAGACTTTACAAACAGAGTGTTTCCAAACTGCTCTATGAACAGAAAGGTTCAACTCTGTGAGCTGAAGGCGCACATCACATAGTAGTTTCTGAGAATGATTCTGTCTAGTTTTTATACGAAGATATTTCCTTTTCTAACATTGGCCTAAAATTGCTGGAAATCTCCAATTGCAATTTCGACAAAAAGAGAGTTTCAAATCTGCTCTGTCCAAAGAAAGGTTCAACTCTGTGAGCTGAATACACACAACACAAAGAAGTTACTGAAAATTCTTCTGTCTAGCATTATAAGAAGAAATCCCGTTTCCAACGAAGTCCTCAAAGAGGTCCAAATATCCACTTGCAGACTTTACAAACAGAGTGTTTCCAAACTGCTCTATGAACAGAAAGGTTAAACTCTGTGAGCTGAACGCACACATCACAAAGTAGTTTCTGAGAATGATTCTGTCTAGTTTTTATACGAAGATATTTCCTTTTCTACCATTGACCTCAAATCGCTTGAAATCTCAAATTGCAAATTCCAGAAAAAGACAGTTTCAAACCTGCAGTGTGTAAGGAAAGGTTCAAATCTGTGAGTTGAATACACACAACACAAAGAAGTTAGTGAGAATTCTTCTGTCTAGCATTATATGAAGAAATCCCGTTTCCAACGAAGTCCTCAATGAGGTCCAAATATCCACTTGCAGACTTTACAAACAGAGTGTTTCCAAACTTCTCTATGAAAAGAAAGGTTAAACTCTGTGAGCTGAACGTACACCTCACAAACTACATTCTGAGAATGATTCTGTCTAGTTTTTATACGAAGATATTTCCATTTCCACCATTGGCCTCAAATCGCTTGAAATCTCCAATTGCAATTTCCACAAAAAGAGAGTTTCAAGTCTGCTCTACCCAAAGAAAGGTTCAACTCTGTGAGCTGAATACACACATCACATAGTGGTTTCTGAGAATGATTCTGTCTAGTTTTCATACGAAGATATTTCCTTTTCTAACATTGGCCTCAAATCGCTTGAAATCGCCAATTGCAAATTCCAGAAAAAGAGAGTTTCAAACCTGCTGTGTGTAAGGAAAGTTTCAACTCTGTGAGCTGAATACACACAACACAAAGAAGTTATTGAGAATTCTTCTGTCTAGCATTATATGAAGAAATCCCGTTTCCAAAGAAGTCCTCAAAGAGGTCCAAATATCCACTTGCAGACTTTAGAAGCAGAGTGTTTCCAATCTGCTCTATGAACAGAAAGGTTAAAGTCTGTGAGCTGAATGCACACATCACATAGTAGTTTCTGAGAATGATTCTGTCTAGTTTTTTTACCAAGATATTTCTTTTTCTAACATTGGCGTAAAATCGCTTGTAATCTCCAATTGCAATTTCCAGAAAAAGACAGTTTCAAACCTGCAGTGTGTAAGGAAAGGTTCAAATCTGTGAGTTGAATACACACAACACGAAGATGTAAGTGAGAATTCTTCTGTCTAGCATTATATGAAGAAATCCCGTTTCCAACGAAGTCCTCAAAGAGGTGCCAATATCCACTTGCACACTATACAAACAGAGTGTTTCCAAACTGCTCTATGAACAGAAAGGTTAAACTCTGTGAGCTGAACGCACACATCACAAAGTAGTTTCTGAGAATGATTCTGTCTAGTTTTTATATGAAGATATTTCCTTTTCTAACATTGGCCTCAAATCGCTTGAAATCTCCAATTGCAATTCCCACAAAAAGAGAGTTTCAAATCTGCTCTGTCCAAAGAAAGGTTCAACTCTGTGAGCTGAATACACACAACACAAAGAAGTTACCGAAAATTCTTCTGTCTAGCATTATATGAAGAAATCCCGTTTCCAACGAAGTCCTCAAAGAGGTCCAAATATCCACTTGCAGACTTTACAAACACAGTGTTTCCAAACTGCTCTATGAACAGAAAGGTTCAACTCTGTGAGCTGAATACACACAACACAAAGAAGTTACTGAGAATTCTTCTGTCTAGCATTATATGAAGAAATCCCGTTTCCAAAGAAGTCCTCAAAGAGGTCCAAATATCCAGTTGCAGACTTTACAAACAGAGTGTTTCCTAACTGCTCTATGAACAGAAAGGTTCAACTCTGTGAGCTGAATGCGCACATCACATAGTAGTTTCTGAGAATGATTCTGTCTAGTTTTTATACGAAGATATTTCCTTTTCTAACATTGGCCTAAAATTGCTTGAAATCTCCAATTGCAATTTCGACAAAAAGAGAGTTTCAAATCTGCTCTGTCCAAAGAAAGGTTCAACTCTGTGAGCTGAATACACACAACACAAAGAAGTTACCGAAAATTCTTCTGTCTAGCATTATATGAAGAAATCCCGTTTCCAACGAAGTCCTCAAAGAGGTCCAAATATCCACTTGCAGACTTTACAAACAGAGTGTTTCCAAACTGCTCTATGAACAGAAAGGTTAAACTCTGTGAGCTGAACGCACACATCACAAAGTAGTTTCTGAGAGTGATTCTGTCTAGTTTTTATACGAAGATATTTCCTTTTCTACCATTGACCTCAAATCGCTTGAAATCTCAAATTGCAAATTCCAGAAAAAGACGGTTTCAAACATGCAGTGTGTAGGGAAAGGTTCAAATCTGTGAGTTCAATACACACAACACAAAGAAGTTAGTGAGAATTCTTCTGTCTAGAATTATATGAAGAAATCCCGTTTCCAACGAAGTCCTCAAAGAGGTCCAAATATCCACTTGCAGACTTTACAAACAGAGTTTTTCCAAACTGCTCTA
Source organism: Pan troglodytes (assembly GCF_028858775.2). Lineage (NCBI taxonomy): Eukaryota > Metazoa > Chordata > Mammalia > Primates > Hominidae > Pan > Pan troglodytes. The sequence goes on from NC_086015.1 coordinate 95,919,257, forward strand.
TGAACAGAAAGGTTAAACTCTGTGAGCTGAAGGCACACATCACAAAGTAGTTTCTGAGAATGATTCTGTCTACTTTTTATACGAAGATATTTCCTTGTCTAACATTGGCCTCAAATCGCTTGAAATCGCCAATTGCAAATTCCAGATAAAGAGAGTTTCAAACCTGCTGTGTGTAAGGAAAGGTTCAACTCTGTGAGCTGAATACACACAACACAAAGAAGTTACTGAGAATTCTTCTGTCTAGCATTATTTGAAGAAATCCCGTTTCCAACGAAGTCCTCAAAGAGGTCCAAATATCCACTTGCAGACTTTACAAACAGAGTGTTTCCAAACTGCTCTATGAACAGAAAGGTTAAACTCTGTGAGCTGAACGCACACATCACAAAGTAGTTTCTGAGAATGATTCTGTCTTGTTTTTATACGAAGATATTTCCTTTTCTACCATTGGCCTAAAATCGCTTGAAATCTCCAATTGCAATTTCGACAAAAAGAGAGTTTCAAATTTCTCTGCCCAAAGAAAGGTTCAACTCTGTGAGCTGAATACACACAACAGAAAGAAGTTACTGAAAATTCTTCTGTCTAACATTATATGAAGAAATCCCGTTTCCAACGAAGTCCTCAAAGAGGTCCAAATATCCACTTGCAGACTTTACAAACAGAGTGTTTCCAATCTGCTCTATGAACAGAAAGGTTAAACTCTGTGAGCTGAATGCACACATCAGATAGTAGTTTCTCAGAATGATTCTGTCTAGTTTTTATACCAAGATATTTCCTTTTCTAACATTGGCGTAAAATCGCTTGTAATCTCCAATTGCAATTTCCAGAAAAAGAGAGTTTCAAATCTGCTCTGTCCAAAGAAAGGTTCAACTCTGTCAGGTGAATACACACAACACAAAGAAGTTACTGAGAATTCTTCTGTCTAGCATTATATTAAGAAAAACCGTTTCCAACGAAGTCCTCAAAGAGGTCCAAGTATCCACTTGCAGACTTAACAAATAGAGTGTTTCAAAACTGCTCTATGAACAGAAAGGTTAAACTCTGTGAGCTGAACGCACACATCACAAAGTAGTTTCTGAGAATGATTCTGTCTAGTTTTTATACGAAGAAATTTCCTTTTCTAACATTGGCCTAAAATCGCTTGAAATCTCAAATTGCAAATTCCAGAAAAAGACAGTTTCAAACCTGCAGTGTGTAAGGAAAGGTTCAAATCTGTGAGTTGAATACACACAACACAAACAAGTTAGTGAGAATTCTTCTGTCTAGCATTATATGAAGAAATCCCGTTTCCAACGAAGTCCTCAAAGAGGTGCAAATATCCACTTGTACACTTTACAAACAGAGTGTTTCCAAACTGCTCTATGAACAGAAAGGTTAAACTCTGTGAGCTGAACGCACACATCACAAAGTAGTTTCTGAGAATGATTCTGTCTAGTTTTTATATGAAGATATTTCCTTTTCTAACATTGGCCTCAAAGCGCTTGAAATCTCCAATTGCAATTCCCACAAAAAGAGAGTTTCAAATCTGCTCTGTCCAAAGAAAAGTTCAACTCTGTGAGCTGAATACACACAACACAAAGAAGTTACCGAAAATTCTTCTGTCTAGCATTATATGAAGAAATCCCGTTTCCAACGAAGTCCTCAAAGAGGTCCAAATATCCACTTGCAGACTTTACAAACAGAGTGTTTCCAAACTGCTCTATGAACAGAAAGGTTCAACTCTGTGAGCTGAATACACACAACACAGAGAAGTTACTGAGAATTCTTCTGTCTAGAATTATATGAAGAAATCCCGTTTCCAACGAAGTCCTCAAAGAGGTCCAAATATCCACTTGCAGACTTTACAAACAGAGTGTTTCCAAACTGCTCTATGAACAGAAAGGTTCAACTCTGTGAGCTGAAGGCGCACATCACATAGTAGTTTCTGAGAATGATTCTGTCTAGTTTTTATACGAAGATATTTCCTTTTCTAACATTGGCCTAAAATTGCTGGAAATCTCCAATTGCAATTTCGACAAAAAGAGAGTTTCAAATCTGCTCTGTCCAAAGAAAGGTTCAACTCTGTGAGCTGAATACACACAACACAAAGAAGTTACTGAAAATTCTTCTGTCTAGCATTATAAGAAGAAATCCCGTTTCCAACGAAGTCCTCAAAGAGGTCCAAATATCCACTTGCAGACTTTACAAACAGAGTGTTTCCAAACTGCTCTATGAACAGAAAGGTTAAACTCTGTGAGCTGAACGCACACATCACAAAGTAGTTTCTGAGAATGATTCTGTCTAGTTTTTATACGAAGATATTTCCTTTTCTACCATTGACCTCAAATCGCTTGAAATCTCAAATTGCAAATTCCAGAAAAAGACAGTTTCAAACCTGCAGTGTGTAAGGAAAGGTTCAAATCTGTGAGTTGAATACACACAACACAAAGAAGTTAGTGAGAATTCTTCTGTCTAGAATTATATGAAGAAATCCCGTTTCCAACGAAGTCCTCAAAGAGGTCCAAATATCCACTTGCAGACTTTACAAACAGAGTGTTTCCAAACGGCTCTATGAACAGAAAGGTTAAACTCTGTGAGCTGAAGGCACACATCACAAATTAGTTTCTGAGAATGATTCTGTCTAGTTTTTATACGAAGATATTTCCTTGTCTAACATTGGCCTCAAATCGCTTGAAATCGCCAATTGCAAATTCCAGATAAAGAGAGTTTCAAACCTGCTGTGTGTAAGGAAAGGTTCAACTCTGTGAGCTGAATACACACAACACAAAGAAGGTACTGAAAATTCTTCTGTCTAGCACTATATGAAGAAGTCCCTTTTCCAACGAATTCCTCAAAGAGGTCCAAATATCCACTTGCAGACTTTACAGAGTGTTTCCAAACTGCTCTAAGAACAGAAAGGTTCAACTCTGTGAGCTGAATCCGCACATCACATAGCAGTTTCTGAGAATGATTCTGTCTAGTTTTTATACCAAGATATTTCCTTTTCTAACATTGGCCTAAAATTGCTTGAAATCTCCAATTGCAATTTCCACAAAAAGAGAGTTTCAAGTCTGCTCTACCCAAAGAAAGGTTCAACTCTGTGAGCTGAATACACACATCACATAGTGGTTTCTGAGAATGATTCTGTCTAGTTTTTATACCAAGATATTTCCTTTTCTATCATTGGCCTAAAATCGCTTGAAATCTCCAATTGCAATTCCCAATGAAAGAGAGTTTCAAATCTGCTCTGTCCAAAGAAAGTTTCAACTCTGTGAGCTGAATACACACAACACAAAGAAGTTACTGAGAATTCTTCTGTCTAGCATTATATGAAGAAATCCCGTTTCCAACGATGTCCTCAAAGAGGTCCAAGTATCCACTTGCAGACTTAACAAACAGAGTGTTTCAAAACTGCTCTATGAACAGAAAGGTTAAACTCTGTGAGCTGAACGCACACATCACAAAGTACTTTCTGAGAATGATTCTGTCTAGTTTTTATACGAAGATATTTCCTTTTCTAACATTGGCCTCAAATCGCTTAAAATCTCCAATTGCAAATTCCAGAAAAAGACAGTTTCAAACCTGCAGTGTGTAAGGAAAGGTTCAACTCCGTGAGCTGAAAACACACAACACAAAGAATTTACTGAGAATTCTTCTGTCTAGCATTATATGAAGAAATCCCGTTTCCAACGAAGTCCTCAATGAGGTCCAAATATCCACTTGCAGACTTTACAAACAGAGTGTTTCCAAACTTCTCTATGAAAAGAAAGGTTAAACTCTGTGAGCTGAACGTACACCTCACAAACTACATTCTGAGAATGATTCTGTCTAGTTTTTATACGAAGATATTTCCATTTCCACCATTGGCCTCAAATCGCTTGAAATCTCCAATTGCAATTTCCACAAAAAGAGAGTTTCAAGTCTGCTCTACCCAAAGAAAGGTTCAACTCTGTGAGCTGAATACACACATCACATAGTGGTTTCTGAGAATGATTCTGTCTAGTTTTCATACGAAGATATTTCCTTTTCTAACATTGGCCTCAAATCGCTTGAAATCGCCAATTGCAAATTCCAGAAAAAGAGAGTTTCAAACCTGCTGTGTGTAAGGAAAGTTTCAACTCTGTGAGCTGAATACACACAACACAAAGAAGTTATTGAGAATTCTTCTGTCTAGCATTATATGAAGAAATCCCGTTTCCAAAGAAGTCCTCAAAGAGGTCCAAATATCCACTTGCAGACTTTAGAAGCAGAGTGTTTCCAATCTGCTCTATGAACAGAAAGGTTAAAGTCTGTGAGCTGAATGCACACATCACATAGTAGTTTCTGAGAATGATTCTGTCCAGTTTTTTTACCAAGATATTTCTTTTTCTAACATTGGCGTAAAATCGCTTGTAATCTCCAATTGCAATTTCCAGAAAAAGACAGTTTCAAACCTGCAGTGTGTAAGGAAAGGTTCAAATCTGTGAGTTGAATACACACAACACGAAGATGTAAGTGAGAATTCTTCTGTCTAGCATTCATTATATGAAGAAATCCCGTTTCCAACGAAGTCCTCAAAGAGGTGCCAATATCCACTTGTACACTATACAAACAGAGTGTTTCCAAACTGCTCTATGAACAGAAAGGTTAAACTCTGTGAGCTGAACGCACACATCACAAAGTAGTTTCTGAGAATGATTCTGTCTAGTTTTTATATGAAGATATTTCCTTTTCTAACATTGGCCTCAAATCGCTTGAAATCTCCAATTGCAATTCCCACAAAAAGAGAGTTTCAAATCTGCTCTGTCCAAAGAAAGGTTCAACTCTGTGAGCTGAATACACACAACACAAAGAAGTTACCGAAAATTCTTCTGTCTAGCATTATATGAAGAAATCCCGTTTCCAACGAAGTCCTCAAAGAGGTCCAAATATCCACTTGCAGACTTTACAAACACAGTGTTTCCAAACTGCTCTATGAACAGAAAGGTTCAACTCTGTGAGCTGAATACACACAACACAAAGAAGTTACTGAGAATTCTTCTGTCTAGCATTATATGAAGAAATCCCGTTTCCAAAGAAGTCCTCAAAGAGGTCCAAATATCCACTTGCAGACTTTACAAACAGAGTGTTTCCAAACTGCTCTATGAACAGAAAGGTTCAACTCTGTGAGCTGAATGCGCACATCACATAGTAGTTTCTGAGAATGATTCTGTCTAGTTTTTATACGAAGATATTTCCTTTTCTAACATTGGCCTAAAATTGCTTGAAATCTCCAATTGCAATTTCGACAAAAAGAGAGTTTCAAATCTGCTCTGTCCAAAGAAAGGTTCAACTCTGTGAGCTGAATACACACAACACAAAGAAGTTACCGAAAATTCTTCTGTCTAGCATTATATGAAGAAATCCCGTTTCCAACGAAGTCCTCAAAGAGGTCCAAATATCCACTTGCAGACTTTACAAACAGAGTGTTTCCAAACTGCTCTATGAACAGAAAGGTTAAACTCTGTGAGCTGAACGCACACATCACAAAGTAGTTTCTGAGAGTGATTCTGTCTAGTTTTTATACGAAGATATTTCCTTTTCTACCATTGACCTCAAATCGCTTGAAATCTCAAATTGCAAATTCCAGAAAAAGACGGTTTCAAACCTGCAGTGTGTAGGGAAAGGTTCAAATCTGTGAGTTCAATACACACAACACAAAGAAGTTAGTGAGAATTCTTCTGTCTAGAATTATATGAAGAAATCCCGTTTCCAACGAAGTCCTCAAAGAGGTCCAAATATCCACTTGCAGACTTTACAAACAGAGTTTTTCCAAACTGCTCTATGAACAGAAAGGTTAAACTCTGTGAGCTGAAGGCACACATCACAAAGTAGTTTCTGAGAATGATTCTGTCTACTTTTTATACGAAGATATTTCCTTGTCTAACATTGGCCTCAAATCGCTTGAAATCGCCAATTGCAAATTCCAGATAAAGAGAGTTTCAAACCTGCTGTGTGTAAGGAAAGGTTCAACTCTGTGAGCTGAATACACACAACACAAAGAAGTTACTGAGAATTCTTCTGTCTAGCATTATTTGAAGAAATCCCGTTTCCAACGAAGTCCTCAAAGAGGTCCAAATATCCACTTGCAGACTTTACAAACAGAGTGTTTCCAAACTGCTCTATGAACAGAAAGGTTAAACTCTGTGAGCTGAACGCACACATCACAAAGTAGTTTCTGAGAATGATTCTGTCTTGTTTTTATACGAAGATATTTCCTTTTCTACCATTGGCCTAAAATCGCTTGAAATCTCCAATTGCAATTTCGACAAAAAGAGAGTTTCAAATTTCTCTGCCCAAAGAAAGGTTCAACTCTGTGAGCTGAATACACACAACAGAAAGAAGTTACTGAAAATTCTTCTGTCTAACATTATATGAAGAAATCCCGTTTCCAACGAAGTCCTCAAAGAGGTCCAAATATCCACTTGCAGACTTTACAAACAGAGTGTTTCCAATCTGCTCTATGAACAGAAAGGTTAAACTCTGTGAGCTGAATGCACACATCAGATAGTAGTTTCTCAGAATGATTCTGTCTAGTTTTTATACCAAGATATTTCCTTTTCTAACATTGGCGTAAAATCGCTTGTAATCTCCAATTGCAATTTCCAGAAAAAGAGAGTTTCAAATCTGCTCTGTCCAAAGAAAGGTTCAACTCTGTCAGGTGAATACACACAACACAAAGAAGTTACTGAGAATTCTTCTGTCTAGCATTATATTAAGAAAAACCGTTTCCAACGAAGTCCTCAAAGAGGTCCAAGTATCCACTTGCAGACTTAACAAATAGAGTGTTTCAAAACTGCTCTATGAACAGAAAGGTTAAACTCTGTGAGCTGAACGCACACATCACAAAGTAGTTTCTGAGAATGATTCTGTCTAGTTTTTATACGAAGAAATTTCCTTTTCTAACATTGGCCTAAAATCGCTTGAAATCTCAAATTGCAAATTCCAGAAAAAGACAGTTTCAAACCTGCAGTGTGTAAGGAAAGGTTCAAATCTGTGAGTTGAATACACACAACACAAACAAGTTAGTGAGAATTCTTCTGTCTAGCATTATATGAAGAAATCCCGTTTCCAACGAAGTCCTCAAAGAGGTGCAAATATCCACTTGTACACTTTACAAACAGAGTGTTTCCAAACTGCTCTATGAACAGAAAGGTTAAACTCTGTGAGCTGAACGCACACATCACAAAGTAGTTTCTGAGAATGATTCTGTCTAGTTTTTATATGAAGATATTTCCTTTTCTAACATTGGCCTCAAAGCGCTTGAAATCTCCAATTGCAATTCCCACAAAAAGAGAGTTTCAAATCTGCTCTGTCCAAAGAAAAGTTCAACTCTGTGAGCTGAATACACACAACACAAAGAAGTTACCGAAAATTCTTCTGTCTAGCATTATATGAAGAAATCCCGTTTCCAACGAAGTCCTCAAAGAGGTCCAAATATCCACTTGCAGACTTTACAAACAGAGTGTTTCCAAACTGCTCTATGAACAGAAAGGTTCAACTCTGTGAGCTGAATACACACAACACAGAGAAGTTACTGAGAATTCTTCTGTCTAGAATTATATGAAGAAATCCCGTTTCCAACGAAGTCCTCAAAGAGGTCCAAATATCCACTTGCAGACTTTACAAACAGAGTGTTTCCAAACTGCTCTATGAACAGAAAGGTTCAACTCTGTGAGCTGAAGGCGCACATCACATAGTAGTTTCTGAGAATGATTCTGTCTAGTTTTTATACGAAGATATTTCCTTTTCTAACATTGGCCTAAAATTGCTGGAAATCTCCAATTGCAATTTCGACAAAAAGAGAGTTTCAAATCTGCTCTGTCCAAAGAAAGGTTCAACTCTGTGAGCTGAATACACACAACACAAAGAAGTTACTGAAAATTCTTCTGTCTAGCATTATAAGAAGAAATCCCGTTTCCAACGAAGTCCTCAAAGAGGTCCAAATATCCACTTGCAGACTTTACAAACAGAGTGTTTCCAAACTGCTCTATGAACAGAAAGGTTAAACTCTGTGAGCTGAACGCACACATCACAAAGTAGTTTCTGAGAATGATTCTGTCTAGTTTTTATACGAAGATATTTCCTTTTCTACCATTGACCTCAAATCGCTTGAAATCTCAAATTGCAAATTCCAGAAAAAGACAGTTTCAAACCTGCAGTGTGTAAGGAAAGGTTCAAATCTGTGAGTTGAATACACACAACACAAAGAAGTTAGTGAGAATTCTTCTGTCTAGCATTATATGAAGAAATCCCGTTTCCAACGAAGTCCTCAATGAGGTCCAAATATCCACTTGCAGACTTTACAAACAGAGTGTTTCCAAACTTCTCTATGAAAAGAAAGGTTAAACTCTGTGAGCTGAACGTACACCTCACAAACTACATTCTGAGAATGATTCTGTCTAGTTTTTATACGAAGATATTTCCATTTCCACCATTGGCCTCAAATCGCTTGAAATCTCCAATTGCAATTTCCACAAAAAGAGAGTTTCAAGTCTGCTCTACCCAAAGAAAGGTTCAACTCTGTGAGCTGAATACACACATCACATAGTGGTTTCTGAGAATGATTCTGTCTAGTTTTCATACGAAGATATTTCCTTTTCTAACATTGGCCTCAAATCGCTTGAAATCGCCAATTGCAAATTCCAGAAAAAGAGAGTTTCAAACCTGCTGTGTGTAAGGAAAGTTTCAACTCTGTGAGCTGAATACACACAACACAAAGAAGTTATTGAGAATTCTTCTGTCTAGCATTATATGAAGAAATCCCGTTTCCAAAGAAGTCCTCAAAGAGGTCCAAATATCCACTTGCAGACTTTAGAAGCAGAGTGTTTCCAATCTGCTCTATGAACAGAAAGGTTAAAGTCTGTGAGCTGAATGCACACATCACATAGTAGTTTCTGAGAATGATTCTGTCTAGTTTTTTTACCAAGATATTTCTTTTTCTAACATTGGCGTAAAATCGCTTGTAATCTCCAATTGCAATTTCCAGAAAAAGACAGTTTCAAACCTGCAGTGTGTAAGGAAAGGTTCAAATCTGTGAGTTGAATACACACAACACGAAGATGTAAGTGAGAATTCTTCTGTCTAGCATTATATGAAGAAATCCCGTTTCCAACGAAGTCCTCAAAGAGGTGCCAATATCCACTTGCACACTATACAAACAGAGTGTTTCCAAACTGCTCTATGAACAGAAAGGTTAAACTCTGTGAGCTGAACGCACACATCACAAAGTAGTTTCTGAGAATGATTCTGTCTAGTTTTTATATGAAGATATTTCCTTTTCTAACATTGGCCTCAAATCGCTTGAAATCTCCAATTGCAATTCCCACAAAAAGAGAGTTTCAAATCTGCTCTGTCCAAAGAAAGGTTCAACTCTGTGAGCTGAATACACACAACACAAAGAAGTTACCGAAAATTCTTCTGTCTAGCATTATATGAAGAAATCCCGTTTCCAACGAAGTCCTCAAAGAGGTCCAAATATCCACTTGCAGACTTTACAAACACAGTGTTTCCAAACTGCTCTATGAACAGAAAGGTTCAACTCTGTGAGCTGAATACACACAACACAAAGAAGTTACTGAGAATTCTTCTGTCTAGCATTATATGAAGAAATCCCGTTTCCAAAGAAGTCCTCAAAGAGGTCCAAATATCCAGTTGCAGACTTTACAAACAGAGTGTTTCCTAACTGCTCTATGAACAGAAAGGTTCAACTCTGTGAGCTGAATGCGCACATCACATAGTAGTTTCTGAGAATGATTCTGTCTAGTTTTTATACGAAGATATTTCCTTTTCTAACATTGGCCTAAAATTGCTTGAAATCTCCAATTGCAATTTCGACAAAAAGAGAGTTTCAAATCTGCTCTGTCCAAAGAAAGGTTCAACTCTGTGAGCTGAATACACACAACACAAAGAAGTTACCGAAAATTCTTCTGTCTAGCATTATATGAAGAAATCCCGTTTCCAACGAAGTCCTCAAAGAGGTCCAAATATCCACTTGCAGACTTTACAAACAGAGTGTTTCCAAACTGCTCTATGAACAGAAAGGTTAAACTCTGTGAGCTGAACGCACACATCACAAAGTAGTTTCTGAGAGTGATTCTGTCTAGTTTTTATACGAAGATATTTCCTTTTCTACCATTGACCTCAAATCGCTTGAAATCTCAAATTGCAAATTCCAGAAAAAGACGGTTTCAAACCTGCAGTGTGTAGGGAAAGGTTCAAATCTGTGAGTTCAATACACACAACACAAAGAAGTTAGTGAGAATTCTTCTGTCTAGAATTATATGAAGAAATCCCGTTTCCAACGAAGTCCTCAAAGAGGTCCAAATATCCACTTGCAGACTTTACAAACAGAGTTTTTCCAAACTGCTCTATGAACAGAAAGGTTAAACTCTGTGAGCTGAAGGCACACATCACAAAGTAGTTTCTGAGAATGATTCTGTCTACTTTTTATACGAAGATATTTCCTTGTCTAACATTGGCCTCAAATCGCTTGAAATCGCCAATTGCAAATTCCAGATAAAGAGAGTTTCAAACCTGCTGTGTGTAAGGAAAGGTTCAACTCTGTGAGCTGAATACACACAACACAAAGAAGTTACTGAGAATTCTTCTGTCTAGCATTATTTGAAGAAATCCCGTTTCCAACGAAGTCCTCAAAGAGGTCCAAATATCCACTTGCAGACTTTACAAACAGAGTGTTTCCAAACTGCTCTATGAACAGAAAGGTTAAACTCTGTGAGCTGAACGCACACATCACAAAGTAGTTTCTGAGAATGATTCTGTCTTGTTTTTATACGAAGATATTTCCTTTTCTACCATTGGCCTAAAATCGCTTGAAATCTCCAATTGCAATTTCGACAAAAAGAGAGTTTCAAATTTCTCTGCCCAAAGAAAGGTTCAACTCTGTGAGCTGAATACACACAACAGAAAGAAGTTACTGAAAATTCTTCTGTCTAACATTATATGAAGAAATCCCGTTTCCAACGAAGTCCTCAAAGAGGTCCAAATATCCACTTGCAGACTTTACAAACAGAGTGTTTCCAATCTGCTCTATGAACAGAAAGGTTAAACTCTGTGAGCTGAATGCACACATCAGATAGTAGTTTCTCAGAATGATTCTGTCTAGTTTTTATACCAAGATATTTCCTTTTCTAACATTGGCGTAAAATCGCTTGTAATCTCCAATTGCAATTTCCAGAAAAAGAGAGTTTCAAATCTGCTCTGTCCAAAGAAAGGTTCAACTCTGTCAGGTGAATACACACAACACAAAGAAGTTACTGAGAATTCTTCTGTCTAGCATTATATTAAGAAAAACCGTTTCCAACGAAGTCCTCAAAGAGGTCCAAGTATCCACTTGCAGACTTAACAAATAGAGTGTTTCAAAACTGCTCTATGAACAGAAAGGTTAAACTCTGTGAGCTGAACGCACACATCACAAAGTAGTTTCTGAGAATGATTCTGTCTAGTTTTTATACGAAGAAATTTCCTTTTCTAACATTGGCCTAAAATCGCTTGAAATCTCAAATTGCAAATTCCAGAAAAAGACAGTTTCAAACCTGCAGTGTGTAAGGAAAGGTTCAAATCTGTGAGTTGAATACACACAACACAAACAAGTTAGTGAGAATTCTTCTGTCTAGCATTATATGAAGAAATCCCGTTTCCAACGAAGTCCTCAAAGAGGTGCAAATATCCACTTGTACACTTTACAAACAGAGTGTTTCCAAACTGCTCTATGAACAGAAAGGTTAAACTCTGTGAGCTGAACGCACACATCACAAAGTAGTTTCTGAGAATGATTCTGTCTAGTTTTTATATGAAGATATTTCCTTTTCTAACATTGGCCTCAAAGCGCTTGAAATCTCCAATTGCAATTCCCACAAAAAGAGAGTTTCAAATCTGCTCTGTCCAAAGAAAAGTTCAACTCTGTGAGCTGAATACACACAACACAAAGAAGTTACCGAAAATTCTTCTGTCTAGCATTATATGAAGAAATCCCGTTTCCAACGAAGTCCTCAAAGAGGTCCAAATATCCACTTGCAGACTTTACAAACAGAGTGTTTCCAAACTGCTCTATGAACAGAAAGGTTCAACTCTGTGAGCTGAATACACACAACACAGAGAAGTTACTGAGAATTCTTCTGTCTAGAATTATATGAAGAAATCCCGTTTCCAACGAAGTCCTCAAAGAGGTCCAAATATCCACTTGCAGACTTTACAAACAGAGTGTTTCCAAACTGCTCTATGAACAGAAAGGTTCAACTCTGTGAGCTGAAGGCGCACATCACATAGTAGTTTCTGAGAATGATTCTGTCTAGTTTTTATACGAAGATATTTCCTTTTCTAACATTGGCCTAAAATTGCTGGAAATCTCCAATTGCAATTTCGACAAAAAGAGTGTTTCAAATCTGCTCTGTCCAAAGAAAGGTTCAACTCTGTGAGCTGAATACACACAACACAAAGAAGTTACTGAAAATTCTTCTGTCTAGCATTATAAGAAGAAATCCCGTTTCCAACGAAGTCCTCAAAGAGGTCCAAATATCCACTTGCAGACTTTACAAACAGAGTGTTTCCAAACTGCTCTATGAACAGAAAGGTTAAACTCTGTGAGCTGAACGCACACATCACAAAGTAGTTTCTGAGAATGATTCTGTCTAGTTTTTATACGAAGATATTTCCTTTTCTACCATTGACCTCAAATCGCTTGAAATCTCAAATTGCAAATTCCAGAAAAAGACAGTTTCAAACCTGCAGTGTGTAAGGAAAGGTTCAAATCTGTGAGTTGAATACACACAACACAAAGAAGTTAGTGAGAATTCTTCTGTCTAGAATTATATGAAGAAATCCCGTTTCCAACGAAGTCCTCAAAGAGGTCCAAATATCCACTTGCAGACTTTACAAACAGAGTGTTTCCAAACGGCTCTATGAACAGAAAGGTTAAACTCTGTGAGCTGAAGGCACACATCACAAAGTAGTTTCTGAGAATGATTCTGTCTAGTTTTTATACGAAGATATTTCCTTGTCTAACATTGGCCTCAAATCGCTTGAAATCGCCAATTGCAAATTCCAGATAAAGAGAGTTTCAAACCTGCTGTGTGTAAGGAAAGGTTCAACTCTGTGAGCTGAATACACACAACACAAAGAAGGTACTGAAAATTCTTCTGTCTAGCACTATATGAAGAAGTCCCTTTTCCAACGAATTCCTCAAAGAGGTCCAAATATCCACTTGCAGACTTTACAGAGTGTTTCCAAACTGCTCTAAGAACAGAAAGGTTCAACTCTGTGAGCTGAATCCGCACATCACATAGCAGTTTCTGAGAATGATTCTGTCTAGTTTTTATACCAAGATATTTCCTTTTCTAACATTGGCCTAAAATTGCTTGAAATCTCCAATTGCAATTTCCACAAAAAGAGAGTTTCAAGTCTGCTCTACCCAAAGAAAGGTTCAACTCTGTGAGCTGAATACACACATCACATAGTGGTTTCTGAGAATGATTCTGTCTAGTTTTTATACCAAGATATTTCCTTTTCTATCATTGGCCTAAAATCGCTTGAAATCTCCAATTGCAATTCCCAATGAAAGAGAGTTTCAAATCTGCTCTGTCCAAAGAAAGTTTCAACTCTGTGAGCTGAATACACACAACACAAAGAAGTTACTGAGAATTCTTCTGTCTAGCATTATATGAAGAAATCCCGTTTCCAACGATGTCCTCAAAGAGGTCCAAGTATCCACTTGCAGACTTAACAAACAGAGTGTTTCAAAACTGCTCTATGAACAGAAAGGTTAAACTCTGTGAGCTGAACGCACACATCACAAAGTACTTTCTGAGAATGATTCTGTCTAGTTTTTATACGAAGATATTTCCTTTTCTAACATTGGCCTCAAATCGCTTAAAATCTCCAATTGCAAATTCCAGAAAAAGACAGTTTCAAACCTGCAGTGTGTAAGGAAAGGTTCAACTCCGTGAGCTGAAAACACACAACACAAAGAATTTACTGAGAATTCTTCTGTCTAGCATTATATGAAGAAATCCCGTTTCCAACGAAGTCCTCAATGAGGTCCAAATATCCACTTGCAGACTTTACAAACAGAGTGTTTCCAAACTTCTCTATGAAAAGAAAGGTTAAACTCTGTGAGCTGAACGTACACCTCACAAACTACATTCTGAGAATGATTCTGTCTAGTTTTTATACGAAGATATTTCCATTTCCACCATTGGCCTCAAATCGCTTGAAATCTCCAATTGCAATTTCCACAAAAAGAGAGTTTCAAGTCTGCTCTACCCAAAGAAAGGTTCAACTCTGTGAGCTGAATACACACATCACATAGTGGTTTCTGAGAATGATTCTGTCTAGTTTTCATACGAAGATATTTCCTTTTCTAACATTGGCCTCAAATCGCTTGAAATCGCCAATTGCAAATTCCAGAAAAAGAGAGTTTCAAACCTGCTGTGTGTAAGGAAAGTTTCAACTCTGTGAGCTGAATACACACAACACAAAGAAGTTATTGAGAATTCTTCTGTCTAGCATTATATGAAGAAATCCCGTTTCCAAAGAAGTCCTCAAAGAGGTCCAAATATCCACTTGCAGACTTTAGAAGCAGAGTGTTTCCAATCTGCTCTATGAACAGAAAGGTTAAAGTCTGTGAGCTGAATGCACACATCACATAGTAGTTTCTGAGAATGATTCTGTCCAGTTTTTTTACCAAGATATTTCTTTTTCTAACATTGGCGTAAAATCGCTTGTAATCTCCAATTGCAATTTCCAGAAAAAGACAGTTTCAAACCTGCAGTGTGTAAGGAAAGGTTCAAATCTGTGAGTTGAATACACACAACACGAAGATGTAAGTGAGAATTCTTCTGTCTAGCATTCATTATATGAAGAAATCCCGTTTCCAACGAAGTCCTCAAAGAGGTGCCAATATCCACTTGTACACTATACAAACAGAGTGTTTCCAAACTGCTCTATGAACAGAAAGGTTAAACTCTGTGAGCTGAACGCACACATCACAAAGTAGTTTCTGAGAATGATTCTGTCTAGTTTTTATATGAAGATATTTCCTTTTCTAACATTGGCCTCAAATCGCTTGAAATCTCCAATTGCAATTCCCACAAAAAGAGAGTTTCAAATCTGCTCTGTCCAAAGAAAGGTTCAACTCTGTGAGCTGAATACACACAACACAAAGAAGTTACCGAAAATTCTTCTGTCTAGCATTATATGAAGAAATCCCGTTTCCAACGAAGTCCTCAAAGAGGTCCAAATATCCACTTGCAGACTTTACAAACACAGTGTTTCCAAACTGCTCTATGAACAGAAAGGTTCAACTCTGTGAGCTGAATACACACAACACAAAGAAGTTACTGAGAATTCTTCTGTCTAGCATTATATGAAGAAATCCCGTTTCCAAAGAAGTCCTCAAAGAGGTCCAAATATCCACTTGCAGACTTTACAAACAGAGTGTTTCCAAACTGCTCTATGAACAGAAAGGTTCAACTCTGTGAGCTGAATGCGCACATCACATAGTAGTTTCTGAGAATGATTCTGTCTAGTTTTTATACGAAGATATTTCCTTTTCTAACATTGGCCTAAAATTGCTTGAAATCTCCAATTGCAATTTCGACAAAAAGAGAGTTTCAAATCTGCTCTGTCCAAAGAAAGGTTCAACTCTGTGAGCTGAATACACACAACACAAAGAAGTTACCGAAAATTCTTCTGTCTAGCATTATATGAAGAAATCCCGTTTCCAACGAAGTCCTCAAAGAGGTCCAAATATCCACTTGCAGACTTTACAAACAGAGTGTTTCCAAACTGCTCTATGAACAGAAAGGTTAAACTCTGTGAGCTGAACGCACACATCACAAAGTAGTTTCTGAGAGTGATTCTGTCTAGTTTTTATACGAAGATATTTCCTTTTCTACCATTGACCTCAAATCGCTTGAAATCTCAAATTGCAAATTCCAGAAAAAGACGGTTTCAAACCTGCAGTGTGTAGGGAAAGGTTCAAATCTGTGAGTTCAATACACACAACACAAAGAAGTTAGTGAGAATTCTTCTGTCTAGAATTATATGAAGAAATCCCGTTTCCAACGAAGTCCTCAAAGAGGTCCAAATATCCACTTGCAGACTTTACAAACAGAGTTTTTCCAAACTGCTCTATGAACAGAAAGGTTAAACTCTGTGAGCTGAAGGCACACATCACAAAGTAGTTTCTGAGAATGATTCTGTCTACTTTTTATACGAAGATATTTCCTTGTCTAACATTGGCCTCAAATCGCTTGAAATCGCCAATTGCAAATTCCAGATAAAGAGAGTTTCAAACCTGCTGTGTGTAAGGAAAGGTTCAACTCTGTGAGCTGAATACACACAACACAAAGAAGTTACTGAGAATTCTTCTGTCTAGCATTATTTGAAGAAATCCCGTTTCCAACGAAGTCCTCAAAGAGGTCCAAATATCCACTTGCAGACTTTACAAACAGAGTGTTTCCAAACTGCTCTATGAACAGAAAGGTTAAACTCTGTGAGCTGAACGCACACATCACAAAGTAGTTTCTGAGAATGATTCTGTCTTGTTTTTATACGAAGATATTTCCTTTTCTACCATTGGCCTAAAATCGCTTGAAATCTCCAATTGCAATTTCGACAAAAAGAGAGTTTCAAATTTCTCTGCCCAAAGAAAGGTTCAACTCTGTGAGCTGAATACACACAACAGAAAGAAGTTACTGAAAATTCTTCTGTCTAACATTATATGAAGAAATCCCGTTTCCAACGAAGTCCTCAAAGAGGTCCAAATATCCACTTGCAGACTTTACAAACAGAGTGTTTCCAATCTGCTCTATGAACAGAAAGGTTAAACTCTGTGAGCTGAATGCACACATCAGATAGTAGTTTCTCAGAATGATTCTGTCTAGTTTTTATACCAAGATATTTCCTTTTCTAACATTGGCGTAAAATCGCTTGTAATCTCCAATTGCAATTTCCAGAAAAAGAGAGTTTCAAATCTGCTCTGTCCAAAGAAAGGTTCAACTCTGTCAGGTGAATACACACAACACAAAGAAGTTACTGAGAATTCTTCTGTCTAGCATTATATTAAGAAAAACCGTTTCCAACGAAGTCCTCAAAGAGGTCCAAGTATCCACTTGCAGACTTAACAAATAGAGTGTTTCAAAACTGCTCTATGAACAGAAAGGTTAAACTCTGTGAGCTGAACGCACACATCACAAAGTAGTTTCTGAGAATGATTCTGTCTAGTTTTTATACGAAGAAATTTCCTTTTCTAACATTGGCCTAAAATCGCTTGAAATCTCAAATTGCAAATTCCAGAAAAAGACAGTTTCAAACCTGCAGTGTGTAAGGAAAGGTTCAAATCTGTGAGTTGAATACACACAACACAAACAAGTTAGTGAGAATTCTTCTGTCTAGCATTATATGAAGAAATCCCGTTTCCAACGAAGTCCTCAAAGAGGTGCAAATATCCACTTGTACACTTTACAAACAGAGTGTTTCCAAACTGCTCTATGAACAGAAAGGTTAAACTCTGTGAGCTGAACGCACACATCACAAAGTAGTTTCTGAGAATGATTCTGTCTAGTTTTTATATGAAGATATTTCCTTTTCTAACATTGGCCTCAAAGCGCTTGAAATCTCCAATTGCAATTCCCACAAAAAGAGAGTTTCAAATCTGCTCTGTCCAAAGAAAAGTTCAACTCTGTGAGCTGAATACACACAACACAAAGAAGTTACCGAAAATTCTTCTGTCTAGCATTATATGAAGAAATCCCGTTTCCAACGAAGTCCTCAAAGAGGTCCAAATATCCACTTGCAGACTTTACAAACAGAGTGTTTCCAAACTGCTCTATGAACAGAAAGGTTCAACTCTGTGAGCTGAATACACACAACACAGAGAAGTTACTGAGAATTCTTCTGTCTAGAATTATATGAAGAAATCCCGTTTCCAACGAAGTCCTCAAAGAGGTCCAAATATCCACTTGCAGACTTTACAAACAGAGTGTTTCCAAACTGCTCTATGAACAGAAAGGTTCAACTCTGTGAGCTGAAGGCGCACATCACATAGTAGTTTCTGAGAATGATTCTGTCTAGTTTTTATACGAAGATATTTCCTTTTCTAACATTGGCCTAAAATTGCTGGAAATCTCCAATTGCAATTTCGACAAAAAGAGAGTTTCAAATCTGCTCTGTCCAAAGAAAGGTTCAACTCTGTGAGCTGAATACACACAACACAAAGAAGTTACTGAAAATTCTTCTGTCTAGCATTATAAGAAGAAATCCCGTTTCCAACGAAGTCCTCAAAGAGGTCCAAATATCCACTTGCAGACTTTACAAACAGAGTGTTTCCAAACTGCTCTATGAACAGAAAGGTTAAACTCTGTGAGCTGAACGCACACATCACAAAGTAGTTTCTGAGAATGATTCTGTCTAGTTTTTATACGAAGATATTTCCTTTTCTACCATTGACCTCAAATCGCTTGAAATCTCAAATTGCAAATTCCAGAAAAAGACAGTTTCAAACCTGCAGTGTGTAAGGAAAGGTTCAAATCTGTGAGTTGAATACACACAACACAAAGAAGTTAGTGAGAATTCTTCTGTCTAGAATTATATGAAGAAATCCCGTTTCCAACGAAGTCCTCAAAGAGGTCCAAATATCCACTTGCAGACTTTACAAACAGAGTGTTTCCAAACGGCTCTATGAACAGAAAGGTTAAACTCTGTGAGCTGAAGGCACACATCACAAAGTAGTTTCTGAGAATGATTCTGTCTAGTTTTTATACGAAGATATTTCCTTGTCTAACATTGGCCTCAAATCGCTTGAAATCGCCAATTGCAAATTCCAGATAAAGAGAGTTTCAAACCTGCTGTGTGTAAGGAAAGGTTCAACTCTGTGAGCTGAATACACACAACACAAAGAAGGTACTGAAAATTCTTCTGTCTAGCACTATATGAAGAAGTCCCTTTTCCAACGAATTCCTCAAAGAGGTCCAAATATCCACTTGCAGACTTTACAGAGTGTTTCCAAACTGCTCTAAGAACAGAAAGGTTCAACTCTGTGAGCTGAATCCGCACATCACATAGCAGTTTCTGAGAATGATTCTGTCTAGTTTTTATACCAAGATATTTCCTTTTCTAACATTGGCCTAAAATTGCTTGAAATCTCCAATTGCAATTTCGACAGAAAGAGAGTTCCAAATCTGCTCTGTCCAAAGAAAGTTTCAACTCTGTGAGCTGAATACACACAACACAAAGAAGTTACTGAAAATTCTTCTGTCTAGCATTGTATGAAGAAATCCCGTTTCCAACGATGTCCTCAAAGAGGTCCAAATATCCACTTGTAGACTTTACAAACAGAGTGTTTCCAAACTGCTCTATGAACAGAAAGGTTAAACTCTGTGAGCTGAACGCACACATCACAAAGTAGTTTCTGATAATGATTCCGTCTAATTTTTATACGAAGATATTTCCTTTTCTACCATTGGCCTCAAATCGCTTGAAATCTCAAATTGCAAATTCCAAAAAAGACAGTTTCAAACCTGCAGTGTGTAAGGAAAGGTTCAAATCTGTGAGTTGAATAAACACAACACAAAGAAGTTATTGAGAATTCTTCTGTCTAGCATTATATGAAGAAATCCCGTTTCCAACGAAGGCCTCAAAGAGGTCCAAATATACACTTGTAGACTTTACAAACAGAGTGTTTCCAAACTGCTCTATGAACAGAAAGGTTAAACTCTGTGAGCTGAATGCACACATCACATAGTAGTTTGTGAGAATGATTCTGTCTAGTTTTTATACCAAGATATTTCCTTTTCTAACATTGGCGTAAAATCGCTTGTAATCTCCAATTGCAGTTTCCAGAAAAAGAGAGTTTCAAATCTGCTCTGTCCAAAGAAAGGTTCAACTCTGTGAGCTGAATACACACAACACAAAGAAGTTACTGAGAATTCTTCTGTCTAGCATTATATGAAGAAATACCGTATCCAACGAAGTCCTCAAAGAGGTCCAAGTATCCACTTGCAGACTTAACAAACAGAGTGTTTCAAAACTGCTCTATGAACAGAAAGGTTAAACTCTTTGAGCTGAACGCACACATCACAAAGTAGTTTCTGAGAATGATTCTCTCTAGTTTTTATACGATGATATTTCCTTTTCTAACATTGGCCTCAAATCGCTTAAAATCTCCAATTGCAAATTCCAGAAAAAGACAGTTTCAAACCTGCAGTGTGTAAGGAAAGGTTCAACTCCGTGAGCTGAATACACACAACACAAAGAATTTACTGAGAATTCTTCTGTCTAGCATTATATGAAGAAATCCCGTTTCCAACGAAGTCCTCAATGAGGTCCAAATATGCACTTGCAGACTTTACAAACAGAGTGTTTCCAAACTTCTCTATGAAAAGAAAGGTTAAACTCTGTGAGCTGAACGCACACCTCACAAACTACATTCTGAGAATGATTCTGTCTAGTTTTTATACAAAGATATTTCCATTTCCACCATTGGCCTCAAATCGCTTGAAATCTCCAATTGCAATTTCCACAAAAAGAGAGTTTCAAGTCTGCTCTACCCAAAGAAAGGTTCAACTCTGTGAGCTGAATACACACATCACATAGTGGTTTCTGAGAATGATTCTGTCTAGTTTTTATACCAAGATATTTCCTTTTCTATCATTGGCCTAAAATCGCTTGAAATCTCCAATTGCAATTCCCAATGAAAGAGAGTTTCAAATCTGCTCTGTCCAAAGAAAGTTTCAACTCTGTGAGCTGAATACACACAACACAAAGAAGTTACTGAGAATTCTTCTGTCTAGCATTATATGAAGAAATCCCGTTTCCAACGATGTCCTCAAAGAGGTCCAAGTATCCACTTGCAGACTTAACAAACAGAGTGTTTCAAAACTGCTCTATGAACAGAAAGGTTAAACTCTGTGAGCTGAACGCACACATCACAAAGTAGTTTCTGAGAATGATTCTGTCTAGTTTTTATACGAAGATATTTCCTTTTCTAACATTGGCCTCAAATCGCTTAAAATCTCCAATTGCAAATTCCAGAAAAAGACAGTTTCAAACCTGCAGTGTGTAAGGAAAGGTTCAACTCCGTGAGCTGAAAACACACAACACAAAGAATTTACTGAGAATTCTTCTGTCTAGCATTATATGAAGAAATCCCGTTTCCAACGAAGTCCTCAATGAGGTCCAAATATCCACTTGCAGACTTTACAAACAGAGTGTTTCCAAACTTCTCTATGAAAAGAAAGGTTAAACTCTGTGAGCTGAACGTACACCTCACAAACTACATTCTGAGAATGATTCTGTCTAGTTTTTATACGAAGATATTTCCATTTCCACCATTGGCCTCAAATCGCTTGAAATCTCCAATTGCAATTTCCACAAAAAGAGAGTTTCAAGTCTGCTCTACCCAAAGAAAGGTTCAACTCTGTGAGCTGAATACACACATCACATAGTGGTTTCTGAGAATGATTCTGTCTAGTTTTCATACGAAGATATTTCCTTTTCTAACATTGGCCTCAAATCGCTTGAAATCGCCAATTGCAAATTCCAGAAAAAGAGAGTTTCAAACCTGCTGTGTGTAAGGAAAGTTTCAACTCTGTGAGCTGAATACACACAACACAAAGAAGTTATTGAGAATTCTTCTGTCTAGCATTATATGAAGAAATCCCGTTTCCAAAGAAGTCCTCAAAGAGGTCCAAATATCCACTTGCAGACTTTAGAAGCAGAGTGTTTCCAATCTGCTCTATGAACAGAAAGGTTAAAGTCTGTGAGCTGAATGCACACATCACATAGTAGTTTCTGAGAATGATTCTGTCCAGTTTTTTTACCAAGATATTTCTTTTTCTAACATTGGCGTAAAATCGCTTGTAATCTCCAATTGCAATTTCCAGAAAAAGACAGTTTCAAACCTGCAGTGTGTAAGGAAAGGTTCAAATCTGTGAGTTGAATACACACAACACGAAGATGTAAGTGAGAATTCTTCTGTCTAGCATTATATGAAGAAATCCCGTTTCCAACGAAGTCCTCAAAGAGGTGCCAATATCCACTTGTACACTATACAAACAGAGTGTTTCCAAACTGCTCTATGAACAGAAAGGTTAAACTCTGTGAGCTGAACGCACACATCACAAAGTAGTTTCTGAGAATGATTCTGTCTAGTTTTTATATGAAGATATTTCCTTTTCTAACATTGGCCTCAAAGCGCTTGAAATCTCCAATTGCAATTCCCACAAAAAGAGAGTTTCAAATCTGCTCTGTCCAAAGAAAAGTTCAACTCTGTGAGCTGAATACACACAACACAAAGAAGTTACCGAAAATTCTTCTGTCTAGCATTATATGAAGAAATCCCGTTTCCAACGAAGTCCTCAAAGAGGTCCAAATATCCACTTGCAGACTTTACAAACAGAGTGTTTCCAAACTGCTCTATGAACAGAAAGGTTCAACTCTGTGAGCTGAATACACACAACACAGAGAAGTTACTGAGAATTCTTCTGTCTAGCATTATATGAAGAAATCCCGTTTCCAACGAAGTCCTCAAAGAGGTCCAAATATCCACTTGCAACTTTACAAACAGAGTGTTTCCAAACTGCTCTATGAACAGAAAGGTTCAACTCTGTGAGCTGAAGGCGCACATCACATAGTAGTTTCTGAGAATGATTCTGTCTAGTTTTTATACGAAGATATTTCCTTTTCTAACATTGGCCTAAAATTGCTGGAAATCTCCAATTGCAATTTCGACAAAAAGAGAGTTTCAAATCTGCTCTGTCCAAAGAAAGGTTCAACTCTGTGAGCTGAATACACACAACACAAAGAAGTTACTGAAAATTCTTCTGTCTAGCATTATAAGAAGAAATCCCGTTTCCAACGAAGTCCTCAAAGAGGTCCAAATATCCACTTGCAGACTTTACAAACAGAGTGTTTCCAAACTGCTCTATGAACAGAAAGGTTAAACTCTGTGAGCTGAACGCACACATCACAAAGTAGTTTCTGAGAATGATTCTGTCTAGTTTTTATACGAAGATATTTCCTTTTCTACCATTGACCTCAAATCGCTTGAAATCTCAAATTGCAAATTCCAGAAAAAGACGGTTTCAAACCTGCAGTGTGTAAGGAAAGGTTCAAATCTGTGAGTTCAATACACACAACACAAAGAAGTTAGTGAGAATTCTTCTGTCTAGAATTATATGAAGAAATCCCGTTTCCAACGAAGTCCTCAAAGAGGTCCAAATATCCACTTGCAGACTTTACAAACAGAGTTTTTCCAAACTGCTCTATGAACAGAAAGGTTAAACTCTGTGAGCTGAAGGCACACATCACAAAGTAGTTTCTGAGAATGATTCTGTCTACTTTTTATACGAAGATATTTCCTTGTCTAACATTGGCCTCAAATCGCTTGAAATCGCCAATTGCAAATTCCAGATAAAGAGAGTTTCAAACCTGCTGTGTGTAAGGAAAGGTTCAACTCTGTGAGCTGAATACACACAACACAAAGAAGTTACTGAGAATTCTTCTGTCTAGCATTATATGAAGAAATCCCGTTTCCAACGAAGTCCTCAAAGAGGTCCAAATATCCACTTGCAGACTTTACAAACAGAGTGTTTCCAAACTGCTCTATGAACAGAAAGGTTAAACTCTGTGAGCTGAACGCACACATCACAAAGTAGTTTCTGAGAATGATTCTGTCTTGTTTTTATACGAAGATATTTCCTTTTCTACCATTGGCCTAAAATCGCTTGAAATCTCCAATTGCAATTTCGACAAAAAGAGAGTTTCAAATTTCTCTGCCCAAAGAAAGGTTCAACTCTGTGAGCTGAATACACACAACAGAAAGAAGTTACTGAAAATTCTTCTGTCTAACATTATATGAAGAAATCCCGTTTCCAACGAAGTCCTCAAAGAGGTCCAAATATCCACTTGCAGACTTTACAAACAGAGTGTTTCCAATCTGCTCTATGAACAGAAAGGTTAAACTCTGTGAGCTGAATGCACACATCAGATAGTAGTTTCTCAGAATGATTCTGTCTAGTTTTTATACCAAGATATTTCCTTTTCTAACATTGGCGTAAAATCGCTTGTAATCTCCAATTGCAATTTCCAGAAAAAGAGAGTTTCAAATCTGCTCTGTCCAAAGAAAGGTTCAACTCTGTCAGGTGAATACACACAACACAAAGAAGTTACTGAGAATTCTTCTGTCTATCATTATATTAAGAAAAACCGTTTCCAACGAAGTCCTCAAAGAGGTCCAAGTATCCACTTGCAGACTTAACAAATAGAGTGTTTCAAAACTGCTCTATGAACAGAAAGGTTAAACTCTGTGAGCGGAACGCACACATCACAAAGTAGTTTCTGAGAATGATTCTGTCTAGTTTTTATACGAAGAAATTTCCTTTTCTAACATTGGCCTAAAATCGCTTGAAATCTCAAATTGCAAATTCCAGAAAAAGACAGTTTCAAACCTGCAGTGTGTAAGGAAAGGTTCAAATCTGTGAGTTGAATACACACAACACAAACAAGTTAGTGAGAATTCTTCTGTCTAGCATTATATGAAGAAATCCCGTTTCCAACGAAGTCCTCAAAGAGGTGCAAATATCCACTTGTACACTTTACAAACAGAGTGTTTCCTAACTGCTCTATGAACAGAAAGGTTAAACTCTGTGAGCTGAACGCACACATCACAAAGTAGTTTCTGAGAATGATTCTGTCTAGTTTTTATATGAAGATATTTCCTTTTCTAACATTGGCCTCAAAGCGCTTGAAATCTCCAATTGCAATTCCCACAAAAAGAGAGTTTCAAATCTGCTCTGTCCAAAGAAAAGTTCAACTCTGTGAGCTGAATACACACAACACAAAGAAGTTACCGAAAATTCTTCTGTCTAGCATTATATGAAGAAATCCCGTTTCCAACGAAGTCCTCAAAGAGGTCCAAATATCCACTTGCAGACTTTACAAACAGAGTGTTTCCAAACTGCTCTATGAACAGAAAGGTTCAACTCTGTGAGCTGAATACACACAACACAGAGAAGTTACTGAGAATTCTTCTGTCTAGCATTATATGAAGAAATCCCGTTTCCAACGAAGTCCTCAAAGAGGTCCAAATATCCACTTGCAACTTTACAAACAGAGTGTTTCCAAACTGCTCTATGAACAGAAAGGTTCAACTCTGTGAGCTGAAGGCGCACATCACATAGTAGTTTCTGAGAATGATTCTGTCTAGTTTTTATACGAAGATATTTCCTTTTCTAACATTGGCCTAAAATTGCTGGAAATCTCCAATTGCAATTTCGACAAAAAGAGAGTTTCAAATCTGCTCTGTCCAAAGAAAGGTTCAACTCTGTGAGCTGAATACACACAACACAAAGAAGTTACTGAAAATTCTTCTGTCTAGCATTATAAGAAGAAATCCCGTTTCCAACGAAGTCCTCAAAGAGGTCCAAATATCCACTTGCAGACTTTACAAACAGAGTGTTTCCAAACTGCTCTATGAACAGAAAGGTTAAACTCTGTGAGCTGAACGCACACATCACAAAGTAGTTTCTGAGAATGATTCTGTCTAGTTTTTATACGAAGATATTTCCTTTTCTACCATTGACCACAAATCGCTTGAAATCTCAAATTGCAAATTCCAGAAAAAGACAGTTTCAAACCTGCAGTGTGTAAGGAAAGGTTCAAATCTGTGAGTTGAATACACACAACACAAAGAAGTTAGTGAGAATTCTTCTGTCTAGAATTATATGAAGAAATCCCGTTTCCAACGAAGTCCTCAAAGAGGTCCAAATATCCACTTGCAGACTTTACAAACAGAGTGTTTCCAAACTGCTCTATGAACAGAAAGGTTAAACTCTGTGAGCTGAAGGCACACATCACAAAGTAGTTTCTGAGAATGATTCTGTCTAGTTTTTATACGAAGATATTTCCTTGTCTAACATTGGCCTCAAATCGCTTGAAATCGCCAATTGCAAATTCCAGATAAAGAGAGTTTCAAACCTGCTGTGTGTAAGGAAAGGTTCAACTCTGTGAGCTGAATACACACAACACAAAGAAGTTACTGAGAATTCTTCTGTCTAGCATTATATGAAGAAATCCCGTTTCCAACGAAGTCCTCAAAGAGGTCCAAATATCCACTTGCAGACTTTACAAACAGAGTGTTTCCAAACTGCTCTATGAACAGAAAGGTTAAACTCTGTGAGCTGAACGCACACATCACAAAGTAGTTTCTGAGAATGATTCTGTCTTGTTTTTATACGAAGATATTTCCTTTTCTACCATTGGCCTAAAATCGCTTGAAATCTCCAATTGCAATTTCGAGAAAAAGAGAGTTTCAAATTTCTCTGCCCAAAGAAAGGTTCAACTCTGTGAGCTGAATACACACAACAGAAAGAAGTTACTGAAAATTCTTCTGTCTAAAATTATATGAAGAAATCCCTTTTCCAACGAAGTCCTCAAAGAGGTCCAAATATCCACTTGCAGACTTAACAAATAGAGTGTTTCAAAACTGCTCTATGAACAGAAAGGTTAAACTCTGTGAGCTGAACGCACACATCACAAAGTAGTTTCTGAGAATGATTCTGTCTAGTTTTTATACGAAGATATTTCCTTTTCTAACATTGGGCTAAAATCGCTTGAAATCTCAAAATGCAAATTCCAGAAAAAGACAGTTTCAAACCTGCAGTGTGTAAGGAAAGGTTCAAATCTGTGAGTTGAATACACACAACACAAACAAGTTAGTGAGAATTCTTCTGTCTAGCATTATATGAAGAAATCCCGTTTCCAACGAAGTCCTCAAAGAGGTGCAAATATCCACTTGTACACTTTACAAACAGAGTGTTTCCAAACTGCTCTATGAACAGAAAGGTTAAACTCTGTGAGCTGAACGCACACATCACAAAGTAGTTTCTGAGAATGATTCTGTCTAATTTTTCTATGAAGATATTTCCTTTTCTAACATGGGCTTCAAAGCGCTTGAAATCTCCAATTGCAATTCCCACAAAAAGAGAGTTTCAAATCTGCTCTGTCCAAAGAAAGGTTCAACTCTGTGAGCTGAATACACACAACACAAAGAAGTTACCGAAAATTCTTCTGTCTAGCATTATATGAAGAAATCCCGTTTCCAACGAAGTCCTCAAACAGGTCCAAATATCCACTTGCAGACTTTACAAACAGAGTGTTTCCAAACTGCTCTATGAACAGAAAGGTTCAACTCTGTGAGCTGAATACACACAACACAGAGAAGTTACTGAGAATTCTTCTGTCTAGCATTATATGAAGAAATCCCGTTTCCAACGAAGTCCTCAAAGAGGTCCAAATATCCACTTGCAGACTTTACAAACAGAGTGTTTCCAAACTGCTCTATGAACAGAAAGGTTCAACTCTGTGAGCTGAATACACACAACACAGAGAAGTTACTGAGAATTCTTCTGTCTAGCATTATATGAAGAAATCCCGTTTCCAACGAAGTCCTCAAAGAGGTCCAAATATCCACTTGCAGACTTTACAAACAGAGTGTTTCCAAACTGCTCTATGAACAGAAAGGTTCAACTCTGTGAGCTGAACGCGCACATCACATAGTAGTTTCTGAGAATGATTCTGTCTAGTTTTTATACGAAGATATTTCCTTTTCTAACATTGGCCTAAAATTGCTGGAAATCTCCAATTGCAATTTCGACAAAAAGAGAGTTTCAAATCTGCTCTGTCCAAAGAAAGGTTCAACTCCGTGAGCTGAAAACACACAACACAAAGAATTTACTGAGAATTCTTCTGTCTAGCATTATATGAAGAAATCCCGTTTCCAACGAAGTCCTCAATGAGGTCCAAATATCCACTTGCAGACTTTACAAACAGAGTGTTTCCAAACTTCTCTATGAAAAGAAAGGTTAAACTCTGTGAGCTGAACGTACACCTCACAAACTACATTCTGAGAATGATTCTGTCTAGTTTTTATACGAAGATATTTCCATTTCCACCATTGGCCTCAAATCGCTTGAAATCTCCAATTGCAATTTCCACAAAAAGAGAGTTTCAAGTCTGCTCTACCCAAAGAAAGGTTCAACTCTGTGAGCTGAATACACACATCACATAGTGGTTTCTGAGAATGATTCTGTCTAGTTTTCATACGAAGATATTTCCTTTTCTAACATTGGCCTCAAATCGCTTGAAATCGCCAATTGCAAATTCCAGAAAAAGAGAGTTTCAAACCTGCTGTGTGTAAGGAAAGTTTCAACTCTGTGAGCTGAATACACACAACACAAAGAAGTTAATGAGAATTCTTCTGTCTAGCATTATATGAAGAAATCCCGTTTCCAAAGAAGTCCTCAAAGAGGTCCAAATATCCACTTGCAGACTTTAGAAGCAGAGTGTTTCCAATCTGCTCTATGAACAGAAAGGTTAAAGTCTGTGAGCTGAATGCACACATCACATAGTAGTTTCTGAGAATGATTCTGTCTAGTTTTTTTACCAAGATATTTCTTTTTCTAACATTGGCGTAAAATCGCTTGTAATCTCCAATTGCAATTTCCAGAAAAAGACAGTTTCAAACCTGCAGTGTGTAAGGAAAGGTTCAAATCTGTGAGTTGAATACACACAACACAAAGAAGTTAGTGAGAATTCTTCTGTCTAGCATTATATGAAGAAATCCCGTTTCCAACGAAGTCCTCAAAGAGGTCCAAATATCCACTTGCAGACTTTACAAACAGAGTTTTTCCAAACTGCTCTATGAACAGAAAGGTTAAACTCTGTGAGCTGAAGGCACACATCACAAAGTAGTTTCTGAGAATGATTCTGTCTACTTTTTATACGAAGATATTTCCTTGTCTAACATTGGCCTCAAATCGCTTGAAATCGCCAATTGCAAATTCCAGATAAAGAGAGTTTCAAACCTGCTGTGTGTAAGGAAAGGTTCAACTCTGTGAGCTGAATACACACAACACAAAGAAGTTACTGAGAATTCTTCTGTCTAGCATTATATGAAGAAATCCCGTTTCCAACGAAGTCCTCAAAGAGGTCCAAATATCCACTTGCAGACTTTACAAACAGAGTGTTTCCAAACTGCTCTATGAACAGAAAGGTTAAACTCTGTGAGCTGAACGCACACATCACAAAGTAGTTTCTGAGAATGATTCTGTCTTGTTTTTATACGAAGATATTTCCTTTTCTACCATTGGCCTAAAATCGCTTGAAATCTCCAATTGCAATTTCGACAAAAAGAGAGTTTCAAATTTCTCTGCCCAAAGAAAGGTTCAACTCTGTGAGCTGAATACACACAACAGAAAGAAGTTACTGAAAATTCTTCTGTCTAACATTATATGAAGAAATCCCGTTTCCAACGAAGTCCTCAAAGAGGTCCAAATATCCACTTGCAGACTTTACAAACAGAGTGTTTCCAATCTGCTCTATGAACAGAAAGGTTAAACTCTGTGAGCTGAATGCACACATCAGATAGTAGTTTCTCAGAATGATTCTGTCTAGTTTTTATACCAAGATATTTCCTTTTCTAACATTGGCGTAAAATCGCTTGTAATCTCCAATTGCAATTTCCAGAAAAAGAGAGTTTCAAATCTGCTCTGTCCAAAGAAAGGTTCAACTCTGTCAGGTGAATACACACAACACAAAGAAGTTACTGAGAATTCTTCTGTCTAGCATTATATTAAGAAAAACCGTTTCCAACGAAGTCCTCAAAGAGGTCCAAGTATCCACTTGCAGACTTAACAAATAGAGTGTTTCAAAACTGCTCTATGAACAGAAAGGTTAAACTCTGTGAGCTGAACGCACACATCACAAAGTAGTTTCTGAGAATGATTCTGTCTAGTTTTTATACGAAGAAATTTCGTTTTCTAACATTGGCCTAAAATCGCTTGAAATCTCAAATTGCAAATTCCAGAAAAAGACAGTTTCAAACCTGCAGTGTGTAAGGAAAGGTTCAAATCTGTGAGTTGAATACACACAACACAAACAAGTTAGTGAGAATTCTTCTGTCTAGCATTATATGAAGAAATCCCGTTTCCAACGAAGTCCTCAAAGAGGTGCAAATATCCACTTGTACACTTTACAAACAGAGTGTTTCCAAACTGCTCTATGAACAGAAAGGTTAAACTCTGTGAGCTGAACGCACACACCACAAAGTAGTTTCTGAGAATGATTCTGTCTAGTTTTTATATGAAGATATTTCCTTTTCTAACATTGGCCTCAAAGCGCTTGAAATCTCCAATTGCAATTCCCACAAAAAGAGAGTTTCAAATCTGCTCTGTCCAAAGAAAAGTTCAACTCTGTGAGCTGAATACACACAACACAAAGAAGTTACCGAAAATTCTTCTGTCTAGCATTATATGAAGAAATCCCGTTTCCAACGAAGTCCTCAAAGAGGTCCAAATATCCACTTGCAGACTTTACAAACAGAGTGTTTCCAAACTGCTCTATGAACAGAAAGGTTCAACTCTGTGAGCTGAATACACACAACACAGAGAAGTTACTGAGAATTCTTCTGTCTAGCATTATATGAAGAAATCCCGTTTCCAACGAAGTCCTCAAAGAGGTCCAAATATCCACTTGCAGACTTTACAAACAGAGTGTTTCCAAACTGCTCTATGAACAGAAAGGTTCAACTCTGTGAGCTGAAGGCGCACATCACATAGTAGTTTCTGAGAATGATTCTGTCTAGTTTTTATACGAAGATATTTCCTTTTCTAACATTGGCCTAAAATTGCTGGAAATCTCCAATTGCAATTTCGACAAAAAGAGAGTTTCAAATCTGCTCTGTCCAAAGAAAGGTTCAACTCTGTGAGCTGAATACACACAACACAAAGAAGTTACTGAAAATTCTTCTGTCTAGCATTATAAGAAGAAATCCCGTTTCCAACGAAGTCCTCAAAGAGGTCCAAATATCCACTTGCAGACTTTACAAACAGAGTGTTTCCAAACTGCTCTATGAACAGAAAGGTTAAACTCTGTGAGCTGAACGCACACATCACAAAGTAGTTTCTGAGAATGATTCTGTCTAGTTTTTATACGAAGATATTTCCTTTTCTACCATTGACCTCAAATCGCTTGAAATCTCAAATTGCAAATTCCAGAAAAAGACAGTTTCAAACCTGCAGTGTGTAAGGAAAGGTTCAAATCTGTGAGTTCAATACACACAACACAAAGAAGTTAGTGAGAATTCTTCTGTCTAGAATTATATGAAGAAATCCCGTTTCCAACGAAGTCCTCAAAGAGGTCCAAATATCCACTTGCAGACTTTACAAACAGAGTGTTTCCAAACTGCTCTATGAACAGAAAGGTTAAACTCTGTGAGCTGAAGGCACACATCACAAAGTAGTTTCTGAGAATGATTCTGTCTAGTTTTTATACGAAGATATTTCCTTGTCTAACATTGGCCTCAAATCGCTTGAAATCGCCAATTGCAAATTCCAGATAAAGAGAGTTTCAAACCTGCTGTGTGTAAGGAAAGGTTCAACTCTGTGAGCTGAATACACACAACACAAAGAAGGTACTGAAAATTCTTCTGTCTAGCACTATATGAAGAAGTCCCTTTTCCAACGAATTCCTCAAAGAGGTCCAAATATCCACTTGCAGACTTTACAGAGTGTTTCCAAACTGCTCTAAGAACAGAAAGGTTCAACTCTGTGAGCTGAATCCGCACATCACATAGCAGTTTCTGAGAATGATTCTGTCTAGTTTTTATACCAAGATATTTCCTTTTCTAACATTGGCCTAAAATTGCTTGAAATCTCCAATAGCAATTTCGACAAAAAGAGAGTTCCAAATCTGCTCTGTCCAAAGAAAGGTTCAACTCTGTGAGCTGAATACACACAACACAAAGAAGTTACTGAAAATTCTTCTGTCTAGCATTGTATGAAGAAATCCCGTTTCCAACGATGTCCTCAAAGAGGTCCAAATATCCACTTGTAGACTTTACAAACAGAGTGTTTCCAAACTGCTCTATGAACAGAAAGGTTAAACTCTGTGAGCTGAACGCACACATCACAAAGTAGTTTCTGATAATGATTCCGTCTAATTTTTATACGAAGATATTTCCTTTTCTACCATTGGCCTCAAATCGCTTGAAATCTCAAATTGCAAATTCCAGAAAAAGACAGTTTCAAACCTGCAGTGTGTAAGGAAAGGTTCAAATCTGTGAATTGAATACACACAACACAAAGAAGTTATTGAGAATTCTTCTGTCTAGCATTATATGAAGAAATCCCGTTTCCAACGAAGGCCTCAAAGAGGTCCAAATATACACTTGTAGACTTTACAAACAGAGTGTTTCCAAACTGCTCTATGAACAGAAAGGTTAAACTCTGTGAGCTGAACGCACACATCACAAAGTAGTTTCTGAGAATGATTCTGTCTAGTTTTTATACGAAGATATTTCCTTTTCTAACATTGGCCTCAAATCGCTTAAAATCTCCAATTGCAAATTCCAGAAAAAGACAGTTTCAAACCTGCAGTGTGTAAGGAAAGGTTCAACTCCGTGAGCTGGAAACACACAACACAAAGAATTTACTGAGAATTCTTCTGTCTAGCATTATATGAAGAAATCCCGTTTCCAACGAAGTCCTCAATGAGGTCCAAATATCCACTTGCAGACTTTACAAACAGAGTGTTTCCAAACTTCTCTATGAAAAGAAAGGTTAAACTCTGTGAGCTGAACGTACACCTCACAAACTACATTCTGAGAATGATTCTGTCTAGTTTTTATACGAAGATATTTCCATTTCCACCATTGGCCTCAAATCGCTTGAAATCTCCAATTGCAATTTCCACAAAAAGAGAGTTTCAAGTCTGCTCTACCCAAAGAAAGGTTCAACTCTGTGAGCTGAATACACACATCACATAGTGGTTTCTGAGAATGATTCTGTCTAGTTTTCATACGAAGATATTTCCTTTTCTAACATTGGCCTCAAATCGCTTGAAATCGCCAATTGCAAATTCCAGAAAAAGAGAGTTTCAAACCTGCTGTGTGTAAGGAAAGTTTCAACTCTGTGAGCTGAATACACACAACACAAAGAAGTTATTGAGAATTCTTCTGTCTAGCATTATATGAAGAAATCCCGTTTCCAAAGAAGTCCTCAAAGAGGTCCAAATATCCACTTGCAGACTTTAGAAGCAGAGTATTTCCAATCTGCTCTATGAACAGAAAGGTTAAAGTCTGTGAGCTGAATGCACACATCACATAGTAGTTTCTGAGAATGATTCTGTCTAGTTTTTTTACCAAGATATTTCTTTTTCTAACATTGGCGTAAAATCGCTTGTAATCTCCAATTGCAATTTCCAGAAAAAGACAGTTTCAAACCTGCAATGTGTAAGGAAAGGTTCAAATCTGTGAGTTGAATACACACAACACGAAGATGTAAGTGAGAATTCTTCTGTCTAGCATTATATGAAGAAATCCCGTTTCCAACGAAGTCCTCAAAGAGGTGCCAATATCCACTTGTACACTATACAAACAGAGTGTTTCCAAACTGCTCTATGAACAGTAAGGTTAAACTCTGTGAGCTGAACGCACACATCACAAAGTAGTTTCTGAGAATGATTCTGTCTAGTTTTTATATGAAGATATTTCCTTTTCTAACATTGGCCTCAAATCGCTTGAAATCTCCAATTGCAATTCCCACAAAAAGAGAGTTTCAAATCTGCTCTGTCCAAAGAAAGGTTCAACTCTGTGAGCTGAATACACACAACACAAAGAAGTTACCGAAAATTCTTCTGTCTAGCATTATATGAAGAAATCCCGTTTCCAACGAAGTCCTCAAAGAGGTCCAAATATCCACTTGCAGACTTTACAAACACAGTGTTTCCAAACTGCTCTATGAACAGAAAGGTTCAACTCTGTGAGCTGAATACACACAACACAAAGAAGTTACTGAGAATTCTTCTGTCTAGCATTATATGAAGAAATCCCGTTTCCAACGAAGTCCTCAAAGAGGTCCAAATATCCACTTGCAGACTTTACAAACAGAGTGTTTCCAAACTGCTCTATGAACAGAAAGGTTCAACTCTGTGAGCTGAATGCGCACATCACATAGTAGTTTCTGAGAATGATTCTGTCTAGTTTTTATACGAAGATATTTCCTTTTCTAACATTGGCCTAAAATTGCTTGAAATCTCCAATTGCAATTTCGACAAAAAGAGAGTTTCAAATCTGCTCTGTCCAAAGAAAGGTTCAACTCTGTGAGCTGAATACACACAACACAAAGAAGTTACTGAAAATTCTTCTGTCTAGCATTATATGAAGAAATCCCGTTTCCAACGAAGTCCTCAAAGAGGTCCAAATATCCACTTGCAGACTTTACAAACAGAGTGTTTCCAAACTGCTCTATGAACAGAAAGGTTAAACTCTGTGAGCTGAACGCACACATCACAAAGTAGTTTCTGAGAATGATTCTGTCTAGTTTTTATACGAAGATATTTCCTTTTCTACCATTGACCTCAAATCGCTTGAAATCTCAAATTGCAAATTCCAGAAAAAGACGGTTTCAAACCTGCAGTGTGTAAGGAAAGGTTCAAATCTGTGAGTTCAATACACACAACACAAAGAAGTTAGTGAGAATTCTTCTGTCTAGAATTATATGAAGAAATCCCGTTTCCAACGAAGTCCTCAAAGAGGTCCAAATATCCACTTGCAGACTTTACAAACAGAGTTTTTCCAAACTTCTCTATGAACAGAAAGGTTAAACTCTGTGAGCTGAAGGCACACATCACAAAGTAGTTTCTGAGAATGATTCTGTCTACTTTTTATACGAAGATATTTCCTTGTCTAACATTGGCCTCAAATCGCTTGAAATCGCCAATTGCAAATTCCAGATAAAGAGAGTTTCAAACCTGCTGTGTGTAAGGAAAGGTTCAACTCTGTGAGCTGAATACACACAACACAAAGAAGTTACTGAGAATTCTTCTGTCTAGCATTATATGAAGAAATCCCGTTTCCAACGAAGTCCTCAAAGAGGTCCAAATATCCACTTGCAGACTTTACAAACAGAGTGTTTCCAAACTGCTCTATGAAAAGAAAGGTTAAACTCTGTGAGCTGAACGCACACATCACAAAGTAGTTTCTGAGAATGATTCTGTCTTGTTTTTATACGAAGATATTTCCTTTTCTACCATTGGCCTAAAATCGCTTGAAATCTCCAATTGCAATTTCGACAAAAAGAGAGTTTCGAATTTCTCTGCCCAAAGAAAGGTTCAACTCTGTGAGCTGAATACACACAACAGAAAGAAGTTACTGAAAATTCTTCTGTCTAACATTATATGAAGAAATCCCGTTTCCAACGAAGTCCTCAAAGAGGTCCAAATATCCACTTGCAGACTTTACAAACAGAGTGTTTCCAATCTGCTCTATGAACAGAAAGGTTAAACTCTGTGAGCTGAATGCACACATCAGATAGTAGTTTCTCAGAATGATTCTGTCTAGTTTTCATACCAAGATATTTCCTTTTCTAACATTGGCGTAAAATCGCTTGTAATCTCCAATTGCAATTTCCAGAAAAAGAGAGTTTCAAATCTGCTCTGTCCAAAGAAAGGTTCAACTCTGTCAGGTGAATACACACAACACAAAGAAGTTACTGAGAATTCTTCTGTCTAGCATTATATTAAGAAAAACCGTTTCCAACGAAGTCCTCAAAGAGGTCCAAGTATCCACTTGCAGACTTAACAAATAGAGTGTTTCAAAACTGCTCTATGAACAGAAAGGTTAAACTCTGTGAGCTGAACGCACACATCACAAAGTAGTTTCTGAGAATGATTCTGTCTAGTTTTTATACGAAGAAATTTCCTTTTCTAACATTGGCCTAAAATCGCTTGAAATCTCAAATTGCAAATTCCAGAAAAAGACAGTTTCAAACCTGCAGTGTGTAAGGAAAGGTTCAAATCTGTGAGTTGAATACACACAACACAAACAAGTTAGTGAGAATTCTTCTGTCTAGCATTATATGAAGAAATCCCGTTTCCAACGAAGTCCTCAAAGAGGTGCAAATATCCACTTGTACACTTTACAAACAGAGTGTTTCCAAACTGCTCTATGAACAGAAAGGTTAAACTCTGTGAGCTGAACGCACACACCACAAAGTAGTTTCTGAGAATGATTCTGTCTAGTTTTTATATGAAGATATTTCCTTTTCTAACATTGGCCTCAAAGCGCTTGAAATCTCCAATTGCAATTCCCACAAAAAGAGAGTTTCAAATCTGCTCTGTCCAAAGAAAAGTTCAACTCTGTGAGCTGAATACACACACCACAAAGAAGTTACCGAAAATTCTTCTGTCTAGCATTATATGAAGAAATCCCGTTTCCAACGAAGTCCTCAAAGAGGTCCAAATATCCACTTGCAGACTTTACAAACAGAGTGTTTCCAAACTGCTCTATGAACAGAAAGGTTCAACTCTGTGAGCTGAATACACACAACACAGAGAAGTTACTGAGAATTCTTCTGTCTAGCATTATATGAAGAAATCCCGTTTCCAACGAAGTCCTCAAAGAGGTCCAAATATCCACTTGCAACTTTACAAACAGAGTGTTTCCAAACTGCTTTATGAACAGAAAGGTTCAACTCTGTGAGCTGAAGGCGCACATCACATAGTAGTTTCTGAGAATGATTCTGTCTAGTTTTTATACGAAGATATTTCCTTTTCTAACATTGGCCTAAAATTGCTGGAAATCTCCAATTGCAATTTCGACAAAAAGAGAGTTTCAAATCTGCTCTGTCCAAAGAAAGGTTCAACTCTGTGAGCTGAATACACACAACACAAAGAAGTTACTGAAAATTCTTCTGTCTAGCATTATAAGAAGAAATCCCGTTTCCAACGAAGTCCTCAAAGAGGTCCAAATATCCACTTGCAGACTTTACAAACAGAGTGTTTCCAAACTGCTCTATGAACAGAAAGGTTAAAGTCTTTGAGCTGAACGCACACATCACAAAGTAGTTTCTGAGAATGATTCTGTCTAGTTTTTATACGAAGATATTTCCTTTTCTACCATTGACCTCAAATCGCTTGAAATCTCAAATTGCAAATTCCAGAAAAAGACAGTTTCAAACCTGCAGTGTGTAAGGAAAGGTTCAAATCTGTGAGTTGAATACACACAACACAAAGAAGTTAGTGAGAATTCTTCTGTCTAGAATTATATGAAGAAATCCCGTTTCCAATGAAGTCCTCAAAGAGGTCCAAATATCCACTTGCAGACTTTACAAACAGAGTGTTTCCAAACTGCTCTATGAACAGAAAGGTTAAACTCTGTGAGCTGAACGCACACATCACAAAGTAGTTTCTGAGAATGATTCTGTCTAGTTTTTATATGAAGATATTTCCTTTTCTAACATGGGCTTCAAAGCGCTTGAAATCTCCAATTGCAATTCCCACAAAAAGAGAGTTTCAAATCTTCTCTGTCCAAAGAAAGGTTCAACTCTGTGAGCTGAATACACACAACACAAAGAAGTTACCGAAAATTCTTCTGTCTAGCATTATATGAAGAAATCCCGTTTCCAACGAAGTCCTCAAAGAGGTCCAAATATCCACTTGCAGACTTTACAAACAGAGTGTTTCCAAACTGCTCTATGAACAGAAAGGTTCAACTCTGTGAGCTGAATACACACAACACAGAGAAGTTACTGAGAATTCTTCTGTCTAGCATTATATGAAGAAATCCCGTTTCCAACGAAGTCCTCAAAGAGGTCCAAATATCCACTTGCAGACTTTACAAACAGAGTGTTTCCAAACTGCTCTATGAACAGAAAGGTTCAACTCTGTGAGCTGAATACACACAACACAGAGAAGTTACTGAGAATTCTTCTGTCTAGCATTATATGAAGAAATCCCGTTTCCAACGAAGTCCTCAAAGAGGTCCAAATATCCACTTGCAGACTTTACAAACAGAGTGTTTCCAAACTGCTCTATGAACAGAAAGGTTCAACTCTGTGAGCTGAATGCGCACATCACATAGTAGTTTCTGAGAATGATTCTGTCTAGTTTTTATACGAAGATATTTCCTTTTCTAACATTGGCCTAAAATTGCTGGAAATCTCCAATTGCAATTTCGACAAAAAGAGAGTTTCAAATCTGCTCTGTCCAAAGAAAGGTTCAACTCCGTGAGCTGAAAACACACAACACAAAGAATTTACTGAGAATTCTTCTGTCTAGCATTATATGAAGAAATCCCGTTTCCAACGAAGTCCTCAATGAGGTCCAAATATCCACTTGCAGACTTTACAAACAGAGTGTTTCCAAACTTCTCTATGAAAAGAAAGGTTAAACTCTGTGAGCTGAACGTACACCTCACAAACTACATTCTGAGAATGATTCTGTCTAGTTTTTATACGAAGATATTTCCATTTCCACCACTGGCCTCAAATCGCTTGAAATCTCCAATTGCAATTTCCACAAAAAGAGAGTTTCAAGTCTGCTCTACCCAAAGAAAGGTTCAACTCTGTGAGCTGAATACACACATCACAAAGTGGTTTCTGAGAATGATTCTGTCTAGTTTTCATACGAAGATATTTCCTTTTCTAACATTGGCCTCAAATCGCTTGAAATCGCCAATTGCAAATTCCAGAAAAAGAGAGTTTCAAACCTGCTGTGTGTAAGGAAATTTTCAACTCTGTGAGCTGAATACACACAACACAAAGAAGTTATTGAGAATTCTTCTGTCTAGCATTATATGAAGAAATCCCGTTTCCAAAGAAGTCCTCAAAGAGGTCCAAATATCCACTTGCAGACTTTAGAAGCAGAGTGTTTCCAATCTGCTCTATGAACAGAAAGGTTAAAGTCTGTGAGCTGAATGCACACATCACATAGTAGTTTCTGAGAATGATTCTGTCTAGTTTTTTTACCAAGATATTTCTTTTTCTAACATTGGCGTAAAATCGCTTGTAATCTCCAATTGCAATTTCCAGAAAAAGACAGTTTCAAAACTGCAGTGTGTAAGGAAAGGTTCAAATCTGTGAGTTGAATACACACAACACGAAGATGTAAGTGAGAATTCTTCTGTCTAGCATTATATGAAGAAATCCCGTTTCCAACGAAGTCCTCAAAGAGGTGCCAATATCCACTTGTACACTATACAAACAGAGTGTTTCCAAACTGCTCTATGAACAGAAAGGTTAAACTCTGTGAGCTGAACGCACACATCACAAAGTAGTTTCTGAGAATGATTCTGTCTAGTTTTTATATGAAGATATTTCCTTTTCTAACATTGGCCTCAAATCGCTTGAAATCTCCAATTGCAATTCCCACAAAAAGAGAGTTTCAAATCTGCTCTGTCCAAAGAAAGGTTCAACTCTGTGAGCTGAATACACACAACACAAAGAAGTTACCGAAAATTCTTCTGTCTAGCATTATATGAAGAAATCCCGTTTCCAACGAAGTCCTCAAAGAGGTCCAAATATCCACTTGCAGACTTTACAAACAGAGTGTTTCCAAACTGCTCTATGAACAGAAAGGTTAAACTCTGTGAGCTGAACGCACACATCACAAAGTAGTTTCTGAGAATGATTCTGTCTAGTTTTTATACGAAGATATTTCCTTTTCTACCATTGACCTCAAATCGCTTGAAATCTCAAATTGCAAATTCCAGAAAAAGACGGTTTCAAACCTGCAGTGTGTAAGGAAAGGTTCAAATCTGTGAGTTCAATACACACAACACAAAGAAGTTAGTGAGAATTCTTCTGTCTAGAATTATATGAAGAAATCCCGTTTCCAACAAAGTCCTCAAAGAGGTCCAAATATCCACTTGCAGACTTTACAAACAGAGTTTTTCCAAACTGCTCTATGAACAGAAAGGTTAAACTGTGTGAGCTGAAGGCACACATCACAAAGTAGTTTCTGAGAATGATTCTGTCTACTTTTTATACGAAGATATTTCCTTGTCTAACATTGGCCTCAAATCGCTTGAAATCGCCAATTGCAAATTCCAGATAAAGAGAGTTTCAAACCTGCTGTGTGTAAGGAAAGGTTCAACTCTGTGAGCTGAATACACACAACACAAAGAAGTTACTGAGAATTCTTCTGTCTAGCATTATATGAAGAAATCCCGTTTCCAACGAAGTCCTCAAAGAGGTCCAAATATCCACTTGCAGACTTTACAAACAGAGTGTTTCCAAACTGCTCTATGAACAGAAAGCTCAAACTCTGTGAGCTGAACGCACACATCACAAAGTAGTTTCTGAGAATGATTCTGTCTTGTTTTTATACGAAGATATTTCCTTTTCTACCATTGGCCTAAAATCGCTTGAAATCTCCAATTGCAATTTCGACAAAAAGAGAGTTTCAAATTTCTCTGCCCAAAGAAAGGTTCAACTCTGTGAGCTGAATACACACAACAGAAAGAAGTTACTGAAAATTCTTCTGTCTAACATTATATGAAGAAATCCCGTTTCCAACGAAGTCCTCAAAGAGGTCCAAATATCCACTTGCAGACTTTACAAACAGAGTGTTTCCAATCTGCTCTATGAACAGAAAGGTTAAACTCTGTGAGCTGAATGCACACATCAGATAGTAGTTTCTCAGAATGATTCTGTCTAGTTTTTATACCAAGATATTTCCTTTTCTAACATTGGCGTAAAATCGCTTGTAATCTCCAATTGCAATTTCCAGAAAAAGAGAGTTTCAAATCTGCTCTGTCCAAAGAAAGGTTCAACTCTGTCAGGTGAATACACACAACACAAAGAAGTTACTGAGAATTCTTCTGTCTAGCATTATATTAAGAAAAACCGTTTCCAACGAAGTCCTCAAAGAGGTCCAAGTATCCACTTGCAGACTTAACAAATAGAGTGTTTCAAAACTGCTCTATGAACAGAAAGGTTAAACTCTGTGAGCTGAACGGACACATCACAAAGTAGTTTCTGAGAATGATTCTGTCTAGTTTTTATACGAAGAAATTTCCTTTTCTAACATTGGCCTAAAATCGCTTGAAATCTCAAATTGCAAATTCCAGAAAAAGACAGTTTCAAACCTGCAGTGTGTAAGGAAAGGTTCAAATCTGTGAGTTGAATACACACAACACAAACAAGTTAGTGAGAATTCTTCTGTCTAGCATTATATGAAGAAATCCCGTTTCCAACGAAGTCCTCAAAGAGGTGCAAATATCCACTTGTACACTTTACAAACAGTGTTTCCAAACTGCTCTATGAACAGAAAGGTTAAACTCTGTGAGCTGAACGCACACATCACAAAGTAGTTTCTGAGAATGATTCTGTCTAGTTTTTATATGAAGATATTTCCTTTTCTAACATTGGCCTCAAAGCGCTTGAAATCTCCAATTGCAATTCCCACAAAAAGAGAGTTTCAAATCGGCTCTGTCCAAAGAAAAGTTCAACTCTGTGAGCTGAATACACACAACACAAAGAAGTTACCGAAAATTCTTCTGTCTAGCATTATATGAAGAAATCCCGTTTCCAACGAAGTCCTCAAAGAGGTCCAAATATCCACTTGCAGACTTTACAAACAGAGTGTTTCCAAACTGCTCTATGAACAGAAAGGTTCAACTCTGTGAGCTGAATACACACAACACCAAGAAGTTACTGAGAATTCTTCTGTCTAGCATTATATGAAGAAATCCCGTTTCCAACGAAGTCCTCAAAGAGGTGCCAATATCCACTTGTACACTATACAAACAGAGTGTTTCCAAACTGCTCTATGAACAGAAAGGTTCAACTCAGTGAGCTGAACGCACACATCACAAAGTAGTTTCTGAGAATGATTCTGTCTAGTTTTTATATGAAGATATTTCCTTTTCTAACATTGGCCTCAAAGCGCTTGAAATCTCCAATTGCAATTCCCACAAAAAGAGAGTTTCAAATCTGCTCTGTCCAAAGAAAGGTTCAACTCTGTGAGCTGAATACACACAACACAAAGAAGTTACCGAAAATTCTTCTGTCTAGCATTATATGAAGAAATCCCGTTTCCAACGAAGTCCTCAAAGAGGTCCAAATATCCACTTGCAGACTTTACAAACAGAGTGTTTCCAAACTGCTCTATGAAAAGAAAGGTTCAACTCTGTGAGCTGAATGCGCACATCACATAGTAGTTTCTGAGAATGATTCTGTATAGTTTTTATACGAAGATATTTCCTTTTCTAACATTGGCCTAAAATTGCTTGAAATCTCCAATTGCAATTTTGACAAAAAGAGAGTTTCAAATCTGCTCTGTCCAAAGAAAGGTTCAACTCTGTGAGCTGAATACACACATCACAAACAAGTTACTGAAAATTCTTCTGTCTAGCATTATATGAAGAAATCCCTTTTCCAACGAAGTCCTCAAAGAGGTCCAAATATCCACTTGCAGACTTTACAAACAGAGTGTTTCCAAACTGCTCTATGAACAGAAAGGTTAAACTCTGTGAGCTGAAGGCACACATCACAAAGTAGTTTCTGAGAATGATTCTGTCTAGTTTTTATACGAAGATATTTCCTTTTCTACCATTGACCTCAAATCGCTTGAAATCTCAAATTGCAAATTCCAGAAAAAGACAGATTCAAACCTGCAGTGTGTAAGGAAAGGTTCAAATCTGTGAGTTGAATACACACAACACAAAGAAGTTACTGAGAATTCTTCTGTCTAGAATTATATGAAGAATTCCCGTTTCCAACGAAGTCCTCAAAGAGGTCCA
Organism: Pan troglodytes; assembly: GCF_028858775.2. NCBI lineage: Eukaryota > Metazoa > Chordata > Mammalia > Primates > Hominidae > Pan > Pan troglodytes. The sequence goes on from NC_086015.1 coordinate 95,961,849, forward strand.
AATATCCACTTGCAGACTTTACAAACAGAGTGTTTCCAAACTGCTCTATGAACAGAAAGGTTAAACTCTGTGAGCTGAAGGCACACATCACAAAGTAGTTTCTGAGAATGATTCTGTCTAGTTTTTATACGAAGATATTTCCTTGTCTAACATTGGCCTCAAATCGCTTGAAATCGCCAATTGCAAATTCCAGATAAAGAGAGTTTCAAACCTGCTGTGTGTAAGGAAAGTTTCAACTCTGTGAGCTGAATACACACAACACAAAGAAGTTACTGAAAATTCTTCTGTCTAGCACTATATGAAGAAATCCCGTTTCCAACGAATTCCTCAAAGAGGTCCAAATATCCACTTGCAGACGTTACAAACAGAGTGTTTCCAATCTGCTCTATGGACCGAAAGGTTAAACTCTGTGTGCTGAATGCACACATCACATAGTAGATTCTGAGAATGATTCTGTCTAGTTTTTTTACCAAGATATTTTCTTTTCTAATATTGGCCTAAAATCTCTTGAAATCTCCAATTGCAATTTCCACAAAAAGAGAGTTTAAAATCTGCTCTGTCCAAAGAAAGGTTCAACTCTGTGAGCTGAATACACACAACACAAAGAAGTTACTGTGTATTCTTCTGTCTAGCATTATATGAAGAAATCCCGTTTCCAACGAAGTCCTCAAAGAGGTCCAAGTATCCACTTGCAGACTTTACAAACAGAGTGTTTCCAAACTGCTCTATGAACAGAAAGGTTAAGCTCTGTGAGCTGAACGCACACATCACAAAGTAGTTTATGAGAATCATTCTGTCTAGTTTTTATACGAAGATATTTCCTTTTCTAACATTGGCCTCAAATCGCTTGAAATCTCCAATTGCAAATTCCAGAAAAAGAGAGTTTCAAACCTGCTGTGTAAGGAGAGGTTCAACTGTGTGAGCTGAATACACACAACACAAAGAAGTTACTGAGAATTCTTCTGTCTAGCATTATATGAAGAAATCCCGTTTCCAACGAAGTCCTCAAAGAGGTCCAAATATCCACTTGCAGACTTTACAAACAGAGTGTTTCCAAACTGCTCTATGAACAGAAAGGTTAAACTCTGTGAGCTGAACGCAAACATCACAAAGTAGTTTCTGAGAATGATTCTGTCTTGTTTTTATACGAAGATATTTCCTTTTCTACCATTGGCCTAAAATCGCTTGAAATCTCCAATTGCAATTTCGACAAAAAGAGAGTTTCAAATTTCTCTGCCCAAAGAAAGGTTCAACTCTGTGAGCTGAATACACACAACAGAAAGAAGTTACTGAAAATTCTTCTGTCTAGCATTATATGAAGAAATCCCGTTTCCAACGAAGTCCTCAAAGAGGTCCAAATATTCACTTGGAGACTTTAGAAACAGAGTGTTTCCAAACTGCTCTATGAACAGAAAGGTTCAACTCTGTGAGCTGAATGCGCACATCACATAGTAGTTTCTGAGAATGATTCTGTCTAGTTTTTATACGAAGATATTTCCTTTTCTAACATTGGCCTAAAATTGCTTGAAATCTCCAATTGCAATTTCGACAAAAAGAGAGTTTCAAATTTCTCTGCCAAAAGAAAGGTTCAACTCTGTGAGCTGAATACACACAACACAAAGAAGTTACTGAAAAGTCTTCTGTCTAACATTATATGAAGAAATCCCGTTTCCAACAAAGTCCTCAAAGAGGTCCAAATATCCACTTGGAGACTTTACAAACAGAGTGTTTCCAATCTGCTCTATGAACAGAAAGGTTCAACTCTGTGAGCTGAATGCACACATCACATAGTAGTTTCTGAGAATGATTCTGTCTAGTTTTTTTACCAAGATATTTTCTTTTCTAACATTGGCCTATTATCGCTTGAAATCTCCAATTGCAATTTCCACAAAAAGAGAGTTTAAAATCTGCTCTGTCAAAAGAAAGGTTCAACTGTGTGAGCTGAATACACACAACACAAAGAAGTTACTGAAAATTCTTATGTCTAGCATTATATGAAGAAATCCCATTTCCAACGAAGTCCTCAAAGAGGTCCAAATATCCACTTGCAGACTTTACAAACAGAGTGTTTCAAAACTGTTCTATGAACAGAAAGGTTAAACTCTGTGAGCTGAATGCACACATCACATAGTAGTTTCTGAGAATGATTCTGTCTAGTTTTTATACCAAGATATTTCCTTTACTAACATTGGCGTAAAATCGCTTGTAATCTCCAATTGCAATTTCCAGAAAAAGAGAGTTTCAAATCTGCTCTGTCCAAAGAAAGGTTCAACTCTGTGAGCTGAATACAAACAACACAAAGAAGTTACTGAGAATTCTTCTGTCTAGCATTATATTAAGAAAAACCGTTTCCAACGAAGTCCTCAAAGAGGTCCAAGTATCCACTTGCAGACTTAACAAATAGAGTGTTACAAAACTGCTCTATGAACAGAAAGGTTAAACTATTGTGAGCTGAACGCACACATCACAAAGTAGTTTCTGAGAATGATTCTGTCTAGTTTTTATACGAAGATATTTCCTTTTCTAACATTGGCCTCAAATCGCTTGAAATCTCAAATTGCAAATTAAAGAAAAAGACAGTTTCAAACCTGCAGTGTGTAAGGAAAGGTTCAAATCTGTGAGTTGAATACACACAACACAAAGAAGTTAGTGAGAATTCTTCTGTCTAGCATTATATGAAGAAATCCCGTTTCCAACGAAGTCCTCAAAGAGGTGCAAATATCCACTTGTACACTTTACAAACAGAGTGTTTCCAAACTGCTCTATGAACAGAAAGGTTAAACTCTGTGAGCTGAACGCACACATCACAAAGTAGTTTCTGAGAATGATTCTGTCTAGTTTTTATATGAAGATATTTCCTTTTCTAACATTGGCCTCAAAGCGCTTGAAATCTCCAATTGCAATTCCCACAAAAACAGAGTTTCAAATCTGCTCTGTCCAAAGAAAGGTTCAACTCTGTGAGCTGAATACACACAACACAAAGAAGTTACCGAAAATTCTTCTGTCTAGCATTATATGAAGAAATCCCGTTTCCAACGAAGTCCTCAAAGAGGTCCAAGTATCCCCTTGCAGACTTAACAAATAGAGTGTTTCAAAACTGCTCTATGAACAGAAAGGTTAAACTCTGTGATCTGAACGCACACATCACAAAGTAGTTTCTGAGAATGATTCTGTCTAGTTTTTATACGAAGATATTTCCTTTTCTAACAATGGCCTCAAATCGCTTGAAATCTCAAATTGCAAATTCCAGAAAAAGACAGTTTCAAACCTGGAGTGTGTAAGGAAAGGTTCAACTCTGTGAGCTGAATACACACAACACAAAGAAGTTACTGAGAATTCTTCTGTCTAGCATTATATGAAGAAATCCCATTTCCAAAGAAGTCCTCAAAGAGGTCCAAATATCCACTTGCAGACTTTAGAAACAGAGTGTTTAAAATCTGCTCTATGAACAGAAAGGTTAAAGTCTGTGAGCTGAATGCACACATCACATAGTAGTTTCTGAGAATGATTCTCTCTAGTTTTTTTAGCAAGATATTTCCTTTTCTAACATTGGCCTAAAATCGCTTGATTTCTCCAATTGCAATTTCCACAAAAAGAGAGTTTCAAATCTGCTCTGTCCAAAGAAAGGTTCAACTCTGTGAGCTGAATACACACAACACAAAGAAGTTACTGAAAATTCTTCTGTCTAGCATTATATGAAGAAATCCCCTTTCCAACGAAGTCCTCAAAGAGGTCCAAATATCCACTTGCAACTTTACAAACAGAGTGTTTCCAAACTGCTCTATGAACAGAAAGGTTCAACTCTGTGAGCTGAAGGCGCACATCACATAGTAGTTTCTGAGAATGATTCTGTCTAGTTTTTATACGAAGATATTTCCTTTTCTAACATTGGCCTCAAATTGCTGGAAATCTCCAATTGCAATTTCGACAAAAAGAGAGTTTCAAATCTGCTTTGTCTAAAGAAAGGTTCAACTCTGTGAGCTGAATACACACAACACAAAGAAGTTACTGAAAATTCTTCTGTCTAGCATTATAAGAAGAAATCCCGTTTCCAACGAAGTCCTCAAAGAGGTCCAAATATCCACTTGGAGACTTTACAAACAGAGTGTTTCCAAACTGCTCTATGAACAGAAAGGTTAAACTCTGTGAGCTGAACGCACACATCACAAAGTAGTTTCTGAGAATGATTCTGTCTAGTTTTTATACGAAGATATTTCCTTTTCTAACATTGGCCTCAAATCGCTTGAAATCTCAAATTGCAAATTCCAGAAAAAGACAGTTTCAAACCTGCAGTGTGTAAGGAAAGGTTCAAATCTGTGAGTTGAATACACACAACACAAAGAAGTTAGTGAGAATTCTTCTGTCTAGAATTATATGAAGAAATCCCGTTTCGAACGAAGTCCTCAAAGAGGTCCAAATATCCACTTGCAGACTTTACAAACAGAGTGTTTCCAAACTGCTCTATGAACAGAAAGGTTAAACTCTGTGAGCTGAAGGCACACATCACAAAGTAGTTTCTGAGAATGATTCTGTCTAGTTTTTATACGAAGATATTTCCTTGTCTAACATTGGCCTCAAATCGCTTGAAATCGCCAATTGCAAATTCCAGATAAAGAGAGTTTCAAACCTGCTCTGTGTAAGGAAAGGTTCAACTCTGTGAGCTGAATACACACAACACAAAGAAGTTACTGAGAATTCTTCTGTCTAGCATTATAAGAAGAAATCCCGTTTCCAACGAAGTCCTCAAAGAGGTCCAAATATCCACTTGCAGACTTTACAAACAGAGTGTTTCCAAACTGCTCTATGAACAGAAAGGTTAAACTCTGTGAGCTGAACGCACACATCACAAAGTAGTTTCTGAGAATGATTCTGTCTTGTTTTTATACGAAGATATTTCCTTTTCTACCATTGGCCTAAAATCGCTTGAAATCTCCAATTGCAATTTCGAGAAAATGAGAGTTTCAAATTTCTCTGCCCAAAGAAAGGTTCAACTCTGTGAGCTGAATACACACAACAGAAAGAAGTTACTGAAAATTCTTCTGTCTAAAATTATATGAAGAAATCCCTTTTCCAACGAAGTCCTCAAAGAGGTCCAAATATCCACTTGCAGACTTAACAAATAGAGTGTTTCAAAACTGCTCTATGAACAGAAAGGTTAAACTCTGTGAGCTGAACGCACACATCACAAAGTAGTTTCTGAGAATGATTCTGTCTAGTTTTTATACGAAGATATTTCCTTTTCTAACATTGGGCTAAAATCGCTTGAAATCTCAAATTGCAAATTCCAGAAAAAGACAGTTTCCAACCTGCAGTGTGTAAGGAAAGGTTCAAATCTGTGAGTTGAATACACACAACACAAACAAGTTAGTGAGAATTCTTCTGTCTAGCATTATATGAAGAAATCCCGTTTCCAACGAAGTCCTCAAAGAGGTGCAAATATCCACTTGTACACTTTACAAACAGAGTGTTTCCAAACTGCTCTATGAACAGAAAGGTTAAACTCTGTGAGCTGAACGCACACATCACAAAGTAGTTTCTGAGAATGATTCTGTCTAGTTTTTATATGAAGATATTTCCTTTTCTAACATTGGCCTCAAAGCGCTTGAAATCTCCAATTGCAATTCCCACAAAAACAGAGTTTCAAATCTGCTCTGTCCAAAGAAAGGTTCAACTCTGTGAGCTGAATACACACAACACAAAGAAGTTACCGAAAATTCTTCTGTCTAGCATTATATGAAGAAATCCCGTTTCCAACGAAGTCCTCAAAGAGGTCCAAGTATCCCCTTGCAGACTTAACAAATAGAGTGTTTCAAAACTGCTCTATGAACAGAAAGGTTAAACTCTGTGATCTGAACGCACACATCACAAAGTAGTTTCTGAGAATGATTCTGTCTAGTTTTTATACGAAGATATTTCCTTTTCTAACAATGGCCTCAAATCGCTTGAAATCTCAAATTGCAAATTCCAGAAAAAGACAGTTTCAAACCTGGAGTGTGTAAGGAAAGGTTCAACTCTGTGAGCTGAATACACACAACACAAAGAAGTTACTGAGAATTCTTCTGTCTAGCATTATATGAAGAAATCCCATTTCCAAAGAAGTCCTCAAAGAGGTCCAAATATCCACTTGCAGACTTTAGAAACAGAGTGTTTAAAATCTGCTCTATGAACAGAAAGGTTAAAGTCTGTGAGCTGAATGCACACATCACATAGTAGTTTCTGAGAATGATTCTCTCTAGTTTTTTTAGCAAGATATTTCCTTTTCTAACATTGGCCTAAAATCGCTTGATTTCTCCAATTGCAATTTCCACAAAAAGAGAGTTTCAAATCTGCTCTGTCCAAAGAAAGGTTCAACTCTGTGAGCTGAATACACACAACACAAAGAAGTTACTGAAAATTCTTCTGTCTAGCATTATATGAAGAAATCCCCTTTCCAACGAAGTCCTCAAAGAGGTCCAAATATCCACTTGCAACTTTACAAACAGAGTGTTTCCAAACTGCTCTATGAACAGAAAGGTTCAACTCTGTGAGCTGAAGGCGCACATCACATAGTAGTTTCTGAGAATGATTCTGTCTAGTTTTTATACGAAGATATTTCCTTTTCTAACATTGGCCTCAAATTGCTGGAAATCTCCAATTGCAATTTCGACAAAAAGAGAGTTTCAAATCTGCTTTGTCTAAAGAAAGGTTCAACTCTGTGAGCTGAATACACACAACACAAAGAAGTTACTGAAAATTCTTCTGTCTAGCATTATAAGAAGAAATCCCGTTTCCAACGAAGTCCTCAAAGAGGTCCAAATATCCACTTGGAGACTTTACAAACAGAGTGTTTCCAAACTGCTCTATGAACAGAAAGGTTAAACTCTGTGAGCTGAACGCACACATCACAAAGTAGTTTCTGAGAATGATTCTGTCTAGTTTTTATACGAAGATATTTCCTTTTCTAACATTGGCCTCAAATCGCTTGAAATCTCAAATTGCAAATTCCAGAAAAAGACAGTTTCAAACCTGCAGTGTGTAAGGAAAGGTTCAAATCTGTGAGTTGAATACACACAACACAAAGAAGTTAGTGAGAATTCTTCTGTCTAGAATTATATGAAGAAATCCCGTTTCGAACGAAGTCCTCAAAGAGGTCCAAATATCCACTTGCAGACTTTACAAACAGAGTGTTTCCAAACTGCTCTATGAACAGAAAGGTTAAACTCTGTGAGCTGAAGGCACACATCACAAAGTAGTTTCTGAGAATGATTCTGTCTACTTTTTATACGAAGATATTTCCTTGTCTAACATTGGCCTCAAATCGCTTGAAATCGCCAATTGCAAATTCCAGATAAAGAGAGTTTCAAACCTGCTCTGTGTAAGGAAAGGTTCAACTCTGTGAGCTGAATACACACAACACAAAGAAGTTACTGAGAATTCTTCTGTCTAGCATTATATGAAGAAATCCCGTTTCCAACGAAGTCCTCAAAGAGGTCCAAATATCCACTTGCAGACTTTACAAACAGAGTGTTTCCAAACTGCTCTATGAACAGAAAGGTTAAACTCTGTGAGCTGAACGCACACATCACAAAGTAGTTTCTGAGAATGATTCTGTCTTGTTTTTATACGAAGATACTTCCTTTTCTACCATTGGCCTAAAATCGCTTGAAATCTCCAATTGCAATTTCGAGAAAATGAGAGTTTCAAATTTCTCTGCCCAAAGAAAGGTTCAACTCTGTGAGCTGAATACACACAACAGAAAGAAGTTACTGAAAATTCTTCTGTCTAAAATTATATGAAGAAATCCCTTTTCCAACGAAGTCCTCAAAGAGGTCCAAATATCCACTTGCAGACTTAACAAATAGAGTGTTTCAAAACTGCTCTATGAACAGAAAGGTTAAACTCTGTGAGCTGAACGCACACATCACAAAGTAGTTTCTGAGAATGATTCTGTCTAGTTTTTATACGAAGATATTTCCTTTTCTAACATTGGGCTAAAATCGCTTGAAATCTCAAATTGCAAATTCCAGAAAAAGACAGTTTCAAACCTGCAGTGTGTAAGGAAAGGTTCAAATCTGTGAGTTGAATACACACAACACAAACAAGTTAGTGAGAATTCTTCTGTCTAGCATTATATGAAGAAATCCCGTTTCCAACGAAGTCCTCAAAGAGGTGCAAATATCCACTTGTACACTTTACAAACAGAGTGTTTCCAAACTGCTCTATGAACAGAAAGGTTAAACTCTGTGAGCTGAACGCACACATCACAAAGTAGTTTCTGAGAATGATTCTGTCTAGTTTTTATATAAAGATATTTCCTTTTCTAACATTGGCTTCAAAGCGCTTGAAATCTCCAATTGCAATTCCCACAAAAAGAGAGTTTCAAATCTGCTCTGTCCAAAGAAAGGTTCAACTCTGTGAGCTGAATACACACAACACAAAGAAGTTACCGAAAATTCTTCTGTCTAGCATTATATGAAGAAATCCCGTTTCCAACGAAGTCCTCAAAGAGGTCCAAATATCCACTTGCAGACTTTACAAACAGAGTGTTTCCAAACTGCTCTATGAACAGAAAGGTTCAACTCTGTGAGCTGAATACACACAACACAGAGAAGTTACTGAGAATTCTTCTGTCTAGCATTATATGAAGAAATCCCGTTTCCAACGAAGTCCTCAAAGAGGTCCAAATATCCACTTGCAGACTTTACAAACAGAGTGTTTCCAAACTGCTCTATGAACAGAAAGGTTCAACTCTGTGAGCTGAATGCGCACATCACATAGTAGTTTCTGAGAATGATTCTGTCTAGTTTTTATACGAAGATATTTCCTTTTCTAACATTGGCCTAAAATTGCTGGAAATCTCCAATTGCAATTTCGACAAAAAGAGAGTTTCAAATCTGCTCTGTCCAAAGAAAGGTTCAACTCTGTGAGCTGAATACACACAACACAAAGAAGTTACTGAAAATTCTTCTGTCTAGCATTATAAGAAGAAATCCCGTTTCCAACGAAGTCCTCAAAGAGGTCCAAATATCCACTTGCAGACTTTACAAACAGAGTGTTTCCAAACTGCTCTATGAACAGAAAGGTTAAACTCTGTGAGCTGAACGCACACATCACAAAGTAGTTTCTGAGAATGATTCTGTCTAGTTTTTATACGAAGATATTTCCTTTTCTACCATTGACCTCAAATCGCTTGAAATCTCAAATTGCAAATTCCAGAAAAAGACAGTTTCAAACCTGCAGTGTGTAAGGAAAGGTTCAAATCTGTGAGTTGAATACACACAACACAAAGAAGTTAGTGAGAATTCTTCTGTCTAGAATTATATGAAGAAATCCCGTTTCCAACGAAGTCCTCAAAGAGGTCCAAATATCCACTTGCAGACTTTACAAACAGAGTGTTTCCAAACTGCTCTATGAACAGAAAGGTTAAACTCTGTGAGCTGAAGGCACACATCACAAAGTAGTTTCTGAGAATGATTCTGTCTAGTTTTTATACGAAGATATTTCCTTGTCTAACATTGGCCTCAAATCGCTTGAAATCGCCAATTGCAAATTCCAGATAAAGAGAGTTTCAAACCTGCTGTGTGTAAGGAAAGGTTCAACTCTGTGAGCTGAATACACACAACACAAAGAAGTTACTGAGAATTCTTCTGTCTAGCATTATATGAAGAAATCCCGTTTCCAACGAAGTCCTCAAAGAGGTCCAAATATCCACTTGCAGACTTTACAAACAGAGTGTTTCCAAACTGCTCTATGAACAGAAAGGTTAAACTCTGTGAGCTGAACGCACACATCACAAAGTAGTTTCTGAGAATGATTCTGTCTTGCTTTTATACGAAGATATTTCTTTTTCTACCATTGGCCTAAAATCGCTTGAAATCTCCAATTGCAATTTCGAGAAAAAGAGAGTTTCAAATTTCTCTGCCCAAAGAAAGGTTCAACTCTGTGAGCTGAATACACACAACAGAAAGAAGTTACTGAAAATTCTTCTGTCTAAAATTATATGAAGAAATCCCTTTTCCAACGAAGTCCTCAAAGAGGTCCAAATATCCACTTGCAGACTTAACAAATAGAGTGTTTCAAAACTGCTCTATGAACAGAAAGGTTAAACTCTGTGAGCTGAACGCACACATCACAAAGTAGTTTCTGAGAATGATTCTGTCTAGTTTTTATACGAAGATATTTCCTTTTCTAACATTGGCCTAAAATCGCTTGAAATCTCAAATTGCAAATTCCAGAAAAAGACAGTTTCAAACCTGCAGTGTGTAAGGAAAGGTTCAAATCTGTGAGTTGAATACACACAACACAAACAAGTTAGTGAGAATTCTTCTGTCTAGCATTATATGAAGAAATCCCGTTTCCAACGAAGTCGTCAAAGAGGTGCAAATATCCACTTGTACACTTTACAAACAGAGTGTTTCCAAACTGCTCTATGAACAGAAAGGTTAAACTCTGTGAGCTGAACGCACACATCACAAAGTATTTTCTGAGAATGATTCTGTCTAGTTTTTATATGAAGATATTTCCTTTTCTAACATTGGCCTCAAAGCGCTTGAAATCGCCAATTGCAATTCCCACAAAAAGAGAGTTTCAAATCTGCTCTGTCCAAAGAAAGGTTCAACTCTGTGAGCTGAATACACACAACACAAAGAAGTTACCGAAAATTCTTCTGTCTAGCATTATATGAAGAAATCCCGTTTCCAACGAAGTCCTCAAAGAGGTCCAAATATCCACTTGCAGACTTTACAAACAGAGTGTTTCCAAACTGCTCTATGAACAGAAAGGTTCAACTCTGTGAGCTGAATACACACAACACAGAGAAGTTACTGAGAATTCTTCTGTCTAGCATTATATGAAGAAATCCCGTTTCCAACGAAGTCCTCAAAGAGGTCCAAATATCCACTTGCAGACTTTACAAACAGAGTGTTTCCAAACTGCTCTATGAACAGAAAGGTTCAACTCTGTGAGCTGAATGCGCACATCACATAGTAGTTTCTGAGAATGATTCTGTCTAGTTTTTATACGAAGATATTTCCTTTTCTAACATTGGCCTAAAATTGCTGGAAATCTCCAATTGCAATTTCGACAAAAAGAGAGTTTCAAATCTGCTCTGTCCAAAGAAAGGTTCAACTCTGTGAGCTGAATACACACAACACAAAGAAGTTACTGAAAATTCTTCTGTCTAGCATTATATGAAGAAATCCCGTTTCCAACGAAGTCCTCAAAGAGGTCCAAATATCCACTTGCAGACTTTACAAACAGAGTGTTTCCAAACTGCTCTATGAACAGAAAGGTTAAACTCTGTGAGCTGAACGCACACATCACAAAGTAGTTTCTGAGAATGATTCTGTCTAGTTTTTATACGAAGATATTTCCTTTTCTACCATTGACCTCAAATCGCTTGAAATCTCAAATTGCAAATTCCAGAAAAAGACAGTTTCAAACCTGCAGTGTGTAAGGAAAGGTTCAAATCTGTGAGTTCAATACACACAACACAAAGAAGTTAGTGAGAATTCTTCTGTCTAGAATTATATGAAGAAATCCCGTTTCCAACGAAGTCCTCAAAGAGGTCCAAATATCCACTTGCAGACTTTACAAACAGAGTGTTTCCAAACTGCTCTATGAACAGAAAGGTTAAACTCTGTGAGCTGAAGGCACACATCACAAAGTAGTTTCTGAGAATGATTCTGTCTACTTTTTATACGAAGATATTTCCTTGTCTAACATTGGCCTCAAATCGCTTGAAATCGCCAATTGCAAATTCCAGATAAAGAGAGTTTCAAACCTGCTGTGTGTAAGGAAAGGTTCAACTCTGTGAGCTGAATACACACAACACAAAGAAGTTACTGAGAATTCTTCTGTCTAGCATTATATGAAGAAATCCCGTTTCCAACGAAGTCCTCAAAGAGGTCCAAATATCCACTTGCAGACTTTACAAACAGAGTGTTTCCAAACTGCTCTATGAACAGAAAGGTTAAACTCTGTGAGCTGAACGCACAGATCACAAAGTAGTTTCTGAGAATGATTCTGTCTTGTTTTTATACGAAGATATTTCCTTTTCTACCATTGGCCTAAAATCGCTTGAAATCTCCAATTGCAATTTCGACAAAAAGAGAGTTTCAAATTTCTCTGCCCAAAGAAAGGTTCAACTCTGTGAGGTGAATACACACAACAGAAAGAAGTTACTGAAAATTCTTCTGTCTAACATTATATGAAGAAATCCCGTTTCCAACGAAGTCCTCAAAGAGGTCCAAATATCCACTTGCAGACTTTACAAACAGAGTGTTTCCAATCTGCTCTATGAACAGAAAGGTTAAACTCTGTGAGCTGAACGCACACATCACAAAGTAGTTTCTGAGAATGATTCTGTCTAGTTTTTATACGAAGAAATTTCCTTTTCTAACATTGGCCTAAAATCGCTTGAAATCTCAAATTGCAATTTCCAGAAAAAGACAGTTTCAAACCTGCAGTGTGTAAGGAAAGGTTCAAATCTGTGAGTTGAATACACACAACACAAAGAAGTTAGTGAGAATTCTTCTGTCTAGCATTATATGAAGAAATCCCGTTTCCAACGAAGTCGTCAAAGAGGTGCAAATATCCACTTGTACACTTTACAAACAGAGTGTTTCCAAACTGCTCTATGAACAGAAAGGTTAAACTCTGTGAGCTGAACGCACACATCACAAAGTGGTTTCTGAGAATGATTCTGTCTAGTTTTTATATGAAGATATTTCCTTTTCTAACATTGGCCTCAAAGCGCTTGAAATCTCCAATTGCAATTCCCACAAAAAGAGAGTTTCAAATCTGCTCTGTCCAAAGAAAAGTTCAACTCTGTGAGCTGAATACACACAACACAAAGAAGTTACCGAAAATTCTTCTGTCTAGCATTATATGAAGAAATCCCGTTTCCAACGAAGTCCTCAAAGAGGTCCAAATATCCACTTGCAGACTTTACAAACAGAGTGTTTCCAAACTGCTCTATGAACAGAAAGGTTCAACTCTGTGAGCTGAATACACACAACACAGAGAAGTTACTGAGAATTCTTCTGTCTAGCATTATATGAAGAAATCCCGTTTCCAACGAAGTCCTCAAAGAGGTCCAAATATCCACTTGCAACTTTACAAACAGAGTGTTTCCAAACTGCTCTATGAACAGAAAGGTTCAACTCTGTGAGCTGAAGGCGCACATCACATAGTAGTTTCTGAGAATGATTCTGTCTAGTTTTTATACGAAGATATTTCCTTTTCTAACATTGGCCTCAAATTGCTGGAAATCTCCAATTGCAATTTCGACAAAAAGAGAGTTTCAAATCTGCTTTGTCCAAAGAAAGGTTCAACTCTGTGAGCTGAATACACACAACACAAAGAAGTTACTGAAAATTCTTCTGTCTAGCATTATAAGAAGAAATCCCGTTTCCAACGAAGTCCTCAAAGAGGTCCAAATATCCACTTGGAGACTTTACAAACAGAGTGTTTCCAAACTGCTCTATGAACAGAAAGGTTAAACTCTGTGAGCTGAACGCACACATCACAAAGTAGTTTCTGAGAATGATTCTGTCTAGTTTTTATACGAAGATATTTCCTTTTCTACCATTGGCCTAAAATCGCTTGAAATCTCCAATTGCAATTTCGACAAAAAGAGAGTTTCAAATTTCTCTGCCCAAAGAAAGGTTCAACTCTGTGAGGTGAATACACACAACAGAAAAAAGTTACTGAAAATTCTTCTGTCTAACATTATATGAAGAAATCCCGTTTCCAACGAAGTCCTCAAAGAGGTCCAAATATCCACTTGCAGACTTTACAAACAGAGTGTTTCCAATCTGCTCTATGAACAGAAAGGTTAAACTCTGTGAGCTGAATGCACACATCTGATAGTAGTTTCTCAGAATCATTCTGTCTAGTTTTTATACCAAGATATTTCCTTTTCTAACATTGGCGTAAAATCGCTTGTAATCTCCAATTGCAATTTCCAGAAAAAGAGAGTTTCAAATCTGCTCTGTCCAAAGAAAGGTTCAACTCTGTCAGGTGAATACACACAACACAAAGAAGTTACTGAGAATTCTTCTGTCTAGCATTATATTAAGAAAAACCGTTTCCAACGAAGTCCTCAAAGAGGTCCAAGTATCCACTTGCAGACTTAACAAATAGAATGTTTCAAAACTGCTCTATGAACAGAAAGGTTAAACTCTGTGAGCTGAACGCACACATCACAAAGTAGTTTCTGAGAATGATTCTGTCTAGTTTTTATACGAAGAAATTTCCTTTTCTAACATTGGCCTAAAATCGCTTGAAATCTCAAATTGCAATTTCCAGAAAAAGACAGTTTCAAACCTGCAGTGTGTAAGGAAAGGTTCAAATCTGTGAGTTGAATACACACAACACAAAGAAGTTAGTGAGAATTCTTCTGTCTAGCATTATATGAAGAAATCCCGTTTCCAACGAAGTCGTCAAAGAGGTGCAAATATCCACTTGTACACTTTACAAACAGAGTGTTTCCAAACTGCTCTATGAACAGAAAGGTTAAACTCTGTGAGCTGAACGCACACATCACAAAGTGGTTTCTGAGAATGATTCTGTCTAGTTTTTATATGAAGATATTTCCTTTTCTAACATTGGCCTCAAAGCGCTTGAAATCTCCAATTGCAATTCCCACAAAAAGAGAGTTTCAAATCTGCTCTGTCCAAAGAAAAGTTCAACTCTGTGAGCTGAATACACACAACACAAAGAAGTTACCGAAAATTCTTCTGTCTAGCATTATATGAAGAAATCCCGTTTCCAACGAAGTCCTCAAAGAGGTCCAAATATCCACTTGCAGACTTTACAAACAGAGTGTTTCCAAACTGCTCTATGAACAGAAAGGTTCAACTCTGTGAGCTGAATACACACAACACAGAGAAGTTACTGAGAATTCTTCTGTCTAGCATTATATGAAGAAATCCCGTTTCCAACGAAGTCCTCAAAGAGGTCCAAATATCCACTTGCAACTTTACAAACAGAGTGTTTCCAAACTGCTCTATGAACAGAAAGGTTCAACTCTGTGAGCTGAAGGCGCACATCACATAGTAGTTTCTGAGAATGATTCTGTCTAGTTTTTATACGAAGATATTTCCTTTTCTAACATTGGCCTCAAATTGCTGGAAATCTCCAATTGCAATTTCGACAAAAAGAGAGTTTCAAATCTGCTTTGTCCAAAGAAAGGTTCAACTCTGTGAGCTGAATACACACAACACAAAGAAGTTACTGAAAATTCTTCTGTCTAGCATTATAAGAAGAAATCCCGTTTCCAACGAAGTCCTCAAAGAGGTCCAAATATCCACTTGGAGACTTTACAAACAGAGTGTTTCCAAACTGCTCTATGAACAGAAAGGTTAAACTCTGTGAGCTGAACGCACACATCACAAAGTAGTTTCTGAGAATGATTCTGTCTAGTTTTTATACGAAGATATTTCCTTTTCTAACATTGGCCTCAAATCGCTTGAAATCTCAAATTGCAAATTCCAGAAAAAGACAGTTTCAAACCTGCAGTGTGTAAGGAAAGGTTCAAATCTGTGAGTTGAATACACACAACACAAAGAAGTTAGTGAGAATTCTTCTGTCTAGAATTATATGAAGAAATCCCGTTTCGAACGAAGTCCTCAAAGAGGTCCAAATATCCACTTGCAGACTTTACAAACAGAGTGTTTCCAAACTGCTCTATGAACAGAAAGGTTAAACTCTGTGAGCTGAAGGCACACATCACAAAGTAGTTTCTGAGAATGATTCTGTCTAGTTTTTATACGAAGATATTTCCTTGTCTAACATTGGCCTCAAATCGCTTGAAATCGCCAATTGCAAATTCCAGATAAAGAGAGTTTCAAACCTGCTCTGTGTAAGGAAAGGTTCAACTCTGTGAGCTGAATACACACAACACAAAGAAGTTACTGAGAATTCTTCTGTCTAGCATTATATGAAGAAATCCCGTTTCCAACGAAGTCCTCAAAGAGGTCCAAATATCCACTTGCAGAATTTACAAACAGAGTGTTTCCAAACTGCTCTATGAACAGAAAGGTTAAACTCTGTGAGCTGAACGCACACATCACAAAGTAGTTTCTGAGAATGATTCTGTCTTGTTTTTATACGAAGATATTTCCTTTTCTACCATTGGCCTAAAATCGCTTGAAATCTCCAATTGCAATTTCGAGAAAAAGAGAGTTTCAAATTTCTCTGCCCAAAGAAAGGTTCAACTCTGTGAGCTGAATACACACAACAGAAAGAAGTTACTGAAAATTCTTCTGTCTAAAATTATATGAAGAAATCCCTTTTCCAACGAAGTCCTCAAAGAGGTCCAAATATCCACTTGCAGACTTAACAAATAGAGTGTTTCAAAACTGCTCTATGAACAGAAAGGTTAAACTCTGTGAGCTGAACGCACACATCACAAAGTAGTTTCTGAGAATGATTCTGTCTAGTTTTTATACGAAGATATTTCCTTTTCTAACATTGGGCTAAAATCGCTTGAAATCTCAAATTGCAAATTCCAGAAAAAGACAGTTTCAAACCTGCAGTGTGTAAGGAAAGGTTCAAATCTGTGAGTTGAATACACACAACACAAACAAGTTAGTGAGAATTCTTCTGTCTAGCATTATATGAAGAAATCCCGTTTCCAACGAAGTCCTCAAAGAGGTGCAAATATCCACTTGTACACTTTACAAACAGAGTGTTTCCAAACTGCTCTATGAACAGAAAGGTTAAACTCTGTGAGCTGAACGCACACATCACAAAGTAGTTTCTGAGAATGATTCTGTCTAGTTTTTATATAAAGATATTTCCTTTTCTAACATTGGCTTCAAAGCGCTTGAAATCTCCAATTGCAATTCCCACAAAAAGAGAGTTTCAAATCTGCTCTGTCCAAAGAAAGGTTCAACTCTGTGAGCTGAATACACACAACACAAAGAAGTTACCGAAAATTCTTCTGTCTAGCATTATATGAAGAAATCCCGTTTCCAACGAAGTCCTCAAAGAGGTCCAAATATCCACTTGCAGACTTTACAAACAGAGTGTTTCCAAACTGCTCTATGAACAGAAAGGTTCAACTCTGTGAGCTGAATACACACAACACAGAGAAGTTACTGAGAATTCTTCTGTCTAGCATTATATGAAGAAATCCCGTTTCCAACGAAGTCCTCAAAGAGGTCCAAATATCCACTTGCAGACTTTACAAACAGAGTGTTTCCAAACTGCTCTATGAACAGAAAGGTTCAACTCTGTGAGCTGAATGCGCACATCACATAGTAGTTTCTGAGAATGATTCTGTCTAGTTTTTATACGAAGATATTTCCTTTTCTAACATTGGCCTAAAATTGCTGGAAATCTCCAATTGCAATTTCGACAAAAAGAGAGTTTCAAATCTGCTCTGTCCAAAGAAAGGTTCAACTCTGTGAGCTGAATACACACAACACAAAGAAGTTACTGAAAATTCTTCTGTCTAGCATTATAAGAAGAAATCCCGTTTCCAACGAAGTCCTCAAAGAGGTCCAAATATCCACTTGCAGACTTTACAAACAGAGTGTTTCCAAACTGCTCTATGAACAGAAAGGTTAAACTCTGTGAGCTGAACGCACACATCACAAAGTAGTTTCTGAGAATGATTCTGTCTAGTTTTTATACGAAGATATTTCCTTTTCTACCATTGACCTCAAATCGCTTGAAATCTCAAATTGCAAATTCCAGAAAAAGACAGTTTCAAACCTGCAGTGTGTAAGGAAAGGTTCAAATCTGTGAGTTGAATACACACAACACAAAGAAGTTAGTGAGAATTCTTCTGTCTAGAATTATATGAAGAAATCCCGTTTCCAACGAAGTCCTCAAAGAGGTCCAAATATCCACTTGCAGACTTTACAAACAGAGTGTTTCCAAACTGCTCTATGAACAGAAAGGTTAAACTCTGTGAGCTGAAGGCACACATCACAAAGTAGTTTCTGAGAATGATTCTGTCTAGTTTTTATACGAAGATATTTCCTTGTCTAACATTGGCCTCAAATCGCTTGAAATCGCCAATTGCAAATTCCAGATAAAGAGAGTTTCAAACCTGCTGTGTGTAAGGAAAGGTTCAACTCTGTGAGCTGAATACACACAACACAAAGAAGTTACTGAGAATTCTTCTGTCTAGCATTATATGAAGAAATCCCGTTTCCAACGAAGTCCTCAAAGAGGTCCAAATATCCACTTGCAGACTTTACAAACAGAGTGTTTCCAAACTGCTCTATGAACAGAAAGGTTAAACTCTGTGAGCTGAACGCACACATCACAAAGTAGTTTCTGAGAATGATTCTGTCTTGCTTTTATACGAAGATATTTCTTTTTCTACCATTGGCCTAAAATCGCTTGAAATCTCCAATTGCAATTTCGAGAAAAAGAGAGTTTCAAATTTCTCAGCCCAAAGAAAGGTTCAACTCTGTGAGCTGAATACACACAACAGAAAGAAGTTACTGAAAATTCTTCTGTCTAAAATTATATGAAGAAATCCCTTTTCCAACGAAGTCCTCAAAGAGGTCCAAATATCCACTTGCAGACTTAACAAATAGAGTGTTTCAAAACTGCTCTATGAACAGAAAGGTTAAACTCTGTGAGCTGAACGCACACATCACAAAGTAGTTTCTGAGAATGATTCTGTCTAGTTTTTATACGAAGATATTTCCTTTTCTAACATTGGCCTAAAATCGCTTGAAATCTCCAATTGCAAATTCCAGAAAAAGACAGTTTCAAACCTGCAGTGTGTAAGGAAAGGTTCAAATCTGTGAGTTGAATACACACAACACAAACAAGTTAGTGAGAATTCTTCTGTCTAGCATTATATGAAGAAATCCCGTTTCCAACGAAGTCGTCAAAGAGGTGCAAATATCCACTTGTACACTTTACAAACAGAGTGTTTCCAAACTGCTCTATGAACAGAAAGGTTAAACTCTGTGAGCTGAACGCACACATCACAAAGTAGTTTCTGAGAATGATTCTGTCTAGTTTTTATATGAAGATATTTCCTTTTCTAACATTGGCCTCAAAGCGCTTGAAATCGCCAATTGCAATTCCCACAAAAAGAGAGTTTCAAATCTGCTCTGTCCAAAGAAAGGTTCAACTCTGTGAGCTGAATACACACAACACAAAGAAGTTACCGAAAATTCTTCTGTCTAGCATTATATGAAGAAATCCCGTTTCCAACGAAGTCCTCAAAGAGTTCCAAATATCCACTTGCAGACTTTACAAACAGAGTGTTTCCAAACTGCTCTATGAACAGAAAGGTTCAACTCTGTGAGCTGAATACACACAACACAGAGAAGTTACTGAGAATTCTTCTGTCTAGCATTATATGAAGAAATCCCGTTTCCAACGAAGTCCTCAAAGAGGTCCAAATATCCACTTGCAGACTTTACAAACAGAGTGTTTCCAAACTGCTCTATGAACAGAAAGGTTCAACTCTGTGAGCTGAAGGCGCACATCACATAGTAGTTTCTGAGAATCATTCTGTCTAGTTTTTATACGAAGATATTTCCTTTTCTAACATTGGCCTAAAATTGCTGGAAATCTCCAATTGCAATTTCGACAAAAAGAGAGTTTCAAATCTGCTCTGTCCAAAGAAACGTTCAACTCTGTGAGCTGAATACACACAACACAAAGAAGTTACTGAAAATTCTTCTGTCTAGCATTATAAGAAGAAATCCCGTTTCCAACGAAGTCCTCAAAGAGGTCCAAATATCCACTTGCAGACTTTACAAACAGAGTGTTTCCAAACTGCTCTATGAACAGAAAGGTTAAACTCTGTGAGCTGAACGCACACATCACAACGTAGTTTCTGAGAATGATTCTGTCTAGTTTTTATACGAAGATATTTCCTTTTCTACCATTGACCTCAAATCGCTTGAAATCTCAAATTGCAAATTCCAGAAAAAGACAGTTTCAAACCTGCAGTGTGTAAGGAAAGGTTCAAATCTGTGAGCTGAATACACACAACACAAAGAAGTTAGTGAGAATTCTTCTGTCTAGAATTATATGAAGAAATCCCGTTTCAAACGAAGTCCTCAAAGAGATCCAAATATCCACTTGCAGACTTTAGAAACAGAGTGTTTCCAAACTGCTCTATGAACAGAAAGGTTAAACTCTGTGAGCTGAATGCACACATCACATAGTAGTTTCTGAGAATGATTCTGTCTAGTTTTTATACCAAGATATTTCCTTTTCTAACATTGGCGTAAAATCGCTTGAAATCTCCAATTGCAATTTCCAGAAAAAGAGAGTTTCAAATCTGCTGTGTGTAAGGAAAGGTTCAACTCTGTGAGCTGAATACACACAACACAAAGAAGTTACTGAAAATTCTTCTGTCTAGCACTATATGAAGAAATCCCGTTTCCAACGAATTCCTCAAAGAGGTCCAAATATCCACTTGCAGACTTTACAAACAGAGTGTTTCCGCTCTATGAACAGAAAGGTTCAACTCTGTGAGCTGAATACACACAACACAAAGAAGTTACTGAGAATTCTTCTGTCTAGCATTATATGAAGAAATGCCTTTTCCAACGAAGTCCTCAAAGAGGTCCAAATATCCACTTGCAGACTTTACAGAGTGTTTCCAAACTGCTCTAAGAACAGAAAGGTTCAACTCTGTGAGCTGAATCCGCACATCACATAGCAGTTTCTGAGAATGATTCTGTCTAGTTTTTATACCAAGATATTTCCTTTTCTAACATTGGCGTAAAATCGCTTGTAATCTCCAATTGCAATTTCCAGAAAAAGAGAGTTTCAAATCTGCTCTGTCCAAAGAAAGGTTCAACTCTGTGAGCTGAATACACACAACACAAAGAAGTTACTGAGAATTCTTCTGTCTAGCATTATATGAAGAAATCCCGTTTCCAACGAAGTCCTCAATGACGACCAAATATCCACTTGCAGACTTTACAAACAGAGTGTTTCCAAACTTCTCTATGAAAAGAAAGGTTAAACTCTGTGAGCTGAACGCACACCTCACACACTACATTCTGAGAATGATTCTGTCTAGTTTTTATACGAAGATATTTCCTTTTCTAACATTGGCCTCAAATCGCTTGAAATCTCAAATTGCAAATTCCAGAAAAAGACAGTTTCAAACCTGCAGTGTGTAAGGAAAGGTTCAAATCTGTGAGTTGAATACACACAACACAAAGAAGTTAGTGAGAATTCTTCTGTCTAGAATTATATGAAGAAATCCCGTTTCCAACGAAGTCCTCAAAGAGGTCCAAATATCCACTTGCAGACTTTACAAACAGAGTGTTTCCAAACTGCTCTATGAACAGAAAGGTTAAACTCTGTGAGCTGAAGGCACACATCACAAAGTAGTTTCTGAGAATGATTCTGTCTAGTTTTTATACGAAGATATTTCCTTGTCTAACATTGGCCTCAAATCGCTTGAAATCGCCAATTGCAAATTCCAGATAAAGAGAGTTTCAAACCTGCTCTGTGTAAGGAAAGGTTCAACTCTGTGAGCTGAATACACACAACACAAAGAAGTTACTGAGAATTCTTCTGTCTAGCATTATATGTAGAAATCCCGTTTCCAACGAAGTCCTCAAAGAGGTCCAAATATCCACTTGCAGACTTTACAAACAGAGTGTTTCCAAACTGCTCTATGAACAGAAAGGTTAAACTCTGTGAGCTGAACGCACACATCACAAAGTAGTTTCTGAGAATGATTCTGTCTTGTTTTTATACGAAGATATTTCCTTTTCTACCGTTGGCCTAAAATCGCTTGAAATCTCCAATTGCAATTTCGAGAAAAAGAGAGTTTCAAATTTCTCTGCCCAAAGAAAGGTTCAACTCTGTGAGCTGAATACACACAACAGAAAGAAGTTACTGAAAATTCTTCTGTCTAAAATTATATGAAGAAATCCCTTTTCCAACGAAGTCCTCAAAGAGGTCCAAATATCCACTTGCAGACTTAACAAATAGAGTGTTTCAAAACTGCTCTATGAACAGAAAGGTTAAACTCTGTGAGCTGAACGCACACATCACAAAGTAGTTTCTGAGAATGATTCTGTCTAGTTTTTATACGAAGATATTTCCTTTTCTAACATTGGGCTAAAATCGCTTGAAATCTCAAATTGCAAATTCCAGAAAAAGACAGTTTGAAACCTGCAGTGTGTAAGGAAAGGTTCAAATCTGTGAGTTGAATACACACAACACAAACAAGTTAGTGAGAATTCTTCTGTCTAGCATTATATGAAGAAATCCCGTTTCCAACGAAGTCCTCAAAGAGGTGCAAATATCCACTTGTACACTTTACAAACAGAGTGTTTCCAAACTGCTCTATGAACAGAAAGGTTAAACTCTGTGAGCTGAACGCACACATCACAAAGTAGTTTCTGAGAATGATTCTGTCTAGTTTTTATATGAAGATATTTCCTTTTCTAACATTGGCTTCAAAGCGCTTGAAATCTCCAATTGCAATTCCCACAAAAAGAGAGTTTCAAATCTGCTCTGTCCAAAGAAAGGTTCAACTCTGTGAGCTGAATACACACAACACAAAGAAGTTACCGAAAATTCTTCTGTCTAGCATTATATGAAGAAATCCCGTTTCCAACGAAGTCCTCAAAGAGGTCCAAATATCCACTTGCAGACTTTACAAACAGAGTGTTTCCAAACTGCTCTATGAACAGAAAGGTTCAACTCTGTGAGCTGAATACACACAACACAGAGAAGTTACTGAGAATTCTTCTGTCTAGCATTATATGAAGAAATCCCGTTTCCAACGAAGTCCTCAAAGAGGTCCAAATATCCACTTGCAGACTTTACAAACAGAGTGTTTCCAAACTGCTCTATGAACAGAAAGGTTCAACTCTGTGAGCTGAATACACACAACACAGAGAAGTTACTGAGAATTCTTCTGTCTAGCATTATATGAAGAAATCCCGTTTCCAACGAAGTCCTCAAAGAGGTCCAAATATCCACTTGCAGACTTTACAAACAGAGTGTTTCCAAACTGCTCTATGAACAGAAAGGTTCAACTCTGTGAGCTGAAGGCGCACATCACATAGTAGTTTCTGAGAATCATTCTGTCTAGTTTTTATACGAAGATATTTCCTTTTCTAACATTGGCCTAAAATTGCTGGAAATCTCCAATTGCAATTTCGACAAAAAGAGAGTTTCAAATCTGCTCTGTCCAAAGAAACGTTCAACTCTGTGAGCTGAATACACACAACACAAAGAAGTTACTGAAAATTCTTCTGTCTAGCATTATAAGAAGAAATCCCGTTTCCAACGAAGTCCTCAAAGAGGTCCAAATATCCACTTGCAGACTTTACAAACAGAGTGTTTCCAAACTGCTCTATGAACAGAAAGGTTAAACTCTGTGAGCTGAACGCACACATCACAAAGCAGTTTCTGAGAATGATTCTGTCTAGTTTTTATACGAAGATATTTCCTTTTCTACCATTGACCTCAAATCGCTTGAAATCTCAAATTGCAAATTCCAGAAAAAGACAGTTTCAAACCTGCAGTGTGTAAGGAAAGGTTCAAATCTGTGAGCTGAATACACACAACACAAAGAAGTTAGTGAGAATTCTTCTGTCTAGAATTATATGAAGAAATCCCGTTTCCAACGAAGTCCTCAAAGAGATCCAAATATCCACTTGCAGACTTTAGAAACAGAGTGTTTCCAAACTGCTCTATGAACAGAAAGGTTAAACTCTGTGAGCTGAATGCACACATCACATAGTAGTTTCTGAGAATGATTCTGTCTAGTTTTTATACCAAGATATTTCCTTTTCTAACATTGGCGTAAAATCGCTTGAAATCTCCAATTGCAATCTCCAGAAAAAGAGAGTTTCAAATCTGCTGTGTGTAAGGAAAGGTTCAACTCTGTGAGCTGAATACACACAACACAAAGAAGTTACTGAAAATTCTTCTGTCTAGCACTATATGAAGAAATCCCGTTTCCAACGAATTCCTCAAAGAGGACCAAATATCCACTTGCAGACTTTACAAACAGAGTGTTTCCGCTCTATGAACAGAAAGGTTCAACTCTGTGAGCTGAATACACACAACACAAAGAAGTTACTGAGAATTCTTCTGTCTAGCATTATATGAAGAAATGCCTTTTCCAACGAAGTCCTCAAAGAGGTCCAAATATCCACTTGCAGACTTTACAGAGTGTTTCCAAACTGCTCTAAGAACAGAAAGGTTCAACTCTGTGAGCTGAATCCGCACATCACATAGCAGTTTCTGAGAATGATTCTGTCTAGTTTTTATACCAAGATATTTCCTTTTCTAACATTGGCGTAAAATCGCTTGTAATCTCCAATTGCAATTTCCAGAAAAAGAGAGTTTCAAATCTGCTCTGTCCAAAGAAAGGTTCAACTCTGTGAGCTGAATACACACAACACAAAGAAGTTACTGAGAATTCTTCTGTCTAGCATTATATGAAGAAATCCCGTTTCCAACGAAGTCCTCAATGACGTCCAAATATCCACTTGCAGACTTTACAAACAGAGTGTTTCCAAACTTCTCTATGAAAAGAAAGGTTAAACTCTGTGAGCTGAACGCACACCTCACACACTACATTCTGAGAATGATTCTGTCTAGTTTTTATACGAAGATATTTCCTTTTCTAACATTGGCCTCAAATCGCTTGAAATCTCAAATTGCAAATTCCAGAAAAAGACAGTTTCAAACCTGCAGTGTGTAAGGAAAGGTTCAAATCTGTGAGTTGAATACACACAACACAAAGAAGTTAGTGAGAATTCTTCTGTCTAGAATTATATGAAGAAATCCCGTTTCCAACGAAGTCCTCAAAGAGGTCCAAATATCCACTTGCAGACTTTACAAACAGAGTGTTTCCAAACTGCTCTATGAACAGAAAGGTTAAACTCTGTGAGCTGAACGCACACATCACAAAGTAGTTTCTGAGAATGATTCTGTCTTGTTTTTATACGAAGATATTTCCTTTTCTACCATTGGCCTAAAATCGCTTGAAATCTCCAATTGCAATTTCGAGAAAAAGAGAGTTTCAAATTTCTCTGCCCAAAGAAAGGTTCAACTCTGTGAGCTGAATACACACAACAGAAAGAAGTTACTGAAAATTCTTCTGTCTAAAATTATATGAAGAAATCCCTTTTCCAACGAAGTCCTCAAAGAGGTCCAAATATCCACTTGCAGACTTAACAAATAGAGTGTTTCAAAACTGCTCTATGAACAGAAAGGTTAAACTCTGTGAGCTGAACGCACACATCACAAAGTAGTTTCTGAGAATGATTCTGTCTAGTTTTTATACGAAGATATTTCCTTTTCTAACATTGGGCTAAAATCGCTTGAAATCTCAAATTGCAAATTCCAGAAAAAGACAGTTTGAAACCTGCAGTGTGTAAGGAAAGGTTCAAATCTGTGAGTTGAATACACACAACACAAACAAGTTAGTGAGAATTCTTCTGTCTAGCATTATATGAAGAAATCCCGTTTCCAACGAAGTCCTCAAAGAGGTGCAAATATCCACTTGTACACTTTACAAACAGAGTGTTTCCAAACTGCTCTATGAACAGAAAGGTTAAACTCTGTGAGCTGAACGCACACATCACAAAGTAGTTTCTGAGAATGATTCTGTCTAGTTTTTATATGAAGATATTTCCTTTTCTAACATTGGCTTCAAAGCGCTTGAAATCTCCAATTGCAATTCCCACAAAAAGAGAGTTTCAAATCTGCTCTGTCCAAAGAAAGGTTCAACTCTGTGAGCTGAATACACACAACACAAAGAAGTTACCGAAAATTCTTCTGTCTAGCATTATATGAAGAAATCCCGTTTCCAACGAAGTCCTCAAAGAGGTCCAAATATCCACTTGCAGACTTTACAAACAGAGTGTTTCCAAACTGCTCTATGAACAGAAAGGTTCAACTCTGTGAGCTGAATACACACAACACAGAGAAGTTACTGAGAATTCTTCTGTCTAGCATTATATGAAGAAATCCCGTTTCCAACGAAGTCCTCAAAGAGGTCCAAATATCCACTTGCAGACTTTACAAACAGAGTGTTTCCAAACTGCTCTATGAACAGAAAGGTTCAACTCTGTGAGCTGAATACACACAACACAGAGAAGTTACTGAGAATTCTTCTGTCTAGCATTATATGAAGAAATCCCGTTTCCAACGAAGTCCTCAAAGAGGTCCAAATATCCACTTGCAACTTTACAAACAGAGTGTTTCCAAACTGCTCTATGAACAGAAAGGTTCAACTCTGTGAGCTGAAGGCGCACATCACATAGTAGTTTCTGAGAATGATTCTGTCTAGTTTTTATACGAAGATATTTCCTTTTCTAACATTGGCCTAAAATTGCTGGAAATCTCCAATTGCAATTTCGACAAAAAGAGAGTTTCAAATCTGCTCTGTCCAAAGAAAGGTTCAACTCTGTGAGCTGAATACACACAACACAAAGAAGTTACTGAAAATTCTTCTGTCTAGCATTATAAGAAGAAATCCCGTTTCCAACGAAGTCCTCAAAGAGGTCCAAATATCCACTTGCAGACTTTACAAACAGAGTGTTTCCAAACTGCTCTATGAACAGAAAGGTTAAACTCTGTGAGCTGAAGGCACACATCACAAAGTAGTTTCTGAGAATGATTCTGTCTAGTTTTTATACGAAGATATTTCCTTTTCTACCATTGACCTCAAATCGCTTGAAATCTCAAATTGCAAATTCCAGAAAAAGACAGTTTCAAACCTGCAGTGTGTAAGGAAAGGTTCAAATCTGTGAGTTGAATACACACAACACAAAGAAGTTAGTGAGAATTCTTCTGTCTAGAATTATATGAAGAAATCCCGTTTCCAACGAAGTCCTCAAAGAGGTCCAAATATCCACTTGCAGACTTTACAAACAGAGTGTTTCCAAACTGCTCTATGAACAGAAAGGTTAAACTCTGTGAGCTGAACGCACACATCACAAAGTAGTTTCTGAGAATGATTCTGTCTAGTTTTTATACGAAGATATTTCCTTGTCTAACATTGGCCTCAAATCGCTTGAAATCGCCAATTGCAAATTCCAGATAAAGAGAGTTTCAAACCTGCTGTGTGTAAGGAAAGGTTCAACTCTGTGAGCTGAATACACACAACACAAAGAAGTTACTGAGAATTCTTCTGTCTAGCATTATATGAAGAAATCCCGTTTGCAACGAAGTCCTCAAAGAGGTCCAAATATCCACTTGCAGACTTTACAAACAGAGTGTTTCCAAACTGCTCTATGAACAGAAAGGTTAAACTCTGTGAGCTGAACGCACACATCACAAAGTAGTTTCTGAGAATGATTCTGTCTTGCTTTTATACGAAGATATTTCTTTTTCTACCATTGGCCTAAAATCGCTTGAAATCTCCAATTGCAATTTCGAGAAAAACAGAGTTTCAAATTTCTCTGCCCAAAGAAAGGTTCAACTCTGTGAGCTGAATACACACAACAGAAAGAAGTTACTGAAAATTCTTCTGTCTAAAATTATATGAAGAAATCCCTTTTCCAATGAAGTCCTCAAAGAGGTCCAAATATCCACTTGCAGACTTAACAAATAGAGTGTTTCAAAACTGCTCTATGAACAGAAAGGTTAAACTCTGTGAGCTGAACGCACACATCACAAAGTAGTTTCTGAGAATGATTCTGTCTAGTTTTTATACGAAGATATTTCCTTTTCTAACATTGGCCTAAAATCGCTTGAAATCTCAAATTGCAAATTCCAGAAAAAGACAGTTTCAAACCTGCAGTGTGTAAGGAAAGGTTCAAATCTGTGAGTTGAATACACACAACACAAACAAGTTAGTGAGAATTCTTCTGTCTAGCATTATATGAAGAAATCCCGTTTCCAACGAAGTCGTAAAAGAGGTGCAAATATCCACTTGTACACTTTACAAACAGAGTGTTTCCAAACTGCTCTATGAACAGAAAGGTTAAACTCTGTGAGTTGAATGCACACATCACAAAGTAGTTTCTGAGAATGATTCTGTCTAGTTTTTATATGAAGTTATTTCCTTTTCTAACATTGGCCTCAAAGCGCTTGAAATCTCCAATTGCAATTCCCACAAAAAGAGAGTTTCAAATCTGCTCTGTCCAAAGAAAGGTTCAACTCTGTGAGCTGAATACACACAACACAAAGAAGTTACCGAAAATTCTTCTGTCTAGCATTATATGAAGAAATCCCGTTTCCAACGAAGTCCTCAAAGAGGTCCAAATATCCACTTGCAAACTTTACAAACAGAGTGTTTCCAAACTGCTCTATGAACAGAAAGGTTCAACTCTGTGAGCTGAATACACACAACACAGAGAAGTTACTGAGAATTCTTCTGTCTAGCATTATATGAAGAAATCCCGTTTCCAACGAAGTCCTCAAAGAGGTCCAAATATCCACTTGCAGACTTTACAAACAGAGTGTTTCCAAACTGCTCTATGAACAGAAAGGTTCAACTCTGTGAGCTGAAGGCGCACATCACATAGTAGTTTCTGAGAATCATTCTGTCTAGTTTTTATACGAAGATATTTCCTTTTCTAACATTGGCCTAAAATTGCTGGAAATCTCCAATTGCAATTTCGACAAAAAGAGAGTTTCAAATCTGCTCTGTCCAAAGAAACGTTCAACTCTGTGAGCTGAATACACACAACACAAAGAAGTTACTGAAAATTCTTCTGTCTAGCATTATAAGAAGAAATCCCGTTTCCAACGAAGTCCTCAAAGAGGTCCAAATATCCACTTGCAGACTTTACAAACAGAGTGTTTCCAAACTGCTCTATGAACAGAAAGGTTAAACTCTGTGAGCTGAACGCACACATCACAAAGTAGTTTCTGAGAATGATTCTGTCTAGTTTTTATACGAAGATATTTCCTTTTCTACCATTGACCTCAAATCGCTTGAAATCTCAAATTGCAAATTCCAGAAAAAGACAGTTTCAAACCTGCAGTGTGTAAGGAAAGGTTCAAATCTGTGAGCTGAATACACACAACACAAAGAAGTTAGTGAGAATTCTTCTGTCTAGAATTATATGAAGAAATCCCGTTTCCAACGAAGTCCTCAAAGAGATCCAAATATCCACTTGCAGACTTTAGAAACAGAGTGTTTCCAAACTGCTCTATGAACAGAAAGGTTAAACTCTGTGAGCTGAATGCACACATCACATAGTAGTTTCTGAGAATGATTCTGTCTAGTTTTTATACCAAGATATTTCCTTTTCTAACATTGGCGTAAAATCGCTTGAAATCTCCAATTGCAATTTCCAGAAAAAGAGAGTTTCAAATCTGCTGTGTGTAAGGAAAGGTTCAACTCTGTGAGCTGAATACACACAACACAAAGAAGTTACTGAAAATTCTTCTGTCTAGCACTATATGAAGAAATCCCGTTTCCAACGAATTCCTCAAAGAGGACCAAATATCCACTTGCAGACTTTACAAACAGAGTGTTTCCGCTCTATGAACAGAAAGGTTCAACTCTGTGAGCTGAATACACACAACACAAAGAAGTTACTGAGAATTCTTCTGTCTAGCATTATATGAAGAAATGCCTTTTCCAACGAAGTCCTCAAAGAGGTCCAAATATCCACTTGCAGACTTTACAGAGTGTTTCCAAACTGCTCTAAGAACAGAAAGGTTCAACTCTGTGAGCTGAATCCGCACATCACATAGCAGTTTCTGAGAATGATTCTGTCTAGTTTTTATACCAAGATATTTCCTTTTCTAACATTGGCGTAAAATCGCTTGTAATCTCCAATTGCAATTTCCAGAAAAAGAGAGTTTCAAATCTGCTCTGTCCAAAGAAAGGTTCAACTCTGTGAGCTGAATACACACAACACAAAGAAGTTACTGAGAATTCTTCTGTCTAGCATTATATGAAGAAATCCCGTTTCCAACGAAGTCCTCAATGACGTCCAAATATCCACTTGCAGACTTTACAAACAGAGTGTTTCCAAACTTCTCTATGAAAAGAAAGGTTAAACTCTGTGAGCTGAACGCACACCTCACACACTACATTCTGAGAATGATTCTGTCTAGTTTTTATACGAAGATATTTCCTTTTCTAACATTGGCCTCAAATCGCTTGAAATCTCAAATTGCAAATTCCAGAAAAAGACAGTTTCAAACCTGCAGTGTGTAAGGAAAGGTTCAAATCTGTGAGTTGAATACACACAACACAAAGAAGTTAGTGAGAATTCTTCTGTCTAGAATTATATGAAGAAATCCCGTTTCCAACGAAGTCCTCAAAGAGGTCCAAATATCCACTTGCAGACTTTACAAACAGAGTGTTTCCAAACTGCTCTATGAACAGAAAGGTTAAACTCTGTGAGCTGAACGCACACATCACAAAGTAGTTTCTGAGAATGATTCTGTCTTGTTTTTATACGAAGATATTTCCTTTTCTACCATTGGCCTAAAATCGCTTGAAATCTCCAATTGCAATTTCGAGAAAAAGAGAGTTTCAAATTTCTCTGCCCAAAGAAAGGTTCAACTCTGTGAGCTGAATACACACAACAGAAAGAAGTTACTGAAAATTCTTCTGTCTAAAATTATATGAAGAAATCCCTTTTCCAACGAAGTCCTCAAAGAGGTCCAAATATCCACTTGCAGACTTAACAAATAGAGTGTTTCAAAACTGCTCTATGAACAGAAAGGTTAAACTCTGTGAGCTGAACGCACACATCACAAAGTAGTTTCTGAGAATGATTCTGTCTAGTTTTTATACGAAGATATTTCCTTTTCTAACATTGGGCTAAAATCGCTTGAAATCTCAAATTGCAAATTCCAGAAAAAGACAGTTTGAAACCTGCAGTGTGTAAGGAAAGGTTCAAATCTGTGAGTTGAATACACACAACACAAACAAGTTAGTGAGAATTCTTCTGTCTAGCATTATATGAAGAAATCCCGTTTCCAACGAAGTCCTCAAAGAGGTGCAAATATCCACTTGTACACTTTACAAACAGAGTGTTTCCAAACTGCTCTATGAACAGAAAGGTTAAACTC
This sequence comes from Pan troglodytes, assembly GCF_028858775.2. Lineage (NCBI taxonomy): Eukaryota > Metazoa > Chordata > Mammalia > Primates > Hominidae > Pan > Pan troglodytes. The sequence continues at coordinate 95,992,797 of NC_086015.1, forward strand.
TGTGAGCTGAACGCACACATCACAAAGTAGTTTCTGAGAATGATTCTGTCTAGTTTTTATATGAAGATATTTCCTTTTCTAACATTGGCTTCAAAGCGCTTGAAATCTCCAATTGCAATTCCCACAAAAAGAGAGTTTCAAATCTGCTCTGTCCAAAGAAAGGTTCAACTCTGTGAGCTGAATACACACAACACAAAGAAGTTACCGAAAATTCTTCTGTCTAGCATTATATGAAGAAATCCCGTTTCCAACGAAGTCCTCAAAGAGGTCCAAATATCCACTTGCAGACTTTACAAACAGAGTGTTTCCAAACTGCTCTATGAACAGAAAGGTTCAACTCTGTGAGCTGAATACACACAACACAGAGAAGTTACTGAGAATTCTTCTGTCTAGCATTATATGAAGAAATCCCGTTTCCAACGAAGTCCTCAAAGAGGTCCAAATATCCACTTGCAGACTTTACAAACAGAGTGTTTCCAAACTGCTCTATGAACAGAAAGGTTCAACTCTGTGAGCTGAATACACACAACACAGGGAAGTTACTGAGAATTCTTCTGTCTAGCATTATATGAAGAAATCCCGTTTCCAACGAAGTCCTCAAAGAGGTCCAAATATCCACTTGCAACTTTACAAACAGAGTGTTTCCAAACTGCTCTATGAACAGAAAGGTTCAACTCTGTGAGCTGAAGGCGCACATCACATAGTAGTTTCTGAGAATGATTCTGTCTAGTTTTTATACGAAGATATTTCCTTTTCTAACATTGGCCTAAAATTGCTGGAAATCTCCAATTGCAATTTCGACAAAAAGAGAGTTTCAAATCTGCTCTGTCCAAAGAAAGGTTCAACTCTGTGAGCTGAATACACACAACACAAAGAAGTTACTGAAAATTCTTCTGTCTAGCATTATAAGAAGAAAACCCGTTTCCAACGAAGTCCTCAAAGAGGTCCAAATATCCACTTGCAGACTTTACAAACAGAGTGTTTCCAAACTGCTCTATGAACAGAAAGGTTAAACTCTGTGAGCTGAAGGCACACATCACAAAGTAGTTTCTGAGAATGATTCTGTCTAGTTTTTATACGAAGATATTTCCTTTTCTACCATTGACCTCAAATCGCTTGAAATCTCAAATTGCAAATTCTAGAAAAAGACAGTTTCAAACCTGCAGTGTGTAAGGAAAGGTTCAAATCTGTGAGTTGAATACACACAACACAAAGAAGTTAGTGAGAATTCTTCTGTCTAGAATTATATGAAGAAATCCCGTTTCCAACGAAGTCCTCAAAGAGGTCCAAATATCCACTTGCAGACTTTACAAACAGAGTGTTTCCAAACTGCTCTATGAACAGAAAGGTTAAACTCTGTGAGCTGAACGCACACATCACAAAGTAGTTTCTGAGAATGATTCTGTCTAGTTTTTATACGAAGATATTTCCTTGTCTAACATTGGCCTCAAATCGCTTGAAATCGCCAATTGCAAATTCCAGATAAAGAGAGTTTCAAACCTGCTGTGTGTAAGGAAAGGTTCAACTCTGTGAGCTGAATACACACAACACAAAGAAGTTACTGAGAATTCTTCTGTCTAGCATTATATGAAGAAATCCCGTTTGCAACGAAGTCCTCAAAGAGGTCCAAATATCCACTTGCAGACTTTACAAACAGAGTGTTTCCAAACTGCTCTATGAACAGAAAGGTTAAACTCTGTGAGCTGAACGCACACATCACAAAGTAGTTTCTGAGAATTATTCTGTCTTGCTTTTATACGAAGATATTTCTTTTTCTACCATTGGCCTAAAATCGCTTGAAATCTCCAATTGCAATTTCGAGAAAAACAGAGTTTCAAATTTCTCTGCCCAAAGAAAGGTTCAACTCTGTGAGCTGAATACACACAACAGAAAGAAGTTACTGAAAATTCTTCTGTCTAAAATTATATGAAGAAATCCCTTTTCCAACGAAGTCCTCAAAGAGGTCCAAATATCCACTTGCAGACTTAACAAATAGAGTGTTTCAAAACTGCTCTATGAACAGAAAGGTTAAACTCTGTGAGCTGAACGCACACATCACAAAGTAGTTTCTGAGAATGATTCTGTCTAGTTTTTATACGAAGATATTTCCTTTTCTAACATTGGCCTAAAATCGCTTGAAATCTCAAATTGCAAATTCCAGAAAAAGACAGTTTCAAACCTGCAGTGTGTAAGGAAAGGTTCAAATCTGTGAGTTGAATACACACAACACAAACAAGTTAGTGAGAATTCTTCTGTCTAGCATTATATGAAGAAATCCCGTTTCCAACGAAGTCGTCAAAGAGGTGCAAATATCCACTTGTACACTTTACAAACAGAGTGTTTCCAAACTGCTCTATGAACAGAAAGGTTAAACTCTGTGAGCTGAACGCACACATCACAAAGTAGTTTCTGAGAATGATTCTGTCTAGTTTTTATATGAAGATATTTCCTTTTCTAACATTGGCCTCAAAGCGCTTGAAATCTCCAATTGCAATTCCCACAAAAAGAGAGTTTCAAATCTGCTCTGTCCAAAGAAAGGTTCAACTCTGTGAGCTGAATACACACAACACAAAGAAGTTACCGAAAATTCTTCTGTCTAGCATTATATGAAGAAATCCCGTTTCCAACGAAGTCCTCAAAGAGGTCCAAATATCCACTTGCAGACTTTACAAACAGAGTGTTTCCAAACTGCTCTATGAACAGAAAGGTTCAACTCTGTGAGCTGAATACACACAACACAGAGAAGTTACTGAGAATTCTTCTGTCTAGCATTATATGAAGAAATCCCGTTTCCAACGAAGTCCTCAAAGAGGTCCAAATATCCACTTGCAGACTTTACAAACAGAGTGTTTCCAAACTGCTCTATGAACAGAAAGGTTCAACTCTGTGAGCTGAAGGCGCACATCACATAGTAGTTTCTGAGAATCATTCTGTCTAGTTTTTATACGAAGATATTTCCTTTTCTAACATTGGCCTAAAATTGCTGGAAATCTCCAATTGCAATTTCGACAAAAAGAGAGTTTCAAATCTGCTCTGTCCAAAGAAACGTTCAACTCTGTGAGCTGAATACACACAACACAAAGAAGTTACTGAAAATTCTTCTGTCTAGCATTATAAGAAGAAATCCCGTTTCCAACGAAGTCCTCAAAGAGGTCCAAATATCCACTTGCAGACTTTACAAACAGAGTGTTTCCAAACTGCTCTATGAACAGAAAGGTTAAACTCTGTGAGCTGAACGCACACATCACAAAGTAGTTTCTGAGAATGATTCTGTCTAGTTTTTATACGAAGATATTTCCTTTTCTACCACTGACCTCAAATCGCTTGAAATCTCAAATTGCAAATTCCAGAAAAAGACAGTTTCAAACCTGCAGTGTGTAAGAAAAGGTTCAAATCTGTGAGCTGAATACACACAACACAAAGAAGTTAGTGAGAATTCTTCTGTCTAGAATTATATGAAGAAATCCCGTTTCAAACGTAGTCCCCAAAGAGGTCCAAATATCCACTTGCAGACTTTAGAAACAGAGTGTTTCCAAACTGCTCTATGAACAGAAAGGTTAAACTCTGTGAGCTGAATGCACACATCACATAGTAGTTTCTGAGAATGATTCTGTCTAGTTTTTATACCAAGATATTTCCTTTTCTAACATTGGCGTAAAATGGCTTGAAATCTCCAATTGCAATTTCCAGAAAAAGAGAGTTTCAAATCTGCTGTGTGTAAGGAAAGGTTCAACTCTGTGAGCTGAATACACACAACACAAAGAAGTTACTGAAAATTCTTCTGTCTAGCACTATATGAAGAAATCCCGTTTCCAACGAATTCCTCAAAGAGGTCCAAATATCCACTTGCAGACTTTACAAACAGAGTGTTTCCGCTCTATGAACAGAAAGGTTCAACTCTGTGAGCTGAATACACACAACACAAAGAAGTTACTGAGAATTCTTCTGTCTAGCATTATATGAAGAAATGCCTTTTCCAACGAAGTCCTCAAAGAGGTCCAAATATCCACTTGCAGACTTTACAGAGTGTTTCCAAACTGCTCTAAGAACAGAAAGGTTCAACTCTGTGAGCTGAATCCGCACATCACATAGCAGTTTCTGAGAATGATTCTGTCTAGTTTTTATACCAAGATATTTCCTTTTCTAACATTGGCGTAAAATCGCTTGTAATCTCCAATTGCAATTTCCAGAAAAAGAGAGTTTCAAATCTGCTCTGTCCAAAGAAAGGTTCAACTCTGTGAGCTGAATACACACAACACAAAGAAGTTACTGAGAATTCTTCTGTCTAGCATTATATGAAGAAATCCCGTTTCCAACGAAGTCCTCAATGACGTCCAAATATCCACTTGCAGACTTTACAAACAGAGTGTTTCCAAACTTCTCTATGAAAAGAAAGGTTAAACTCTGTGAGCTGAACGCACACCTCACAAACTACATTCTGAGAATGATTCTGTCTAGTTTTTATACGAAGATATTTCCATTTCCACCACTGGCCTCAAATCGCTTGAAATCTCCAATTGCAATTTCCACAAAAAGAGAGTTTCAAGTCTGCTCTACCCAAAGAAAGGTTCAACTCTGTGAGCTGAATACACACATCACATAGTGGTTTCTGAGAATGATTCTGTCTAGTTTTTATACCAAGATATTTCCTTTTCTATCATTGGCCTAAAATCGCTTGAAATCTCCAATTGCAATTCCCAATAAAAATGAGTTTCAAAACTGCTCTGTCCAAAGAAAGTTTCAACTCTGTGAGCTGAATACACACAACACAAAGAAGTTACTGAGAATTCTTCTGTCTAGCATTATATGAAGAAATCCCGTTTCCAACGATGTCCTCAAAGAGGTCCAAGTATCCACTTGCAGACTTAACAAACAGAGTGTTTCAAAACTGCTCTATGAACAGAAAGGTTAAACTCTGTGAGCTGAACGCACACATCACAAAGTAGTTTCTGAGAATGATTCTGTCTAGTTTTTATACGAAGATATTTCCTTTTCTAACATTGGCCTCAAATCGCTTAAAATCTCCAATTGCAAATTCCAGAAAAAGACAGTTTCAAACCTGCAGTGTGTAAGGAAAGGTTCAATTCTGGGAGTTGAATACACACAACACAAAGAAGTTAGTGAGAATTCTTCTGTCTAGCATTATATGAAGAAATTCCGTTTCCAACGAAGGCCTCAAAGATGTCCAAATATCCACTTGTACATTTTACAAACAGAGTGTTTCCAAACTGCTCTATGAACAGAAAGGTTCAACTCTGAGATGAATACACACAACACAAAGAAGTTACTGGGAATTCTTCTGTCTAGCATTATATGAAGAAATCCCGTTTCCAACGAAGGCCTCAAAGAGGTCCAACTATCCACTTGCAGACTTTACAAACAGAGTGTTTCCAAACTGCTCAATGAACAGAAAGGTTTAACTCTGTGAGCTAAACGCACACATCACAAAGTAGTTTCTGAGAATGATTCTGTCTAGTTTTTATACGAAGATATTTCCTTTTCTACCATTGACCTCAAATCGCTTGAAATCTCAAATTGCAAATTGCAGAAAAAGACAGTTTCAAACCTGCAGTGTGTAAGGAAAGGTTCAAATCTGTGAGTTGAATACACACAACACAAAGAAGTTACTGAGAATTCTTCTGTCTAGCATTAAATGAATAAATCTCGTTTCCAACGAAGGCCTCAAAGAGGTGCAAATATCCACTTGTAGACTTTACAAACATAGTGTTTCCAAACTGCTCTATGAACAGAAAGGTTAACCTCTGTGATCTGAATGCACATATCACATAGTAGTTTCTGAGAGTGATTCTGTCTAGTTTTTTAACAAGATATTTCCTTTTCTAACATTGGCCTAAAATCGCTTGAAATCTCCAACTGCAATTTCCACAAAAAGAGAGTTTCAAATCTGCTCTGTCCAAAGAAGGGTTCAACTCTGTGAGCCGAATACACACAACACAAAGAAGTTACTGAAAATTCTTCTGTCTAGCATTATATGAAGAAATACCGTTTCCAACGAAGTCCTCAAAAGGTCCAAATATCCACTTGCAGACTTTCAAACAGAGTGTTTCCAAACTGCTCTATGAACAGAAAGGTTAAACTCTGTGAGCTGAACGCACACATCACAAAGTAGTTTCTTTGAATGATTCTGTCTAGTTTCTATACGAAGATATTTCCTTTTCTAACATTGGCCTCAAATCGCTTGAAATCTCAAATGGCAAATTCCAGAAAAAGACAATTTCAAACCTGCAGTGTGTAAGGAAATGTTCAAATCTGTGAGTTGAATACACACAACACAAAGAAGTTAGTGAGAATTCTTCTGTCTAGAATTATATGAAGAAATCCCGTTTCCAACGAAGTCCTCAAAGAGGTCCAAATATCCACTTGCAGACTTTACAAACAGACTGTTTCCAAACTGCTCTATGAACAGAAAGGTTAAACTCTGTGAGCTGAAGGCACACATCACAAAGTAGTTTCTGAGAATGATTCTGTCTAGTTTTTATACGAAGATATTTTCTTGTCTAACATTGGCCTCAAATCGCTTGAAATCGCCAATTGCAAATTCCAGATAAAGACAGTTTCAAACCTGCTGTGTGTAAGGAAAAGTTCAACTCTGTGAGCTGAATACACACAACACAAAGAAGTTACTGAGAATTCTTCTGTCTAGCATTATATGAAGAAATCCCGTTTCCAACGAAGTCCTCAAAGAGGTCCAAATATCCACTTGCAGACTTTACAAACAGAGTGTTTCCAAACTGCTCTATGAACAGAAAGGTTAAACTCTGTGAGCTGAACGCACACATCACAAAGTAGTTTCTGAGAATGATTCTGTCTAGTTTTTATACGAAGATATTTCCTTTTCTACCATTGACCTCAAATCGCTTGAAATCTCAAATTGCAAATTCCAGAAAAGGCAGTTTCAAACCTGCAGTGTGTAAGGAAAGGTTCCAATCTGTGAGTTGAATACACACAACACAAAGAAGTTAGTGAGATTTCTTCTGTCTAGAATTATATGAAGAAATCCCGTTTCCAACGAAGTCCTCAAAGAGGTCCAAATATCCACTTGCAGAATTTAGAAACAGAGTGTTTCCAAACTGCTCTATGAACAGAAAGGTTAAACTCTGTGAGCTGAAGGCACACATCACAAAGTAGTTTCTGAGAATGATTCTGTCTAGTTTTTATACGAAGATATTTCCTTGTCTAACATTGGCCTCAAATCGCTTGAAATCGCCAATTGCAAATTCCAGATAAAGAGAGTTTCAAAACTGCTGTGTGTAAGGAAAGGTTCAACTCTGTGAGCTGAATACACACAACACAAAGAAGTTACTGAAAATTCTTCTGTCTAGCACTATATGAAGAAATCCCTTTTCCAACCAATTCCTCAAAGAGGTCCAAATATCCACTTGCAGACTTTACAAACAGAGTGTTTCCGCTCTATGAACACAAAGGTTCAACTCTGTGAGCTGAATACACAACACAAAGAAGTTACTGAGAATTCTTCTGTCTAGCATTATATGAAGAAATGCCGTTTCCAAAGAAGTCCTCAAAGAGGTCCAAATATCCACTTGCAGACTTTACAGAGTGTTTCCAAACTGCTCTAAGAACAGAAAGGTTCAACTCTGTGAGCTGAATCCGCACATCACATAGCAGTTTCTGAGAATGATTCTGTCTAGTTTTTATACCAACATATTTCCTTTTCTAACATTGGCCTAAAATTGCTTGAAATCTCCAATTGCAATTTCGACAAAAAGAGAGTTCCAAATCTGCTCTGTCCAAAGAATGGTTCAACTCTGTGAGCTGAATACACACAACACAAAGAAGTTACTGAAAATTCTTCTGTCTAGCATTGTATGAAGAAATCCCGTTTCCAACGATGTCCTCAAAGAGGTCCAAATATCCACTTGTAGACTTTACAAACAGAGTGTTTCCAACCTGCTCTATGAACAGAAAGGTTAAACTCTGTGAGCTGAACGCACACATCACAAAGTAGTTTCTGAGAATGATTCCGTCTAATTTTTATACGAAGATATTTCCTTTTCTACCATTGCCCTCAAATCGCTTGAAATCTCAAATTGCAAATTCCAGAAAAAGACAGTTTCAAACCTGCAGTGTGTAAGGAAAGGTTCAAATCTGTGAGTTGAATACACACAACACAAAGAAGTTATTGAGAATTCTTCTGTCTAGCATTATATGAAGAAATCCCGTTTCCAACGAAGGCCTCAAAGAGGTCCAAATATACACTTGTAGACTTTACAAACAGAGTGTTTCCAAACTGCTCTATGAACAGAAAGGTTAAACTCTGTGAGCTGAATGCACACATCACATAGTAGTTTGTGAGAATGATTCTGTCTAGTTTTTATACCAAGATATTTCCTTTTCTAACATTGGCGTAAAATCGCTTGTAATCTCCAATTGCAATTTCCAGAAAAAGAGAGTTTCAAATCTGCTCTGTCCAAAGAAAGGTTCAACTCTGTGAGCTGAATACACACAACACAAAGAAGTTACTGTGTATTCTTCTGTCTAGCATTATATGAAGAAATACCGTATCCAACGAAGTCCTCAAAGAGGTCCAAGTATCCACTTGCAGACTTAACAAACAGAGTGTTTCAAAACTGCTCTATGAACAGAAAGTTTAAACTCTGTGAGCTGAACGCACACATCACAAAGTAGTTTCTGAGAATGATTCTGTCTAGTTTTTATACGAAGATATTTCCTTTTCTAACATTGGCCTCAAATCGCTTAAAATCTCCAATTGCAAATTCCAGAAAAAGACAGTTTCAAACCTGCAGTGTGTAAGGAAAGGTTCAATTCTGGGAGTTGAATACACACAACACAAAGAAGTTAGTGAGAATTCTTCTGTCTAGCATTATATGAGGAAATTCCGTTTCCAACGAAGGCCTCAAAGATGTCCAAATATCCACTTGTACATTTTACAAACAGAGTGTTTCCAAACTGCTCTATGAACAGAAAGGTTCAACTCTGAGATGAATACACACAACACAAAGAAGTTACTGGGAATTCTTCTGTCTAGCATTATATGAAGAAATCCCGTTTCCAACGAAGGCCTCAAAGAGGTCCAAATATCCACTTGCAGACTTTACAAACAGAGTGTTTCCAAACTGCTCTATGAACAGAAAGGTTTAACTCTGTGAGCTAAACGCACACATCACAAAGTAGTTTCTGAGAATGATTCTGTCTAGTTTTTATACGAAGATATTTCCTTTTCTACCATTGACCTCAAATCGCTTGAAATCTCAAATTGCAAATTGCAGAAAAAGATAGTTTCAAAACTGCAGTGTGTAAGGAAAGGTTCAAATCTGTGAGTTGAATACACACAACACAAAGAAGTTACTGAGAATTCTTCTGTCTAGCATTAAATGAATAAATCTCGTTTCCAACGAAGGCCTCAAAGAGGTGCAAATATCCACTTGTAGACTTTACAAACAGAGTGTTTCCAAACTGCTCTATGAACAGAAAGGTTAACCTCTGTGATCTGAATGCACATATCACATAGTAGTTTCTGAGAATGATTCTGTCTAGTTTTTTAACAAGATATTTCCTTTTCTAACATTGGCCTAAAATCGCTTGAAATCTCCAACTGCAATTTCCACAAAAAGAGAGTTTCAAATCTGCTCTGTCCAAAGAAGGGTTCAACTCTGTGAGCCGAATACACACAACACAAAGAAGTTACTGAAAATTCTTCTGTCTAGCATTATATGAAGAAATACCGTTTCCAACGAAGTCCTCAAAAGGTCCAAATATCCACTTGCAGACTTTCAAACAGAGTGTTTCCAAACTGCTCTATGAACAGAAAGGTTAAACTCTGTGAGCTGAACGCACACATCACAAAGTAGTTTCTTTGAATGATTCTGTCTAGTTTCTATACGAAGATATTTCCTTTTCTAACATTGGCCTCAAATCGCTTGAAATCTCAAATGGCAAATTCCAGAAAAAGACAATTTCAAACCTGCAGTGTGTAAGGAAATGTTCAAATCTGTGAGTTGAATACACACAACACAAAGAAGTTAGTGAGAATTCTTCTGTCTAGAATTATATGAAGAAATCCCGTTTCCAACGAAGTCCTCAAAGAGGTCCAAATATCCACTTGCAGACTTTACAAACAGACTGTTTCCAAACTGCTCTATGAACAGAAAGGTTAAACTCTGTGAGCTGAAGGCACACATCACAAAGTAGTTTCTGAGAATGATTCTGTCTAGTTTTTATACGAAGATATTTCCTTGTCTAACATTGGCCTCAAATCGCTTGAAATCGCCAATTGCAAATTCCAGATAAAGACAGTTTCAAACCTGCTGTGTGTAAGGAAAGGTTCAACTCTGTGAGCTGAATACACACAACACAAAGAAGTTACTGAGAATTCTTCTGTCTACCATTATATGAAGAAATCCCGTTTCCAACGAAGTCCTCAAAGAGGTCCAAATATCCACTTGCAGACTTTACAAACAGAGTGTTTCCAAACTGCTCTATGAACAGAAAGGTTAAACTCTGTGAGCTGAACGCACACATCACAAAGTAGTTTCTGAGAATGATTCTGTCTAGTTTTTATACGAAGATATTTACTTTTCTACCATTGACCTCAAATCGCTTGAAATCTCAAATTGCAAATTCCAGAAAAGGCAGTTTCAACCCTGCAGTGTGTAAGGAAAGGTTCAAATCTGTGAGTTGAATACACACAACACAAAGAAGTTAGTGAGATTTCTTCTGTCTAGAATTATATGAAGAAATCCCGTTTCCAACGAAGTCCTCAAAGAGGTCCAAATATCCACTTGCAGACTTTAGAAACAGAGTGTTTCCAAACTGCTCTATGAACAGAAAGGTTAAACTCTGTGAGCTGAAGGCACACATCACAAAGTAGTTTCTGAGAATGATTCTGTCTAGTTTCTATACGAAGATATTTCCTTGTCTAACAATTGGCCTCAAATCGCTTGAAATCGCCAATTGCAAATTCCAGATAAAGAGAGTTTCAAACCTGCTGTGTGTAAGGAAAGGTTCAACTCTGTGAGCTGAATACACACAACACAAAGAAGTTACTGAAAATTCTTCTGTCTAGCACTATATGAAGAAATCCCTTTTCCAACCAATTCCTCAAAGAGGTCCAAATATCCACTTGCAGACTTTACAAACAGAGTGTTTCCGCTCTATGAACACAAAGGTTCAACTCTGTGAGCTGAATACACAACACAAAGAAGTTACTGAGAATTCTTCTGTCTAGCATTATATGAAGAAATGCCGTTTCCAACGAAGTCCTCAAAGAGGTCCAAATATCCACTTGCAGACTTTACAGAGTGTTTCCAAACTGCTCTAAGAACAGAAAGGTTCAACTCTGTGAGCTGAATCCGCACATCACATAGCAGTTTCTGAGAATGATTCTGTCTAGTTTTTATACCAACATATTTCCTTTTCTAACATTGGCCTAAAATTGCTTGAAATCTCCAATTGCAATTTCGACAAAAAGAGAGTTCCAAATCTGCTCTGTCCAAAGAATGGTTCAACTCTGTGAGCTGAATACACACAACACAAAGAAGTTACTGAAAATTCTTCTGTCTAGCATTGTATGAAGAAATCCCGTTTCCAACGATGTCCTCAAAGAGGTCCAAATATCCACTTGTAGACTTTACAAACAGAGTGTTTCCAAACTGCTCTATGAACAGAAAGGTTAAACTCTGTGAGCTGAACGCACACATCACAAAGTAGTTTCTGAGAATGATTCCGTCTAATTTTTATACGAAGATATTTCCTTTTCTAACATTGGCCTCAAATCGCTTGAAATCTCAAATTGCAAATTCCAGAAAAAGACAGTTTCAAACCTGCAGTGTGTAAGGAAAGGTTCAAATCTGTGAGTTGAATACACACAACACAAAGAAGTTATTGAGAATTCTTCTGTCTAGCATTATATGAAGAAATCCCGTTTCCAACGAAGGCCTCAAAGAGGTCCAAATATACACTTGTAGACTTTACAAACAGAGTGTTTCCAAACTGCTCTATGAACAGAAAGGTTAAACTCTGTGAGCTGAATGCACACATCACATAGTAGTTTGTGAGAATGATTCTGTCTAGTTTTTATACCAAGATATTTCCTTTTCTAACATTGGCGTAAAATCGCTTGTAATCTCCAATTGCAATTTCCAGAAAAAGAGAGTTTCAAATCTGCTCTGTCCAAAGAAAGGTTCAACTCTGTGAGCTGAATACACACAACACAAAGAAGTTACTGTGTATTCTTCTGTCTAGCATTATATGAAGAAATACCGTATCCAACGAAGTCCTCAAAGAGGTCCAAGTATCCACTTGCAGACTTAACAAACAGAGTGTTTCAAAACTGCTCTATGAACAGAAAGTTTAAACTCTGTGAGCTGAACGCACACATCACAAAGTAGTTTCTGAGAATGATTCTGTCTAGTTTTTATACGAAGATATTTCCTTTTCTAACATTGGCCTCAAATCGCTTAAAATCTCCAATTGCAAATTCCAGAAAAAGACAGTTTCAAACCTGCAGTGTGTAAGGAAAGGTTCAACTCCGTGAGCTGAATACACACAACACAAAGAATTTACTGAGATTTCTTCTCTCTAGCATTATATGAAGAAATCCCGTTTCCAACGAAGTCCTCAATGAGGTCCAAATATCCACTTGCAGACTTTACAAACAGAGTGTTTCCAAACTTCTCTATGAAAAGAAAGGTTAAACTCTGTGAGCTGAACGCACACCTCACAAACTACATTCTGAGAATGATTCTGTCTAGTTTTTATACGAAGATATTTCCATTTCCACCATTGGCCTCAAATCGCTTGAAATCTCCAATTGCAATTTCCACAAAAAGAGAGTTTCAAGTCTGCTCTACCCAAAGAAAGGTTCAACTCTGTGAGCTGAATACACACATCACATAGTGGTTTCTGAGAATGATTCTGTCTAGTTTTTATACCAAGATATTTCCTTTTCTATCATTGGCCTAAAATCGCTTGAAATCTCCAATTGCAATTCCCAATAAAAGAGAGTTTCAAATCTGCTCTGTCCAAAGAAAGTTTCAACTCTGTGAGCTGAATACACACAACACAAAGAAGTTACTGAGAGTTCTTCTGTCTAGCATTATATGAAGAAATCCCGTTTCCAACGATGTCCTCAAAGAGGTCAAAGTATCCACTTGCAGACTTAACAAACAGAGTGTTTCCAAACTGCTCTATGAACAGAAAGGTTAAACTCTGTGAGCTGAACGCACACATCACAAAGTAGTTTCTGAGAATGATTCTGTCTAGTTTTTATACGAAGATATTTCCTTTTCTAACATTGGCCTCAAATCGCTTAAAATCTCCAATTGCAAATTCCAGAAAAAGACAGTTTCAAACCTGCAGTGTGTAAGGAAAGGTTCAAATCTGGGAGTTGAATACACAGAACACAAAGAAGTTAGTGAGAATTCTTCTGTCTAGCATTATATGAAGAAATTCCGTTTCCAACGAAGGCCTCAAAGAGGTCCAAATATCCACTTGTACATTTTACAAACAGAGTGTTTCCAAACTGCTCTATGAACAGAAAGGTTCAACTCTGAGATGAATACACACAACACAAAGAAGTTACTGAGAATTCTTCTGTCTAGCATTATATGAAGAAATCCCGTTTCCAACGAAGGCCTCAAAGAGGTCCAAATATCCACTTGCAGACTTTACAAACAGAGTGTTTCCAAACTGCTCTATGAACAGAAAGGTTAAACTCTGTGAGCTAAACGCACACATCACAAAGTAGTTTCTGAGAATGATTCTGTCTAGTTTTTATACGAAGATATTTCCTTTTCTACCATTGACCTCAAATCGCTTGAAATCTCAAATTGCAAATTCCAGAAAAAGACAGTTTCAAACCTGCAGTGTGTAAGGAAAGGTTCAAATCTGTGAGTTGAATACACACAACACAAAGAAGTTACTGAGAATTCTTCTGTCTAGCATTAAATGAAGAAATCCCGTTTCCAACGAAGGCCTCAAAGAGGTGCAAATATCCACTTGTAGACTTTACAAACAGAGTGTTTCTAACCTGCTCTAGGAACAGAAAGGTTAAACTCTGTGATCTGAATGCACATATCACATAGTAGTTTCTGAGAATGATTCTGTCTAGTTTTTTAACAAGATATTTCCTTTTCTAACATTGGCCTAAAATCGCTTGAAATCTCCAACTGCAATTTCCACAAAAAGAGAGTTTCAAATCTGCTCTGTCCAAAGAAGGGTTCAACTCTGTGAGCGGAATACACACAACACAAAGAAGTTACTGAAAATTCTTCTGTCTAGCATTATATGAAGAAATACCGTTTCCAACGAAGTCCTCAAAAGGTCCAAATATCCACTTGCAGATTTTCAAACAGAGTGTTTCCAAACTGCTCTATGAACAGAAAGGTTAAACTCTGTGAGCTGAACGCACACATCACAAAGTAGTTTCTTTGAATGATTCTGTCTAGTTTCTATACGAAGATATTTCCTTTTCTAACATTGGCCTCAAATCGCTTGAAATCTCAAATGGCAAATTCCAGAAAAAGACAATTTCAAACCTGCAGTGTGTAAGGAAATGTTCAAATCTGTGAGTTGAATACACACAACACAAAGAAGTTAGTGAGAATTCTTCTGTCTAGAATTATATGAAGAAATCCCGTTTCCAACGAAGTCCTCAAAGAGGTCCAAATATCCACTTGCAGACTTTACAAACAGAGTGTTTCCAAACTGCTCTATGAACAGAAAGGTTAAACTCTGTGAGCTGAAGGCACACATCACAAAGTAGTTTCTGAGAATGATTCTGTCTAGTTTTTATACGAAGATATTTCCTTGTCTAACATTGGCCTCAAATCGCTTGAAATCGCCAATTGCAAATTCCAGATAAAGAGAGTTTCAAAACTGCTGTGTGTAAGGAAAGGTTCAACTCTGTGAGCTGAATACACACAACACAAAGAAGTTACTGAAAATTCTTCTGTCTAGCACTATATGAAGAAATCCCTTTTCCAACCAATTCCTCAAAGAGGTCCAAATATCCACTTGCAGACTTTACAAACAGAGTGTTTCCGCTCTATGAACACAAAGGTTCAACTCTGTGAGCTGAATACACAACACAAAGAAGTTACTGAGAATTCTTCTGTCTAGCATTATATGAAGAAATGCCGTTTCCAAAGAAGTCCTCAAAGAGGTCCAAATATCCACTTGCAGACTTTACAGAGTGTTTCCAAACTGCTCTAAGAACAGAAAGGTTCAACTCTGTGAGCTGAATCCGCACATCACATAGCAGTTTCTGAGAATGATTCTGTCTAGTTTTTATACCAACATATTTCCTTTTCTAACATTGGCCTAAAATTGCTTGAAATCTCCAATTGCAATTTCGACAAAAAGAGAGTTCCAAATCTGCTCTGTCCAAAGAATGGTTCAACTCTGTGAGCTGAATACACACAACACAAAGAAGTTACTGAAAATTCTTCTGTCTAGCATTGTATGAAGAAATCCCGTTTCCAACGATGTCCTCAAAGAGGTCCAAATATCCACTTGTAGACTTTACAAACAGAGTGTTTCCAACCTGCTCTATGAACAGAAAGGTTAAACTCTGTGAGCTGAACGCACACATCACAAAGTAGTTTCTGAGAATGATTCCGTCTAATTTTTATACGAAGATATTTCCTTTTCTACCATTGCCCTCAAATCGCTTGAAATCTCAAATTGCAAATTCCAGAAAAAGACAGTTTCAAACCTGCAGTGTGTAAGGAAAGGTTCAAATCTGTGAGTTGAATACACACAACACAAAGAAGTTATTGAGAATTCTTCTGTCTAGCATTATATGAAGAAATCCCGTTTCCAACGAAGGCCTCAAAGAGGTCCAAATATACACTTGTAGACTTTACAAACAGAGTGTTTCCAAACTGCTCTATGAACAGAAAGGTTAAACTCTGTGAGCTGAATGCACACATCACATAGTAGTTTGTGAGAATGATTCTGTCTAGTTTTTATACCAAGATATTTCCTTTTCTAACATTGGCGTAAAATCGCTTGTAATCTCCAATTGCAATTTCCAGAAAAAGAGAGTTTCAAATCTGCTCTGTCCAAAGAAAGGTTCAACTCTGTGAGCTGAATACACACAACACAAAGAAGTTACTGTGTATTCTTCTGTCTAGCATTATATGAAGAAATACCGTATCCAACGAAGTCCTCAAAGAGGTCCAAGTATCCACTTGCAGACTTAACAAACAGAGTGTTTCAAAACTGCTCTATGAACAGAAAGTTTAAACTCTGTGAGCTGAACGCACACATCACAAAGTAGTTTCTGAGAATGATTCTGTCTAGTTTTTATACGAAGATATTTCCTTTTCTAACATTGGCCTCAAATCGCTTAAAATCTCCAATTGCAAATTCCAGAAAAAGACAGTTTCAAACCTGCAGTGTGTAAGGAAAGGTTCAATTCTGGGAGTTGAATACACACAACACAAAGAAGTTAGTGAGAATTCTTCTGTCTAGCATTATATGAGGAAATTCCGTTTCCAACGAAGGCCTCAAAGATGTCCAAATATCCACTTGTACATTTTACAAACAGAGTGTTTCCAAACTGCTCTATGAACAGAAAGGTTCAACTCTGAGATGAATACACACAACACAAAGAAGTTACTGGGAATTCTTCTGTCTAGCATTATATGAAGAAATCCCGTTTCCAACGAAGGCCTCAAAGAGGTCCAAATATCCACTTGCAGACTTTACAAACAGAGTGTTTCCAAACTGCTCTATGAACAGAAAGGTTTAACTCTGTGAGCTAAACGCACACATCACAAAGTAGTTTCTGAGAATGATTCTGTCTAGTTTTTATACGAAGATATTTCCTTTTCTACCATTGACCTCAAATCGCTTGAAATCTCAAATTGCAAATTGCAGAAAAAGATAGTTTCAAAACTGCAGTGTGTAAGGAAAGGTTCAAATCTGTGAGTTGAATACACACAACACAAAGAAGTTACTGAGAATTCTTCTGTCTAGCATTAAATGAATAAATCTCGTTTCCAACGAAGGCCTCAAAGAGGTGCAAATATCCACTTGTAGACTTTACAAACAGAGTGTTTCCAAACTGCTCTATGAACAGAAAGGTTAACCTCTGTGATCTGAATGCACATATCACATAGTAGTTTCTGAGAATGATTCTGTCTAGTTTTTTAACAAGATATTTCCTTTTCTAACATTGGCCTAAAATCGCTTGAAATCTCCAACTGCAATTTCCACAAAAAGAGAGTTTCAAATCTGCTCTGTCCAAAGAAGGGTTCAACTCTGTGAGCCGAATACACACAACACAAAGAAGTTACTGAAAATTCTTCTGTCTAGCATTATATGAAGAAATACCGTTTCCAACGAAGTCCTCAAAAGGTCCAAATATCCACTTGCAGACTTTCAAACAGAGTGTTTCCAAACTGCTCTATGAACAGAAAGGTTAAACTCTGTGAGCTGAACGCACACATCACAAAGTAGTTTCTTTGAATGATTCTGTCTAGTTTCTATACGAAGATATTTCCTTTTCTAACATTGGCCTCAAATCGCTTGAAATCTCAAATGGCAAATTCCAGAAAAAGACAATTTCAAACCTGCAGTGTGTAAGGAAATGTTCAAATCTGTGAGTTGAATACACACAACACAAAGAAGTTAGTGAGAATTCTTCTGTCTAGAATTATATGAAGAAATCCCGTTTCCAACGAAGTCCTCAAAGAGGTCCAAATATCCACTTGCAGACTTTACAAACAGACTGTTTCCAAACTGCTCTATGAACAGAAAGGTTAAACTCTGTGAGCTGAAGGCACACATCACAAAGTAGTTTCTGAGAATGATTCTGTCTAGTTTTTATACGAAGATATTTCCTTGTCTAACATTGGCCTCAAATCGCTTGAAATCGCCAATTGCAAATTCCAGATAAAGACAGTTTCAAACCTGCTGTGTGTAAGGAAAGGTTCAACTCTGTGAGCTGAATACACACAACACAAAGAAGTTACTGAGAATTCTTCTGTCTACCATTATATGAAGAAATCCCGTTTCCAACGAAGTCCTCAAAGAGGTCCAAATATCCACTTGCAGACTTTACAAACAGAGTGTTTCCAAACTGCTCTATGAACAGAAAGGTTAAACTCTGTGAGCTGAACGCACACATCACAAAGTAGTTTCTGAGAATGATTCTGTCTAGTTTTTATACGAAGATATTTACTTTTCTACCATTGACCTCAAATCGCTTGAAATCTCAAATTGCAAATTCCAGAAAAGGCAGTTTCAACCCTGCAGTGTGTAAGGAAAGGTTCAAATCTGTGAGTTGAATACACACAACACAAAGAAGTTAGTGAGATTTCTTCTGTCTAGAATTATATGAAGAAATCCCGTTTCCAACGAAGTCCTCAAAGAGGTCCAAATATCCACTTGCAGACTTTAGAAACAGAGTGTTTCCAAACTGCTCTATGAACAGAAAGGTTAAACTCTGTGAGCTGAAGGCACACATCACAAAGTAGTTTCTGAGAATGATTCTGTCTAGTTTCTATACGAAGATATTTCCTTGTCTAACAATTGGCCTCAAATCGCTTGAAATCGCCAATTGCAAATTCCAGATAAAGAGAGTTTCAAACCTGCTGTGTGTAAGGAAAGGTTCAACTCTGTGAGCTGAATACACACAACACAAAGAAGTTACTGAAAATTCTTCTGTCTAGCACTATATGAAGAAATCCCTTTTCCAACCAATTCCTCAAAGAGGTCCAAATATCCACTTGCAGACTTTACAAACAGAGTGTTTCCGCTCTATGAACACAAAGGTTCAACTCTGTGAGCTGAATACACAACACAAAGAAGTTACTGAGAATTCTTCTGTCTAGCATTATATGAAGAAATGCCGTTTCCAACGAAGTCCTCAAAGAGGTCCAAATATCCACTTGCAGACTTTACAGAGTGTTTCCAAACTGCTCTAAGAACAGAAAGGTTCAACTCTGTGAGCTGAATCCGCACATCACATAGCAGTTTCTGAGAATGATTCTGTCTAGTTTTTATACCAACATATTTCCTTTTCTAACATTGGCCTAAAATTGCTTGAAATCTCCAATTGCAATTTCGACAAAAAGAGAGTTCCAAATCTGCTCTGTCCAAAGAATGGTTCAACTCTGTGAGCTGAATACACACAACACAAAGAAGTTACTGAAAATTCTTCTGTCTAGCATTGTATGAAGAAATCCCGTTTCCAACGATGTCCTCAAAGAGGTCCAAATATCCACTTGTAGACTTTACAAACAGAGTGTTTCCAAACTGCTCTATGAACAGAAAGGTTAAACTCTGTGAGCTGAACGCACACATCACAAAGTAGTTTCTGAGAATGATTCCGTCTAATTTTTATACGAAGATATTTCCTTTTCTAACATTGGCCTCAAATCGCTTGAAATCTCAAATTGCAAATTCCAGAAAAAGACAGTTTCAAACCTGCAGTGTGTAAGGAAAGGTTCAAATCTGTGAGTTGAATACACACAACACAAAGAAGTTATTGAGAATTCTTCTGTCTAGCATTATATGAAGAAATCCCGTTTCCAACGAAGGCCTCAAAGAGGTCCAAATATACACTTGTAGACTTTACAAACAGAGTGTTTCCAAACTGCTCTATGAACAGAAAGGTTAAACTCTGTGAGCTGAATGCACACATCACATAGTAGTTTGTGAGAATGATTCTGTCTAGTTTTTATACCAAGATAT